>NW_024581137.1:8757260-9398043 GCF_017639235.1 Corvus kubaryi
TTCCTTGTCTTTTCCTTGTCTTTTCCTTGTCTTTTCCTTGTCTTTTCTGCAGTAACTTATAGAGGAGAAATCTGCATTTTAGTCTTAGTAGGTAATAACCAGATGTAGTAGGGTAGGACACTTTTGTTCAGCTGCTCAAAGACTTCTGACTACATGTTATTTGTGACGATCAATCAGGAACAGGAGTGACTTCCAGCAAGTTATTTCTTCTTGAGAAGATTGCCTCCTAATTTTGTGAAGTTTTGAATTTTCAAAGGGAAACACTGAATAATGTAAGGAAGCAGTTTTAAGGTAAACTTTAAAATTGCTGAAATAGTAATTCAGTGCCTGAAGTCAGGCTAGTCTAGGAGAAAAAAAAAACAATTTCAGAGAAATATTTTAAATATTCAAATGTAATGCAGAGGCAAATGCCTTTCTTGGATAACATCAGATACCAGTGCACAGCATGCCTGGGCTTTACTTCCACTCAGTCTGCCAGAATGAGCTATTGTACAGCTTTGCAAACGTGGGCGGTGAGGCTGAATGAAGGCTCTGTGTGTGTCAGTCAGACTCTGCCCTAGCAATCAGCCTAAGCACACTTCACACCAGCAGAGTGCCTTTTGAAAGTGTCCAAGGGAAGCCAGTTTTCCCAAGAACAACGTGTTAAATTACTTTGATGTGTCCTGGTCGTATTCAGGCCTCTAGAGATAACGTCTCATCTGAATGTCTTCCTTTGTTATTTCATTTAAGATCAAGGATGGTACATTTCTCAACACAATTACTGCGTGAAAGCTTTTAGTTTAAAGGAAAAAGAAACTTGTGAGCTCCTCTCAGCAGGGTCAGCGTCATCTTTGGTCTCTCTAAAGCACTTAACCCAACAGGGCTCAAGGGATGCCCTGCCTGATCTTGAAACAGGAGTCAATAGTCCTCCCTCTGATTGCAACTTTTTTTGGCTCTGCTGAAGTGGAAAAATGTGGCTTCCTAATTCTGGCTCTGTGTATTCAAAGGATGAGTAATTTTGCACTGTCTATCCTCTCTGTGTCCATACACTATCCATTTATTCTGATGGTGAGTGTTTAGAGAAAAATATTGCATGTTAATACATTACTAACATAGGGGAGATTGATTTTGTCAAAAACACACAGGTTGATAACATGATCATTTCTGTTCATGCCCACCACAGCAACACCCGGTCCCCCAACTCCTTCTGAGATCTTTGAACAACCTCCTGCACAATCCTGACACTTTCCCCCAGAGAAAAGTAACTCTGTGTTAGAACTCTGATTTCCATATGAATCCAGTAACTGTTGTTTTTTCTTAACTCTGTGTTGCTGGGTATGTGTATCCATGCAAGAATCCTTGATTTTATGTCCCCCCCAAGAAAAGAAAAAAGCAAATTAATATTTCTTGTGGAGAAAGTTTTGGTATTCATGGAATGATTCCTTTTTCAAATTACTAGGTAGATGAGGAAAAGATAAAGTAATCATAGAAATTAAGTTATCCTGTTTTAGAGAAAGAATTTTTCAGTAGTGCTAATACAAAATAAAAGAAATATGTCTTTACTTCTGCTTTTTATTTGCAAAAGAGTGTAATAATATGTTTTTGCCAGAGTAAAAGCATATTGTATTTGTTCACAGTCAAAGGTGAATTAAACAATAATTATTAGTGCTCAGAAGAGGAAGAAGAGGTAGCAAGGCTAGAGATGTGAAAAAATCTGGAAATTTTTTTTTTCCTTTTCTTTTTTTCTACCACAGCACCTTTACTGGCTTATTGAAAGATCTAGATCATTATAGTAATTGCTTGCTTATTGAAACTAAACCTTATCTAAGAGTAAGGAATGCCTTTTGAATAATTTATTTAAACCTTGGCAGCATTTAAGAAGTACTTATGCATGCCTATAATGTCCAAATAATACAAAATATAACTAGCATGAAAAGTGGAGCTGCGCTGTGCTCTGAAAATTGTGGACACTTTAATATTTCTGAAAAAAGCAGGGGAAAAAGATTGAAATTGTACTCTAGCCGGTCTGAAAGAAAGTCCTTTTCTATATTAATAAGATTTTAAAAATGTAGATCTGTTGCTATAATGTATTTTACAAAAAAACTGCTGTGGCATTCTGCAACAAAATTGATTGTTCCTTTTTTATATTTAAATTACAAATTATTTTTAAAATAAAGCGGATTTATTAGTATGCATATATGCACACCTATGCTTGAAAGTAACTTTAAGTTTGTATGAATGTATGTGAGCTGGTTTGGGCTAAATTTATATTCTTTATAGTCTAAGTATAGTCTATAGTGTATTCCTAAATTATATAGTGAAGACCATTTGCTGTTTAGTCACATAAACTCTTGTGCGAAAAAAAATCAGTGGGCAAGTCAGGGCATCAAAATGAGAGCAGAACCTGTGAGACAGGATGGACTGAAAAAAAAAAAAAGAGTCAAACATTGAAACAGAAGAGGACATTTGGAACCACAACAATAGCTCAGAGATTCACCAGTTATGCAGAAAATAAGCCCGAGGGAGGCAGAAAGAAAGTGTCCCAGGTGTCTTAACCAGCTCTTCTTAACAGTCAACAGAAACTGAATTCCACTGGTTTTTGTATAGGTGTGGAAAAGCTAACTGGGCAGTTGCTAGATCTCCTGGACATTTACTGATTTCAAATGTCAGAAGGACCTTGGATATTTTTAGTCACTTTGATACCTTCTGAGACTGACTGATGACTCTTGGAAGTGTGCTTAGCTTAGTATTGGCCAAAGGTGAAGGGGTTTTGAAAGAATACAAAGCAGTGCTGAAGAAGGGAGAGTGGCAGAGCAGAAGCCAGGAATAGGAAAGCAGAACATAACTGTCCCTAGGTTAGCCTAATCTGAATTAGAAGAATCAAGCAGAGAACTTGACTGTTGGGATGACACACTATCAAGCCTTATGAGAAAGTGATTTATGGATTCTGGAATCCAAAGAACTAGAGTCTGAGTTTCTGATGTGACTAGCTCATACAAAGCAGTGTGGGGGGTAAAACTAAAGCATAACCAAAGGCTTTTCAGCGCATGTTAACAATGCTCATAGCAAGATACTGGATTCATTTCTCTCTTACTAAACCTGCAAACCTTATTTTTAGTTTATGTGGTTGTTGTTTTGTGGGTTTCTTTTTTTTTTTTTTTTTTTTTTTTTTTTAAAGGAGAGTGAAGAGGAGTTCCCAACCTCTCTATTTTCTTCAGTGACTTTTCTCAGGTCCTTGTTTGCTGGTCTGTTTTCCAAAGTTACCACACTCTCTGAACCCTGTTTTGTAGGGAACCTATTTCATGCCTTTGTCTGACAGATTTCACATACTATAAAAGCTAAGAGAATGTAGCAATTATAACACCACCTTGTGCCATTTGTGTTCCTTGTCACATAAAAGCAGTCACAGTGTCTGTACTGTCTACCATCCACACCAAGACTGTATCTAACCTGGAAATCTCATGAGGTGCTTTATTAACCTTTGCTATGGGAACATTGTTTTTGCTTTTTCCCACTTCTTATTTGTGTGTAAGTAGCATCAGATATTGTCCCATCCTCCTATTTATGTCCAGGTGGGAAGTAACTGTTTGATAATGGAAAAATTGGACCTTTTTCCAGATTTATTTCTAAATGGAACACTATTACTGCTTTTTTCCAGTGGTTTCAATATATAATCCTTTCTATTTAACCCTGGTGTTTCAAGGAGTTTTAAGTACACGCACTCAAAGAAACACAGGAATTTAATGCAAGTGTTCTCCTTTATAATACCTTTCATCTCAACTACAAGATCATTTTTTTAAAAGTGGATTGAAAAATGTACTGTTAAAAACTGTATTTTCCAACCTATCTTCATTCTTAGGGATAATGGTGAAAAAAAGTTCTGCGGGTATGTGAGAGTATCACCTCCTTGAGGTGCCCAAAACAATAAGCTTGCATAAGGCTTAATCACTTGTATGTGACACGGTCTTCTCTTCATGATGATGAAAACCTTGCACTCTAGCTCACATTTGTGCCTAATTTATACAGAGTGCCTCATGTAAGGTACATCCAATCAGAGAGCTGAAGTGGTTTATTGGTGCTTCCCTTTACTTTCTTTAGAGCTGTATCCAATTGCTATCATCAAGGGTAGCCACACACTTAAATGAAAATATAAAAAGGGATTTGTAGTGATTTTTCACACATACTTGTGGGATGTTTTTTGCTCTGATATAGCTGCCTGGATGCAAAGATCCCAACTGAAATGAAGTCAGAAAAACTATAAATATATTGTTAGGTCAGTCTGGTTTTAAGTATGGAAAAGCACTCCATCATACTGTGTTTTTGTTTGTTTGTTTTTCCCCCTTGAAGCAGCTGAACACTATTCTAGTTTCCTACAGATTTTTATCCAATGCCTGTGCCCTGTTTTCCTGGTGACTTTCATTCCCTCTAATTCCCATATACTGTGCTCCCTGCCCACCTATCACCCTAATGCTGTATCAGCAGAGAGTTAGGTATCACTAGCTATGTCCTTCTTGAATGACCAACTGGCAAGTAAAACAAAATAATTAAAAATAAAATCTTTGAGTTCAGAGTACACTTGAATCCCTCTACTTTACTTTAATAAGTGTCACTTATTAAACTTGCATTCTAACTTCTCACCCTCTGCCAAGCATGGTCAGCAGTGGTAAGCTTGTTTTGACATTGCTGGGAGGCACTAAAAGGAAGGGAGGAAAACGAGCAAAAAGAGGGATTTACACTTAAGTATGTTTATCAGTGTGTGGTGTTGTTTATGTGTATAGTAGATGTCAGGATGCTGAACGGACACACCTGTGTTGTAGCAAATGCCTCTCATCCTTTTTGGAGCAGGGGCACTATCTTTCTTAGTGTAACTGACAAGATGAAGAATAAATTTTGTGTAAAATCCCTAAATGCTCTGAGACATCTTTTAATGGTGCATCAAATGGTCAATAATTGCAGTCACATGAAGTTCAAATGCTTGAGCAGAGAAGACACTAGAAAGAAATAACACAAGTAGAACAGTAAGGAGTAAGGCCTTTTCCCCAGTAAATTACCAAGTTAAATTTAGCTGCTCCTAATGCCCAAATGAGTTTTCTCATGAGCTATTTCCATGTTCTTACATTATTACAACCTTCTTTAAAATACTGTTAGTGGAATTTTATGTAGCCCATTAAATTTATTAAATTATTGTTGTGTTACTTCCTAACACCAAAATGTCTTATTAGAGGTGATAGCAGATCAAGGCTAAATGATGATTTCTTTTGGCAAGTGGCAACGTTATCTTTTTATGAATTGCAATATAGCTAAGGTTGTTAATTTAGCTTCCAGATTATGTCTCATATGTATAGAGCTTAACTACTGCCCTTAATACTTTGATGGTTTTGTAACACTTTTTTATATATGTGTAAAATAATACATGAAAAGGGAAAAGAATGCAAGTAATCTAGATGTGGGTGTTTCTAAAATACAGTTTATTTAAAATAAAACAAATATTTCTTAACAAATTAATTTTTATTGAAGGATGAAAATGTAAAATAAACAAAGGTAAAGCTGGAAGTTTTTTTGGTTGGTTTTATTTTTTTTTTTAATAGGAGATAAAAGAAAAATTAAAGTACTTTAGGGTGAGAACAATTTTTCTTGGTCAGTGGGTCATAGTCAAATGCCATTTTCCTGGAATTCTCTACCAAGCCATAGAAAAATCCTTGCTATCATGTTCAGACATAGATAAAGACTAAAAAAAGCTTACAGCTATAATAAGAATCTGTATGCAAAGTAATTAGGTTTCATCCTACAGTCTCTAGGCAGTGCCTTCTCTTTAAATGGATACAGAAAGTAAATGTATGGCTGAAATACAGTTCCAGCAGAAAAGACACTCGCCTCATTATTTTGTGGAATGCAGGAGGCTAAACAGTCATTTTACACAGTAAACTCAATGACAGAAAAAGTTAAAATTGCTGGAGTGCAAGTATGCCCAGAGTCTATAAACCACTGCACTTCCTCTTAAAAAGAAAGTCTTAACAGTCTCTGTGGTTTAGCTGTCTTTTTATAAAGTACTAAAACACTTACATGTCAATAGAATAAATCCATCTGGCTTTTTACTATATATATATATATGTATCTATGTTTATGTGTAAGTATATATAATTATACTCTTTTTTTTCATATATATAGTCCTAATTTCCAAGAAATAAGCTTTCAACCACATTCAAATGGCTTAGAAATTTGGGGTATTTTTGATGCAAGGAAAAATAGACACAGTTACAGCATAAAAATATTTGAAGTATGAGGGAAGCAAGGGTGCATATTTAGAAACCCAAGATACTTTGAGAAATATAAGTTCTTAACTATGGCACGGATGAGGCACCATACAGCACTCACTGTGCTATGATATCATACCCAAGTTTCCCTTTCCTAGATTAATGGAAAAACTCTCCGATTAATTTCATCACTTGAGATCTACTCTTGACTGAATCGGTGTAACAACTTCTTACACTAGACATCAGTCTTCAAGCAAGAAGACCAAAAATAATCTTGTGTGGCACTGCAGCAATTCTGAAAACCATTAGCCAACACTAAGTATAAATTACAGAAGAGTCGGAAGGAAAAGTGCACCAAATGCATCCAAGTGATTTCAGAGACCTTGCTGAAAGTACTCCTCTGTTTAAAAGTTACAGCATTCAGTAGCACTTATGAATTATAAATAAGAATTAATCAAACATTAGAAATACCAAGTCAAACTTCTGAACAAAAAAAATCCGGTAAATAAAGGAAAGTAGTAGAAATTGAATTGTTAGTATAAAAAATAAGGAACTGTCTACAAGGAAGATAGCCATTAGAGAAAACTGTTAAGCTGGTCAAGAGTGAATGTGATGTTATGGGGCTTAAAGCAAATTACTTAAGAAGTGTAAATGTCAAAGAATTTTCTTTTGGTTTCCTACTGCAAAAAGCAAAACATGAGAAAAAGCTGACAGTTTGGGCAAAGCTGAAATCCTTTAAGAATAATTTAGTGTATTTCCATGTTTGTACTTAGAAGTATGGACAAAAGGTAGTTGTTAATGTGTCTGATGAGGGAACAAAAATCATGTGAAAATACTTGTGCTTCATGAGACTAGTATAAAGTCTTACAAATACTGCTGCTATTTGACTGCTTTTGAAGGTTGTAGCACCATCTCTAAGTCCCAACACTTCTGTAAATGTCCATTAATTATCAATTATTCAGCTACTAGTATGGATTAGGTTATTTCATGCTGAGATATCCCTCATGTGTGACAGAATGCCCTAAAGTCAGCACAGTGCTTTATTAGCTTACTTTGCACCATTTTTGGACAATAACAGAGCATGTCTGGTTCAGTAGAGGCTTCCTGGTTGATGGTTTGCAGCCATCTCATCTGGGACAGATATTCTAAGTGGGTTCAAACAAACAAAAAAGTTTAAGCTAAGTGTTTTTTTTTTTTAATTTGGACTATTTAAGGAATCAGTGGGATATTCTGTAACAGCTTGCTGATGGAGAAGCAAATTTTGTATGGTCTCTATTACCAGTAACAGCCCTGTGGTGCTGAACACTTCCATCATATATCTTAAAAGTTTTCCTGCCTCCAAAATACTTGTGAATTTTAGGTCATTTAGGTCTCACATGAACCGCATTGCTCATATATGCAATGTAGAAGATCACCATCTAAAATCCACTGGTTCTGTTCACTAAAGATGGGCAATAGATTTAAAGTTGATTAACTGATTGATATTCTGTGTGGTTCAACTTCCCCTACTTCAAGTTCTGCTGCAGCTTTTGTTGTGGTTATGTTTAATTTCTGTCTCTGTACTTGGTTCTTGTTTTAGGAATGAGAAACAATACTGCTATATGCCAGATGGTATTCAAATAGTTCATGAGGCATGTTGGGATTATGAAAGTTGAGATAGTACATGCACATATAAAATTATCTCTGTGTACATTTTTAATGAGAGTATTAAGCAGCCATCTGGGTGGAGTAGATATGTCTACTCTTACAATGGTATTAAAAATTATCAGATGGCATAAAGAGCTAAAAAATGAACCTTTTTCCCCTCAACCAGAGGAGTCTTTTTGGAATAGGTGGAAATCAAACATTATCTTCTAGTTAAACTGTACACTTTCCATAAATAATTTAGCACTGGAGACATAACTTCATAAAACATGGCTGAGAATATAGCAAAGACTAGAAGAGACAGACAGTAGTTAGAGAAAAGTCAATCAATTTGAAATAGACTGAGCAGTAGTTTGTAATATTAGACAGCCTGTGACCTTTCAATATCTTTTGCTTGTTATGCCTTATACACTTAGAAGGAATTGTCATCATTTTTTATGACATAAAGAATACTATACAGAAATTGGTTAGGGGTTTATGCTTTTTTAAAAGCCTTTAAATGTGGAAATACTTTTTTCTCTAAGTTCAGAGTGCTACTTACTTGTGTGCTTTTTTGAGTTATTAAGTAGTGCTGCTAAATCACATGCCTATAAAAGCTGGAGAAGAGCAGAAGGTAATAACGTAATGAGAATTAGTTTTGATTATTTGAGTTTTTGTTATAGGTCCTCAAGGCAAGGATGGTGTAGTGTCATTCTCTTTTTTATTACTTTAGCAAAAATGAAAAAAGCTAAAGTTGAAATTTTAATACCTAAGAAAGTAGTTATAAATTCTGATAGATGGTACATCACACAATAGTAAGTTTTGAGCAGTTTAATAGAATAGTTCAGGAGTCCCTTTTTCACTAGTCAAAGGTCATAGTTTATCAATAAAGCACCAGTTAGATCTCGTGATTGTAAAACAATTACTAGGCATATATTGATTTGATGACTTTCACAAAATATATTTTTGGTGTATAAAGGAGTGGAACAGAGAAAACCATAAATCTATCCTTGTAAAAATGTCTACAGTTGGATATGACTGTATAGTAGATTAATAATGAGATATAAGTAATACATAAAAAGCTACTTGACTAGTTCATTGATAATAAACAGAATATCATATGATAGATCAGTTCTTTCTAGTCAAGATTTGTCTTCAAAAATTCATCCCCTGCAGCAACTATGTCAGAAGACTTAGTAGGAAAATGAAAGTGTGACCCAGCCAAATCAAGAGAGTATTACTTTTTTTTTTTAATTAGTCTTTCCAATCAGTGAAGGCAAATTTCACAGAGCATTTCAGAATGCCTTTTGCCTTTGCCTGTATTCTTCCTGATACTAAGATAGAAACAAACTGATATTATTTGTGGTTGCTGTTTCATTTCCTGTTGTGTATCTATGAACAAAGAAGAAAACATAGCAAAACCTATTGTATCAACAAAATATTAATGATACACATGGGGCCCCTCCATCTTACTAACCAGAAAAATGTAAGTATGAAATATATGTGGGACTCTACATTTCAGAAGCACTAGAAAAAATGCATAGAGTGGGTGACAAAACATGCATATAGTTTATGATACAGAAACCTTGACAAGATATAATTAAACTTTTTGCTTCTGTACTTAGTATGGTTGAGTAAAAATGGAGGAAAATAACTTCATTTTTAAAGTTGTAGAAGTTTCCATGAAATTCCATGAAATTCATCTGTCAAGGTCTGCAACACTGTTTAAAAATGTTATTTCCTTTTTGTCAAGCTTCCAATTAAGTATTCAGGCAACCATAAAATGTCTGATCTTCAAAAACAAAGTAGCTAGGAATTCCACATTATTTTTATACTTTTTTTTTTCTTTTCTAAATACCAGGTTTTCTGGATTTTTTTATGAATTTTGGTACATATATGTGGATGTATAACCACTGTGATTGCATGCTATACAGGAGGACATGGATTTAAGAAGGAAATATGGCCTCCTATTACAGAAATATGAAATCTTTATGTCCAGTGGTTCATTTTAGCCAAGAGACTTGGACAATGCTATAGCAAAGTAAGTATTATTCCTTAAACCTAATGTACTGAAACATGTTAAAATTACTTCATATCATACTGTCTGGAGTGATTTTGAAACTCGTTCAAGTGTTAAATCTCTCCTTGGAAAAAAGCTTAAATAGCTAAGGAGAAGAGGTTTTTATTTTCCCTTGTAAAACTGCTGTTGTCCACTCACGTATTGAAGTACCTTGTAATGCATAGTGTAGTCTGGAACTGGAAATACACCTGGGGAAACTGAAAACCCAGTTGCTATCTACTCTTCCGGGTTTGTATGAAAAAAATCTGTGTCTGACAAGAAAATGTCATCTGTGTGTAGATTAGAAATTACAGTAATTAATATCTTCTCCATTTAAAGAACCAGATCTATGAGAGGAAGCAAAATTTTGAGTAGGAAAATTATACATAAAATAACAGCATAGGAATGTAAAGTTCTGCTACAATATTCTCTATTAGAGTCTAAGGCATGTAAAAATTTAAATTGTGTCTGTGTGTGTATGAAAGACTTCTAAACAATAGAAGTGCATTTTCTATTACTGTTTCCTTTAATTGAAAATGTTAATTCTTACCCATGTCAGTACAGCTTGCATTCATATTCATTAAGGGATTTCTTTCTGCTCATTCCTACTTACTCCCATTGATATTACAGCAGTTTTCTCATCCACAGTATTTGTCCTTGTTTGACAGCTTTCCTGCCTACTGTTGGTGGCTTTTTCTTCTTCCTTACCTGCAGATGTCATCCCATTGACTACAACCTCATTGTTAATAATTCTCTGAGACATCTCCTTTTTACCTTCCTTTGCCTTCAGCCATACACGTTACCTTCAGCAGCAGCCTCTCTTCATTTTCCAATAATTGCACCCTCTTTTCATTTTTCTCAAGAGCCTTTTCATTAATGTCTGTAGACATCCCTTCTCAGCTTCATATTCTGCTGTTAGGGGTGTGAAGAAAATGATCCTCTGGGAGCAGAGTATGTCTAGGCTGCTCCTGAGCCCTAGTGATTAGTATACATATGGGCAAATATATATTTTTACATGAATGATTTTTCCATTTTGATCAGAGAATCACCGGGTTAGAACAGACCTCTAAGATCATTGAGTCCAACCCATGCCCTAACACCTTAACTAAGCCATGGCACCAAGTCCCACATCCAATCTTTTTTTAAACACATCCAGGGATGGTGACTCCACCACCTCCCAGGCAGACAACAATTCCAGTACTTCACCACTCTTTCTGTGAAAAACTTTTTCCTAATATCCAACCTAAATTTCCCTTGGTGCAGCTTGAGACTGTGTCCTCTCGTTCTGTCAGTTGCTGCCTGAAGAAAGAGACCGACCCCCACCTGACTACAACCACCCTTCAGGCAGTTGTAGAGACCAATAAGGTCTCCCCTGAGTCTCCTTTTCTCCAGGCTAAACAATCCCAGCTCCCTCAGTCATTCCTCACAGGGCTTGTGTTCCAAGCCCCTCACCAGCCTTGTTGCCCTTCTCTGGACACACTCAAGCGTCTCAACATCCTTCCTGAACTGAGGGGCCCAGAACTGGACACCGTACTCCAGGTGTGGCCTCACCAGTGCCGAGTACAGGGGAAGAATGACTTCCCTGCTCCTGCTGGCCACACTGTTTTCGATACAGGCCAGGATGCCCTTGGCCGGCTTGGCCACCAGGACAAACTGCTGGTTCATGGTCAGTCGGCTGTTAACCAGCACCCCCAGCTCCCTTTCTGCCTGGGCACTGTCCAGCCACACTGCCCCCAGCCTATAATGTTGCAGGGGGTTATTGTGGCCAAAATGCAGGACTCGGCACTTGGACTTACTAAACTTCATACTGTTGGACTCTGCCCATCCATCCAACCATTCCAGGTCTCTCTGCAGAGCCCTTCTAGCTTCCAACAGATGGAAACACGCTCCAAGCTTAGTGTCATCTGCAAATTTACTAATGAAAGACTCAATACCCACATCCATGTCATCAGTAAAAATATTGAATAGAACTGGCCCCAGCACAGACCCCTGAGGGACACCACTGGTGACTGGCTGCCAGCTGGATGCAGCACCGTTCACCAGCACTCTCTGGGCCTGGCCATCCAGCCAGCTCTTAACCCAGCAAAGAGTGCTCCTGTCTAAGCCATGGGCTGCCAGCTTTTCCAGGAGTACGCTTAGAGATCTACTTCACTCATCTGACCTCTTTGACACACAAAGTGTTCACTCTAATTCAACTGTGATACAACTACTGAGATCACCATCCATATTTTCTGATGCAGAACCCTAGGTTTCACTTTGAATCCTCTTTCTGGTTTCCAATATTTGATTTAAATTTCTTGGGTTTTTTGCAAAGTTTTGCCTTTTTATTTATCCACCCTTCTGCTCTATTTCATGGTGCTCTCTGCACAGGCTACCTAGGATTTTTAGAGATAGGGAAATCCACCTAGAGTGGTCCTCTTATCATTAGGCAACTTGTAACAAATAATAGTGGAAACATTCTTCCAAATTATTATTTGTTAGATTTCCAAATTATTATTTGTTAGATTTTCCAGTGTCTGCTTAAGTCAACAGCAGTTCATCCTTGGTCCAAACTGAGAAGTGGATTTTTTTGTGAATAAAGCTCCATCCATAGGCAAATGTTCATAAGGAAAAAATAATTCTACTACCAATAATAATCATTTGTCATTGACATATACGTAGATATTTTGAATATGAGGAATTCTTACGAAGTAGAGTAGGAAATCTACTCTGTTTTTATGAGCATGCATTGCCTCACAGACCACAGAAGAAATGCTCCTCGCTGAAGAGAACTGCATTTTAGTTTAAATTACTTTAAAGATAATTATTTTTCCTGGATTTAGACTAGAAGAACTGTAAATATTTTTTAAACTAAGTCATGTTAATCACAAGAAAAATATGTAGTTTTGTCTTCTAGTGTATCAGACATTACTATCCAAGAAAAGCTAAGTCATTTTCTCATTCTCAGGCACCAAGTTTACACTGTTTGTCTCATTTTTTGAATAGAGATCACTTCTGGGAAACAGTTCCTAGAAGTGCATCAAACTGTTGAAGTAGGTGTTTGCACATGAATTAAACATCAAGCAACCTGGTATTTGACAGCTGTTCTGTTTAATTTTCTGTAACCATGACCGAAGCTACAGCTAGCAGTCTGACAGAAATAGATTTCCTAGTTTGTTGAGGCATTCTGACACAATCTGGTCAAAAAACTTGTTCAAATTCACCAAAGTGAGATTACATATTATTTTAAAATTTATTTATCAGTTAAAAGAAGTCCCAAAACCTGAAACAAAAACCCAGTCATATATGCATAGGAAAGGGATCTACCAGAGACCTCTTAGATAGTAACAGCTGGTTGTGTGACATTTTTTGTAGCAGCTACGTTTGTGTAAGAGCTTAGACAAATGAAGGCTCTGCCTCTGAGTTACATTTCCTAGCCTTGCTAACTGTTTGAAGTTTGTCATAATTTCTTCCCTTATGCTGGTCAGAAACCTCTTCCCAACTTCTATCCTCATGTTAGTAATGGATATTTGATAACCACTGCAATTTTTTATTACATCTTTGTCTTTTTCTTGCCAGTATTTACTTTATTCAGTGATTTTAAAAACAATAGTCATAAGGTATTTTCTTTTTTGCTTTGTGTTCTGTGTATTAAGTACATCTGTGGTTCTCTAATAAGACAGACTTCCTGTTTCCCTGCTTCATCTGAGTGTATTTTCTATATACTCCTTCTATGTTTTAGTGCTATAAATTACCTATACAATAAACAGAGAATTTTTCTAATGCCTCATAAAATAGCATTAATATTTACTTATTTCTGATGGAGGAAAAATAATTTGTAACATATGAAGTTGAGATATATGAAGACAAGTTTATCTTTCCTATTGCAATATAGCAGGGACTCAATATGTGCCTGTACTGCAGAGAACAGAGTAAGAACAATTTAAGCATGGCCATAATTAATTAGATGAAAGATCCTTCTGTGGTGTCTCCCACATTGTTCATAAGGAAATGCCTGGGGGAAAATAAAATTGGAGGGAATATGTATAATGCTTCCGTGTAAAACACTTCTATCTTCTAATTAGTTTCAGCTGAAAGACTTCTTGAGTCACATGTGGTACTGTGTATTTAGCAACCCTTAGTGGATCCTTTCCTATTGCTTTTGCAGCTTTCATTCTTAGACAAACACATAGGCCTATAGTACCTGTGAATGTGGTAATAAATATTATAAAATGCTGCCCTTGTGTTGAGCTTCTTCTCATTTTGAATGTGTTGAACTTACCTTCATTTGATGCCCAGTATATCTTTAGCCAGAAAGAAACTGTGAAAAGTTGATCCCTCCTATGTTCTCTCTAACTTCCTTGTGACTTTGAAGAGCTTCTTCATATTCCAATAAAGTGATTTATTTTCCAGGTCAAAAAGTTAAAGATTATTCAGTTGTTCTTCATGCAAAAGTTTCAGTTCCTTTTACATCCTTTTTGAGATGAGTGCCTGGACCTCCATGTTACGTTCAAACTGTAGATGAAGCATTGTTTACGGTGGCATAACTTTTCTCTGTACTCCTGTACTAGCGTTTAATTTACTTTTTAACTGCTACTGAGCATTGAAATGACTTTCATTGAACTATTTATTATAATCTTAAGATCTCGCTTCTGAATAGTAATGGTTAGCTCAGAGCTCATCATTTTTATGTGAAATTAGGATATTCTTTTCCCCATGTGGCACTTTACATTTATCTACACTTAATTTCAGTCATTCAGGTTCATAAGACATGTTCTGCTGCAGTTCCTCACAGTACTCTCTCATCCTTACCACTCACTCTAAATAATTTAGTACCATCAGCAAACTTTCTTGTCTCTCTGCTCACCCTCTTTCCCATACAGCTTATGAGTGTGCTGAACATTACAGGTATCAGAGCAACTCCACTGCAGATTTGCACTGTTAGAATTCAACATTGACTAACGCTTCTCTTTTAACCATTTAAGGGCCTTCCATACACTGTAAGGCTTCATCATCTAAAAAGCTTTTGGTGAGGAGTATTTTCCATAGCCTTATGGAAAGCTTAAGTGATTACATTAACAAGATCACCTTTATCTATATGCATATTTTCTCTTTCTATGAACTTCAGTGGGTTGGTAATTAAGGATTATTTTGTAAAAGCCAAGCTTATTCTTCTCAGGTAGATCATAATTACTTGTGTGTCTGCAATAAGTTCCTTATTTTAGTTTATAAGATGTCATCTAACATAGATGACAATCTTAGAGGTCTGTATATGTCCCTTGCTCTCTGAAGAATGCTTTTTTAAAATTGACACCCTCCTGAGTTGAGGCACCAAAGCATTTTCAGGTGAGAATTTATATTCACCATTGTTAAAAATTCAGCTGTTTCATCCCTGAGTTGCTTTAGAACCCATGGCTGAATACTGCCTGGCCTTTGTGGTTTGTTACTTTTCATTCTGACTATTTGTTCTGAAACTGCTTCAAACTGAATCCTTGACAAAACCCCTTAGAAAGAAGAAATTCACTAGAGACATCACCCCAGTTTCATCTAGAGAGTGCAAATAATCATTTCACTTTTCTGCCATTGTTTTCCTTTTATATTGTTTGTTTATCTGTTAGTTATTTCAAAGTGTCTGGAACTTTGTGTTCTTTTGACATGTTTGAAGAAAGATTTATTACTCATTTTGTTTTGATATCTGATAATATAGTCCATAGACCTCACTTATTACCCACTTTTGCCCCAAATAATAGAAGAAATTGTCATTTGGTCCCTAGGCGAGGTCCTTTGGCTTTGCACTATTTAGTTATCTCTTAAGCTTTAGTGCACTGTTCATGTTTGATAGTTTTTCCTTGACCTTGGCAGAAACTTCAAACTTCATGACACCTGTGCATTCATTATCACAGGCCTTACTTTCTCGGTCCAATTTACTAATGAAATAATGCAAACCCCGAGAATGATTCTTGAAAAACTCAACCAAAGAATTCTCTTCTCTTAGTTCACTTATCACGTTCTCTTGACTCCTTTCCAAAGTTTACTATTTACTATTTACCATCTTGTCTATCTCAAATTCTAATCTCCCATGAGTGAGTAACAAATAGTACCTTGAAATATGCCTATATTCCATCTCTGTTACTTAAAGGCAACAAAATAAAAACAAACCCAAAAAACTTTCTTGTGGAAGAGATATCAGATGGGTTAGTTTAGCTCTGCCATTGACAGATTTTGTTTCCCAGAGATTTATGCATCTTTCTTTGCTCTTTTCTTCAAAATCTATTTAGTGCTCAAAGTCTGTAGTTTTTTAGGCAGCTATTTTGCCTTTCTTGAACTTGACAAATATGTAGCTTATTTTCAAATACTTTTCATTCCCCATGTCTTTGTTCCTTACTCCCTATTGTCCAAATTTGAAATATTCATAAATTCTGGCAAAAGGATTTACCATTCTATGTGTAATATTTTCCATTCTGCTTTGGATAAATATTATGTTGTCCTCTTAGTTATGTCAGATATTGTGTCTACAGGTTTTGGTTCTGATCATTTGCATTTTGAACATTCTCTTTTAGTAGTTATTTTGCCTTTGCAGCCTACATCCATTTTTGTCTACCTTAAGGAAAAAAAGTCCACCTGAGTATTAATTTCCTAACACTGATATCTCTACTCAATTATCACAGCATAGTAGTCTTTTATGCTGTCTCATAATTTCTGTCTTGTGGCAAGATGATCCTTCTGTTTAGTACTTTTTGCCCAATTCACAAGTAATATTCACTCTCTACTACCTGAAATTTTATTTTCTAATCACCCTCTGTTTTCAGACTGTAAGTTAGTAAGAGGTTCTACTTAGGGGATATCTATGCAGAAAGAGAGAATATCACATCATGTATGTCGACCATGACATGTCCTCTGTATCTAAATTTTTCTGTGCTCTGGTATGATCAGCCCTGCTGCTTAAGGAGATGATGTTTTGGCCTTTATTGAAGCATAAGCAAGGGATACAGGATTGTACAGATTTTTACTAACAGAAGAACTTTTTTTAACGTTAGGATCATATCTATTTAGAAAAATACGTATGAATTCCTTTTAAAAATTCACACCAAAAAAATTATCTTGTTGTTCTTTTTAAAAACTCAACTCTGTCTTATAATTATAGTAAAGGAATTTTTGAAAACATCATTTCTTCACTATACACACTTATTCAAATTCTGGATGGCATTCTGGAAGGCTCTGCTGATAAAAAGCACTACTCTGCAGTCTGGGGGTGTCTTATCCTATTGAGCAGGCAGTACTTACAGTTTCTGTTGTTCCTGAAACATGAAATCAACTTGAAATAAGCTAGAGATTTAAACAGACCCAGGAAATACCCAGTGCAACCACTAATTTCCAGATTTCTGTTGTTCCCAGGCCTTTGTCAGCAGTTGCCAGAAATGTGCATGTATTTGCTGGTTCTATAATTGCAAATTACAATCTTCTTTTTTTTTTTTTTTTTTGCTGTTCTTTCTTCTTCCCTACCCCACTATGTCCTTTTCCCTGTTTTAAGCTTTTGAGAACTCAATACTATTATCACAGTACTTAGTGATTGGCTCTTTCTACAAAACTTTGTTAATTTATGACTTTTATGACCTTTAAGATGCATCAGTACACTTATAGTCTGAGAAGATATACTTACTTTAAATTCATGATTTAGGTAGAAGCATAAATAGTTTAGAAGTCTTGTAGATGTCTCAATTGATAAACTTTCCCCTGAATAGAAATGCAGTCCCTCACTTGGGCCTAGAAGGGGTCAGGTCACTTGCTCAAATATTTCAAATATTATGTCAAGACATATCTGACAAAGGCAAGTGCATAGTTTCAGCTCCACACAACAATTTTCTAGCATAGTCCTAAGGGTTTAATGCTACTTTCAGGAGTACAGCATTGCATAGCTGTGATTAGAACCAACTTCTTATATATTCTCATCATTTACTCCTACAGTTCTTTTTCCCTTAACACAAAAAAATACATGAGAAGTCAGCCCTCAGCATTCTAACTTACAGATGATGTGCAAAGAAAGCAGAGCTGACTTACTGATTGACCTGTTGGAGCAAAAGATAAGGTACTCAGTATTCTTACTGAGAAAAGTTCTAAAATCCTTCCTCTTAGGAGGACTTCTCAGGAGCAAGCAAATCACTTTCCTAAACGCAGGCAGTGACTTAGATGTCTAGGTATCCAGCTGAGATGCACTGGGGTTATTTGGAAGTAGAGGTAAAAACCTGAGCTACAGTTGTAAAATATAAGTGAACATTTAGAAACTTTTCTTTATATTCTTACATTGATGCCTAATTTAGATATATTTTATAACCATCTTTTATCCTGTATGGAAGAGCAATATAAAGTTGCACTGGTTTAGAAGTAGGTTTTGTTAGTTGTGGATTAAATGAGGAATAAAAGCCTGGTATGTAGTGGTTTTAGATTTTGTAAATACAGAACTCCAGTAATACTCTTAAAAAAAAAAATCAAACAGTCTCATTCTGTATTGTTTGTATTAATTTTGGACATTAAATTTTTTTCATTTTTCTGTTTACACTACCACTCCATAGATCTAGGCTAACACTTTAAGGATTTTTTCTAGATTTTGGAATCATGGTTTGATGGCAAAGTGATTTGAGCTAATCATTTCACCCAATTATTAAGTCCAAATGTAATGATGATTTTGTCGGCCCAGAAAAATTATTCCAGCATAAATGCAATCTAATAGGATTTTGGTATTTTTTGTTCCCAAGCATTAGACTTCTGTCAAAACTGAGCCCAAAAGCAAATCCTCTGGTCTGTATAACTGAAGAAATATATATGAGTTTTTATATGAACCTTCTACTCTACATGTTTCTGTGGCATAGAATACTTAGAATGCATCTATTTGTGCAAGTAACTGTTACCAGAACAGGTAGAACTTTTATCTAAACTTCTTCACTGAACTAAGTTTCAATTGCTAGAAAATGAGTAGAGAACCTTAGGGCAGGATTAATCTCATATGTAGATATATGTGTTCTAGGTACCTACTGTGAAAATCTGTTTCCTGCATTTAGGTACCCAGCACCAGTTGAAACACCTCAGGCGTGCTGCCTGGCCACAAGCTGCTGGTTAGTATCAGACCTCCTGTGTCACATTTGCTGAGCTGGCGGGGATGTCTCTGTAGTCTAGCATGTCTGTCACTGCAGTTTACCACTTAAATTAAGCTCTTGAATCATAGAATTACAGACATAGACATAGACATATAGACAGTTAATGGGTTGGAATGGACCTTAAAGATCATCCAGTTCCAACGCTTCCTGCCAGGTGCGAGGAAACTTCCCACTAGACCAAGTTGCTCAAGGCCTTATCCAACCTGGCTTTGAACTCTGCCAGGGTTGGGGCATCCACAACCTCACTGGGCAACCTGTTCCTGTGTCTCACCACACTCACAATAAAAAATTTCTTCTTAATAGTTAACCTAAATTTCCTCTCTTTCAATTTGTACCCATTACTCCGTGTCCTATCACTACAGTTCCTGACAAAGAGCCCCTCTCCAGCTTCCCTGTATGACCCTTCAGATACTGGAAGGTTGCCATGAGGTCTTCATGCAACCTTCTCTTCTCCAGGCTGAATAGACCCAGCTTTCTCAGCCTGTCTTCATAGAGGAGGTGCTCCAGTCCTCTTATCAATTTTGTGGCCCTCCTCTGGACTTGCTCCAACAGCTCCATGTCCTTCTGGTGTTGGGGACACCAGAACTGTGCAGAGTATTCCAGGTGGGATCTCACATGAGCAGAGTAGAGGGGCAGAATCACCACCTTTGACCTACTGGCCACACGCCTTGTGATGCAGCCCAGGATTTGATTGGCTTTCTGGGCTGTGAGCACACACAGCTGGCTCATGTCGAGTTTTTCATCACCTGTGAGCCCCAAGTCTTTCTCGTCAGGGCTGCTCTCAATCACTTCTCTGCCCAACCCATTGGTGTGTCTGGGATTGTGGTGACCCAGGTGTAGGACCTCATGCTTTGCTTTGTTGAGCTTCATGAGGTTTGCATCAACCCGTCCCTCAAGCCTGCCAAGGTCCCTCTGGATGGCATTATCTCTTCCCTCCAGCGTGCCAACAGGACCACCACAGAGCTTGGTGTCATCAGCGAGCTTTCTGAGGGTGCACTTGATCTCACTGTCCATGCCACCACCAAAAATGTTGGATGATATCAGCCCAGTACTGACCCAGAGGGACACCACTCATTACTGGTCTTGGTGTGGACTCTGTGTAAGATCATCCAGGCAGTTCTTTATCCATGAGGTGGTCCATCCATCAAATTCATCTCTGTCCAATTTGGAGACAAGGATATTGTGCAGGACAGTATCAAACACTTGGCATAAGTCCAGGTAGACAATGTCAATTGCTCTGCCTGGGTCCACCAACACTGTAACTGTGTCATAGGAGGTCACCAGATTTGTCAGGAATGATTCCCCTTTTGTGAAGCCATTTTGGCTGTTAGCAATCACGTGTTTCTTTTCCTTAACCCTTAGCATAGTTTCCAGTAGAATCTGCTCTGTGACCTTGCCTGGCACAGAGGTGAAATTGTCTGTAGCTCCCCAGGTCTTCTGTTTTCCCTTTTTTAAAAATGGGACTTATATATCCGTTTTTCCAGTCATCAGGGAATTCACCTGACTGCCAGGATTTTTCAAAAATGATGGATAGTGGCTTAGTAACTTAATCTGCCAGCTCCCTCAAGACCCACGAATGAACCTCTTTGGGTCCTGTGGACTTGTGAACATTCAGGTTCCTTAGATGGTCTCAGACCTGATCCTCTCCTGCAGTGGGCTTAGGGTCTTCATCCTCCCAGTCCCTGCGTTTGCCTTTCTCGACTTGGGCGGCGTGGCTGGAGCACTTGCCATTGAAGACAGAGGCACAGAAGTTGTTGAGAACCCCAGCCTTCTCTTTGGCCAGGGTAGCTAGATGTCCCATTTCCTTCCAGAGAGGGCCCACATTATCCCTAGTCTTTCTCTTGCTTGCAACATATTTGTAAAAGCCTTTCCTGTTACCCTTAGAACCCCTGGCCATACTCAATTCTAACTGGGCTTTTGGCTCTCTTTACCTTGTCCCTAGCTTCCCATACAATTTTCCTGTACTCTTCCCAGGCCACTATCCTCATGTCCACTTCCTGAAAGCTTCTTTTTTTGCTTTTAGTTTGCACAGCAGCTCCTTATCCACCCATAGAGGCCTCCTGGCATTTTTGCTCAGTCTCCTCCTTGTTCAGATACCTTGCTCCTGAGCTTGGAGGAGGAATCCTTGAAGTTAAGCCAGCATTCTTGGGCCCCTCTGCCTTCCAGGGCTCTATCCCATGGCACTGTACTGACTAGGTCCTTGAAGAGGCCAAAGTCAACTCTCCTGAAGTCCAGGGCAGTGACCTCGCTGCATTCCCTCCTCACTGTCCTCAGGGCACCATCTCCTGGTCACTGCAGCCAAGGCTGCCTTGGAGCACTACACTTCCCACCAACGCCTTCCTTTTGGTGAGCACAAGGTCCTTCTTGTTGGCACCTTCTTGTTGGCTCCTCAATCACTTGTCTAAGGAAGTTGTTGACACATTTGAGGAAGCTCTGGGATTGCTTGTGTCCTGATGTGTTGTCCCTCCAACAGATATCAGGGTGGTTGAATTCCCCCATGAGGACCAGGGCTTGTGAGTGTGAGCTCACTCCTGTCAGCCTATAGAGGGCTTCATTCACACCATCCTCCTGATTGGGTGGCCTGTAGCAGACCTCCACTATAACATCCACTGTCCCTGCCCTCCCCTTAATCTTCACCCACAAACTCTCAGCTGGATCCTCGTCCTTCCCCAGGCAGAGTTCCCTAGTCTCCAGCAAGTTACTGACATAGAGGGCTACAACCCCGACTTGCCTCTCTAGCCTTTCTTTCCTAAAAAGCCTAAAACCTTACATTCCAATGGAATGTTTGATGGGTGATGACTCACTCCGTAGGTTCTGTGCCCTAGCTTTGTGACCTGCTTGCACGAACATCTGTGCAAACTGCTGTGTGCCACACCCTTCTGATGTGCCACACCCTGTTTGCCCACTGTTTGCTGCACTCACTGGTCACTCACACAACCTGGAACATTTAAACAGCAATGCCCTAGCAATGGCTCCTGGCAATGCCCCTTCCTTGCTTGATGGGCTCCCAAGGGCTACAGGGTCCTGAGAGGGCTTTGGGCTGCTGATCAGGTGTCCCTGAGCTTGGGATCCTCCCATACAGCACAATCCAACAGTCAACCCAAGACTGACCTCAGTCACCACAGATGTCTCTGCTGTCGCCTCTTCGATTGATTCTTGAACACTTTTACCAACTCAGAGAAGTGTCTCATTTCAAGATGGCACTTAATATTTTAGCCATTTAACCTAATTCTACATAAGTGTGTGCATGATGTGAAGTATGTGATTAAGATGTGCTTGATGTTCCGTAATGAATTCCTACTTCCGTGTCTCATTTCTTCTATTTTCCATCTTCTATCCTTAAGATAAACCTCTTGTTGTAGATATAGAGCCAGTACACCATCCCTTGCAAAGATGCAGTGCCCGGTGCCATACTTATCAGAGTACCTCTTCAGCATTGAGAACACCCCATCTTCAGGGGCTGGGTTCTGCCTCTTGCTATTTTACTCAGGCCAGATCTGTGAGGGAAGGATATACCACCCTTTCTGTGCTGGCAGACCCAGGCATAGTGGATTAATCCTATTACTATAAACAGGATGGATTGATTGTCCAGCTGCAGCCCAGGAGGAGATGCTAACTATGAGATCCTTCTTCTCAACACTTAACACTGTTTGTCTTTCCAGTGTGGCTCAAAACACAAATCATGCCACGATTATGGCAAGCTATTGGGAGAAAGAGGCTCTTGAGATATTCACTCGCCTTCAGCCCCCTCTCTGGTTTTTACATTAGCACTTGTTTTCCTATGTGTTGTTATGATAGGAAGCAGAAGTGAGGTTTTCTCAAGTGTTGTAATTCCAATAATAACATCACTACTTGAGATATACAATGTAAAGCTGTTTAAAAGCCCAGCACAGTCATCTGCTGCTTGAGATAGATAGGTTGCAAAAAATAAATTCAGCAGCGTCTCTAAACATGTCCTTTAATTTTTCACTCTCTACATTTCTTAGGGATGGAGGATGTTAATCATTTTGCATACATCAATGCAAATGCAATTCAACTCAGTACTGACATGCGGTCTAATTGGCTTTAAAATGGAATTTTGTTTTTTGAGTGCTAATTTTCAGGTAATGACTTTCTAATTGATTTTCTTTTTATGAAGGACCATTGATTCACTCCCTTCAATGAAATTCAGTTGGCTTCCCAAGAGAATTTATGAAAAGCTGTTGAAAACAAGGATCTATTACTGCTGTTTTCTTCCCACCTTGCTTTACTCTTCATTCTGTCTAAAGTATACTTTTTTTATTTTTCCATGAGCAAGCCTATCTTAACAAGGCTAAACAATTATATTGTGTACATATATGAGTGCGAAATGGTCTCTTTAGAAAATCTTTATTCAAAAATGGATTGAATTTTTTGTTACATTCTTCCTAAAAACTAGATATTAACCATGACCTCTGATGTATTAATATGAGAGCTACTTAATATTTATCAGTTATTCTGAGTAATCAGTTTGGATCACACAGAGATTATCTGAACCAAAAAAGGATTGACAGTTTTTAAATGGAGGTATGAGCTATTGTGTTACCATAATGCTTATACCATGCAGATGAGTTTGCATGGAGCACACTGGAGACTGCTTGAAAGATTTCTGTTTCAATACAGTATAGCAATCCCAGCTAGATTATAATGCATAATGTGAGTGATAATTAGAAATCTTTTGGTGGTCCTGTTTTGAACCTTGGTGTTTAGGACAATGACATGACAATAAAATGAATTCCACAAAAAATGAATGGAAATCCATGCTGTTCTTTTAGTCTGTTTTTTCACATGTATTGTGGGAAGGGAGGAAGGAAGCTAGTGGCTTTAAAAGAAAACCTGTAAAGGTTTTGCAAGCCAGCTCATGTTGTCATCTTGCAAGCTGTCTCAGACAAATTACTGGTTTTGCTTAATTATCTGGTTATTTTAATGTTATAGAAGCCCAGTCAGTGTTTTCTCATCCCAGTTTACCACGTTCTTAAAAAGGAGACATTATCTGTGATAGTGAACTATTCTTGGATACAGAGCAAAAGATGTAATAAGATCCAGTGACTGGATTAACAAACCAAGTAGAAATAATGCATATATCTAACACTGAATATAAGTGTGGAAGAGCTTCTGAAGGGGTGTGATAAATTAGATTTTCCATCACTTTCAATTTTGGAATCAAGGTTGGGTAATTTTATGAATGGTGCACTATAGCCCAGGCTGTGAACTCATTAACTAAACTATTGCATGGGAGTTGGCACTGTGTCTACTGAACTCCAGAACAGATTATCATAATGCTCCCTTCTGGCTACCAAAGTCAATTAATCTCTGTATTTTGATTATTTATTATTATTATTATTATTAGAGTGGGCAGGGATGTAAAAAACAGTAAATGGATTTGGTTTGTTTTTAAAGGATCAGTGCATAAATAATAGCTAATTAATTCTCAACAAACACTTCCAAGAGAATTATCTCTGTCTTACAGACAATGAGTTTCAGAGGCATTGGGATGTCAGTCTCAGCTCACACAGTAAGTAAGCAGCAAAGCACAACTGCCAGCAGTCATTCCTGGCTGCTGTGCTTATGCTATTACAAGTATATACAGAGTTTTATCAAATGTCTGTAAAGGCATTTCCTGCAGGTGCTTCCTGTGATCCTGTAGAGAAAGTTATGTTATGATGGCTTCTTTCATCTGAAGAGCACCAAATTTGTTCTGAGCACTTGCAAGCTTGTTTTTAAAATACTCTCAAGTGGTAACTAAAGAAGTCTAGAAGTCAGGGAAAGGGATAGACAAGGAGATCCTGGTTCCTTTGTCTTTTCACTCTTCCTTCCTAAAAATCTCCACAAAGGATGTTTTTGGTATCTCTTGTATTAGTTTTAGAGAAAGGAATATAACAAACTAACAGAAGCAAGATAATTGTGTCCTTACTCTACTAAAGCTGGTGATGCTAGGAACACTTTGCCTTACTGGAAAACAGCAGTGTCAGTGTGAGGGAGCTTTGGAAAAAAAAAGGAATACACAAGATGATTCACTGTGTATCTGCCAGCCTTTTCCTGATCAGTTTGGGCCTTTGCATGGGAACAGAACCACAACAATCTTCTCTGTGCCACAGCAAATCCTTGTCACAGGCAAGCAGAATCATGTAAGAAAAATATTGCACCTAAGTAATGATCTTTGTACATCAGAATTTCCACCTTCTCCTTTTACATGAGTAGTAAAACTCATGAGGCTGTTAATAACATCAGTGTTGTTCTACTGACATCCAACTTTTCTTTTAAGCTAGTGGCCATGGAGGTTGTTGACCCTGCTTGGTGGTAGAAAAGACTGCAAAGAAATCATGCTAAACTCAAAAATGTCACTGCCTCCTTGGCCAGAGAAGCATGTATCCTGGCTGCCAAAAATAAGTAAACCAGAAATATCTGAGTCAGATAAAACTGCCAATGCTGTGTGAGGAAAAAAAAAATTACTTGCACACAGCTAGTAATCAATTGACTCTAATGTTCAATCCCCTAAGATTTATGACTCAGCTTAAAATTAAATTTAGGAAGTTTCTGTTGAAAGAAAATTGGGCCGTTACATCACTTTACTACTTGCTTAATGAATTGTAAGGAAAGAAGTGGACAGGTGATCAAAATTTAAAATCCTTCCCTCTTCCAGTTATTGTTTGCAAACTAGATTTACCTTTGGTGATTATTAAACAAGGTTTCTGATTTATGAAAGTCCTCCTATTTCAGATGCTTACAGCTATTTGAAGGCATTCCAACTAAAAGATGGCTATACAGTCACTTTCAGAGTAGTAGTTGATATGAACCTGAACAAAACAACATCATATGGAAACTATAAATGTGTATTATCTGTCAAAGGGAAAAATATAACTTCTGAACGCATACAGTTGCAAAAGAGCTAATGGGATGAAATCAAATTGTACACTTTAAAACAAAAATAGGACCTTCAGTATTTCTTATTCCATCATTGTCTCTTTTGTTAGCAGTTTACTAAATTCACAGGGGTTTCCAGTCAAAGATTACTTCTTACTCTGAACTTCTGATATAGATACCAGGCGTTTTTTCATATGAAGACTGAGAATCGACTTGAGCAGAAATATAAGAATTCTGCATTTCTCCCAAAATTCTTTCAGTCATTTTCATCTTAGCAGGAAAAAAAAAAAAAAAATCAAAGAAATCCCTGAAGAAAGAGGTAGCTTCTGACAATTCAGATATTTCTTTGTAAAATATTCTTGTGGCTTTTTGGTATCATTTCAAAAAGCCAAGTGGTTAAAACTGTCCTTATTTCCCTAGAAAGATGAGCAGCTATTGAATGCAAGTTGAAGGACAAGCAGGCATGTTTGAAGGCTGTCACATACTGTAATCCTGCCTTTGGGGATTTCTTAGTAATATTCTTTTGATTAGTTTGAAAGGATTATTCTGAGGAATCCTACTCCAGGTATTCTTCCTGAGACAAGAATTTTGTGTTTGCTTGCATGCCCTTTTGCTTATGATTCTCTGCATTTAAAGCCCTTTTAACCTTGTACTGAGTTTTAGAAAGGATCTACACACTTTTCATTGATGTTTCTCATATTTACATTTTGGTTACTGTTTTTTTGATCATGTCCTGGGTCACAGAAGGTTCTAAACCTGTGATCCTTTGTCAGGAAGATCTTGACTGAAGGTCGTAACTTTCGGAGTATGGGCTCTGCCTAGGGTGAACTGGACAAAAGGAAAGGAAAATGTTTAGTGAGTTCTTGTACCATCATTGACATTGATAACTGATTGATCATCCTTTGGAATCCATAATTTTTTGGAATTCATAATTAGTGTATGTGAAGTAGTCTAGATAAGTTAATTTTCTTTTCTTTCATCTTGACATATTCAGAGAGTACTGCAGCTACACCCAGAAACTGAAACGTGTTACTGTTAGATGGCAATAGTGCTAATTTTCTTTTTTTTTCTTCTTCAGTCATTTTTTGCAAAATCTTGACTTAATACTATATATGAACTTTGTTTATTTCATAAACATTGCAAATTGGAAGCATGCAAAAACAAAACAAAAAGGATTCAAAATTATTTCAAATGCATACTTTTGATGTTTCTAGAATTTTAAATCAATTTTGTAATATTTTAGTATGATTTAAGGACAGCTGAAACATGTTTAAAGACAGCTTATAGGCTTTTTTTAATCCAGTCTTACTTCCCTTTATTGGGAAGCTTATCTGAATTATGGAGAATACAAGTGCTATTTGCAATTAACTATAATCCCAGAATTAAATAGATACTGAAAGTATACAAGAAAAACAGCTGATTATTTAATTTTTGTCTTCAAAGTTTGTTTATTTTATCTCAGTAAACAATATTAACTTTATACATTAAGCAATTAATGTTACAGTGGGGATTCTGTAACACGATGTATCAAACAAGGAGGCCGTGGAAAAGAAATATACATGGACAGATTCTTGGTAGATGTTTCAGAGATGTTTATTTCCCCAGCTGCATGGCCGGGATCTGCCAAGGAACTGCTCCAGTCAGGGACCCGAGGGTCCTTGCCTGCGCAGGGAAACACAAAACAACCAATGGGGAACAAGGCTGACCAGGGGCCAGGGAAACCCCGTGTCTGTGCCCTCAGGGCCCCTCTCCCAGGGCTCCATGGCAGGGGGGAAGGGACCCCGACATTTCACCCGTTTATTTTTAACAAAAGAGATTTAAAACTTAACATTGAAAACAACTGGATAAACATAACAAGAACAGTTGTAAAACAAAATAAGCCACCCTCCTGAGTCTTTAAATGTCCAAACAGATTCTCTGGAACATCTTAAGGCTGACAGAAGGGAGACAGGACTCTCCTGGCATGCTTTATGGGGAAACTGAGGCAGGAGAGGGTTTAATTTCTTCCCCTGCCCCCCCCTTTTCATCCCCCACTCGACATTGGAAAGGGATTTTTGGGGAAACAATTGGCAAAGGCATGGTTTTGTGAGGGAAACCGTGGGTGGAAAAATGGATTGGGAATACACTGGGGGTAATAGGACATAGGGTAAAAGGGAAAGGTGGGATTAGGAAAGGGAGACTGTAGGAGGGGCCTACAATGGAGATACTGTCTAACATGACTACGATTTTTAGCATGTATACTGCCTTTTACAGGAACACCATCAGGCCCTGTGACCTCTGCTGCTTGTAACCCTCTTCTACCTAGCACAATTTTGAATTCCACCACCTCTCCATCTCCCAAGCTTGGGATGTATTTTTCAGGGTTATTCTTTTTAATAGCACTTCTATGAACGAATATGTCTTGCTGGTTGTCACATCTTGTTATAAAACCATAATTTTGTTTAACATTATAACAATTTACTATTCCTAAAACCTTAGCTATGATGATTTTTTCCTTTTTCTGAGTGGCTGCTGTTTTCTGTCTTGCTGCACTTTTGCTTTCTCTTTCTCTCACTCCCGTATTGGAACTGCCGGGGTTGTCAGTGCTGCCGGGGCCACCGGAGCTGCTCGTGCCAGTGCGCTCTTCCCAGGGTCGCATTCGGGGCCGCACAGGCCGGGCTGGGCCACGCCGGGCTGTGCTGCTCAGCTCTCTGCGCTCCGCTACTTTTGCTCTCAGCTTCGCTGCCGCTGCCAGGCGCTGCACTCACATCTCGGCTGGGCCCCCGAGCGATGACCCCCCCGTGCCCTGCTCCAGCGCGCGTTTCAGCTGGGCGCGGCTCCGCCGCCAGCCGCCGCCTACGCACCGCCCCTGTCGGTCGGGCGTTCACGGGGCTCGCTCCACCCTGGGCTGTGTGGGGCCAGGCGGGCTCCTGCCGCACCTTGCTCCGCTGCCAACACTGCAGCTCGCGTGGCTCTGCCCGTGGGAACTGCCTCGCTGCTGCTTGGAGAGGGCTCGGTGCACGTGGCCGAGGCCGCACAGTCCCTGAACCAGGCTTCCCTTCGCCAAGACACAGCTGACATTGTTCAACAGTCTCGGTAATTAAATAATATTCATGAAAATATTCTTCCATTGGCATATATTTTGACTCAAAAATTAACTGTGTCCAAATGGTGTTCCAGAAGTCTTTGGTAAGAATCACATCCCAAGAAACATAGAAAAAGTTCTTAAACAACCATGCCAATAAGTGTTTCAGTTCTTTTTGAGCTTGAATCAAGCTAAAATTTACAAATCGTTGTTCAAGAATCTTTTCAAGTTTAAGATAGATGTCCATATGTGGCTCTGAGAGACAAGAGCCTTTCCACGGATCCTCCATAGTTTAAATATGGAATAGCAAAACAAAAACAAGAAGAGGAATCCAAAGTTTCTTTACTCACAAATTAGTCGCTGTGCTTAGGGATCAGGGATCATTCTGCCCGCAATTTTCCACCATTTGTTACAGTGGGGATTCTGTAACACGATGTATCAAGCAAGGAGGCCTGTGGAAAAAAAATATATATGGACAGATTCTTGATAGATGTTTCAGAGATGTTTATTTCCGCAGCCACATGGCCAGGATCTGCCAAGGAACTGCTCCAGTCACGGGACCCGTGGGTCCTTCCCCCGCACAGGGGAACACAAAACAACCAATGGGGAACAAGGCTGACCAGGGGCTAGGGAAACCCTGTGCCTCCCGCCCAGGGCCCCTCTCCCAAGGCCACATGGCAGGAGGGAAGGGACCCCGACAAATTAATACAGAATAACCAGACTTTATTTCTCACAGATTGATTTACAATTGTATTCTTGCAACTATTTCAGATATGCCACATTTTGTTTCACAGTTATTTCTTGCATGCTGATTGTCTAGTCAGAATGGCAAAGATCTGGAAAGTAGCCTCTGGACTCTGCTGTGAATGAAACGTAGGAAAACTATTCATAACTGAGAAAAGTTTATCTTAAATATTGACCATCCTGATTTACTTATGGCTCAAATTGAAAGACTATAAAACCAGCAAGTGCAGTAACTTTTATTTATAGATACAAAATGAAGTCACAAATTGGTATTTTCTATCATGGGTGAAGATTGTTGTTTAGATTGCTATGTAACTAATTAAGAGCTCGAAAGCTTTATTTAGTTGCTATGTCCTTACTTATGCGCTAGATGATTCTCAACAGTATTTAAAACAGATTTTGCCTTTGTACTTTTTTCTGCAGGGTGTTTGAGTCTTATAATCTGATGCACTAAGTCAGGGGGTGTGGAATGACACTGCTGAGTTTGTGCTTTCCTCTCCTAAGTGCACCCTCCCATAACAGCCTCGACTGTTTGGGTTGCAAGTAACCCGGCAGAGTAGTAGGGCTGTGTGGAAGAGATACAAGAAGCTTTGAGACAACAGTGGTGCACAAGGAGTAAATACTGTTCTGGAAATTACTAAAAAGCTATTTTAAAATCATTAAAGTGTGCAAAAATTTCTAAGTACATCAGTAGTAGAGAGGAAAAGAAACCAAGGACCGATCTGGGTTCCTTTGTGTTTGACCTTCTTCTCAAGGTGAGAGCTCCTGTTGCTGCTGAGCTCTGTGCTCCAGCAGCCAGTGATCAGAGAGCTGTTACTGTTATTATTTCAGTAACAGCGCAGTTGTGCTTAGATTTCTTGGAAACACATTCTTCCTGTCTCTCTGTCATTCCACAGGAGATGCAGCAGAAGTAATTTTTTCTGTGTTAATGAATAAAATCTCACAACTCCTGTAGAGAAAAGCGGGTTTTATTCTGCCTGCACAACCATTTCACACTGATTTTTGTATTCTTTTTCTTTTAACATGAATCTCAGTCAGTGGGCAACTTTTGGAACTAAGGTGTTGATCACATTCTCTCTTTTGTAGAATACGTTTATTTTGTACCCAGGAAAATTTATATTTTACTTTGTAGCAGCTGAAGAGTGGCAAGTTTTAATTTAGTTCCTATCTCCCACTTTGCTTCACTGACCACAAAAGGCTCAGATTTCTAATTTAGACACCCATGTGAATACTTGACTAGGTGCTTTAGCATTATTTTATTTTTACAACCCCATAAAATAATTTAATTTTTACTCCATATTTTATATGTGGAACCAAGATTAAGTCAAAACTACCTGATCATTTTGTGTCTTCCTGGAACTATACTAAGTGCCACAGAAAAACTTTTTGCAACTTACTTGTCTATCATCACGTGGGAACTGTCACAAAGAGAATCTGGCACCTGTGCTGTAGGGCACACCCTATCTGTTACCTTCATGGAAGACGGCCCATTCCCATCTGGCAGACCACAGGCTTAGGCACTGTGCATGCTTCGTTCTCTCATGCTAATAAAGGCGCTATCGTAAAGATACCAGTCTTATTCATTATGAAACCTCAAGTTGCCCCCAGAGTGGGTCCTGCAATGTCTAGGAGTTAAAATCTGTTTAGTTTATTTAAGACTAAGAGAAAGATAATGATTACTCCCCGAAGTGTTAAGAAGCTTTTACTAATAATGCAATCAGTTGATCTTAACAGCAAAGATAAAACGTTATTCTGTGATGGGAAGGTTGTATTTTCTCAATTTAAATCAAACTGTAAATGCTGAATATTAAATCTTGGGAACAAGTTGCCAGAGACTAGGACAGACTTCCATTGGCAAAATTTTTCAAATCAAGCTCATGTGTTTTTCCTTGAATTTAGATATGATTAAAAATGAAAAAAAAAAAAACCACAAAAAAGAAAACAAAACACCCTAAAACCTCAAGGTATTTCAGCCTCAGTTATTTAGTGTATCAGGATGAATAATCACAATTTTCTCTCTGGGAATCATGTGAATCTCTGGGGAATAAATAGCAGGTAACTATGTAAATAAATTAATATCATAATGATATTCAGGAATTCATTAAGACCCTGTAGGAAACAATAATTCTACTAGCAGCATTGACTTTCCATCCCTAATGATATTTTAATATTTTTTGTGTATAGCTTAGGTTTAAAAAAATTTTAGAATGCTTCCATTTTATGCCAAGTGGAACAAAATCTATATAGTTCAGCATAGGGGTTGAAATTTCTTCTTCATTATGCAGGCCTGAAAATAATCTATTAGCTTTGAGGATATCTGTTTTAGAAATTTTTCATGTTATGTTTGGTGCCTTCACCAAAAGGGAAGAATGTCTTTGCCAGTGAGATATTTCACACTTCTCTGGAATATTATTCAATTTCAGGATGTAAAGAAATGTGACACTGTTGGTGTCTTTGCTGTGATGCTATCTGTCATGTCCCATAAAGTAAAATTTAACAGTATCCATACGTCCGTGTCTCCTTGTTCATGAGTCTAAAAGTTAGAGGAATAGGGTTATTAAGGGGAGTTCTGGGGAAAAAAAAAACAAACAAAACCCTCCAGTCTGTATACATGTACATTATTAGATGTCCACCTCAAATCTTCCAATAATACAAAGTCAGCAAAGGGTTCCTGTCCAGTCCTGGAAAGAAGTCAGTTTCCCTAGCAAAATTTACAGATAATTTGGTAATATTTCTATTAATAAAAAAAGTATGAGCAATTGTACGTAGAAGTATGAGAAAAGCAATTAATTCTTGGGTTTGGGATATACGAGCAAGATGGAGAGGTAGTTCTTTGTTTGTTAAGAATTTTGGCTTTAGGCTTCATTACTCAAAGTAAATTAAACAAAGATAATATCCTACAACAGTGCCAGAAGATAAAAGCATGTTTCACTTACATCCAGTTACTGAGTCATGTTCTGGAAGCAGTAGTTGTGAGGGTGTGGGGATTTTTGGTTTGTGTTTGTTTGCTAGTGTATAGGAGTTTCAATTGTTTCTTTTTTAAAAGAAAAACTTCAAACATCAATACATTAAATTAAAACTCACCGATTTTTTATAATGAAGCTTGTATTTGTAATTTTTCTTTCATCTGAAATTATGCTCAGGTATCATATCTTGCTCTTCAATTCTCTCTCTTTAAATTTTAAAAACATTTTTTAGGAAACATTGTACAGAACTGAAATCCCTCCAAGTTATCTGTGAATAGCAAATGACATTATTCCTTAAAAATTTTTTGAAACTTACAGGTTCCTTGAAGTTCTTGTCAAAATAACAAAAAAACACAGTTTCTGTAGAGGAGATTGAATTCTTTTTAAGTAAAGCAGTAGTTATCAGGTTGTATAATGTTACCCTAATTTGTTCTAAAGACCAATAACATTTATTTTGCTAAATCATTTAGTTTTGTTTGGAAATGTGAAAGGGTAAAAGGCAGTAAATAAGCTTTTGGCTTTAGTCTTTGCATGTAATGATGATTCCATTATATTATTCATTAAATTATGATGCACACATGGTTAGAATATGTTTTCAGCATGCAAAGACAGAATTTGAACCTGTAAGTAAACTTCCTAGGAATCAGTAGAGAATATAAGGGTGTAAGGTGAACAAAAAGATGGATCTGATTAAAAAGTGCTAGGACATGTTTTGAGCATAGAACAAAAGAGTGTACTCAGTTTTAGTGAAAGCCTGCTAGTAGATGTTCCTTACTTTGAGTATGTGAGTAGTTTTCCAAAAATTTTTGAGTACTTCACACATAACGTAGGGGATTGTTTTTATATATATATGTATGCACACACAAATATATATAAAACAGAAATGTGGCTGAGGGAATTATATGGAAAACCACTGAAATTAGAATTTACTTCTAGCACTCATAATAGAATCAAGTTCATATGAACACAGCATCATCAGCATTATAATGTTTAGTTGATCCACGTGTTAATCCTGAGCTCATAGGAGTTCTGGTCCTTCTATAACCACAAATTCCAAAGATGAGATCCAGCACCTGCTGAATCATTTGAGGATTTCATCATTTGTGATAAGGGAAATACCTGCTGTTGCTTTTAATTACATTCAAATACTTTTCTTTCATTCAGATGCATTTCTGTGTGAGGTGATTATGCAGGATGCTGTAGAAATGTTGTTTAGCTCTGAACGTGTTTGTTTTTAGGGAAACTGTAGTGTTACTGATTGCACTGTTCATTGGAGAGAATGAAGAAATACTCCTTTGAATAGAAGATTACTGCTTCCTATCGCCTATTTTTACTCCACACAATGGCACCACATGAAATTAAAGCAACATGTCAAAACTGAGCTGAAATGGAGATAACCGACATCTGTTGCTTTCTGATGCATTAAATATTTTCTCTTTGTTTGCTATTATTCTTTCCTTCTGCAACCTGTTTTTCTATCATGTTTCTTTTTATCTCTTTTTTTTCCACCTTCTCCTTGAAGTTAATCTCTTAACATTCTCCTTTACCCAATCCTCTTATTCTTGTTGTGTGAGTTTGTATGACACAATTGGGGTGTGTTTTCATAGGTACTGAGCAAAGAAATGTTTCTCCAGCAAGGAGGAATTGATGAAGTTCAGGTTTTGCCTTTTTTTCTTCAATGTTCATGTGGTAAAGTAGAAACACAGTTTTGGAACATCTTGTCTTCTCTGAAATCCGCTGTGGATTTCAGTCAGCTTGTGCAGAACCAGTATGTGATGTGAATTTTTCTAGGGCCCCTGGATTTGAACTGCCCTGCAGTGCCAAACACCATCCCGCTGCACTGCTGGCCAAGACCTTCCAGCACCCAGCCAGCCCTGCTCTGCTCTTTGATGGTGCAGGGTCTTGAGAACTCAAGTGGAAAACAGTTTCTAGATTTTCTTTGCTTTGCAGGCTGGCAGCCATAACCAAAGCTGTCAACATCTTGTTTTTGTAATCATTCTAGTTTTTGAGTTTTTGAAAAAATTATTTGGTTTGGAATTCGGGGGATTTTCTATAAAATAAAATTTTTAAGATTTAGTCACCTTCATGCTTAACTCACCTTGGAGTCCCAAAGAAAAATCCAGTTATATTTCCTAAAGACATATTCTGGTTGCCTGTGGATGTTTCCGTATTTTATAATATGGTACTTCTGTTTCCTATTTCTGCCATTTATAGAGCTATAGTACCATGGAACACAGACTCTGTAGTGTTTTCATATTTCAGTGTCAAAATAAAGCTAGAAGCAGAGAAGTTTTTTCAGAAATTCAGAGACATAAGTTATTCCTTCCTTTGCTAAAAAAGCAAAATATAATTATCAAGAGTATAACAGTAAGTATAAAATTAAAGTAGTGAAAAAAAGCACTAGTAATTTTAAAAAGTTATGAAAAAATTTAGTAGTTCCTCTTAGAGAAAAAGAAATATCCTACTATTCCATGCATTGCTCTATTTTCACATCATCCTAGAAAGAGCCTCCGCTGAAGTAATTTTAGTACTTCTCTCTGAATAGATCATTAATTTGGATAGAGAATTTTTCACCTGAATTAATTCAGGTGAAGAATTAATTTTCCCCTTAATTAAATTAAGTTCTCTGGTATATATGTGATGATATTTTTCAGTGAAGTACAGGGCTTTTCTCTGCTTCACAGAGAGCTGAGAGATTACAAACATCTTTTTGTTTACTTGGTTTAGGATCTAATCACCATTCTTTCACCATTTTACTTTTTGGTTAAAGTAGGAGAACTTGCACTGTTATTCACTTAATAACATTTCAGGCATTTCTGTCCCTCATTATTTCAGAGTTAAATTTTTTAATGCTGAGAATTTCTTTTTAATCCTTCATTGTAAAATGCATTTTCCTAAAAGGAAATTTCATAATGTACTTCCTTTATCCATACAGTCGAGTACTGTAAAACTGTTGTAAACTGTCCTAATACAGAAAACTAAAACCGTTTTTGGCCAGTTTTACTTACATACTACTGTTAAACTGTATGTTACTTCATTACAATACTTATATGAATTTATAATTTAGCTCTAGCATTTTTAATTATTGATTAGAATATAGTTGTTCTTTAAATATGGGATAAAAAATTGAGTCTGAATCTTAATTTTCCATAGCTTTCCTTCCAAATTTCCCAAACTCTTACCTTCAATTTTCTCCGGAGAGAAAAGTGTTTTAGTTATGCAAAGAGAATTATGCTGAGTGTCTCTACGGTGTCCTTATGTACAGTGGGGTGGCTGAATCATATTGGTAAAGCCAAAGGGAAATTTAAAGATCACACAACAATTTTTGCTGTAACTTCTGCTGAATGACTGATCATTTATTTATTTATTTTAAAAATTTATTAGTTGGCCTGTTAAAATATGATACCTGTCCTGTAAACCTGCCCTGTTAAATTTTTAAAATTATTTGCAGCTAAACAGGGTTTGCTCTTAAGGAGCGACAAAAATCTCAGTGAATATTTTTGAAAGCTCCATTCATAATGTTCAAAAGCACTGCTTAGAAAGGATTTTGGGACTTATTTTCTTACTTTTCTTAATTCTTATTATGTTACTGTCCTGTGGAGCACTACCTTTGAGAAAAGTGGTTGTGGCTAATAACATTCCCAGTCTTTTCATTGCAATGTGAACTGAAATATGAAGCAGCTTACAGAAGTCAGTATCCAAGACAAGAAGAGAAGTGATTTACAGAACAGAAAATTTTGGAGTTGGGCTCATGAGATGGTGTTTTACAGACAAGTGAGCCATTTTGATCATTTTCCCAGTCTGGGTTAAAGAAAAAAACATGATACCTGGCAAAAATATTTAAGTGATTTAATGAGATTAATAATCTGAAATAATTGTTTAATTTATATAGGTATTTCCACCTTTTTTCTGAAAAAAATAGTTTTGCAAGGCGGCTTCTTACTGTAAATTTCTATATTTTATTTATTTTTTTAGCCAGAGATTCACTCCCTGTTTAAAAAATCCTATTAGAGATGTGGGTCTAAATTATACCTTTAAATCTTTTGGCCAGAAAAGGAGATTTTACAGCAATTGTGCATAATTTTCAAGCTCCTTTAAATTGATTTTTCAGTCTTGCAATAATGGATTTTGGCCTGATATTTGCATTATCCACAAAGTGTGTATGACTGTTCCCCATTTATTTAAATGAAGGCTGTGTTTAAAAGATACTGTTCTGCAGGAGACTGAATGGAATGTGCTTTATTAATCTGGGACTGCCTTATTCTCTATGGACTATGTTTATGCATTCAGCAGAGGTTACTGATTCATATAGCAATAGGAACCCTTGAAATGCCATGTACCTGCTGAGATCAGCCCTCTTTCTGGCAAAGGACTGGTAAAGCACAAGTCAGGGCACAAAATTTGGAGAGCTATAGAAAATAATTTTGATTTTGAGAATTGTTTTCATCAATCATTTAATTAAATTATGTAGAAAATATCATGTCTTCCTATATTCAGCTTCCTTTGACCATAACATTTCTGGGAGATTAAAAAAACCCAAATAAGCCCAAACCAAAGCTACCAGCAAACCTCTACATTTAATAGGGTTTTGATAAGATTATGCCAAGCATCATAAAATTAAGCCATTCCCAAAAGGAATTTGCTCTTGAACTATGAACTATTACCTTGCATGCTCACTAAAATATACATTTTTAAAGGAATCAAAATTTTTATTTCCTCCATGAAGTTCTGTGATTCCTAGAAGATAAAAAAACAGGCAGCTGCTTGCTCAGTAGGATTTTTGTTGTTGTTCAGTGTACGCTTTCCTTTGTCTTCTCTTGCTCAGAAGAGAGAACTGTTCACTTATACCACTTGAATATATAAGTACTTCAAAGACACTAATTAATGTCTCCTACTAACTTATCTGTGAAGTGAGGAGTGCCATCATCATCATTTAGCACATCAATAGCTGCAGCACAGAAAAATTAAGGTGAATGTAACTGTTAATGTTATAATTTTGTGAGTCCACCAAAGAAGGGATCCTGTGCATCTTCCTTACATCTACGACCACCTGGGTCTACTATGCATGCCACAAAATAATTATTCTTCTAAGATATATTTTTTTAATAAGTAGTGTCTGAGCATGTAAATAGCTATTCCTATTACTGTAAACAAAAGACCAACTTGAATTTTATCTCTTTCAGTATTTTGATGACTATAGTTTACAATAGTAGTCCTTAATCTTTGGGGTTTTATTCCACGATTGGTATTTATTATAGGATTTTTCTATGTATTTATTTGGATGCCAACCGTATAGACACTAGAATTGATTTTTTTTTTTTCCTTCTTTCCCTTAGGCATTTCCTGGAAATACAAACTCTGACAGCGTGGTCCGGCATGATTTACAACATCCAGTTATTGCTCGCTATGTAAGGATAGTTCCTTTGGACTGGAATGGAGAGGGCCAAATTGGGTTAAGAATTGAAGTCTATGGCTGCTCCTACTGTAAGTTTTTCCATTATGATCCTTTTTTTTCCCCCCAAATAAAAACTCGCTTTGGATTTTGGATTAATAGCAGATCTCAAAGACTTTTACCTTAGTGACAGGATTGCTAGTTGTGTTACCCAAGACTTCAGGAAATATTTGTTGGAACTTTAATTCTCAGTTGATAGTTTGTTCTTCTCTGGAAGATGCGACATTGGAATTTGCGATAGCTCTTTGAAGTTTCTCCTTTTCATTGTTGTGGTTTCTGTTGTAGAAGGCTTTGGTTACTGTATAAGCTTGATTGGTACATTTGAGGAAGAGATTGTATTCAAATGTCATGTTGGGTCTTGAGGGATAAAACAGAAACAGGACATAGTTTATTGCCTGGTACTAGAGATAAAATTAAAGCAATAAACAAGAATTCTATCAGAATAGTTAAGATTGTCTAAATATGTGACACATTTTTCTGAGATATTTCCTTGAGTATTTGAATGTGACTTCAGAATTTCTTCTGAAGTCTGGGCGAGCGATGGGTACAAGTGCTTCTGTAGTTACGACCAGAACTGATAAGGCTTTAAGAAAAGTGAGGTTAGTTTCTAATGCTCTTCCTTCAATCCAAGCAGTTCTTAAGTCTGCAAACCTGCAAAACTGAGTTTATGATGTCCTATTTCTATGTATTTTTTAGGTAGTATCCTGGATTTGTTGGTACTTCAGCTGGAAGATGTTATTTGAGATTTGTCTTTTAATAACCAGACATTAGAATAAAATGAAGATGACTCATCACTGACTTCATTGGGTGACACAAGACATATTGGAGCCCTTTGCCATTCTTAATAGCAAAAAAAGAAAAATTGTGATTTCAGTTACTTTTTTGATTAGATTAGATAGTCAAAAGTCTACATACTTTCCTTCAACACCAATAGAACCATGAAGAAGAGCGGTTTTATATTTTTTCTTATTTGCATACAATGAATGTTTTAAAAATGTGTATTGAATCACAGAGAATTTCCAAACATCTGCAGGAACTTAGTTGAGAAATCAAATCAAGTTTGCTGTGGTGTTGATGCTGTGTGTTGGTGCTGCTGTGCTGGGGGTACACATGGTTGTTAGATATATTTGCAAAAATACAAGGGCAGGAGCTGTTACAAGACAAAGTGTAATGGTTTTGAACTAATAGGGAGTCAATTTAGATTAGATATAAGGAAGACATTTATTACAGTGAGGGTGGTAGAACACTGTAACAATTTACCCACAGAGGTGGTGGTTGCTCCATCCGTGGAAACAAAGTCAGGTTGGCTGGGGCTTTGAGCTACCTGATCTAGTTGAAGATGTCTCTGATCATTGCAGGGGGATTGGACTAGATGGCCTTTAAAGGTCCCTTCCAACCTAAACTGTTCCATGTTTCTACAATATCTGTTACCTGAGTATCTGCGGGTTACTCTAAAGTTAATTCGTACTCAAAGAGAAACTGAACCTCTGAAGTTTTAGGTACAGCTCTGATTATTCAGTACATGGCTCTTAATAAACAAGCATTTACCATCATACTGCTAAAATGTTCTACATGCTGTTTTAAGTATACTAAACACTACAGCATGGCTAATTTTCCAGCATAATAAATACTTTCTTCTAATATACGTCCTTGCTTGTACATCAAATGCAAATTCAGGAGTTTGATACAAGAAACCAACATCTAGTTTACTGTCAAATATAACTCTCTTTAACAGAAGAAAATGTAGCAGAATCAAACGATAAACCTGATGATATTTGCTGCAATATTTGCGCATAAAAATGGCACATTTTGATGAAGAGAACAGACAAAATACTGTAGGTACGCAACAAGATAATTTTAGAGGCTTAAAGTAAATGTGAGAAAAAGTAAAACACAGCTTGCTGACAAAGTTATTTTAGTTGTTTGATGAAAATTTGCTTGCTTGCTGAACTTTTGGAGGAGAATCAAAAGCATCTGCCAAGGACACAATGTATGGAACCATAAAAATACTGACAAAAATACGTCTTCACAGAAGAACTACGATGGCCCAATGTAATTTCGTAATTTTACTGAGAGAGTATTGCTGGTCTGTTTGTATTAGAAGTGATTTCAGTAATAATTGAAGATTTTTTTTAATGTAATACTAAAAAGAATATATTCTGGTTTTATGTGAATAGGGACTTTTCTTTTAACAACTCTCCTATAATACAGTGTGGTTTTTACATGCAGGAATTGGGCTGCTCCCAAAATGGTATAAGTAGAGAGTGGCAGGGAGGTTGAGAACAAAAACTAAAAAATCACTGTGTTAAGAGAGAGGAAGGCAGCCCTTTGGTATGAACACTGTAACCAAGGAGTACTGTTTACAAATTCCCAGCTTGTCTTCAGATGAATTATTTGGAGCCAGGTGTAAATGCTGCACCATTCCATGTAGATGTGTCCTTTGGCAGAGGCCAAGTTTTTAAGCTTATGATTAGAAGTGCACATATTTGCATATAAATATAAGCACTGCCAGTGTGATTTGCAGATTAATCTTGCTGTCATTTAAGGAACTGCCCATTTAGATAATCACCAATTTTAAAAGCCTGATTAAAAGACAGACTTCTAGTCAAATATGCCTCAATTTTTGGAACTATTACCTAAATAAAAGGCTGCCCAATATATCATAATTCTAATTTTTCTTTTAGTTAATAGATAATGTATTCTTTTATTTAGGTATCTTCAGATACAAAAATCAGATTTTTCTCACACTGCACACAGGGTTTAATTGGGAAGCCATACACAGTGGCTGTAAAAACTCTTTCATTGCACATTGTTGCAACCAGGTAATTAGCCTCAGACCTTTAAGAAAAATGCTTCCTCATATTGAACTGCTTATTCAAACATCAGGTCACTAATTGCCATATTTCTGGTTTGTATTTTTTTTGTATAAGCATTTAAGATACACATTTAACTTTTTTTGTACAAGGGGTGAAATCCATGTCCTTCCTTGCCCAGCAAATCAAGTTTAAAAAGAGATGTGTTTTCCAGAGAGTAGCAATTAGAGTTCACATCTGTACCCTGGAGAAGTTAATAGCATTACCAAATCTTCTTCTTTTAGTTTTGGTTTGCTTAAAGTTTAAAATCGGTTCTGTCTTTTAAATTTTATCTCTATATTTTGTGTAGATGAGATCTGTGGGGTTGTCTTCTAACAGAAGAGTTCACAGAAGTCACCAAAAAAGAATTAGGGCATTACTCTACAACAAGATTCAGAATGAAATTTATTTTGTTTCTTTTTCTATAGTGCAAAATGGACTATATCTTATTTTTTAAAAAATATATTAAAATTGGGTAAAGAACTTGCTCGATTATATTAATGGAGAAATTGCATGAGCAAAATAAGCTTGAAAAATCACAACAAATAGACTATTAGCCAACATTAGAAAACACTTTTTAGTCAATGGGACTTTTAGCTTTTATTTTAAAATTATGTATTTCATAAAAGCTAAAGGGGAAAGGGTCTTTACACTTTAAGTGACATCATATATCAAAAAGCAAGTCACAAAGAAGAAAGCAGTACAACCAAAGTCAAAATATTCACTGAAATCAGTTAAATGAAAACTGATGGCTGAATTTTATTCACTCTCTTTTGGAGAGGGAGAGCAATGGCACAGGACACGGATCTTCCACCATGTCCATTTTTATGAATTTTTGAGATGGGCAGCAAAGACATGGCATCTGGAGGCCATGAGAACTATGATATAGTACTTTTACTACTGATTAACAAGCTCCTGCAGGAGCATTGCAATATGAATAGTTCCCTTATTCTCCATCCTGTGGCAGATGAACGCCTACCAAAAAAAAATGCAATAGGCATATTATTGCATAGGCTTTGGCTACACTTTCCAAGGTAACTGTAGGAGGCCTTCTGGGTCATGAAAACCTATGAGTGGAAAACACTCATGATACCTTTATTCACCGAGGTGTTTTCATATGGGTGTGCTGATTTTCTGGATCTAAACAGTACATCTGTATTTTTTGATGCAATTGCCCATCCGATGGTAAGAATTTTGAAATTCCAGATGATGCACTTCTGAATTGTAGGATATACTTAAAAAAAAAACAAATAACACTTGGAGGTGGCAGAAAGCCGTGCAAATACTCAATATACTCAAGGCAAATAGGTGGCAGGAACAATTATAAAGCTCCATAAGTGGCTGCAAGCTGAGATGTTTGCATTCACTGACCAGCTCTATTTGCTAATACTTAGGAAGCAGTGGGACTGAACAAATGTCACATGACCTGTATTTGCAAACCTGTTCTTTTTCAGATATTAGCTCTACTATTTGTACCGTACTATGTCAAGTGTTACTGTTTCAGTTTTCTAATTGGTGACCCTCCTTTTTTTTTCAAGAAGGAGGGAACAGAAGGAAAAATAATAAGAGTCCTGTGGTTATTCATGAAATAATGAATATTTGTATGGTGAGCATTTACTCTATAGATAGTAAAATGATCAAAACTTTGGTCATGGAGTCATGTTACAAGGACTAAAATAAGATTTGGAGATGCTCTTAAGGGGTGAGCCAAATGAATATTTGCAAGAACTGATTAGGAAGTACAGAAGTAGCAAAACCTGCGGGCTGAACAGATCTTTTGGTTGTTGTAGTTAATCATGTTTGCCTGCAGTGATTTTGAGTTAAAATACTGTTTCCTTTGACAGATAATTCTGCATTCAGCTAGACTTAGCTGCTAGGAAATGTACTTATTTGAAATCTGCTTAGCTTGGTTTCATGCTATTGGCACTAAATAACTATCCATGTCTCATTCGCTGTCTCCCATGGTTGTCATACACACTTAAAAGAAACTTCTACATTGTCTGGAGCTATCTGTTGCATCCAAATATCAAAATGACTGATTAAGGTAGATGAAAAAGCTTCTTCATTTCCCTTTTGTTGAATCTTATCAAGTTTCACTTGGCCAGATTCAAAGGACATTTTGTTTCACCAGCACATAGCATAAAAAAAAGCACGATCCAAAGTCCCTTGAAGTGTCATGATTCCTATTGAAATACACTGTGCTAACTAAAATAAAATAAATAATAACATGTGTTAGTAAATGTATGCATACATATTTCTGCTCTTACACTTTTGACAGCTGTGTGAATATATGCTTAAATGGTGAGAGTACTTATGAACTCCAGTAATCTGCATAAAATTTCCTAGCTTTTCTTATCATATTTTACTACTTACAATAAATGTGCCAGTAAGTTTTCTAGTCACTTTTCTGTCCACATAAGTGGTAAAACTGCATAAAAATATTAACTGGCAGAAAGGAAGAATAATTTTCAAGCGTTCATTTTGTGAAATTGATGTCTTTTCCTGCTCTTAAAATCAAGAGTCATACATGGTTAGGAGAAAAGGGATTTTTACCTTGGTATTTATTTTAAGGATCCTTAGGTGCACCACGTCCAGGTCAAATGCACCCAAATGCACACCAAAAGATCTGGTATAACGTTATAGATCTGACTAATTAGCATATCTATCAAAGATTCCCCAATGAGAGGCTCAAGTGAGGCCCCCTCCCCAAGGAACCTTCCCCTGGATGGTTCTATCTTAGTTTACAGAATATGTTCTGGAGAGGACCTTGGGGTCTGGGGCACACTGATCCCTAGCTACGAAGCTTCTAAAATGTTTAATTTCTCAGCTTAACAAACAAATTTAAGAATGTAGGCAAAAAGCACTAAGAATACAGAAGTTGTAAAAAATATAACAGGGGTATAAAAGAAAAGGTAAAAATCTTCATGGCATCAAAATTATATATTTCTAGGAACTTTAATAACTTGATGTGAGTGACAGTACTTTGAATATACAGGGATTTTAATGTGGGAGAAAAACAGAACTAAAAGAATCATTTAGCAGAGGCTGCTGTGAGCTACTCAGATTTTCCTTGTGTCAGTGATTTGGATAGTTAAGAGTTCTGCTAAGCATCTAACTGTTTTTCCCCTTTTCTCTTAAATTTCAATATTTCTGTCCTGGAAACTTCTATACCTATTTAGGCCCATGTGTTTGATTTTTAGCTGTCATCTTCACAGCTCACCAGTGACAAACATAGCTTGATATTCTGACATTAAAGGTGCATGGATGAATACTCATATCTAAACTATGGAGAGTAAGGGAAATGAACTGTGAGCTTTTTCTTTGCAAACTTTTAAAGATGTTTTTGAATATATGCTCTGTTGGTAAGTTTGCTTCCTTCTTAGTGTATTTTTTCTACCTTTTTGTCAGACAAGAGATTTGTTTCTTTCTTAAGATCATGAAAATGGACACCTTTTATCCTCCAGATATTCTCAGGTCATGGTAGTCATTTAACAGTAGAGTTTTGTAATTTAAGACCAAAAATACCATCTGTCTTTGTAAGTATTCTCAGTACAGATTGTTCTTCTCTATGCCCTCTTCAGGAAAGGACAGTTGTGATTGTTCCTATATAATTGTTGATATATTTTGGCATGAAAAATAAGTGAGAACATGTTTCAGTTCATTTATTAATTTTGGTTGTTATCATTGACAAACATAGGCCTCTCTTGGTAGTAGGTAGCACTTAAATTTTAAAATAATAATAAAAAAAAATAGTTGCATTTTGTTGTTTGGGTTTTTTTAGTGCATTAAGAAATATACTTCTAAAATCAGAAGATTCCAGCTGAAACAGAAAAAAAATATTTCCATATACTTTATTGTTTAATTTTAACATTTTTTTTATAAATCAAATATTTCAGAAGGATTTGACATAAAAGGGATTTGTAGTAAAAAAAAGTTTGTTTTATTCTTTATCTTTTGGTTAATCTGATGCAATATGAGTTCTTTTCCTCTTTCAACTTTTTGGATCTGGTAACAAAATGAAAAAACCGTTATTTTCTACTTGTAATTGTAATGAGGTTACTTGTAGATATTCTCAAGCACCACAGCTTTGAGAAGTGCAACAACTGTGTGTGTTCTTTACAGGTTCATTTGTTAGCTGACAATGAGAGTATAATCTGGTTTCAGCTGGGGTGGAGTTAATGTTCCTCACAGTGGCTGGTGTGGGGCTGTGTTTTGGATTTGTGCTGAACACAGGGTTGATAACACAGAGAGGTTTTGTTATTGCTGAGCAGGACTCACACAGAGCCAGGGCCTTTTCTGCTTTTCCTACTGCTACACTGGCCAGGAAGTTCAGGGTGTGTGGGAGGGGACACAGCCAGGACAGGTGACCCAAACTGACCAAAGGGAGGGACATTCCAGACCATATGGCATGTTGTTCAGTATATAAAGTGGGGGGAGGAGAGAAAAAGAGGGGGATGTTTGGGGTGGTGGCATTTGTCTTTTCAAGTAACCATCACATGTTATGGGGCCCTGCTCTCCTGGGGGTGGCTGAGCAGCTGCCTGCCCATGGGAAATGGTGATCGAATTCCTTGTTTTGCTCTGCCTTTGTGTGTGGCTTTTTCTTTCCTTATTAAACTGTCTTTATCTCAACCCATGAGTTTTCCACCTTTTATTCTGCCACTATTCTCCCCAATCCTGCCAGTGGGGGAGTGAGCAAGTGGCTGTGTGGAGCTTGGTTTCTGGCTGGGGTTAAACCATGACAATCAGTCAGAGAAAAACAAGTATATTTTGTATGAATGCATGACCCACCAGCTTGTTCAGTTGTATTCCTATAGAGTTTTCAATTACACTTGAATATTTTTTAAATCATTTATCATTTCCTTTAGAAGGATGTAAGCAGCCGGCTTGTTTGAAAAGGCTAGTTTAATTCTTTTTTGCTGTGGAATGAAGGACAACTTTTTCCTGGTATAGAAACAGGATTTACAGCCAAATTTGATAAGATCTTCCAGGTTTTGATGAAGGTTTATTAAAGTCAGGTCTGGCTGTTGTGGAAAAAAAGCAGACTAATGTTTTCTAAAAGGTTTTCCAGCAACTGCCCACACACACCACAGAAGGGATTTTCCATACAGTGGCCTGTAACCAGTTAATAGGAAGATGGAGATTTCAAACATATCTTTCAATAAACGTCTGAAAACATCAAAACCAGAAGCAGAGTTAGAGTGTTCTTTTTCACAAAGTAAGAGTGGTAGCACATAGGTAACTACAGTCAAAAACATCAGTCTAATCACAATAGTCTTGCCTTTAATCTGTTTTGCCTGAATGAAGGCTCACGATGGCTATGCTGGGCATTATTTTCTTGCATTCCTGTAAGTGGCGATTGATCCATTTGTCCATGGTGACTTACTCACTAGAGAAATCAAGTGGGTTTTTTTCTCACGAAAGAAAAAATTCAACAGATTTTCAACTATAGGCCTTGGTTCTATGCCATTGATTGGGAGCCTGAAGGGCCTCACTGGTATTTGTTTTCTTGAATGTCTGGAATAAAATATATTAAGGATGCAGTTACTTCCAGACCCAGTTCAATTAATTTTGTTTTTTTCTTAGAAGTCTGGGTGAAGATGATGCATTTTGTATTTTTATTTTAGGCATGGCAAATGGAGTCTTACTGTGAGTAAATTCTTATTTCCTCTCTGGCAAAGATTAGTGTTTTCTGGTAAGAAAGTGCATATATCAAAGGGTCAACATTACTGAGAGGAAAAAAACGAATTTAACTCTTCATAGTAATGCATTTATAAGGTTAAAACAAGCCTTGGTGTTTACATGCAGTATATCCCTATAGAGAGTTACTTTTCAAGACAAAGTCCTGTTTTAAAGTTGGACTCTCATCTTCATGATCATACCTTTGGAGAGTTAGATCACTGTGATGCCAGCTTTTCCCTGAATCCTCTAAAACAGGGACAAGTTCAGGTTTTTCCATCTCATAAAGGTGACATGGTATGGCCAAAGATTTCAGTTTATCCTGTGTTTCTCATACTGCTTCTGTTGGTGCACAAACATTTTAGAAGTGCTCCTTAATTCTTAGTCCCCTCTGGAGCAGCATGAAGTTCCCAGTAGCACTTCCACCCTGAGACAGTGCCTTGCCAACCCTTGCCTTACCTTCAACTTTCCTGATGGTATCCCCAAGAGCAAACTCCTACCTTTCTGTCCAGCCTCTCCTGCAGGTGCATCTAACTGGAGAATGAGATAAAGCTACCTGCAGTGTCCTGCTGACATCTATCCAGTCCAATAATTCTCTTTTGCTAAAAGCCCATAAGAAAACAGTCAAACAAACTTCTGGGTCTGTTTCTTGTACGAGTGAATTATGCTAAAAGAAACAAATATTTGGCTTGACTAAGCACCCTCCCAGATTCAATGGCTTCAGTAATGAAGGCGTCAGATGTCTCGTAACCTTTTTGAGACTGGATTCTTTGCTGCTATTCTTTTAGTCTTTCTAAGGCTGTCACAAGAAGTTATTAACTCACATGGCAGAGGAAGTGTCCTATGCAATGTGTATGGTAAAATGTTAGCTCTGTTCAGAGGTAGCCCTTTTTATTAGAAGATTTGACACAATATTTTAGGCTCCACGATGCTGGAGCATTTCTGGTTTTGTTCTGACTGTACAGCAAAACAATGCAAAATATTTCTCTTGAATACAGTTCGAGTTGAAGTACTTTTGTGTATGGATTCATCTGGGTATTTAGACGGCTTCCTAAATTTCTTGTTAAAGAGAAAAGGCTTACAGAGTTCACTTATTAAGTACCTGTTTGTACTTGATGCAGATTGAGGAAAGAAAAACCCTTAAACAACAATGGTTGTGATTTTTTAGGAATGTCACTGTGCATCAGAGATGACTAAAGCTTTTATAGTAACCTCTCTTTTTTATCATGCACGTAATAATAGTAAAATGGATGTAGAAATGCGAGAAATAAATTTAGCTGTATTTTAAAGATTAGGAATTTATGGGGCATTTAGAATTTGATTATCCTTTAGGAATTCATTGTGGAACTGGTTAAACCCTGCAGGAAAACTTTTCTTAAATATGTTCCTATGTTTATGCACATCAATTTGAAACTCTAACATTTGGCAAAACAATATTGTTCAGTCAAACAATATTAATGACAAGATATAAGCTAAAATGGCAACCGTAAGCAAATAGTGAAAATTCACATTCAAATTTGGGTGTAATTGTTGTATTTTCACGACAAATTGAATTCTGAGATCTACATTAATTAAGAAGAACTTAAAGCTATGTTATATGAACCCTAATTATATGCATGTATACCTATTTCAGGTACTTTATCTGACCTGTTTCTAAATAAAGAGCTGTTGTTCCTATATGATCTAGAAACTTGAAAAACCAAGCTCTTCACAAAAGTGCTTATCAGTTTTATAATTTAAAAGTATATCTTTACATAATGAAGAAAGCTGTAGATATTTTGATAAAAATGTGTTATTCAAAAAATGAGAAAAAAAGTAATTTTTATACCTTCTTAATCCTGTATATTCACCAGATTTTATCAGCCAGAATTTTAACGTTTCATATGGGTTATTGTTAAAAAAGAATGAATATCTTTATAATAAATACCAAATATTAAAAAATAGTGAATAGTTTATGGCATGGGATCTGATCCTACAAATCCTCTAAAAACTTTCTTGCATAGTAATGTTTCTATCTTTACATTTACAGATTGACAAGGTAATTGGAGTTTAATTATTTTAGTATGGATATGTTCTTTATTGCTTTTCTTTTTCTTATAGACCATATGTATTTAATTGTCCTTTTGGCCTTAAATAAATTGAAGAACTTGAGAAACCGGCTTTCTAAAGCCATAGCTATAAAAAAAAATCCTTAGAGGGTCAGTAATTTCCTTCACCTAAACAAAGCCCTATAAATTGATCAGGAAGAACTGCAATTTTTGTACCAAACCTATATGCAGGGTTGGCAATGCTGTTTCTGTAGTGATTTGTTTTGGTAATTAGCTTTGTTTACAGTGAGTCAGGCCCAGGGTATTTTGTTAAGTGGTAATGAATCAGTAAAGAGAAGCAAATTTTCAGTAAACATGTATGGGCCAGAGAAGGTAGTTGCTAATTTTCTTCAAGGTGGAAGGACATTTTTGTAGCTGTTGTAGAGGATGTTGGCAGTAGTGTGATATGAGAAAAGCCTGTTGAGCTGCAGTGCATGCTAAAAGGGAAGGAGGTAGTGGGAATTTACAGTCATAAATTCAGATGGGTTCTTTTGCCTTATTGGTGAGTTGTGACTTACATTAATTCGGCTAATTTACATCTTACTATAGATGGTTTTTAAACTGAGGCAACAGTTCTAATAAACATCTTCAGTACTTCCCTTTTATTGAATGCTATTCTAAGAGAGTCAGAGGGAACCTAGTAAAGCCCGTGTTTCAGCTCTTTATCACCGCAGCCTTTCTCTCACTGACTTAATTTTTCTCTCTCCTCCATTTTTAGTTATCTCCAAAAGTCTCTGCTATGACTTCTGCATCATTTCTTTAATTGTGTATAGCTTCCTGATTCCAGTCCTTCCTTGTCTGAGTTTTCATAAGCACAGCATGAAAAACGAGAGAACATTCAGGATTTTTTTCTGAATTTTGAATGACAGCAGAAATGCACCGGCCTTTTCAGGCATTTAGATAATGAATTTGTGTCCAGCTTGTGAGTAAAAGTTAATTGCCTGGAAGTCCTCACCTGTGGAAAAATGTTAGAGTGATTTCAGTTGAACTATTTACATAATCAACTGGTTTGTATGTCAGTATATTTTTAATTCTTTCTATAACATGGATGTGAGATAGTGTATGATTTTTTGAAATGTCAGGTTCTGGATATACAATAAATTTCAAACTCAGTTGGCAGACTTTCACCCCAGTCAAAACTCAACAAAGGACTTGCGTCAATTTAGGAATAAGATTACTTGTCGCAGCTTTGGGGGAGGCGTTTGTCATCATTAGTTCTAATGTAATTAATCACAAGTATTAATTCTATGCAGCATTGGTTTTAGAGGCAAACTGGCAGGATAATTCCCCAGGCACTGAGTATGCCCCTGTTAAGCCTAAGCTAGGTTGTAGTAGATATCTCCCAGTTTGAAAATTGAAAGAAGGTAGTACCTTGTCTTACACTCTGCTGAAGATTTCTACCAATTTGAAGTAAATTTTGGAGGTAACAAAAGGGAAAGAAGTCTGTTGGAAGTTTTTCCACTGCACACTTGTAATAAGACACAGTGGCATCTCACCAAAGGCTTTCTGTCAGTGATTGTTAAATGCTTATTCTATTGCATTATTATTAAATTGCATTCTCATGCAATATGTGCAGGCAAGACTTCAAATCAAACACATCTCTGAGTTATGTGGAAATTCTACTGAAAACATTTAATTTTTCATTATTCCACCTTAATTCTGACCCTAGGCTTGACTACTGTGTCTTAGGACAGCTGCAGACACAGTGAATGAAATCTCTCTTTGTAGCACTGTGTTTTCCACAGATGAAGTAGGGGAATTTGAACAATTGATCTTCTGTCATAACGCAGACATTAAATACTTCTTGTGAATAAACCAACCTCTTCCTTTTATTAAATCCAGCTGTAGAGAGGAACTTTATCAAGCTAGGTAAGCACATACCCCCAGGTTATTTCACCCAAGAGAGGTCTCAAATATCTTTTCCATGTAGTTTGAGTCTTATTTATGTTAGTAAATGGATAAAGGGAGTATTATTCTTGTATTTGGGTGTACAAGTTTCTATGTTTCTAATAGAATCCTTAGTTTGAGCTAAAGGAAAAGTACTTTGGCCAATTCAAATCCTATTAAACCTTGGAGGAAAGCACCTCTCCAAAATTAGGACAGGCTGAAAGTTGTTTTCCTTTCCTAATAAATTCTGATAATTTGGTAAAGTTTACTGCTCAGCTGTAGGAGAAAGGCCAAATAGAAATTTAATACCTATTTTTCTTAACTTGTTTTACTTTCTTGTATCTTATAAGGTGAAAATACTTAAATGACTAAGTTTAGTTTGTAAAAGAATGGAAGTAGAATACCTCAACTGTCAATAATTTTTCTGTAAAATAAGAAATCTTCTTGTCTAGTTGTCACAAATTTTACAAACAGCTTTTGATGCAATTTATCTTTGAATTTTCTACATTTTTCTATTGACAGTTTTAAGTCAAAGAATCAGCAAATCATTAGGTTTAGCTGAAAAACATTCTGCCACAAAATTTTCATCCATACATACTAAACTCAATAATAACAAAATACTTTTAAATTTGTGCCGTATCTTCTTTCAAAGAAATTTTCCTTGTTCTTACTGAGGTTCCATTTCCCTTGACTTTATGAGAACAATAGTAAAGCCGTAGCTGACTGCTTAAAAATATATAGTATTTAAAATCACAAACAAAATTACTTAGGACGTTTATAGAAAATTGAAATAGTTCATTTATTTTTATATAGCTTTATACATATTTTCTCCTGCATTGCAGAGCTCAAGAGTAGAGCTTATAGAATTCAGCTGTTTAAGAATGTTGGCATCTAATGTATTTTAGTTCTTTTTTTTTGTATCTGCTGTTTCAAAGGCTGTCAGTCTAGTTCTCTCAGCTTTCTGCCATTCCTTTTTTCTCGACTTAGTTTTCTGAACTCAAGAATTACATATCTGTGCAATCAGTACTGTGATTGTAAACTGCATTGGCTCTAAAGAAATTAACACTGGAATTTCTGTTCAGATATTATCAGAAGAGCCTTGGTACCTGAGGACTATTGCTGTTTTAGTGAACTTTTGTAATATATGTGGCCATATAATCTACACCCAGTTCAGGGTCAGAATTATGCAACCAGTGGGGATAACGCAGCTTCTGGGGATAAGGCAGGATTTAGAGCCAGAGAAGATGAATGCATGGTTTTAAAATAAATGTTGTTCTTTGTTTCTTCCTTTTCCCTCTGGCATCCACATTAAATCTTAGGTTCTAAAAAGAATAGTGATGTGGTTCCTTTATGATCTTGTCCATCAAGTAGTCCCGATTTCTGATCTCTCTCTTCAGATGCATTGATTTTCAGTCTCCAAGTCTTTCTCTTTGTCAGACATGATATTCATTCAGCTTACTGGTTTTCTGCTTAGATTAACTTCAGACTCTTTCCTTTCAAGATTTTTCATACTTTTGTGAACAACTTTACAGTACAAAGTCACCTAGACTTCTGTTGTCTTCAAAGATTTAAAGTGTAGGCTTTTTCCAACGTTTCTGATCTTTAACAGTAAATCAGCTTTGTTTAGATGTTGTTTCATATATTATATATCTCTAACAAACACCTTACTCGACATTATATTGAATTTTATAAGAAATAAAAGTCACTATTAAAGTTTCTAAATCTTATATCTCAAATTCTGGATTTATATGTTTCAATTTATAAACTTTATTAGACTTTTTACAGATAAAAAAGCAATAAAACTGACATTTATTTCCATTATTAATTTTAACTGTTAACATTGCAAATCTTAATTATTTTTCTTCTTCATAACGGTTAAGAGCTAGGGTAGAGAAAGAAGCTGGCATTTTCTGAGGAAAGAACATTTTGATTTTAAGCTTCAGAGTAAAACAAGTTATGACCATTTACATCGAGGACACTATACTAATTTGGAAAGAAAAAAATGTTTATTCAATTTTGAACATTTACAACAGTGTATTATCTCTTTAAAAAAAATAGTGACTAGCTTTTGTAACTACTTGTTTGTTCAGGATACACTTAGCAACGCACAAATCCCCTCAAAGCACTGCAGGCATTTGCAACCCAAAAGAAACTTTGTCCAAGTGTTTCAGAGCAGAATATGCCGAGTGTGACATTTTAGTCTGCCACTTGAAGACTACAACTTAGATCTTGTGGAAGGAAAAAAAAAAAGACGTCATGACCCCAGAATAAACACACTATCAGTAATAAAGCAAGGGAATCAGTACTTTGTTCCCAGTCATTTCAGTAAGACCCTTGAATCCATCTGGTATTTTGTTAATAAGACAATTTAGAATGACACATAAGGAGAAATGTGTTTTTACCTGCTTAGTGCTTGAAAGCTTAAATATGTAACAATAATATCAGAATGAAAACATACTATTAGTGCACGTCATATTCAAACCATATAAACCCTGGGGAGCTACAAGTTTAAAATAAACAGAAGAAAACCAAGTCAGCTAGTTGTTGCTTAGTCTCTAAACTTACAATTCACAATATGCCACTACATGCTCTTGTTTCTCAAACAACGTGAGATCAAATGGTTCCCAGAAGTACATTAGCACTGGCAGTATGGGGATGCATGGATGGACTCTTGTACTGGGAGAGGGCTGTCATGCCGGTGTCCAGCCCTCAGTTCTGTAAAGTTTCTGAGGCTGGAAATAGCCAAGCTTTGTTGCATTCTTTGCTAGTGTGTGAGAGAGACAGGTGGACCTTTGGATTCTTGGCTACCCTTATCTGTCTGCTTCATGTCTTTCACAGCAATAGGGACATGAGAGCATTTCTACATCCCCTTTATTCCATTGAAATTTGCATAGTATACTTATTAGAATTCTGATCCAAAACTCCATGATGTGAAGGAAGAATATATTTTTTGTCATGATGTTTAGGCCTTCTCTTCCAGCATGAAGACTAGCATACTAAGATCTAATCTTCCTGTCTTGTTACATGATAAGAATAATGCTGCTATCAAAGTTTACATGCCTAATCTTAAATTTCTTGGTCTGTTTTTGTAGAATTAAAAGAAAAAGAAAAGGTTTTCAAAGTTATCTGTGCCTATAAACCTTACTGTAAGTATTGCACACATCTTGTTTTAAACACTTTGAATAGTTAATGTGTGCCATTTCACATAGTCACATAAAGAGTTGTCAGCATTTCGGAATCAATTTTGGGAAGTTTGCATTGAAAAATCCTACTAAATGTTTTCAGTTTAACAGCCCATATAAAAAGGAACAAGGTGACTCTGACTCTCTTGGCACTTAACTAGAAATAGTTTCTCCAGAATGTTGCCATAGTTGGGCAACATTTGCTTTTCAGCGTCAGATGGGTCTCAGATTAAAGAATTACCTGGGCTATGGCCTATATATACTAACAGGATACCCAGATTGGTAGAAAAGCCATTTTTTGTATGAGGCTTTACTGTAGTGACTTGCATTTATTACCTACAGGGATAGTTATTTGCAAGAGAAACCATCAAAGTAGGAACAGTAATAATACTGATGCAGCTTAATATTCAACAGGATTATTCTAAAACCAGCTGCACATTAGTAGCATAAAAGTTTGCAATCTTTGAAGTTGCATTACGGGGGCACTGCGATTTTTTCTGCACCTGTCTGAAGTTGCTGCATTCTGTGTTTTCTCTAATTCCTTTAAAGCTTTATATGTAGCATTGTCCTGTTTCTCCTCTCTTTTTTTTTCCCACAAAATTTCATTTACCCAGTTATTTAAGCTGACAGCAGCATGCCTTTACATGTTACTGTACAAGCCACTGTGATATGCTTTGACCGTGAACCCAGGAGTGACTGTCAGATAGCTATTAAAATGGGATCCATTAATTACATTGTTGCCTGGCTGTCTTTGTCTCAGGGAAACAGAAGTGCCAATACACTAGCAGTACCTTCCAGGTGTTTGTTCTTCAGAGTCATCAGCTCTTCCTCAAGGAGGACAAAGGACCAGCTTTCCTCCTGCAAAGTTACTGATCCAACATGAGTAAAGCATGAAATAATGAAAACACTTCACACTTTAGAGGTGAAAATGAAACTTAAATATTGAAACTCTTGGAAATAAAAAAGTGTATAAGCAAACCGCTGGTGGACTTATATAAGCTACCTCTAAGTGATAGAAGTTTAATTCTTAGCCTTCCAAAGCTTTTCTTTACAGAAACATAACATAAACCAAATCAGAGTTGGGTACTGTGCCAATTAAGATTGTGCTGTTAGTACAGCATCACAGTGCTCCTAACAAGAAATAGCTAAAACTTTACCTTCTTTTTTGAACAATTTGGAGGTTCTGTTTCTTTGTCTCTGTCTGTCTCATGCAGTCATTAAGTACTCATATCATCTGGTTTTCATTTTGGATGAACCATAATTTCATGACACAGAAAGTTAAATTTGGAGCCAACACTATTCTCTTTTCTGTTTTCTTGAATCTGTGTATCCAATAATATTCCTCATGTTCTTCTATATTTCTACTCAGGAGCTATGAATTTGATGAATGAAGAGAGTGGTTTAGCATTTCTTAGAAAATCAAAATTCCCATTAGTTTGCCCTACATAAAGACAGAGACTAGAATTCATAATGAAGTATTTCTTTCACAGAAGGCATTGCTGGCAGAAATTCAGTTGTGTTTTGGATAAGCTGAAGAGTCTTTGGTCCCTTTACACCTATTTACTGCAGTTTCTTATAATAATTAAACATTTACTGCCTGACCACGCTGTTCAGCTCTTCCTCTGGATGACAGAAATGTTTCAGAGAAGTAAAACTGTACCATGTGTTTTATTGCACTTCCTTGGTACTTTTCTTACTATTCTAGTGCAATTTTTCAGTGCAATCAGATTTTTCAAGTATATTACTGGTGATGTAGGTTGGTAAACAGAAACAGCATAAAAATGCCTAATAATGTTGAGAAGAGCAACATTTAGGCAATTAACCACTGTATTCTCTGAAAAATCCAAAGTAGTTTCTAGCATTGCTAGCAAAATATGTTACTAAATCAGATCTTAATTCCCATCCTGCACTTTTTTCTTTTCCCCAGGCTGTACAGAGTTAGTAATTCATCTCTGTCATGGAATAATGATGCAGAAAAACATTCTGATTCCTCTAGAGGAATTTTCTCAGATTTTGTGTTTATTTTACAAAAATTACTCTGTTTTTCAGAATTCCTTTTTATTGAATATGGCTTTAAGGGAATGCCCTGTTTGCTTTTTGGGGTTTCTTTTTGTGATTTTCCTAGAACAATTTTATTCAACTCTTCAACCTTCAGATTTTTCAAAGCGCTCAAATTTTATAAAACTTATTAAAAATTTTCTAATTAGTCAGCAAGATGCAGATTCCACTAGACTCAAATGCAATGCTATACTCAGCTGAAACAGCAACATAGGCTGTAAATAATATTTATCTAAAACATGTATGGCTCTAAGTAGGAAAACACTGTCATTTAAGTATTGTATCTTATACCTTTGTTCTGAACAGATGCATGGGCTTCCTCAGCAGGATCTATGAGCTTCTGATGACTTCTGTTATTTATGTGGCAAAATAAGACTCATTCTTACTTGAAATGCAAATGTATACTTGCTAACATTTGGTAAAAAGGGCATAGTTACCCATAGATTTATATACAGAAGGAGTATTTTTCAAAGAATAAGTGATTATCATTATCATTAGATAAGTACATACTTCCATTAGATTTGCATCATGGCTGTGTATAATACCTATAAAATTCTGGCAAATTGTCTTGAAAGAGCCAGAGCTCTCAGGGTCCCTGTGCTTCTGGTGTTTAGCAAGGGAGCTGTAAACAGCAAAACAAAGGACAACCAAGTTTCTGTGGTCCCTATTATCTCAAAACCCAAGCAAGTGTCCCCTGTTTTAAAAACACTGCGAAGTTCACCAGATGCAAGCACGCACAAAAAATGAATGAGCATTTATAAACCTTTGACATTTTTCACAGGTAGAAATTAAAATTTGAGTGTGTTATTATGTATTACATAGTGAAAATTAGATGCTTTAAAATATTCCTTTTTATTTTTATGAATGAAGTATCAAAACATAAAGAGATTCTGATAATATTCGAAGATTCATTTTCTTGGAATCAGTATTAATTTAATTCAACTACATTATGTATTACAAATCATTGACTTGCCATATATATGGTTGCTCAGAAGAAAAGAGAAATATTTTAAAAGTCCAAAAATACACAAGTTGCAGTTCAACAGGCATGAGATATTTGGTGTTTACCTTTGTTATAGGAATAACATTATCCTTCAACTGTGTGCACTGTGTAATCAGAAATCAAAAAAGCATATTTATACAAAGGATTACCTCTTTTCTAGCAGCTCAGTACCGGTCATATCAGGTTCTTCTATGAGATTTATTATGGTATGTCCTTTAGTAATAGCAAAATCCATACTTAAGATATTTTGTTACTGAAACACCAGTGTAGTCATTTGGAAGCTGTCCAAAAGTAATACGGATTTTACAAAGAAAATGAAATGATATGCATCTAATGCAGGAAAGCCTATAAGAACTGAGGTACTCATAGGAAAATTGCACTATTAGCTTGTGTTGGAAAACACTTGTCTGTTTAATCTGTTTGTGGCTATGCTGAAATAGAGACACAGAGGGAGAACAGCTGGACAGGATGGGCTCTGTCCCTCTGATAGAGGAACTTAGGCACACTGTGAGAATATCCTCTGGGAAAAGGCTGTGAGAGGTGCATTCTGCAAGCACCTGAAAGGAGGCTGTAGCAAGGTGGGGGCTGGTCTCTTCTTCTGAGTAACAAGCAATGGGCTACGAGGAAACAATCTCAGGGGAGGTTTAGGTCAGATATGAGGAAAAAATTCTTCACCAAGAAGATTACAGAGCACTGGAACAGTGTATGAGTCACCATCCCTGTAGGGATTTAAAAGACCTGTAGATGTAGTGATTAGGGACATGGTTTAGTGGTGAAGATGGCAATGTTAGGTTAATGGCTGAACCCAATAATCTTAGAGGTCATTTCCATCCTAAATGAATTTATGATTCTATGGTTTAAAAAGCATAATTTTTTTAGAATGTACGTGTCTCTTTGCATCCATATAGCAAACACAGCCAGATAAACTTTCTTTCACTGGTACCTGAGTGTTCCCTGGTAATGAAGACTTGGCACACCCACCAGGTACAATACATCTGCAGTCTCTCAATAGTCTGTAAGAGATACATTCTTCCTCCTGTAGTCCAGTGTTTGATATACGTAGTGTACTGCATTTTTTTTCATTTATGTCTTGAACATTTGTATTGTGGACTGCCAGATGGTGGGCAGTCATAAAAACCTGAGAAAGAGACAAGCAGGAAAAAATTATACTGATGTTCAATTTGTATATATAGTTGAATGCTTCTGATACAAAATATTAGTGTTAGATACTGACCTTGGCAAAGAAAGTCATGCATATAATAAATCATTAAGCTATAAAAAAGATTCATATTCTCAGGCCCCAGGTATTATCAGTTGGAGTCAGAATCACTATCAGCATGTTCCCTAGTGGCTCAAGAGCAAGAAAATAATAAGATGTTGAACAATAAGGCTAAAGAGGTAATTTATAAACTATAGATTCAGCCAGAAAGTGTTGTACTGGGAGCAATATATTTAAAGAAGAATATATGAATTATAAGATTTAATCTTGTCTAGTAGCTTAGTGGTGGTGGTAGTTATTTTCATGGGGATAAGGATTTTGTTTGAGTGTAGCCTAAACTACACAAAGCAGGAACTCAAAATGACAAACAGACCACAGGAATGTGATTTTCTTTTCAGTATGTGGCAGGATAAATCTCTTTTTATATTTAAATTATAAACTTATCATCTGCTATTTTATTAAGAATCCTCTTCTGGTCAGAAAAGCAGGGACAAGTCCCACAGTACCCAGACTCTTGCTGAATCATGACAAGAAACGGTACTTAAGACATGATGAATACCTCAACCTATGTCTAAATGCATACACACGCACACACACACACACACACATGTATATACACATCCCTAATGCAGACAGTAGAACAAAATGCACACTTCTCCAACTCCTGGTAGTTATCAGAAACACTGTTTCATTCTGTTCCAAGGTGAACAGATAATTTTTAAAAAAATATATTTGTGCAGAGGATTTTAAGAAAAGATACTGCCCTGTTCATGCATACTTTTGTGAGCATATATTAGATGTCCTACCCTTTTAGTTCATCTCATTAAAATTGCAAATTATCTACCTAGGGTATAAATTTGACAGACAGATAAGCACATGGACTCACTCGTTGAGATTACGTGGGTATGAACCACTTTAAATTTGTACTATGAGCTGTAATGGAGTATGAGCCCATCATAGGTTAGAGCCTCAGAATGACTGTCAGGAACAAGGCTGGAAAGGAACAAAGAAAAGTAGATTGTATTAGAAATGAGAAAGGGGCTTCACAAGATGGAATAGTTTTTCTTGGGAAGAAAAATTCTGCTCTGGTTTAAGGCCAGATTTCCAGACTTACAGTAGGTATTAATTTTCTTGTGTTTATTCTGACAGCTGTGCAATTAGTTTCTAATCAAGTTTAATTCTAAGTAATTGCCACCTGATTTTTTTTTTTTAACTTTGACTTCAATCCTCCAAAAATATAACTATCAGATTGCTAATATCTGATAGCATATAAGGTTTTCCCAGAAAAAATTGCTGCTGTATAAAAGTGAAGGTTGGTTGGAGACTGGTGGGTGCACCCACTCTGCCTTTTTCTGACTTCCCCCTTCAGGGAGAAGAGGAGAAAAATGTAAGGACCATGAAAAGACTTGTGTACTGAGATCATAACAGTTTAATAGAATAGAAAAATCTGCACACACAAGAAAAGCAAAAAAGAGGAATTAATTCACTGTTTCCCATCAGCAGGAAGATGTCCTAGGAAACTGGGCTTCAGCATGCCTAATGGTTACTTGGGAAGACAAATGCCATAACTGCAGATGTCTACCCCTTCCACCTCCTTTCCCTGAGCTGTCATTGCTGAGCATGATGTCATTTCATATGGAATATCTGTCTGTCTTGGCTATGTCCCATCCCAACCCTTTATCCACCCCCAACCCACTGACATTTGGGGGTGGCAGGTATGTGGAGACAGACTTAAGTGATAACTTTGGAAGATTTCAAAGATGCAGGTGATTCTTTCTGTCTGATTTTTCTAAGTCCGTTAGTGATATCCACCCTGAACTGATAATCAATGTAGTATGTAATCTAGTAGTATGATGGACTTATCTATCATATTACTAGGATGGAAAAATGCAAGTGATATGAGTCAGAATAAATTTATAATGCATTTATTACTTTGCAATCTAATAATATAGCCTATTCTAATAATGAATGTCTTGTTTGTCAGTCATCTATTTTGAATGGGGTTATAGGTTAGAATTCTTTTCCCTGCTGTCAGAATATATTTGTATAACGCTGCAGAGTACATGCTGATTTGTGAATCTAGCAGCATCAGAATACTCTGTGTACCCAAATGCAAGTATTCTGTTAAGATTTTTTTAAAAATTATTTGAGGAGTCAACAAATTTAATAGTTTAATAATGTTATAAAATAAAACATTTCAGCCAAGTGTCATTCTGCTTGCATGTTACAATTGTTCTGAAAGATTATTATAGGGCCTCCAGTCTTTGCACATTCATTTCTGAAAAGTACTCAAACATAATAATCTGTACTATTTTGATAAGAAATGTTTAAATGCATAAATGGATTCACAAAGCTTAGCTTTGTGAGGACAAAGCATACTGAGGAGGAGTTAGAGAGGTACTCAAACCATCCTTTCACTGTATATTCCATGTTGGATTTTGTAACAAATAAAGATGTGTTCAACAATTTGAGACAGTTGGCTTTGTCTCTGGTTGTGGAAGGTCTCAGTGTTTTCATATTTTTGACTCTAAGGCATATCCAAAGGTACATACCAAATTTCCATAGAATGAGTTTGCACAACTCCAAGTACCTAGGAGAAACAAGAAAGGGATGGTGTAGCTATCTACGTGTGAGAATAAGTAGCAAAGGAGCAATACACCTCCGAGTATTGAAAAGTGGCTGAAGACCAGGCAAAATGCTGGAACACAAGATAATTTTCTGTCATTCCTTGGAGCTTTGCTGGCAACCTGCTTCCCACCATAAAGCATTTGGGCTGTGCCAACATCCTCTATATCAGCCTTACTGAGCTCCGGCCTACTAAAATGGCATTTAGAATTGGACCAATACCTCAAGGCATTCATGCAGTGCTGAAATTGCAATTGGGATTGGAATGGGCCAGGGAATCTTCACCTGTTCTGTGAAATCTTGTAGATTCTGGCAAACCTTACAGCTGTGAGTGGAAGTAAATGTGCTAAAATTTGGAAGTTTTAGCACAGTTCACAACATCAATAATTTTTTCTGCAGGACAAATGCTTTCTTCCTAGGACAGCAACTTCCATGTAATATCTATGGAGAAGTTATTCCAGGACAATACTTATAGGATAGCCAAAAATAGGATAACTATCTTATGTAGAATGACAGAAAGAGGTGTGCAGAATAATGTCAGTAAGTTTTCTGTTTCTACGTATGTGCTGTGCCCAAGGTGAGCCTGTCTGTTATTAATCAGATCAGACTGAAAAGTACACAGTTTTCCTCTAGAATTTGAGGCAGGGTGATCTGAGGTTTGAAGACATTTTGTTGTTTATTGGAGGAGTTGTTGAGATCATTGTCTTTGATAGCAATATTTGGTTTAGACTAAGATAATCTTTTCTTTACAATTCTTGGAGTTATTTACATCAGAATACTTAGGGATACATCTACAAGGCATACAGATGTCTAGAGATTCATATTTTATCAATAGGAGTATGTCTTCATAATTTTGAAAACCCTTCTAGCTGCCATTCTGGATCTTCAGGATTTACAGTACTATTAAAAATCTGGTCTTCAAATGATAAATAAAAAGATATGTCTCTCCCCAGACCACTGTTAATTAGAACAACCTAGATCAAAATTATATTTTTTCCAGGTTTCAGAAACCTTACATGTCAGATATTTTGAAAAGTCATTTTTATCTCTTACTTGTATTGGTGTATTTTTTAAATATATTTCCATAATAAGCTACATGCCACCCATGAAGATAAAAATTATGCTCAGTAAAGCACATAATTTTCAGTTATGCAAGAAGCACTTTCGTTTCTGTAATCAGAACATGAGATGCGAGATGAGTTAGAGCTGATTTTACAAGCCCACATTTTATCAGCGTAAAAATTCATAACAAAGTGTTCCATATGTAATTACAAAATAAAAAAATTATATTACCTTTTTTCTTTTTTTTTTATGACATCGGCTGGTATACTTGGTATCATAGTTTGGATTTTACAGAGGGATGGGGATTACTTTCATTGTATATAATTTTTCATTATTTTGCCTTAAACTTTTTTATGTTTTTTATCAAAAAATTATGCTTCAAGACTAGATCTGTCATTAAAAATATTCATTAAAAATAAAATCTCTCTTAATGGGCAGCAATGAGGAAAAATAACATTTAGAAAAAATTATACGGAATTTCTTACCATATTCCAGAAGGATAAGCTACTGAAAATCCAACAAGACTGTGGTGCCAGTTGCTTGCCGTCTTATTCTTTCCCATCAAAATATTATACTTTTGTTCTAAATCATTAGTCAACTCCGTAAAAATTCTTAAAATAGTATATAATCACCCTTGACAAGCGTTTGTACTTTCTATATTACTAGTAACAAAGATTCATGCAATGATGAAATTATATTTTAGGCCACATTCCAGATTCTTCATTATTATTATTTTGTGATTGAAATGGAATTTAAGACAGAAGAAAAGCCAGCTCTGAGTGACGCAGAAGAAGTATCATGAAACACTTTAGTTTCCAGTTAGTCAAGATGTACTGATGCCCCATTTCCCAGTTCATCATTATAATGTATAATCTGACATATGAAATGCTTTAGGAATTCCAAAGACTTATACCAAACTCAATAAACTGCTCTTACAGGAATACTGCATTTTGTTGATCCCATTTAATTTTTGTTCTTGTCACATTTAAAGTGGTTATGAATTTTAATGACAAAAGTCAGATACCTCTTAGTTTTAGACATTTCACAGCTTTAGATGTCAGAAGGAACCTCTAGATAATATTCTAATTCCTGCAAGAGTATTAACAAAGGTTCAAAGTTATTTGTGCTATATGCAACAGTTTACAAGAGGAATCAGACTAATTGAATGGTTGCTCACACTATTTAAAAACAGTACAAATAAGTTTATTTCAGTTTAAAAGAAAAAAACCTTATTTTTAATATATAAATATAGAAAGGAAAATAATGTGATGAGAATCCTTTGACTCTTCCAGTTAGTACAGCAGAAATTCTTCTGGTTGTAGTAAATTAATTTTCAGTAATTTCCAGTTTAGTATAACTTGCTTTCAGACATATTGCCTAGTGAGTCCTGACAGGTGTGAGCACTGATGATCAGTGGGATCTTAATTTATTTGCCAGAACCACCAGCCTTTCAACTATCCTGGTCCCTGGGACGCAACTGATAAAAAGACAACCAGAGAAATTAATGTTAAATTCTGAAGAAGAGGAGCTTGGTTTGGCCAGTGTCTTTCGTGTTTCTTTTTCATATTTGTATAGTGTTGTAAGGAAATACAGACTATGTCTTCAGTTCTTGTGAGTACGTGCACCCTGTTGAAGTGTCTCTTCAAAGTGTCATTTTTGTATGACGTCACAAAAGCTATAAGTGAACTTTAAGGCACTTCACTGTGAAATGCGAACACATAAAAAGAGATAGCCTTTTAGTAAAATTAAAGTTAGTAAAGTTAGTAAAATAGAAGAGGAAGGAGGGAAAGGAAAAAAGGGACATGGCAGAGACAGAGATGAAGAGAAGCAGCTCACTGGCAGGAATAAGAATCGTTTATGGGAAATAAACTACATCCTTCTTGACAAAAGCCTGATAAGGTTGTGGGCATGGGTGGAAGAAGATGAGACACTAACAAATGCATGAACATCACACGTAAGTAATTCTAGCAATAAATATTTCTGAGCCTCCCACCAACCTTCTCCTCCTGTACTTCTTTATAATTTCACTGACTTATCTCTGCAGTAAAAAAATCTAATTAGATTGCAAAGAGTAGCACATTAATTAACAGCTAAACTAACAGTATTAAACAGTCTAGAAGCTGACTCTGGTCTTCCTAATTAGGTAGCTCTTTCAGCGTGAAGTAGGAAAAGCAACTAACACAACAATATAACATAAAGGGCAAGAGGGCCCATTATGCTAGTAGACAGTGAAGAAAAAAAGGGACAGGAGAAAAGAAAAACCCTGAAACACTACTTATGCTCAGTGATCTATTACTGTTCCATGAGTTGAACAGTACTTATGCTCAGTGATCTATTACTGCTTCATGAATTGCACTGAGATTATGACAGATTTATATTCAGAATGTTTGGTAAGTTCTAATGTCATCCATTTTTCCTAGGAAAAGAATCTCAAAGAGTTGGATAGCAGGGATCAAAATGTTGTCTTTGTGTGGTCTTAACTAAAATAAGAGCTGTGTAATTATTTGTTTAGTCAGTTAGGCAAAATGTTTCTTCCTGTTCACTTTGTAGAACTGAGCTGGGCTTGGTAGAATAATAGGTTTCTTTTTATTTCAAGGTATTTCAAGTTGTGTATTTATTTTGTATTGTTTTACTGTTTCATTTTTTATTTTACTGCCTACAGTTCAATGAACAAGGGTTGTGCCTGAAACCTTTTCTGTACATGAAGGTCATTCACTAGCTGAGAAATGCACATTAAGTTCAGTGAGATTTTTGCCATTAGTATCTTAGGCAAAGAGGAGCTAGTATTGCAAATATTAATTCAAAAGCTGGATACCACACTTTTACACATCCCTTGAGCAAATAACAGACTACAGAACTGACCTGTACAGCATGTTCTTAAGATATGTGGCACATCTAGAAGAAGCAGATAGAGATCTGTTTTCCCTTACTGAGGTTAAAAAGAACCTGGGAATTCCTGTCTTTAATTTAAATTTTATTTATCTTGCAGATCTTACAGTATGAACCAGCTCTAAATCTGTTGCCGAATCAGTTGTATACAAAGCCTGTAAAAGGCTAGACAATTTGGACAATACTGGCTGTGGTTAATGACACAATATATTTGTTGTCTCTCTGTAAACGTGCACTTAAGTATCAGTATTGTTAAACGGTTTATTTTATCTGTTTAGAAGAAATGCACAGCTGTTCCTTAAAACAGTAGAAAATAGAATAAAGCTTGCCTGTAGGAGTTGGAAAGGCTAAGAATGGTTTATGCTGAGGCTATTTTGCACTAAACAAACAAAATTTGCCATAGCATGGATACTATGATAGGATATCAGCAGATGTGCTTGAACGTACTGCTGTTGCTGAGTGATGTACTCTAAAATTCAAAGCAATGCTGATGCTACTGAAGCTGAAATAGCTTTGGTAGTGATGGGATTTTCTTGTAATAATTCTTCAGTGTAGACAAGGTCATCTGAAGCAGTTTAAGCACCTTTAAATGAAAAGAGCGTATAGTCCATTTGATCTCCCCTTGGCTTTAATTATATCTGCCTGTGCAGCAGTGCCCTAAAGGATCAAGGATCATTGGAAGAAAACAATTCTAAGGACTCAAAAAGTTACTACCAGAAGGACCCGTCCTTATTAAAATAAATTAATGGAAGGGATACGGGTTGAGGTTTTTTGATTGTTGTTGGTTTTGCTTGTTTTAACTCTTATTACACCTTTCTTTAAAAATAAAATGCTGAAAATATATTTGCTTAAATATATTAGAAAATTCAGTGAAGAATCTTTTTTGGGGGGTAGAAAAAGTCAGTAGGAACTGGGGGCCTAAGACCTTGTAAGTTCATAATTTTCAGTATAACTAGAGATTTTTTTCCTGAAGGACATCAGGTAATGGAGAGATACTCAACTGTTGTACACAGGGTTCAATGACTACTAAAGAGCTCTTAGAGACCCAGATTTTTTTCTACAGTGTGTTCTTCCTACTTTTTGCAGTAAATGGAAGATTTCTCTGCACTGAAAGCATACTTCCTTGAAGAAGTTTCACTCCCCAGAACTGTCCCAACAGTAGCTTGGTGTCTGCAAGGCTGAGCAGAAAAAAATTTTGGTTGAGTTCCACATGATGCGATATCTCAGATTCAGCAGCAACAGCAGTCATTTGCAAACTCTTTAATTAACTTGGATTGGCAGTGGGTGTCAGTGGTTTTTTTTCTTGTCAAAATTCTTTCCTCATTATCATAAGCATCTTGCAAAATCCTTAAAGCATCCTGAAAAAAAAAAAGAAAGAAAGGCCTGCATACATTTTACCTTTTATCTTTTGTTCTCCTTGTGTTTATTGCTTGTTGCAAGTAACCCTGACTTTCCACTGAAGCTCAGTTGTGTGGAGGAGGAAATATTGCCTTCATGTAACAATAAGAGTAGTGTCTGATTTCTCTGGGAGTTTACATCTGTTCATCAAGAAAAAAAAATAAATAAACCAACAAGATCCGCAATTCATTCCAAAACAAAAGCTAACATTATAAACAGTTTTATATCCTTATTTTTTCACTTCCTCCAAAAACTCCGGGTTGATTCCTGAGCAGTTTTACGATATGTAGTTTGGGTGTCTTCTCTCCTTGGGCTTTGATTTCTAACCAGATACATCTCCTGTAAAAGACTATGGACAGTCTTTCTATTATTTAATGCAGTGGCTTAGACAAGCAGAAGAACAGAGAAGGAAACACAAGCCTGACAGAGAACCCCACAGGCTAAAAAAAATGAAAAAATGAAACAATATTATATGTACTATATCTGCTAGAAGGCACTGAATTGGCACTTGCCTACAAAGTTTAGAAATTGTAAGAGAACATTACTTTTAATCATTCTCCAAAGCCTGGTAATGTGCACTAGTCTACTCAGTTTCAAGATACCAGTGATACAGAGCTACTTACCTAAAGCAGTGGTGTTGGAGCAGAATAATTCCAGACTTACCAAGATGCAAATGCAGGCATGCACATCTACACCAGGATGGTATTGCACGCACAATTTTCATTGTTCATGAATACAATGTATACCATTTGTGGGCATTGTTTGAGTGTGTTTGCTTGTCTGACTTGAAAATGAAAATTAAATGAAAGATACAGATTGTATAAAACTGCCTTTAACTATTACTCATCAGAGCAAATATCATTTTGGTTTTGTTAGGAAAATCAGGGTGCGTCATCTGTTACAAAGGCAGAATTTTTACTTAGTAAGGGATTTTCCACCCTATTTGTAATTATATATATGTGTATGATAGCTCATCTTTACATGATACACACATGAAATATTTTATGAATTTCTTGTATCTACAATACTGCCATGTTGGTGTTAAATTTCCAATTAGCAATTCTTACATTTTGATGAAGCCCCCCCGAAATTAATGGGCTGTAATCCATAAATAAAAATTAAATTTTAAAAATAATTTCAGTACTTCTGTGGAAGTTAAGGGTATGATATTTTGAGAAAATTCTTATACTTAGTGGCTTGTGAACAGAATTTGTAATTTTTTTTCATGAAATTATCTTATTGCAGTCAAATAGTAAACAATGAGTTTATTCAAGACTAGGAATATCTAAGCAGAAAAAAAGCAGTGGAAATCATCTAGGAGAGGGGTTTTGTTTTGTTTTTTTTAATATGCATGAGTCCTCCATTGATGCCTAAAATGGCTCTTTGTAATGAATTGTATTTGTTTGGAAAACTTCTGCTTGGATAACAGTAATTAGTCAGCAGTTTTCAAATTGATATAAATGCATAGGAACCTTATTACAATTTTAAATATTTACTTAAGAAGGCTTATTTTCCTCCCATTGATTTCTGACAGAGCAGATTGTTCTTAATGCTTTTGAACACCAAAGACACATTTCTTTGAGTATGTATGCACTGACCCCTTAATCACTATTTGAGAATTTATTTTGCCTCATCAAAGGAAAAAAAGTAAAATGTATGTTTAGATTTTCTTTCCTTGAAAGAGAATTGATGCATAGTGCAGGAGTTATTTGTCTTTGTTAAATAGGTGGAAGTCTAATCCTTCACTGGTATTAGTGGTTAACAACATCTTAACATCTTAAGAAAGTCAGGAGTCTGGAAACTGACTTGAGATGATCTTTTGCTTCAGCAACACTTTCACTAGGGAAAATGCTTGGACAAGAGGAATAACAGTAGTTACTGCACAATAAGCTATTGCATGCACAAACTAAACATGAATTCTCAGGTTAATAACCTCTACATGGATTTCTTCTGCTGAAGACTTATATTTTAAAATACACTGACAATAGTATCTGCATTTATATTGGCATTGATTTTTTTTGTTGTTTTAGGATGCTGCCACATGGACAGAAAGAGTTCACAAAAGCTTATGTGTCCATTACTTGTTACCTTAGAGTTGTTCTGTTTTGATAAAGTCTTCTCCCATATCTATAAAGTCTTTCTCCCATATACACATAACAATAATTTGTTAAATCCAAAAGGAAAGAATTTTCCTTTACAAACCAAATCCATGATATATGTGTATGCAAGATGTGGCTATCACATTACATATTAGGTTGTATCCCAGTGTAGTAAGCCAAGACCTGCCTGCTACCTGCTTTATATATTTGATTTGTTCTAAAAAATGTTGTCTGGATAAAGGGTGAAAAATACCTTTCAAACACCACACTCATCACAACCAAATCCATAGGGAAAATTTCTCTGAATGTCTTGTTCCAGCATAAAAGAAGTAAAAAAATTTTTAAAAACTTTTAGAAAATGGAATGTGACAGTTTCAAGCAATAAAATTTACTTTTCCACATCTGAGTTTTAAGAAAGCATCTTCCCGTTTTATTCATGTGTAACATTAATCGTTTCATGGCTGAATAGTAGCATCTTATGAAGCTGGAGTGAGTTGCCCATATGCACTTGCATGCATTTCTTACCTACCTGGAACAATCTTGAGTGTTATCCTCCCTTTCCTAATTAAACATAATCAATTATAGCCTAAATAGGGGCTAGAAAATTTCATCCATTGTGTGAACATAAGTATTTGCTGTAGTGACAGTGACTAACATACAGAGCTGGTTGAATTATTTTTAAGAATGAGGTTTTTGAAAATTGTTGTTGAAAAATAATTTCATTAATTCCATCATCTGAAAAAATCTTGTATAATTTGAAGACTGAAAGAAAGTGTTTTTTCAAATCAAACAAACATAGTTTGTTTGTAAACATAGTTTGGCTGCCTCTAATAACAGATTAATGGTCCCAAAAAGAAAAAATGCTCCCATCTGGAAGAAAAGCTATAAGCATGCTGTAATGCAGGCTCCTTTTATTTTTGGAAAAAAATAAAATTTAACAGGTTTTGGTGACATTTCTTTTTTAGAGACACTGTGTTATGATATTTTGAGCCTTCCAGATACTTCAAACTGATTAACCAAAAATGCCATTTCCTTCCCTTACTTAATCTGACTCTTCTATTAAGCAACAGGTTTGACTTTTATTTCTCTGTCGGGAGCCTGTAATTTTAGCAACAAACACTAGAAAAATATTTGAGGTAAGGAAGCAATGGTTTTAGATTCTAGTATCAGTATTTACTTTAGAGCTTGAAAACTGAAATAAAATTAACCCATTAGTACAGAAAAAGTAAATATGTAGTCATGGATGAAGAATTGAAATTATAAGAGTAATGGACTTTGTAATTGTAAGTATTTAACCTGCTGAATGTTAATCTATGTTAACTGGATATGAGCAGGTCCCTTACACTCTTCCTAAAAAGAAACTCTCATCTTTCTGTATTTTTTTAGCTTGTAGTGATGGAGGATAATACAGAGTTCAGGAAACTGAATTGCTGGCACTGGCTGAGCAGGGAAACCTGAAATGCATGGTACAATTCCTAGGAGAGGAACAGCCAGTCACAGAGCTGAGATATCATAAGCAAACTCGTGCCAGAGGCACTGTTCTGGCAAGTGGGGAATTTGAAGGTCTTAAACTCCGCAACACCAGAAACTCTTGAACTGTAAAGCCTGCTAGAAGTTATAGATAAGTCATGTTTGGCTGTAGGGAGGGAGACACGATCTATCACTGACCTTGGAAAGGGCAGCCTGATAAACACAAGGAAAATCACTTGCCAATAAAGCGAATCTATTTCCTGGTTCAGGTAAGGAAAAAAGGCAAAAACCCAGTTAACTGAAACTCAATGCTTCTGGCAGAACTAAATGTGCAAGTAAGCTCTGAGCATGTGGATTGTACTAGATGAAATCTAGAGATCCCTTGGAACCTTCATGATTTTGTAACCATGTGCTCTTACCTGATGTACTTCTTCTCATGGAGAGAATTTTTGCAACAAAAATGGTTTTTCCCTCTCAGGTAAGTAGCTCACTTTACATGTATGATATAATACAAGTTAAACATTTCATATTGCTGTATATTGAATCCTTCTGGGATTTTCTTTCCCAGAATGTAAGCAGTGTTGCAAGTGATGCTGATGCAGTAACATCAATCCTTACATTTTTGTTAATTGTTGTTCCAATGCAGCACTCATTCATTTGAAATTGGTAACTGTATGCTCTTTTACAGTAGCACCTTAATCACATGTTTACATGTTAAATTATTAGACTTCCACTGAACCAAGGCAGAACTTAATCAATGTAGATCATGTGAAAATAAAGCTTTGACTTGTACCCTTGAGTATGAGTGGGGCTTTTAAATTGAACATACTAAAATAAATACAAAGGATAGAAAAACACTGGATTCAGCCATCATTAAATTCACAATGGATCTATGCATGACAGAGTTTGTGGCTCAGATTTCACGGTTTACAAGTTCGGAACCCAAACACTTTCTTGCATCAGAAAGCGCAAGGTGTCATAGAGTATGGAGTACGGTAGAGGTATGCATGATCTTAGATATATGTGATGTTAGGCAGGAGAGGAAAAACTTTTTGACTGAATTACTTATTTTGAATTATTTGTCCACAATCAAGTTCCAGTGGTCTCATTCTCTTATGTTGTTCTAAACACAAGATATTTTTCTCTGATTGATTTGGAAATAAAACACTGAAACGGAACTGTACAAATGTGCAAAGTTGTTCTGCTATCATTTATGCTAAAGAATTTTCCTCTATTAACTCATCATTTTGAATTTAAATACAGTAGCTGAAAATAGCAACAGAGTTTAGTTTCTGTTTCTTTAAAGTGAATTGGTACACCAAGATGGAATTAGCAGCAGCAACAGCAGCAGCCTCACAGCTGGAACGAAAGACTACGCATCTATTAGAAATGGGATTTAGTGACACACATTTTTGGCCCTTAGCAATAGTGAAGTTACTCACTATAATAAATGTGAGTGTCTCCTGGCCAAATCTGTCTCAGTCTTGCACTCCTTGCCCTTTACAGTCAACTGCAGAAGTTTGAATGACAATTGTGAGATTTTCATTTTATGAGACTTAGCTGAGCACAGGCATTTGAAATGGTCCATGCTCCATAATCCTTAATCATTGTGTGTGCCGCTCACTTTGAGAGTTCAATTTAAATACAAGCTCCATGGTTGGAAGAAGTAAAGAATATGTGTTTGAGAGTGATTTTGTGAATAAAGGATATGGAACATGAGTGAGAAAGAAGAATCTGGTCTTGAGAAATGGGTGTTCTGAGAGCATCCAGATATTAAAAAGACATGGTAAGATTATATACCAGGAGATGATTGAATTGGGTGGCATCAGCTCAAAAAGAAATCAAAAAGGGAACTTCTCAACCCATATTTTGTAGGTCAACTGTGTATCTTCCTGTTTTCATGTAACTGTAAACACTAAAACCAAGGCTCCAGCTAGTCATCCATTTCCTTAATGTTTTAATAGATTGTCTTGTCCATTTTGTAGATCATTTATTCACTGAGTAAACTGAGTGTAAGTGTTGTAAGACATGGTACACCTTCTTTGTTTGGTTTTTTCATTAAGTAATGAGTAACTTCAGCAATATAATAAGGATTGAGACCTGTTTTGGCCATTTACTCTGCAAGAGTCAGGGCTGTCTTTTTTTATTGACCTGGAGCTCTTGTGATTTACCTTTTTAATAAACAGTGAAAACATTACTAGAGGCTAGCTGTTTTCAAGTAAATTAAGTTCTGTACTGTACCTAGTTTTAGAGTTTAATTATATACCTTAATGTTCCCATTGAGATCCAATGTCAAGTGATGAGTTTCAAAATGAAGAACAGAACTAAATGTATTTATGATTGCAAGGAATGCTTCTGGCTTGTAAATCAGCATGATAAAATACAAAAAAAGCCGACTTTCTTTAGCGTATCTGAATTATACATATATTTTTACCAAATTTATTTCAAAGTACCATAGCTTAGAGAATAGTAGATCATAGAGGAAATTTTGCAGCGTCCAGTTCATGGTTGCAAGCTGCCTGAATTTTAATTTTCACGATCATAAATGAACCTTGTGATGCTATACATATGAAAATTTTTCAAAGTGTGAAAACTCATGTACAGCCATGAAAGCTGTACTTTTATTGATGCTGAATCTCCTTTTTTTCCAAGGAATAGACTACTTGAAATAGACTGTATCTCTTAGCCTGCGTTGTAATTGACTTTCTGGAGTCATAAAGCAGAGTAGATTATGGAAGGAATAGGTTTTGTCTAAGATGAAGATTATTTTGGGTTACAGTCTTGGTTCTCTCTGGCACTGACAGTAGTCCACTAAAGGAGACCACTATGTACTATTTGGTATGGTTTATTTTGCAAACCATGGTTAGAAGGTATAAGCTTAAAACTGAATTGCAAAGTATATTATAACTGTGTTCATGTTCTCATTTATCCACCTTATAGTGAAAACATAGCATATTTAAAAATGTTCCCATTTAGTTTTTAAATTAATTATCTTTTTGATATTTGAAGAATCAATGAAAGAAAATTTGCTTGAAAATCATCAGCCAAAAAAATCGTCAACCTTAATTTGTTAAGGAAAATCATCCTATTTACACACACCCATAAGAAAATAATTGTGTAGCATATTTGGAGGCTTAATCTAAGTTCATAAAACTTTCAGTGCTTTAGTGTTTTATCTTCTTTGTATTCAGTAACTAATGCAAGTTAGTTGAAACTGCAGAGTACTTCACTGTTTTGTACACTCGTCTCAAAATTACTGTCTTAAGCAAGAATTAGCATGTATAAAAATTTAGTTTAATAGCTACAGAAAGAACCCAATTTTCCTACTTAAAAAAAAAATGGAGGGACGCAGGGAAATTTTTAGCCATGGTCATTATATTACATTCCTCTATATATAGTCCATATTCTTTTGTTTTGCTTCCTTCTTTAATTTTGCTTCTGCTGCTTTTTCATTTCATTTGTCACATTTGTTTCTTATTAGATAGAAAACTATGACAAAGAACCACATATTTATAGACATTTGCACAAGAGTTAGAAAAATTAGTAGTATTATCCCACCATTATAATAACATTTATTATAATAGGAATATTATGTTAGGATAATAATAGGGAAAAAAATTAAAAGTACCAAGTGCTTTTTGTATATCTTCAGTGGATATTGCACCCAGAACTTGGAAAAGCATTCTCACTACTTTAGGGAATACTTCCTCACAGATTTATTTAGACCGTTTTGGCAGGCATATAAAAAATAAGAGTAAATTCGTGTCATTTACCCAAGAATTGAGTTAAAAATACACCTTGACAAAACACTCTTACTACTTTGATACTGCACTGCCATATGTGCATTGAATGTAATATAAAGAAAAACAAGGAAGAAGTTCCACACCTGCTAGCAAAGGTATTTTTTGTCTTTCAAGCATTGACATCACTTGACAGATAACAAGAGGATTCAGGCTCAGTGCAGTGGAAACTAAGCAAGCAACGGAAACATGAGATTGATTCCTTCACCATGTGCTTCTAGAATATGAATAAGTATACATTATTGTATGTGCAACATACATCTGTACCTGTATTAGATTTTTTTTCCTTTGTGGCAGGTGCATTGACTTTTGACAAAGGGAGTAAAGGCAGTGCCAGTCTGGCTGCAGCAGACTTCAGGCCAGAGCTCCCCATGTCCTTATGGCTGGGCTGTAGTGCCTGAAGGCAGTGTTCAAACACGGTACCTTTGGCGCTCTGCCTCATTGTAAGAAAACATAAAAGAGGAGGCAATCTTTTGAGTGCTGTGCTGGGCCATGGCTTCTTTTTTTTTTTTTCCCTGTGAAATGAGGTGTAGCAATGCATCTCTAACATTAGCTCAGCTAACTTAGTTCCACCGAGGCTCAAGCTGCAAAGATTCCAGTGGCAAATTCAACCATGCTGTCATTTTGACAGGATATGGAACTATTGAAAAAGTAGATTAGGATTTTCTGAAGACATTTCTGTATATGTAGTTTTTTGTGAGTAATAAAAAAATGAGGCTTTATTTTTGATGATTTTGAGCCTTCTCCCTTGCTTTGTTAGAAGAAAGCATACTTTTTTGCTGTTAAAATATGGAAACAATACACTGTTTATGTGCTTATATTTCCCATAATGATATTTTAGTACCCGTGACTAATAGCTACAAGTGAGACTACAGATGTGGAATAGTTTGGGCCAGCCAAAGACTCTTTGATGCATTTCTGATATTTTTACATGGTGGATGCTCAGCGTATGGTTATTACCATCTGTTACTATACTACTAGCACATCAGATGTAAGGTTCAAATTAAGGGGTAAGAAAAGAATGCTAAAAGTGATGATCTTTTCCCTAAAGCTCATTTAGTCTAAACAGATTATTTAAGTGGATGAAAAAACAGGAGAGATAACAGAGTGAGAAAATTTCACCTAAGGTCGCTGTCTGTCAGTAGTACAGAAGTTTTATGTCTTTAATCCCACTGAAATATTTTGTACAGGCTTTGAAGAGTCAATCATTCAGAGATCAGTAGCAATTTAAAAATATGTGTACATGTTAAATTTGTAATTTAGGAGGAGAAACATATTGCTGTGGTTTTTGTTCACTGTATGGTAAACATTTTTCTGGAAAGCACTTTGCTGTTCTGCTTTGTTCTAATCGCTTTTATTTTATTGTATCCAGAAGCAGGGATTTTTTAGTAACTCCAGGCAGTGCCTTGATCTAAGTAGCTGTGCAGAAGTCTCAGTATCTCATGAGTCTTTGTGAATGAGCATTTCTTCATTCTTAAAGTGCTGACAGCTGAGGATAGTTATACTTCTTTCACAAGAAGTGGAGGAAATAGAGAATTTCTGGAGCTTGAGTCTGATTTGGGGCTGTTTCTTTATAATTAGTTAATAAGTAGTTTTGGAATATTAAATAAAATATCATCAACTAGATTTGATGCCCTGAACAAATTTTGCCAAATCCTGCATGCAGCCAAAAGTACAGGGTAAAAGCATAGGTAGAAAGTCCTCTTATTGGGAATTTAGTTTCCTTTGAGATTTATGAATAGGGTCACATTTGCCACCCAATATCCTGTCAGTCTTTGCAAGGCTGTCTGAAAAACTTTTAGGAAAAATTTTTTAGAAGAAAATTGATGATGCATTAAGCAACAAAATGGTTTCAATATGGCGTCTCAGACATTTACTGGAATAAGGCCTAACACATCTCCCTAGCCAAATGAAAGTGGTGTTATATTTTTCCTGTTTTAGCAGTGTCTTCCAATCTATCAGTATAATAGGAAATCCAGTAGAGCAGAAATCAAATTGCAAGTAATCAGGTTTATATTTCCTATTTCCATGTAATTAAAAAAAAAAAAATTCTCAGTCTTTCTTTCCCCCATCTTTCTTCATTTTCTCCTCTTTCTCCTTTTTTAGCTTTATCTTTTCTCAAAAAGGTTTTCCCCATTGCAGGAGTAGCCTCTGAGAACACTCACTGACTGCAGGCAAACATACTTCATGTGATGGCTTACATCTCTTTCCTACTAATGCTGATAGTTGAGTGGCTAAGGATGAGAAAAATTATATATTTACACTTCAACTATAGGAATTATATGGTTTACTGTCTGAGTACCATTCTGCACCACTGTTGGAACCCTGAGTTCAGAGAATTTCAGTGTTTCAGTGCTGACAGACAACGATCTTCAAAAGCACACTGCATTTGACCTGAGGCCTTGGGAAAGGCTTCCCAGATTATGTAATAGTACTGAGAGTGCTGCTGTGTGATTAAAAAGAAATTAGTTATGTCACTGGGTGGAATATGCAGAGATGTAGAAAAATTAGATTTATGGGATTTAGTAACAAGATGGAGGATTTTGGGTGTGGATTTGTTCTTCTTTCCTTCTTCTTCTTCACAAATCTAGGTGTTTTGGTATTGGTTCAAAAAACCCACAGTGTGGATCATGAATAATTATTGGATTATAAGCAAAAATTAATTAGTTGGCATTCCATAATTGGATAATGTGGGCTTTAAATGGCCTTGGAAGTTAGAACTCAGGGCCATTTTCACCTTGTTAACTTAGAGGCACATCCCATGCAGGTGTGCTATAGATAAGAAATAATAAACATCACCTCCTGTGTTTTAATTCGAACTCTGAGTAAAAGAACTCACAAAACAGAAGCAAAGAAGAAAAGAAACGAAAGAGAGAAAATTAATATATCATGGTAATTATCACGATATTAAAGAGCTGAGTGTCATCATAGAAAGAACACAAGTCATTGCTATAGTCTACGTATGATAACTCTTAAACATAATTGCTATGTAATCTTCAGGTGATTTAATTATCATTCAGACCCATGCTGACAGCACATCTATGCATAAAAAAAATCTGCTTAATCAAAGATTACTGCTGGTTCTTTTTTTAATTGAATTCTTTTCAAAACATGGAAATTCAGGGACAGATTCTGGAAAAATGTGGCCCTTTTACTCAGCTTTATGAGAACATATATGCAACTGCAACAATGTCGTAGGAACAGACGGGATACTTGCCTTATCATGGACATCTTGTTGTGAATCCACAAAACCTCATGGACCTGATCAGCTCTGGGTCAGATACCTGACTATTAAAGCAACTTTTGCTGGTGTTACGAAGTGGTACCAGCTGGGCTTAGGGGAAAGCTGGTATACACCATACCCATAGCAGTTTCTGTAACCATCTAAGAAATTTTATGGAAGACAATCTCAGACATTGCATGTGGAATCATATTTTTATGATGTATATTTGGTAAGAAGGTTACTTAAGCTGTAATGTCCATCAATTTTTATTCACTTATAACACTTGTGCCAGGCAGTTCTATGGAGATTCAAAAGTGCAGGATCTCTATAGCAAATTTGCTTTACATAAAAGTATGATTCTTGTGATAAAAGAATGACTATCATGCTGGTTTTTTGGGGGTTTTTTTCCCTATAAATAGATTTCATGTTTTTCTAAAAGTTTGGTGTTTTTTTCCAAAAACTACATACAAAAATCTCAAGAATGAATTTCTCAGATCTCTTGACAGCTTGTAAAGCAAACAAAACCAATTGGTTCGTATAATCTTTGTTACAGTATTTTTCTAACAATTTTCTTTGTTTCTTATAAAAAGCAATCATTCCAGAAGTAGTGGATCTACTTGAATCATGATAACCCCACTTCTGAAATCCCATGTTGCTGCTTCTGAATACTTCTGCATCTGCACCCCTCTTTCATGCTGATAACTTCTAAACAGATTCATTGCACTACAAATTAAAAATACCATTTTGATATTTAATTTTGAGCTGGTTCCCATGCCTGAAATTTGTCATTTAGAAGAACCAGATCAGGCTGAGGATTTTAGTTCTCCTAAAGCTTAATACTTATTTATAATTAAAATTTGCATTTTAAGATGTGTTTTATAAAGAAAAGTGATATTTCTAATATATATGGCTGCATTCTGATAAAAAGTGAGATACATGGTGATAATTATGGGATATCGCAGCCAATTTGTAAGGCTCATATTTTACGTACCGGATAAAACCCTTCACAATTAGTTGGCATAAACAATAAGGGGATAACAGTTTATCATTTCATCAGAAGTCTTTGCAGGCTTAGGCAGACTTGGCCATGTAAATTCAAATTGAAATATAGGCAGTTAGGCATAGTATACATAGTCTTTTAACAGAGTTTTGAAACAGTCTTCTGTGTTAATTACACAACAGAAATGTGTTTGTGTTTTTTGAGAGGGGATGAAAGATTTAAATTAATTACCACCATAATAACAAAAACAAGTTAGGAATTTTAAAAAGTTGCAAACAATCACTGAAGAGCAGACCACAGAAGAAGGCAAAAATCAGTGGTTGAAGAACATATGAAAAAATGCCATCCTTCTTTTCATTCAGAGCATGAATGAATATGGTATGTCAATAAGAAGTGTAAATGCTTTTGAAGAACATGGGTGGATTTTTTTTTCTTTAAAAAAAAGAATATTTTCTTATTAATTCCTTTATAAGGATTTTACTTAATGATTATTCAAATTGTTAGTTGTCAACAATGAGGATGAAATGCTCATACAAATAGTAGCTAAGACACTGGTGATTGATTATTAGCAGTTTAAGGGGATTTCTTAAATCTCTATAAATTTTTAGAGGTAAATAAATATCTGTTTGAAATCTTTTACAGAACTCAGCTTAAGTTAAAAGATTCAATATTCCACATAAATGCATGTGTTGAATGGAATCCAGTTCTGCAGTTATTTTTACTGTGGTTCTAACATCCAGAAAATTGTGGAAATTTTTGTTCTTTCTTTAGAGTAGAGATTAAGTCATGAAAATAAGACAACATGAAATTTTGTAGTGTTATTATGCAATATTTATTTGAATTTTGCATTGACCTTAAATGTTTGCATCCCTCAGTTTTCACATATTTTGAACAAAACCAAACATGAAACAAAAATTAGTTCAAATGAAAGGTTTTCTTTTTCTTCTCAAAATTAGTTGAGGTGACAACTTACGCACCATTTCCTGGAATAGACAAGGCAAATATCTATGTTTTACATAAAATCTAAAATTGCCAGAGCTCATGGTTTACTGTTTACAGTCCTTACAGATACCTATAGTGAATTTTAAAGAAGTATCAAATGATTTATGAATGACCTCTCAGACATTTACCTTTCATTTTGAGCTATAATTAGGAAAACATACATGGTAGCAATTATATTTGGGAGAAAATGAAAGTTATTGACTACGGGTTGTAGCTTTTGTCCTCCCAAATCTGGTTTGTTTTTATTTTTGCATTCTGTGGATTAAATTAATATTCTGCCTGGCCCCTACTTTTTATGGTATTAAATTATTGTCAAAAGAAAATATACTTACAATGCCTATCACACTTGCACATTTTTTATTCTGTTCAGGTATAATCTGCATATGGCATGTCTGTTTTTCCAGTGGCCACAGGAATATACAATCACTCATCAATGATGTTATTTGTTTTTTCCTTTAGGGGCTGATGTTATCAATTTTGATGGCCATGTGGTGTTACCATACAGATTCAGGAACAAGAAAATGAAAACACTGAAAGACGTCATCTCTCTGAAATTTAAGACCTCCGAAAGCGAAGGTGTAATCTTCCACGGAGAAGGACAGCAAGGAGACTATATCACCTTGGAACTGAAGAAAGCCAAACTTGTCCTAAATTTAAATTTAGGTATGTTTTGATTGTTTCGTTTTGTGGTAGTTTTTAGCTGTCCCACAAAAATTTTAGGTCAAATCTTTCATCCTCATTCCCACAGTAATATGATAAGCCAAATAATCTAATCAGATAATTTGTTGAAAATGTTGTTAATTCCCTTTCTATATGTTGGGTGGGGGGGGGCAGGTGGGATGTAGTGTGTGTTTAGTTCCACCCTGTCCTTTTTACCCTGTGTGAGATACTGTGAAAAGATCATACAAAAAAGCAAGATCAGCAATATATTGTCATTACTACAAACAAAAAAAAAAAAGCTTGCTGGAATTATATTTGGCCTTAGCTGTGGCTTTGTGTGAGAGAAGGACACTGTCATCACGTGTGGAAGAATAAAGGTCACCCTAAGGAACCTTGCAGGAAAAAAAAAGTGTCGGTCTAGGAAGCTACAGGCCACATGGAGTTATAGTTCAGCAGCCTTCCTAGAGCCTAAGAAAGAGGACTAAGAAAGGAAAAGAGATTGTTTTATCAGGCAATCTTATGATGAAAGCCTGTATATATTACTCTAGTTCCAGTCCTCCCAGTGGAGGACAACAGGATCATAAGTGACTGGATTTATAAAGTACATTTATTATGAAAAAAATCCACATTTATCTGGTTTCAGGTATTTTTTCCATTCAAACAAAAGAACTTTAGAAGAAGATTTCATGCAACTTTCCTTAGTTCTCTTACAGACATGTGAAGACTAAATTGTTCCTTTTGTTATTTACATTGAATGGTACTTATTTCCACTAGCATTTTCTCTTGTTCTTTTTCTAACGATCAACATGAACAGATGATGAGAAAGCACACCTTCCTATAGCAGTTACCTATTTTTAACAATTTTAATTGCAGTAGTAACCCTTTCATTTCCTGTTCCTCTATATTCTTCAGCACAGACTGTGTTTATAAGCTATTATAATTTCCATATATGAGTTTGGTAAGGATGTTCTTAAATCATTAGGCTGATAAATGGGACTAGGCCCTGTGACACATACTCAATAAACAGAAGTAATGCTTTATGGTATTATTATTATTATTATTATTATTATTCCTCTGCCTGAGAGTATTGTCTTTGCATCAGAGACAGTAGAAAAGAATGCTCATCTTGCCTGGTGAGATCCAGTGACTTAGTTTCATATACCAGGGACTGGGGGAAGGATGGGGAGACAGAACTGGATTTGGGTTTCACTTTGCACTGCATTTGACTTTGTGTTGAAGAAACTGAGGCTCAATGATATGCATGTGATTCTATTTTATTTTTTAACCAACAGGACCATTGGCCATCAGCATAAAGGCAGGATGGTCATTTCTAGGGAAGTAATGTCTTAAGCCATGGAAGTGTTATTTGCCAGAATGTGTTTTCAGCATGCACAAACCTTAATGTCTGACTTGCAAGCATTCTTGAGGGTAAGAAATTCTCAGCCTCAGAAATGCTTAGGTCCCTTTAAGTTTTCAGAACATGGAAGATTGCATTGAATTATTGAGCAGTGCAGCAATATTTCACACTTACTGCTGAATTAGTCATTTGCTGCTTCAGTTGGGATCTGTGCTATCAACCTGTGCTGGCTTAGCTGTGTCAGTCAGATGGCAATGAGATGTGATCTCTGACTAGCACAGCTGCACTGGCAAAACCCCCTGGATAACACAGCAGAGAATTGCAAAGCTATGCTCTTGCTAGTAGTTTGACTTCCAGAACAGGAAGATTGCTTCAGGAGAAGAGACCAAATAAGCTGTATTAGCAGAAGATGGTTTTTTGCTGCTGTTAACTCAGTCTGCATTGAGCATTTTCACCTCTGCTTACTGGTAAAGTGATAGTGGTGGAGGCCACAAAACATAGAATTCAAGAGTGAAAAGGCTTTTTGTTGTCAAAATCTGTTATCAGGATCCATGTTCTCAGCAGTCATAAATCAGTACAGTTTCAATGCAGCTCAGGATCTGGCCCAGAGGTGACGCTTTTCTTTTCTTTAGTGTAGGATTGAAGGTAGAAAATCCTAGATGTAAACAACTTTACAACTTGGAATTGGTATTGCTTCCTGGTTCATCTCCAAATAACTGCTATTATGAATTTATACATATATTCATACAGATCAGTGATCAGATGCTCGCTGTATTTGGTCTAGCTGTTTGTATTTGTGGCAGCAACTCTCCACTGGGCAAATCTCAACTTCATAGCAGACTGACTTACTCTAGTTTATTGCATGTCTGGTATGATTCAGGTGAAACATTGACAAAGAAAGAGGAAAATGTTTCCCTAACTAGTATGAGGTGAGAAATGCTATTGTTTCTGTTCTCAGGCAGCAACCAGCTTGGCTCTATTTTTGGCCATACATATGTGACGACAGGCAGCCTCTTGGATGATCACCACTGGCACTCTATCATCATAGAGCGCCACGGGAGGAACATCAATCTCACCCTCGACAGACACATGCAGCACTTCAGAACCAATGGAGAATTTGATTACCTGGACCTGGACTACGAGGTAAAGAGTGAAAGTTCTTTCTTTTCATTCAAATTGGTTTTGTAAAGATAGGTACAGTAAGAAAGCTAACATAATTTAAGAGGTTTTGTTACTTTTTCATAGTTTCTTTGATTACTTATTCCCTTACATTTCCTGAAATTCTCTTTCCAATGGTGTTGTCTCTCAAGTACAAATTATGTTTCTCTTAATTAGCCTACCAAGTCCCATATGGTGTAACAATCATCTCAGCCCTTTGTTTCAAAGTGGGAGATCTGTGTTGTTCAGCAAGTTAGGCATACGCAATTTTAAAAATCTCTAAAAGCAGCTGCTCTAAGCAGGAAGTATATTAAAAAAAGTATGGTGCAGTCAGTTGTTCCACTCAGGTGATAATTTTGCACTTGAATCAGAAAGCCTTAATCTGTGGTGTCAGTATTTATTTTTAGCAAAGGAAGAACATTAGAACCTTGTTATTAATGCAGATCTTGATCTGTCCTGTCTTAGGGAGATATTTCCTTGTATTTTCACAAATATGGCATCAGTAACTTCTTTCTAGAAAGAAGCAATGAAGAGTTAGGAAAGTTGTAAGAAAACTTGTTTAATCACTCAGGTTAATTCACACAAGTGTTAGTACTAATTAAATGTGGATTTGTTGTTTGATTACACTACAGCTTCAGGTATTATGAACTTGTTCAGCTCTTCTAATCTGTTGCACAAAGTTCGACATGTTGGTTATTGCAATTTTTGTGTAATATGTTCTTATACTCTTTACTGTTCCTAGTGAGAATTAATATGGTTGGCTGCACCAAATATGTAATTTCCACACTTATAAATGATGTCATGGAAAAAAGTTTGAATTAACTTGTGTATTGATATTTTTTCAATTTTTTGATCAAGAATATATGAATATTTGAAAAAAGTACTTATAATTGTAAATGCTTCTGAGTCAAATATTTGATTATATTCCAACAAATCTTTATGAATATATTATTTGTTGGGAGTTCTAATGAGAAAATAACAAGTAAATTTGCCTGTACGTCTATTACTTATTGAGCACTGAAGATCTGAACTGAACTACTTAAAACACATAAATAGATTTTATTAAAGGTTTTCAAGTGAGTGAACTACAGAAAAACTTAGGCTGAATGCCATAAGCCAGGGTTGTGCAATTTGTGCACATCATATATATTTTTTATATATATATATTTTATATATATATATAATGTTTACATAACAAATATATTGTGTACAATAAGTGAATCCTAGTAAGAGCTGAATTCAGTGCATTCACCTTCCCATCCTCTCTGCATTAAAAGATCTTACTGGCAGTTCTCAAACATACATTTAATTCTCCATATACATGGATCCCTGTGTTTAATCGAACTTGAGTGTGTGTGTATACATTTCTGGGGTTCCTATAAGCTCAAGAGACATAACCTCTTCTCCTTCCTTTCCTCTCACTTATCTCACTGGTTTAGGGCTTAGACATCACAGACTAAATTTAAAAGTGTTGCTTTTGTGATTAACAGGGAATAAGGCCGAAAGAAAAAAAACTATTTTTCATAGAAAAAACTGTTTCCAGGTTAATCTCTTTCAGAAAAGTTAAGTAAACATAAAAAGAAGAATAAGAATTAGTTCTGATTGCATTTTCAAGATCAAAAAATAGTCCCATTCTTAGTTCACTGTCACAATATGTGTTTTTTGCTTTGTCTTTTCTTCAAAATTCTTTTTTTCCAGTTACTTTAATCCAAACACGACTATAATATGCATAAAATATTTGACAACCATTAAAATATTAGTCACATTGTCCATGTGAAGTACTGTAACTTGTCTAAAGTCAAGTCATGTAAATTTAAAATACCTAAGGATGTGTCCACACGACTTTTACAAAGCTGGTGTGTGTGATTTATAAAGGTTTTATATTTCAGCTGTATAGCTTTAGTTCCTTGTATATGACAAGTGGAAGCTGCTTCTTTGGGGTAGAAAGTGGTATCTTACATGCTTTCAAAATGGAAAATGTCACCCTAGAGCTCTGTTTTCCTGCTGTTGGTAATAACAAATGGAATTGACAATGAATAATGTTTAAAAGCTTAATTCTGCCAAATCTCAGCAGCAGACGACAAATTGATATTTTTCTGAGCATTTGCGAGGCAGAAAAGCAAGGTGTCATTACTATTTATGCCATCATCTAATGGATATAATTACCTAACATAGATTGCAGCGACTAATCTCATGAGCCCCTTATTCTCGGCATTTGGGCTGCAAAATATTAATGAAAACATGTAACATTATTCACTTTCAATCATTTCCATAAAGACCATGGTGTGGTAGAGATCTGTACAGTCTCTATGGAGTGACAGAGAAAGACTTCATGAGAGATTAACACTTTCAGAATGTAAATATTTGGTTTTCTAAGTTTTTTAGCACTATAGATTATGCATAACCCAGAATCAATTAACCAGGGTAATGAAATGTAGCTGTAAGACAAAAACAATTCCTGCTTCAGTTTGATGACTGAGTCTTTGCAGTGGTTGTCTTCATCTTCTCTAAGGAGATTATCTGACCAGCTAAATCAAGGGATAACTCCTCATTAACTACAACTACATGACAAAAGCATGGTAGTAAAAAGTCCTTCTGTTTAAGAGGGGATTGCGTCTTTAACTACGTAAATTCTTCTGGATTAAATAGATATATAAACATTAAGGGAGAATAACATGCCATATTGGAGGGCACCACTGCTGTGGTAGTCTGAGCTCTGGCACACGGTTAGAGCTGAGTGAATGATTTGAATCAGATTATCTGGCTAATTTCATGTCTACTTTTGTTTAGAAAAATACTGTGATGGAAATTTATTCCAATTTCTTTGTTTGAAATGCTTATTTTCTGGTAGCAATCAGAGGAGCAGTTCATGTACGAATAGCTGTTAGGCATGTCTGTTCACTATTTGGACAATTGGAATAATACTTGGGTTTGGCTACCATAAATATTTGAAATTCATTACTTCTTTTTCTGCTTTTGCAGTATTTATTTTGATATGTCGTTTTCCTGTAAACAGTGTAGCCATCTCTCTTCTTTGCCATGGTTGAGTGTTCAAAGAAAGCAGATATATCTACAGCAAAATTGTTTAAAAGTCTTTGCCTTCCAGTAACTATTTACCATTTTCTGTTTCATTTGAAGATAACCTTTGGAGGTATGCCTTTTTCTGGCAAACCAAGTTCTAACAGTAGGAAGAATTTCAAAGGCTGTATGGAGAGCATCAACTACAATGGCAATAATATCACTGACCTTGCCAAGAGGAAGAAATTGGAACCTTCAAATGTGGTAAGAGCAGAATTTCAGGGTCATCTACACTTCTGCTTCTCTTTCTAAAGACTAGAAGGTTTTTGAGGGTGTGTTGCTGATATTCTTGTGATATACTGGAATAATATAAAACACAAAACAAATTTTACCACATGTATGAGCATTTTATTTTGGGGGTCTTGTTTCACCTTTCAAAAATTAACCTTTAGTGTCAGTCAGATAGCTTTTTTTTCTTTTTTAAAAAAATCAACTGAGCCATTAATTGCCTTTTCCCTTTCTTCTCAAATTATAGTAGTCCAAAACCAGTGCAGACAAGATTTATTATTAAATGAATTGCAGCTTTCTTTTGGCTTTCAAATCCTGATAATATTCCATCCCTGCTGAGCTAGTTGGATTGCTGGTGTGCAAAAGGCTTTGGATGAGAATACTTCTACAGTCTTTTTTGATACGTCTGAAAAACCTCAAGACATTATACTCAAAAATCATTATTTGCTTATTAACATTACAGAGCTTATTAGCATTTTATTCTATTTTTGCTGTGGCTTAAGTGTTCATAGTTGCTTTCATGTTCAGACTTGTGGCTTTATGGGCAGGGTGATTAAGAAAGAATATGCTTTAATTCCTGTGTTTTTAAAGCTCTAAGTGTTCCTGAAAATGCTTGCTGGCATGTAAAGGCAATGTGGGTAAGAAATAAATGTATTATTGCCATAACTTTAAGATTGTTCAAATAACTTTTTAAGCCTTTCTTCTGCATAAGCTTACAGACTTCAAAAATTCCTGCTAACAATACATAGGTTTACACTATTTCATTTTCCTTTATGTAACAAATTGTAGGGCTGTACATATGCAGTGATGATGTCACGCAAAGTATTGATTATCCTTGGACAGTAAAACTGAAACTTCATGTAACTATGAACATTATGGCTAAATCGTCAAGGAAATCCAAGTGATAGTCTTGAGTATGTGATGTTTTCCCATACAAATTCAGTAATGCAGCCTGACATGTATAACCTTTTCTATACATTAATTTCTACAGTATTGTCAAAGGGAAAGAATACAATATATATTCCATGCAGTAAGATCCCACTTTTAAAATTTTTTCAACCCAATCTCATGAACTCATGAAACTTTGATTTTTTTAGGGTTTTTTTTTCAAAATTACATGTGATTTCCTTCCTGCCGGGCATTTTCAGCTGTAATATAACTATGATTTTGAAAGATTGATACCTGATTTAAAAAAGAATCTTTGTACAGGAGCAATCTTTCCATTTTGCACAATCAAGTCCACTGCAAGTTAGTAGGACATATTCTTAAAGTCTCTTTCCGAACAGAAGTGTTGCTTAAGAAGTTCCTATAGTGCAAATCCTATCCTCTAAAGTCCTAGCCTCTCAAAAGTGTGGCATAGCTAGCAGACATCTAAAGTCTCTGAAAAATCATATTTCTGATTGTATTTCTTTCTTTCTTTCTTTGTTTCTTTGCTTTTAAAATTCTGTTGCCCATAACATGAAAGTAAAATCCTCATAAGAAGCTCTGGCATTATTAGTGCCACATCAAGAGGTGATAATGTGCCAGTTTAATTTGATGATTCCGTTGATTTCCAATTCTGAGAATGACTATAAAAATAGAAGTGACCTTTGTTTTCAGTAGGAATACTTGCTTCAGCTCTTCATAAGTATAATCAATTTTACTCTAACTAAATCAACATGGATTTTTATGTTTTTTACAAAACCATTTTTTCACCTAGTTTTTAGCATGATTTAGCAATAGAAATAGACTTGTTTGAAGCTATTGTTGTTGTTAAGCATGTTTATGATGATGTCACTCAAGCAGTCCAACATGTGTCCAAAGCTCCATTGTAGGAGATTCTGTACAAACCCATAACATGAAACACACCTTGCCCCAAATAGTGTATTATCTTAAAAGGCATAACACACACAATATGATGAGGCTGAATACAAGCAAAGTAATCAGTGTGGTTGTGAGAAATATCACAAAGGAAGCATAAATTCAGAGTAGAGAAGGATTTTAAGTGCTGTGAAACAAAAGAAAATTATATTCCTAGATGAAGACGAATTTCACAAGTCACGCAGTGAAAGGGACTTGACAAATTAATTATGCACAGTGAGGAGGCCCAGGAAATCAGAGATGATAAGATGGAGATGATCTTTATTTGTCTCTGAACAAAATTAAATTTAAAAAAATTATGTCTCATATGCATACATGTTATGAACAAAAAAGCACCACCAGTCATCCTTTTGCTTTATTGAAGAGTAAGGATCAAAAGACAAATTAAAAGTATTCTAAATTTAAATAAAGTCCAAACCTGACTTTAGTAACATATTTGGTTTAGATTCAGAGAGTAAAGGGGAATTTTTTTTTTAATTCTTTCATGATATTTGAGGTGGCATTAGCGTGCAGTGCACTGGCTGCACTGTATGATCCACTCTTGTTTAACAGGTAGTGTAGTCTTAATAAAATCATTACTTGTCTTCTGGGGGCTTCCTATTCAGCCAGTAGGTCTTTTAATTGGGAAAACTATTTACAGTAGTATTTTACACAAGGGATAATGTTTGAATGTGGATAGGCAAAATTGATTTATAAGTAAACATGAATCTAGTTTGCCACATAGATGAAAGATCACCATACACAGCTCAAGCTACACAAATTAAATTGTTTTTACCTTTTCCCTATCAATGTAGTATGAAAAATTCTCTGATAAGACCAAGACTTTCAATATAAATGCACAGTATATATTTGACTTCCAGATGTCATTGCACAGAAAACTATTCAGCATGTCACTCTGAATCTACAGAAAAGGACCTCATTCTCTTTGAAAAATGAGGAGGCTATTGTAGAGACAAGCTGCAGATTAACTCGATCTCTTGACCTAGAACTAGTGAGCAATCTATATAAGATGGGCTGTACTTAAAAGAGGACTCATCTTGTGAACTACAGTCATAGAGGGGATCAAAAATCCAGTTCATATTAATCTGAATAGCTCAGTAGGGAAAATGCTAACTAGCAGAGAAATTAGAACTACGTGTTACTTTCTCAAGAAATTTTTAATGCTGCTAGGCTATTCATGGGAAATGCATTCACTGATGTGAAAAAGGATTTGAATGCATTCAGTGCCATTAACATTAATAGGTGTTATACATGCAAGTACCGAAAACATCAGGATGACAGAAGAGTGTCAATTGGATATAAAAGCCTTCTTGTAATGAGGAAATTGTTAGTTCCTCTTGGTAACAAGGCAGCAAAAGGAACTCTTAAAAGGAATGCTCTCTGAGCACTGCTTAATTGGTATCTGTGACTGAACCGTGAGATGACATCTCTCAAAGAATGATGTAGCCTTCCAGGTCTACACAGGACTGCCTTAACAAAGTAACAGAAGTTGTTTCTATGCACAAGGTGACCATTACACTGAGAATGATAGCCAAGGGTTACAGAGGGTATTTCAGACACTCCCCACCTTTTTTTTACTGTGTGTAAAATTTGTGGTTTATGCACAAGTATTCTGTAGCAAACTTGGAAATGTTCAGATTAAAACTACTCAAACAAATGAGTTACCCATTTCTATTTCAGTTTAGGAACAAATCTAGGAGATCAATTTAAATAAACGTCTTCTCTAGTTCCAAATTACTGAAAATATCAGTGTTCCATAATTGATCCCAGAAGCTGCCAAATTGATAGTCTAGCTACTGCTAATTCTACTGGCCTTTAGAGGTAGACTCTGTAAAACTTCTGATGTTCTGTAGGAAAAAGAAGTTGTTATGCAGAGTAATCCAAGTATTTATCCTAGGGGTCAAGAAAATATTATTTTTATTCATTTGGGTTTTTACATGGAAATCCTATGTAAGAAGCTGAGTCTGCCACACCAGTTGTATCTCGCTATGATACAGATAAGGTGTTTCCTGATCGGATATTCTTTTAAAAAGTGATGGGTTTGGACATTGGCAAATGAGTGCTAAAACTTGCTTATTGATGTAATCCATTATCTCTGATTGAATATAATTATGTCTTAAAGAAATTTACTTAGGTCTTTCCTCCTACACATTTTCAAGTACAAATATCCTATCTTGCTTCCAAATTCTCTACTTTCCCTCAAGATGAACTTTCAGATGCATTTATACATTACAAATACAGAAATGTGACATAAAAGCCTAAATCAGTAAGTCAGTAATATGGAATTTAAAAATAATTATACAATAAAGATGATGACTGACTTCTACATGGATTCTGAACACTGCTAAGATGGACCACGTCTCTAAATATCTATGTACCTCCAAAAATATTGTTCAAGCCTTAATATTTTTTAATGAACAAATAAATATCAGAGGAATTGCTATCTTGATTATAGTAATAATATCTATACTGCATCCGATATACTTCTTCCTTCCCAAGTAGAACTGTAAGTGCCACATATCCACCTGTAACAGTGCATGAGAAAGCCTTACCACAGGACATGATCCACTTTGCCACATATTATAGGAATTCTTCAGCAGAGGAATTTTCCTGTTATATTTGCATTCATGCAGTAATAAGTTAATTCTGGACATAGATTACTACAAAGTACCTATGATTTCTAAGGAAAAAAAATGGTAATGCATCCTACCAATTTGGTCTTTTGTTGCAAGAAGTGACATGAGAACCAGAGTGAAAAATTCATGTCCCTAATTCTAGTCTTGTTTACAGATACACTTTAAAGCCTTGTAGATCAATAAAGTTGACTGGATCTTTTGTGAATTTCCTGAAGAATCAAATTTTAAAGTGTGGAAACTAGTTTCTTTTACAGAGAAAATTATTTACTATCCAAAAATATTAAGTGTTGTTCACAATCAGCTACACCAAATCCTTCTGCTTCATGAATTGAAGTATTAGCATTTGTGGTATCACCTAGTAGAAAACATAACAGAGAGGATGACTCTTCAGGTATTATACATCTTTCTTTTGGAGAATCATGAATTGTATTGATTGACTCATTGATATCAGGGTATTTGGAAACCTTCACTCATTTTTTATACTGTTCTCTTACAGGTTTCTATGAGGACCACAGACAAGCCCAAGTTTATCTGTGATAAATTTACCTTTTAACTAGAAAAATTAATGCTTTCATCTAAGCTGCTTCTTAGACTACAGCTCTTCAGGGCAGACTGCCTTTTATTTTGTGTATGTACAGTACAAAATATAATGGACACTGCTAGAAAAAAAACCAGAACCATCAGTAACTATTACAGTAGTAGCAACAATGGTAACATTAACAGCACATCTTTAGATGCATCATGCATTGATCACAGTAGTCTTTAGGCTGAATGAAATCTAGAATACTTTTCTAGAGGTAGCTATGGATGGATTAGTGGAATCTTACCATTTTGCTTATGGTTTTGCTTTTCTTTTTTTTTTTTTTTTTCTTTTTTTTTTTTTTGTGTGTGTTTTACTTAGGGAAATTTAAGTTTTTCTTGTGTGGAGCCACATACAGTGCCTGTCTTTTTCAATGCCACCAGTTACCTTGAGGTTCCTGGTCGTCCGAGCCAGGATCTGTTTTCAGTCAGTTTCCTTTTCCGGACCTGGAACCCAAGTGGACTTCTTCTCTTCAGCAAATTTGCAGATGGCCTGGGGAATGTTGAGATTGACATAAATGAGGGCAAAGTCAGCGTCCATATCAACGTTACCCAGGTGAAGAAGAACCGGATAGACATCTCATCGGGTAAGTGTGTTTTGGGTTTTTTTAAATTTGGTATCATTTTGGTTAACGTTGTTTAAAATCATCGTGCACCTAGAGATTGGAACAACTTTTTACAAAATTTAAAGTTCATATTGCAACTATATTAAATACTTTACTGTTTCATTGAGTAAGAGGTACAAGAATGTTGAAACAGTTGTTAGATTAAAAATATATATATAAATGATCTTATTGTGTCAAGAAATCACCCCTTATCCATGAGGCAGCATTTCTTCTTTTTTCTTCCTTCCTTCCGTCTTGCAGTTTTCTCTACAAAAATACTTGGTTTCAAAAGGGGGATGTACTCCCTTTCTAGGAGTAGTCTAATAATTAGGCTGCCCCTAATATTTCCCGATAATTAGGAAACTCTCGTAAAAAAACCAAATTCATTCATACCATAATTATTTGTATGGATTTTTTAGATCTGCATAGCTATCCTGCAAAAACTTAGGTTTATTTCAATCCTTCATTGTTAATTTTGTTGCAACAGGCATTTCAGAGCCTGTGAAATTAACTGTGTGTGTGAACATAGAAAAGCAAAATATGGCATCTGCCAGGTAAGGCTGCAGAAGGAATGCTGCTGTTGTACAGTATATATCACAGCAAACTTCTTTTTCCCTTCTTCTGCAGGGAATTAACAGAGGTCATGGTATAAACCTGCCCTGTTTTCTAGAAGTCAAAATGGTCTGCCTTTGGCACAAAGATTTCTGACCACTGTGGTCCTATAGATAAAAGGTGCACAATTTTTTCACTGGCTGTTTTTAACAGCTGACAAAGGAGAATTTCACACAATCACGTGTGCAGCCTTCTATGTAATAACTGCATGTCTAGAGTATGAATAGACTCTACTGGGAGGAATGCAGCCTGGTTATCACAAAATATTAGACTAACAAAAACCACAGCCTAGCCACCTAAAACCACTAGCAAATCTGGTATGGGTTTCATATCTTTGCTGTATTTTTGCCTGTCACCTGTAATAGCATGGTTTTCCAGGAGCAAGTTAAAGTCTTTTAGTCTTTATTCTATGTGCTTCTCATAATTTACAAACTTTCTTACATTAGCAGCTTTAATGTCAGTTTTCCAGTTAACATGGGGACATCAGTACTTCATTCTGGGGCGAGCAGTGTAGTGCCAGTGACTGGTAGGACTCACACAAGAGAGCTCTAAGCTGATGTTCAGGTGGCAGAGTCTTGTTCCTTCACATCTCTGCCATTAAGGTACTGAACCGAGTTATGGTTTGTCTGGTTTTATTTGTCATAATTTCCCTTGAATACCTTCAAGTTGCATGTACTGAGTCAGGGAGCTCCAACTTAGCAGGCACAGATTTCAGATAAACAGGAGAGTCTAGCCTCCCAAATTTTCGAATACAGTTGAATTCCTGCTCTTCTCACTGGTAACTGGGCACTGCTAACCTCCTTACTTAATTACTGCTTTATGAAGTGCTTCTTGATGGCTAGAAGAGATCAGACAGTAGGAGAAAAAGGTTTTCTTGTTGACTTTCATACCTAATTCATGGGAGCATTTTGTTCAAGGAGAGAAAGGCAGATGCAATTTTATATACTTTGATGACACTTTGCAAAAGTAAAAGTGAAATAATAATACATAGAAGTGCAGTGAATTAAGGGATGCAATTCTCTAAAGTGATCAAATAAAAAGCAGGAATGCAAAATGTTTAACTTTTGTGTAAATATAGTAATCGTGAGAGGTTACATAGCATGCTGTGGGAAAACATTGGGATAATAGTAGGTGATTCATTGGAATCATGAAGCAGACATGGACTTGCATTTAAAATCAGGAAATGGAGAACTACCATCAGGCAGTCTGTTCTTAGCAGTTTTCTTTGTATCCCAGAGATCCTTCCCTGCTGTCTGCTCAGTTTTTGTCAGGGATATTTTTTTCACTGTGTTAGCAGATCCCATCTAGAGTTCTTACATCTTATTTCGTGTTATCCTTTGGTCTTCAAAAGGGTACTTAACTGTTCCTTCGTTTGTTTAACTGCATCTCCTACCTGCTGGAGATTTCACTATATTCAATTCTTCATTAAATTCTCTCAGACTCTTGATCAGTCTTCTTCATCTTTTTCACAGGATAAGTCATCCCACTACTTTATTCTTGGAATATGTAAAAGAAAAATAATATTGTTATAATTATTAAAATGGTCTTGTGTACCTGAAGCTTCTTCACTCATGTGGAGTTCAAAGTTATGTTTTGTATGAGACATTCCTACTGTCTGTTGTGCCTTAGATACCTCTCTCATTCTGTTGTTGCCACTTTTGAAAAACCACAAGTAGTTGATATTAGCATCAGCAGTTTCTAGAAAATTTTCTATAGATCACTTCTGGTTTTGGGAAAATACATTTTATTTTCTTCTTTAGTTATATTAGATACTGTTTGCCTTGCTGCTCCTTTTGCTCCTTCAGTCACTTTCAAACCACAACCTCAGCTCTACATATCTGGTAATTAAATCTATCCATATTATGAACATTTTGTATTTATTTTATATGGGCTGAAAAGAATCAGGGTTGGCTATAAATACTGTAATATATAGTATGTATGATTTTTGTGTTACAAGTAAAAAGCAACTGACTTTTGTGTTGACCTTGCAAACCAGAATTTCAGGTTTTAATTGACCTGGCTGTAACTTGTTTAATGGTGACCAAATGACTAGCCCATGACATGTCCTGGGCTTCTGAGTGGTAAATGGCAGAGGCAATAAAGAGCTGGTAAAAAACCAGTAATAAATGTTTTACTGTGTTAGTAAGGTGTACACTCTGCTGCATAGCAAAATGCTGAGTGTAACAGAATACTTTACATTAATATGCACATGAACTTTCAGTTTGTATTACATACGAAAAGGACAAAGATGATTAGCCCTTGTAATTAGACTTACTGCCTGATATTCTTCCTGAGCAAATATTTTCTTTTTTTCGTGATCTTGCCAATTGTACCTTCAAAACAGGTTTCTAAACAGGAAAAAAATCCCTGCCCTGCCCAGCATTCTGTTAAGCATCCAGTAAGCACTGCTTAGCTGTGAACAGACTGGCAAAACTGTTGTAAAAAGTCAATGCCTTCGATTTTGCTTTTTCTTACGTTAGTCTCATTAAGATGCTACCACCATTTGATTGATGAGAGTTATATTAATAAACTTGCTGTTAGTAAGAGGAAAATCAGGCCCACTGAGAGCTGAAATAAAGATTTAATTAGAAGAAATAAGCTACTGACTGTGCAGAATTACATATGTGAAATACTTAAAGTTTGTGTATAAACCAAGAGTTAAACATCTTATTGACTTTTTCTCTGCAAAGTAAACTTTGATTAATATCTTCACAATTGTGTATGTCCCAGCATAAGGATTAATAATAGGAGAGAATCTCAGAAAACAGTCAAGAGATTTATCTTTACTTCTTCATATACTTTTGGACTAAATTCTGGTTTTGTCATGATGAGATTAATGCAAACTTTCTAGAAATTGTTGGATTTACCCAAGGGATTGATGCTAGGCTGACAAGATGAAAGAAAGATGTGGTCTTGCATTTAGATCTTTTTGAAAGCAGATTTCCAATATAGTTTTGCATATTAAAGGATTCTGATATTCTGCTGCAGTTTAAAACTAATTTAGTTTGAATACCTACTAAGAACCTGCTCAATACTTAAAATCTGGCAATTAGAATAAGTTGTTGAGGAAGTTGTATTTACTTATAAGCTTTAACAAGCTAATGTCTTCTTTCTTGAGCACAGAAAAATCAGCAACTGGAAAATGTCATGCTCCCAAATCTCTCTTGGCTATAAAAACTTTTTATGAAACTTCCCCAAAGCCATATGCAAATGCAGTTCAATGCAGGGTTAAGCCACAGCCTGTGTCCCAACTACCTCTTTTTCTTCCACTGAGTTTTATCTACCTGCTCTGGCAACTTAACCCAAATTCCTTCCTAATGAAACCAAACTTTTCTGAAGTTTTCAACATGAGAAAAAATCGATAACTCATTAAAAAACACAGAGAGTATTGCTTTGCTCAAAGAAATAATAGTAACATTCAAAACAACACTCCTGAGGAATCATCTAATGGCTTTACAATGTGTTTTTAAAGCAAAGCTCAAATCCCTGTTTCAATATAGAATAGAACATCTCTGCCTCTTGAGAAAAGGCTGGGTTTTCATGATGGCAAATTCTAAAATAATCTCTTGATTTATCCTCTGTTTATTTTCTCACTCATCTTTTCGTAGGCAGCTTTGACCTTTCATATCTAAGCATTCTCTGCTCTACTTAGATACTAAAGGGTCTATGAAGATCCCTTAGATTTTACCCTACAGTACAGATGATAAGTCATTGAAAAAGGACATAGCCCATAATACCTTAACAAAGAAATTTTCAGTGTCCAAAATCTCCTGCCTTTAACTTGAATTCTTCTGCTTGAAGCTGCTTTTTTCCTCTTCCAACTCTATTAGTTAACATCTTGTATTAGCTGCTGCTCAAGACTTCAGTTCCTCCTGTCAAGCATAAACTTATTAAAACTTGGGATAGGAATATCTTTCTGTCATATTTATCTGTATTAAAGAAATCAGCCTTTGCCCTGTTGAATCCCTGGGAAGCTTTCCACCCTTCTGTCTTTCTGCTAGATCTTAAGTCATCTGAATTGGAGTTCATTTATATTTTAGACCTTGGGTTAAGATAGCATCCTTCAGGTAATAAAATGTCTCTCTCTGACAGATCTAAAGTGTACTCTTCCAGTGACAATTCCCTGGGGCACTTTATGTGGGAATCAAGAAGTATTTTTGCTTTGGTGGTTAAATGAAGGCTTAAATAGGGAATGTGTACACACAGAGGACAAGTGCACTTCTGGTGGGAAGATAACATTTCCCACCAGGTCTTTCTCATATTACTGGTAGTAGGTTATACAGTGACTGTTAGTAAGTGGCAGCAGATACCCCTGAGGCACTTGTCAGCATGATCAAGATGAGAGACAGAAACTCTGTCCATGAAAGACAGAATGATGACTTAGCATCAGACAAGTCTGAATATTAGAAACTTAGATTCTTCACAGATAGCCAGGTTTATCTGTTTCAGATTCTTCACAGATAGCCAGGTTTATCTGTTTCTCTCTGTATGTTTATTTTTTGGCTATTGACCTTAAGCAGTGAGTGCAGCTACATGCATAGGCATTTGTGGGTTTGAATTTCACAGAACTGAGACACAGAAATACTTGTAGTAGTTATAATTATTTTTACTACACATTCTCCCTATAGTCTGGTTTAGCATCAATCAGATCAAGAAATATAGTTCTTGATTGCAGACTTTCTTTGTCTAAGAAAATTGACGAGTTTAGTTCAGGGTTTTGTGAATTCTGCTTCATCAGTCACTGATTTTTGCTGGAGAGTTGCCTAAAAAGCACAAGGTATGTATTCTAAAGCATAGATGGTACCTTTTCCAGATATTTCCCTGAGAACAATGGAACTCTTTATTGGTTGCACTGACACTTTGCAAGGATGGAAGAACACAAGGATCAATTAACTGAGGTGTTGTCCTTGTTAGGCTTTCTAAATACGTACAGGAGGCTGAAGTTAGGTTTACTTGTTTTAGTCTCATTTCCTCTGAGCTGTTGAACAGAGTTAGAAGGGATCTTTGCTGATCACTATTTTAGCATGAAAGATGAGATAAGGCTTTTTACAACTACTATTTGAACACTCACTTTTGTTGCATTGAATTTCCTTCAGGACAAAACCCCTGAAATAGTCATTGGTTGAATGATAATCCTAACTTGATACTAGAAGAAGTGTAATTTATGTGAGTAGATCTGGACAGAACTGGTTGGAAACATACCCTTCTAATTCTTTTTTAATTCAGTAAGATTGACAGGAAGTGGACTCAATTTTTGTTGCTTTCCATGTTGCCTTTTCTTACTACATCCGTATCAGTTATTGCTAGTCTGGTTCTAGTCAAGTCTGTGAAAATTTTGGTTTTAACTTTGATGAATGAAAGATAAGGCCCTTAGCTCTGAATGCTACAGAGGTGCCCAATATTTTGCAGTTACCTTAAGAACATAGATTTTTACTTCAGTGGATTCTCTGCATATTTTTGTTGAATGCAAAAGAGCATGAAGAGACTTGTCTCTAAAGACTGGTTTATCAAGCCAAGGATGCTTATTTAAAACCAGAATTACCTCTTGGATCAGAAAGATGGTGATGTTGGAATGGACATTGTAAAATATACTTAAGTTTACATTTTAAAGTCTTCCAGGACTTACGTGTACTGATTGAAGTGAATATGTGGGAGTTTTTTTTCCATTATTACTTTCCTTTTAGATTATAATAAATAAATAAACAAAAGGATACGATAGAGAGTGGAGCTATATTTATATTTTTTGTGTTTATGCACAACCCAACAACAGCATTCCCATGGCATCACTAAGTATTCATATAATATAAAGGGAAATGAAAGGAATGTTTTCTAATATCAGAAAGACTGCATATCCAAAATATTAGAGTTTTTTCTCCGATATGCTAGTTTGCCATCTCTGTGTCTTCCTCCATACAGGTGGTTCTTGGAGAAAGCCCATTTCCAGGATTCCCACACCTATGCTGACCAAGGTTTGTCGTAGATGGCAACATGGTGGCAACCACACAATAATGTCAGCCAGGTCTTTCAGCAAGGGCACAAATATCTTCCAGCACCATTTAAACTTCATAACTGTGGAAAAACAGGGATTGCTGTTAATGACAGGATATAGTGGTTCCTGTAAACTTTTCTGTAGGTGTTAGCATTACTGGAGAAATGTGATTGGATTTCATGCTGTGTTAGCTCTTTAGTTTATCTTGCAGCCGGTTTAATTTTTACTGCAAACTAGTGAGAAAAAATATGAATTCTATTTGAAGTGTGATTTTCACTTTGCTTCTATTTGAGAGAGAGGTAGTTGACTAAGCACATCTCGTGATCAGCCAGCATATGATTAATCATTTATAATAACTTAAAGATATACTGCTATGCCTATTTAGTTTGGCAGTTAAGATGTTCAGTAAATGGCAGTGAGTGAGTGGAGTAGCAGAAGGTGAAAAGAATGCAGTCAGTTTTTAACCAATAGTATAAGTTACAGTCACTGTACATATGTATGTGTACCATTGTACGTACAGCCATCCACCAGTCAGAGAGTTTACCCGGCTAATTTACCAGCCACAATGTGCAATGAAGTTGATCGATCATTACTTGGTAAAAAAGTAAAACCATTTGAATGGATTCAGGAGACCCAGGGTGCTCCTTGTTTCATCTCAAGGTCCTGTTACTATAATTGTCATTTGGACACAAGCTGTATCACTTCTAGGATATCATCTTTCAACAGGATCAATAGTTTCTCCACAATCAGCACTGAAATCCAGGAATAGTTCAGTAGTTAGACTGTTCCAGAGTCCATTACAATAGACAGTATGGACAAAACAGCTCTTACTCTGCCAGCCTGGCTTGTTCTCCTACACATCTCTGGAAGAATTTGTCCTCTTGCAGACTCTTATGCTCCTTCCTTCCACTCCTCCCTCCCCTCCTCCTTCTGTACATACAACATATTCTGGATGTCAGTGCTTAAAACGTGCAAAAATCACAGGGTATGAGGTAACCTTATTATTATTCACCACTTTATGAAGAGATGCCCATTTTTAGAATCATAGTATTCCAAAGTGTTTGCGACCCAAAGAAGGACATGCAGGGTCAGGGGAAGAGCCAAGCTGTTGGGACAAGGCTGCTGTAGATACGTCGTGTAATTCTAATGATATGACAGACAGGAGCTGTCAGTGTTGCATATGGCTTACACAGTGTGGACATCTGGATCAACAAGGTGAAGCTCCAGGGTGAGGGTACTGGTCCAGAGACACCTCCACATGCTGTATACTGGGGACAGAAATGGGTCATTCCTTGGGCCTGGTTACAAAGATGGTAGGGACACATCCTGCCTTGTTTCAGAAGCAAGAAACTACAGCAGAGAGGGTGAAGAATAGGAGGTGGCTTACAGATGTAGAAACAAAGGGAAAGTTCTCAGATTTGAAAAAATGGTCTGCCGTCACCTCATTTACTCAGAGTTTGTTGTTTTAGAAAAAGCTTTGGTGGGCATAAGACCTTGCTGGTACAAAAAAGCAATTGTTACGGTTTAAAAAAAAGAAGTAGAGGCGGGAAGAAAAAACATTAAAGACAGTCTCCAGTTAGAACATAGGACAGTCAGTTTCTGTACACTTAGAAAAATGTTTAGGGACAGATTGGGAAATCAAAGGTCTTGAACATGTATTATGTAACAGTGTTTCAAAAAAAGGGTACAGAATCTTTTAGAAGCATGCACAACACCGTGGTATGATGCTATCAACTATGTAAATTAAAATTGTCAGTGCTCTTTTCACCTTCTCGTCTTCTCCAAATGCAAGGGAAAGAAAGGAGAATTTTCTTTACTTTTAAAGTCAGCGTTTGAAGCATTTGCACTTTGAGTAAAACCAGGAATAGTGTTTCTAGAGCAAATGTCCTTGCAAGTAATTTGAGTTTTGCAATTTGTATCACTAATCCTCAAGTAGGCGTCCCGCAACATCTCTAGCCTATTACTTACAAGAAAATAATTAAAATTTATTGCAATATTAAACACAATTCTTTTTTGGGGGGGAAACATGACCTAATTAGAGGCACAGAACTTTAATTTATGTGCTGGGAACTGGCACTCAATATCTTCTTTTTCATTGCTATTCAGGAACCTGGAATATAGATTATTATCTGTGACAGGTTTCTGGCAGTCCCTCTTGGTTTGACAGTGTTATTTTAGAGAGAAGAGAGAGTCACTTTTGTATATAATGAAAGGCAAAGTTGTCAAGCATTCATACATATTTTATGCTGCATAAAACTTAAGTGCTGGAGGAAAGATTCTGTTTTCAGTCATGCCATTGTAAATTCATAGTGCTTCTCCTGACCTCCAAGTTTGTATCAGTGACACACAATGGCATCTAGCCCAAAGGACTAATTCCATTTTTTTACACAAGTAATGCAGTTCTTTTAAGTCAGCTTGGCCCTTACAGGTTTTTTTTGGTTAGCACAGTCATGCACAACTGTGATGTGTATTTTGGCAGTTTGGCATTTTCTACTGACATTGACAGAACTAAAAGCAATTTCTATCAATGTACTTTCTTGAAATGGCATTAGGCATAGTCTGTATTGTCTATTTTTTTTGATGGAAGTGGTAACTCTTTGCTGCAAAAATTCACTTGGAGAGAAAAACATTTTCTAGTTGTATGTTGCTAGCTCTGCCTTTTCTCTGTTCTTGTAAAAGATGGAGAGTCCCTTTAGGCATTTTTGTACATTGTTTGTTTTCATTTCCAAATGTTGCTGAAGCAGCATCACATGAGCACTGAGGTGAAACAGAGCAACCAAAGTACTTTGGTTTCTGTAAGCTGAATGGAAGATGATATTGTCTTTAAAAAGCTTACTCATTAAGTTTATATACTTGATAGGGAGAAAAAAATCTCAATTCTCTTACTGTGAGGCAGCCACTATAAAATACATAGTTCATTTTAGTGCTAACCAGTGTCCACACAGACACTGTTTCACTAAGGAATAAAACAGAAAATTCTACACATATCCTTCACAGAATACTTACTTACCAAAGAAAAACATGTTTAGAGTCATGACTTCCCCTATGCCTTTTCCAGGAAATGTATGAATGTACAACAATTTGAGGGATTCATTATTTTAAAATACAAAAATAACTTTTCTTTCTTTTTGCAGATTCAAAATAGTGGAACATTATATTGCATGCCCTCAAGTATAAGGGTTTCACTGATTAACCTTTTGTAAGCTTTTTTAACAGCTCATTTTCTGCATATTAACACATACATTAAAACAAACTGCCAAGCGGAATCAACTTTTCCACAGCACTAGCATGAGATTTCTAGCAGGAGAAATAACGTTCTTAACATCATGCCGTGTCTCTCAGTTCTGGAATTTGCAACTCAGGGCTGATATTCTTGACCATACTGAATCTGGGAAAGAATAATATGGTGCAGAGGAATCTTTGGGAGATTGGGCTGGTTTCTATAGTGTTGGCAACAAGTGACATTTCATCAAATTTGCTGTGTGATAAAGATTTGTCATATCCTATACAAGAGTATCTGGTCCCAGAGGGATGATCTTCATCTTCTAAAGCATCCTCCAAAGGCACAGAACTGGGCACAACACAGCTCTGCCTTCTTTACCTTCCCAGGAGCCTGTGAAACCTATATATATAGAGAGAGAGAGAGAGGGAGAGATAATGTTTTATTGGCAGCCCCCTGTAAAAACAAACAAACAAAACAAAACAAAAAACCCCCAAGAAATTACTAAAACATTTCATTTTTCTTTGGCTGGATGACCCTGAGTTACATTTCTATTGAACGAACTTGGAGCAAAAAGAATGCACTTACCTCTTCTACCTTTTTCTTTTTCTTTCTAGCTTTGAGCAGTACAGTATGAAGTGTTCTTTTCTGATTGTTTGCAGGAAAATGTTGCTATGAATGTGATGTTTGGTTCATCTTTCTTTCAATATAATATTTCCTGCAGCAGGCCATTATCTTTGGGAAACTTTTATTTTTAAGTTCATAAGTGTGGAATTTTAGAGTTCAGTTTCTTACTACAAGTAATGATTATAATAACATTATGTTAATACTATTAACTAATTTTACTACTAATAACAAATAATTATGTTACTAGAAGCATTACAGGCCAGCCTGTTCTGTGTACCATTCAGCTGGATTAGCATTTTGAGTGTTATTTCATCCCATGTCAGGAATCTGTGTTACAGGTTATTAGTTTCCACAAGGCTATTTCATAATTAAAACAAGGTTTTATGCTTTTAAATAATGACCAAAAAACCCATACAGAAGCAATAACTATCTGAAATATGATCATCCAACAAGAAAAATACACTTACATCATCGTAAGCAGACACTGCAGTAGATGCTGCAGCTTGACACAAGTTTTTTTCCTTTCGTAGAAAGACTGAGTGTCCATTACATTTTCTGAAGGCTTCATCAGGCATCTCTCTGCCATTCCCGTAATCATGAATCAGACCCAATGTAACCAGGATCTTTGCAAGTGGTGAGCCATTGAATAGTCATATAATAGGGGAATGCAGCAGGTCTGTGGAAAAGTTTGTTTTTTCCAAAGCAGGATTTTTTCCAAGGATTTTCATGTTTAACTTTATGCTACTGGAATTACATCATTATTTGTCTAAGTGAGCAGAAAAGGGTTGTACCAAGGAAGGAGTTGTTAGATGTATCATATAACCACACACTTAGGCAGATAGAGGTTGGGAGAGGATTTAAGTCAACACTGGATAAATATTTTTGGCAAACATGCATTTTTAGATGCATAAATAAAAATTAACAATATTATATTTGTTCTATATTTTATATTGGTAGCTCTGCAAGAAGTTAGAAAGAAATGTGTTAGTTTACTACTTCATGATTTTACTGGTTTTTTTCCCCCTTTATGGAAGCTTTTATTCTGCTTTGGTTTTTTAACACAGATGTACTACTTATTCCTCAGTTACTACAGCTTCCTTAGAAATTCCTTCACATATGGCATTAAATTCCAGTTGACAAATATGCAGAGAAAATAAGCTTTCCTTATGTACAGGCATTTGCTGTGTACAAAAAAAGTGAAGCAAATAGTGAAGCAAATACTTTTACCTTTTAAAGTATGTGTTGTTTTTATGGAAATAGTCTGAGGTCCAATATTGTGTCCTTAGATTGTGTTCTCAGAACAATTTCAGCATCAACATTGAATATAAAGGTACAAGTGGGAAAAGGAATTACACAGTTCTAACTAAAGGCTCAATAGTAGTGGATTTGTTCTTTTTTTCCCCCATTTTTTCCTTTAAAACAACAGTTATATTAAACATGCAGCTCTGTAATTTGTTCCTTAAAGTAAATTCAACTTCTGCAAAACTTTTTTAAACCAGTCATAAGGATATATCCTCATCAACTTCTAATGAAAGACAATTTTAAAAAGCTTGAAAAAATTCAGTAATGTTTTGGAAATATCTTTTAAATGATAAACAGAGTAACATTCAGTACTGATGTTACTTTTGTATTAATAGCACCTTTAATAGCTCTTTCTTGTAGCATATTTTACATGCACAAGAGAAATTTTTCCTTTCATTTTAATTATCTATGGAAAAGACATTTGTCTGTTCAGTTATGTCACCCATGTGTTGCAAAGCAGAATTATTTCTTAATACTATTAATAGTTTTTGTGGAATTCATTTTCATTTACAAATAAATGGATATGCATTGTCATAAAAGTGATGAGCAAACTGTAGTAGGTGTAAAATTAAAGAACATACCTTGTATTATTCATAATTTAAAAGAAATTGGATTCTTAAATAGTATTCCTAATTTTCTGGGTATAATTGACATCACTACTGTTGGGGTCCCTCCCCTGCCATGGAGCCCTGGGAGAGGGGCCCTGAGGGCACAGACACGGGGTTTCCCTGCCCCTGCTCAGCCTCGTTCCCATGGGTTGGTTTGTGTTCCCTGCGCGGGCAGAAGGACCCTTGGTCCGTGACTGGAACAGTTCCTGGGCAGAGCCCCGGCCATGCGGCTGGAGAAATAAACATCTCTGAAACAGCTATCAAGAATCTGTCTGTCCATATATATTTCCTTTCCACGGGACTCCTGGTTTGGTATATGTATGTTGCAGTATCCCCACTGCAACACACTACAACACAGCTGAATAGATAGAAAGCACCACATTCAATACCTGAAGCTCAGTTTGGATCAAAACTTGTTAAGTCAGATCTGGTTTTGTCATTCATAAGTTTAACCAGGAATTTAAATACTCATAATCATAAGCAAACATGAAAATTTATTGTCTTAAACTTCTGATTACACTGACACCCTGAACTAGCAATTGGGTATGAAACATTGCAGTAGATCAATTTTTTGACCATTGTGTGTAATGTTCATACATTTAGCATACAGAAGCCCAAAATAGCATCTTGTCTCCACTCAAAACCAGTACAGTCTCATAGGAAAACTGGTATTGTGTTATTTTGAGTTGTTGAGATCTTTGATAGCTGCCATGTATCCTCAGTTCACACTGGAAACTGGAGAAATTTGGACATTGTAGTTAAGAGCCCAGAAAGACTGTGATGATGATACTTCCAGTCCTGAAGTCAAAATCAATCTAAATCTCAGGCCAAATTAAATCCAGTGAGAATTTTAATCTGACTACTTCTGAGAAAGGCTCTGCAATACACCTTTTTTTAAAACCCAGCTATTTGAAAGTTACTCTTCAGATTATCTAAGCACAGCAGCAAAAGGTCCAAGAATGTGCAAGGTCCTTTCCTCTGAGTATTCACAGCAGCTCACACCATGTCAATGATGCCTGTCTGGTGCTTGTCAGCACTGTCAGGACTCACTGGCTGCCTCTGGAATTTCTATTTTCAGTTTATTCCATATTCATTTAATGTAAAAGCCAGGTGAGGGGGAGTGACAACAGGGATCAGAAAGCCCTTCTCCAGAACCTTACTTGTTATCATTTAATCCTTTGAGATTTAGCCTGTCAACTTAAAAACTTTATCTCACAGTATTTGAAGTTTTTGCATTGCAAAGAGCTGTTTGGGGATATAAAATTTGACTAAGATCTGCAGTTCCATTCTCTTTACAATCTGATCATTTTTATTATAGAAGTTAACTTGGAACTGGAAGTACTGCTACCTCAAGAAGGAATATAGCATAAATATTTTTTCTGCATGTAAATAAGTGATATCCAGTAGAAAAAGATGTACATGCTCTGACTGGTTGAGTCTTATGAATATTCCTGTGGCCAAGCAGCAAAAGTAGAAGCTGTTATTCATTTCAGATTAAACAGGAGTTCAAAATATTGTGTATTTTTATTTTGTGTGTTACAGATTCATTAAAATAATATTTGTGTGTGTGCGCGCCAGGAATTCTTCAAATAGGACATTTTAAAAGGTTGTCACTGCCCAGGGTAGATGACTAGTAGATTAAATCTAACAGAGTTCCACCACCTGTACTCTTGAGAGACTCTGGGCAGGTTACAAGAAAATGCCACCTGTCACTCATTCTCATGTGTCAGGACTCTCACCTGTCCCACTCCAAAAGGCAGGTGGAGTGGTATTTTAGGACTTGCAGGAAGAGATGTCATGGGCACTAAACTGTCAAACCTGCAAGGGCTGTTGAGAACATTATACAAGATAAAAATTTACTGGAATAAATCTCTTGGCTTCTATAGATATAAGTGATCTTATGTTGAAAGAAAGCTCTCTGCAGTTTTCACTTATTCCCAGTCTGTTTAAGCCCTCCAAGAGTTCTATCTCCATGAGGGCACCCCGGCATGTACACGGACACAGTCCTTACCTCGTGCATCCCGTTTACTTTAAAATCAATGCCAAAGCAAGCAAGATCCCTTGATACCTTTCTTTGTCATTCAAGCACCTGAAACACAAGGTGCAAAAGAGTTGTAGCCCTGCAGAAGGTTTATAAGAATGTGTTCAGACTTTACCTCTTCTCCTTTCTCCTCTTGTTTGAGGCAAGGAAAAAACATTACAGCTCAGAGATCTGGCTGTTTTACTCTTTATGGCTCAGTGAAAGGATAATTTCAAATTCTGTTGTAGTAACAAAATTAGTGTGGGAATAATGCATGATACACCATCCTACTTAGAAATGGGACATGGTTCTGGGTAAGTGCTTAGCTCATCCTTTCGTATTTCAGCATTGGTAAAATGTTTTGGGCTGTAGAAGGACATTAAAAAGATGTGCTGAGTTTGTTGGTTTTGATATATATTTTTTTTTAAATTAGGAATGACCTTAATCAAATTTTAATGTTGTAAAAGCAAACAGTAGGAAGTTGTTTTCTCATTGAAAATATGCTGAGTTGCATTTCTTGTCCCATGCCACCATAATCAGTCTTTAAAATTATTTTCAGAATAGTAACTATGATGGAAAAAGCCATGTACCATATGCATAATGTAGCCAAATCTGATGGGTTTAATATACATATCTCCTCATGCAGACAGAATATTTTTAGGATTTTACTAACTTTTGTCCCTTAGAATCAAACATTTAGTATCAATAAATAAATTAAACACAGACGTTCATCATGATTATTTATCATTATGAGAAACATATTGCACTTTGAAAAATAATCCTAAGAGAGTAATTAATTTCTTTTTCACAAACTGATCATTATTATATTGGATTATATTGTAATTAATATATCAAAAAACACTAGCATAATCACATTCTTCTTATTTTGACATGCAGACTCTTACAATGTACAAATATGCAGACAGATGGGAAATGCATCAATTGAAATCCTATCTTATGAATGTGAATATTTGAAAAACCTTTGAGATTTTAGTGGACTTTAACAAAATATTTACTTTTTAGCATCTTTTTCTGCATTTCTACTTCATCCATTATCTGAAGCCTGACATGGTGTCATTCTTCTGAGTCAGTTTGGCAACAAATCAGGAAAACCCAAATCATTACTCAAGCAAAGCATATGTAGAAGGTGGGGGAATATGAAAGGAGCCAAACGAAAGTCTAATAAATTGTGTTTAAAACTTCAGCTCTCTCCTAGCTCGGTTGTGAAGGTACCAGATGAGTTTATCCACAAGCTGGTAACCCTTCAGGCTCAATATTCCAGCTGCCTGTGTGGTAGAGAAATTATCTAGATTCTCAGAAATTTTATAAAGCTGACAGGAAGGAAAAGTCACAGAATGTTTCTGTGCAAAATTCATGAATGTAAAGACATTAAGAGTGCATTCTCCAATGATAAAACTCTGTGCCTGTAATTGAGCATCCTATGAAACAATATTAACAAGAGTAGCACAAAAAGACAAGTTTTAAAAAATCATGAGCCTAGTCCTTTTACACTGTGAAATGGCCTTTTAGGTTTAAACTAGTTTTAGGACTTTTCATATCCTTTCAGTTTCTGAGAACTCAAATGTGTATGATGATTTTTTTCAGTGCATTTTGTTTTAGTAGTAGCTGAGATCCTCTTGTAAACACTTTTCTGCAGGAATTGTCTCCTTCAGTAAAGCCTGAGATTCGTTAAGGTGTGATAAAAGCACTAGTGGCATGAATTGCTGTCTGTTGTGAGAGCTGGGAGGAATAAACACTACATGTCTCTGCCTCTAAGTTTCCAGAGAAACCTACCTTTTCCATTGCTGGATCTTTATTCTTCAAAAGGCAAAGTGAGAAGAAGCTTATACCTCAGAAAACACGAAGAGATGGATCATTCAGGCAACTAGCTGTGGGTTGCAGAGGCCAGAAAATACACCCAGCCATTTCCAGCATTCTGCAAGAGCTGTATGTTACAGACCTGAGATATCAGGAGGGAGTTTCCTTTGGAAGGCAAAGCTGAAAGGAAACCTATTTTCTTCAGCAGCAGGGAACAGCATGAAAAAAATATTTGTGGAGAGCAGTGGAGGAAGATGAAGTAAGGAGAGTCAGAGGATCTCTTTGTAGATAGCAGTGAAGTTGTGTATTCTTACATATAGGCTGAGGTGAAATGTTTAATTTCAGTTCTTTGCTACTTGATAGTGGCAGCTTTCCTTACCCAAAGTAGCTTCAGATTAGTCATTATTACTTGTGTGTTTCTATCAGTGTATTATGGGAATACTGAAATGATATAGGAATGCTGGATTAAGTATAGGCAAATGGCCTGACTGTATTCCTTACCAAGGTTAAGGGATAATTTTCGTATTTCACACTGAGCTTCATGAGGTGTTACACTGATGAGTAGCACTCTAGCAGGTTCATGCCATTTATGTATGAATGTATGACAGACAAAAGTACCTTTGGCTGAAGTGCAACCATGCCTTCAGTGTCTAAAGTAAGGATGCACTGGTCCAAAACTGCTAGGTGTTCTTCTGTGTTTGACTCAAATGTATTTTAGAACAGCAAGTTGTCTATATTTTTTTACGAAGCTGTGAGGAGGAAAACAGCTTTCAATTCTCAGACAGAGTTGTCCAAAGAAAAAAAAGAAAAATTAGTTTTATCCAATTACAATAAACCTGTTCTTCTAAAAACATGCATGAAGTTGTAGACAACACTCCTTAAACTTACACTCCTGCTGAACCTTTCTCTTCATCACAGTTTTCTGTGTCATACTGCCTGCAGTTCAGGTGCTAAAATAGCTGGAATATCCTTGGTTCAGTGTGTGCTCTGTAGCAGTAATATATTCTTGAATTATTTTGTAGTCTGTCTTTAGAATGAGTGCCCAGATTGGGGACACAACTTTCAGCATTGTTATGACCAATACATAGTGCAATGATTTTAATACATCACCAAGAGTGGGTAAATTTTGCAAAATTTTCAATTTCCAAGCTGTAAAAAAATAAACCTCTTTACCATTTTATCCTTAATGATGTAATTTTGATGGCTCTTGATTGCTTACTTTCCCCCAAAAAATCTCTCTACAACATTATTTGTTTCTAAATCCTTAGATTATTTTTTAATCCATTTGTGTACCATACCTTATTCTAACATTCAGTTCTCCATATTTTTTTTCCATTCATATTATTTTTCTTTTCGTCTTCTTCCTTTTGTATATATAAAGGCGAGTAAAACCAACCAAAACAGTGTTATGGGAACTGAGAGAAGAGATCTAAAAATATAAAGACACATGCTAATGTAACAACATGGATGGCTTTACAAGCATAAATAAATTTGGAAAAGTATATTAATGTTTTCTGAAAGCACTTCAGTAGTGTAGCCGTTGGGGAGGTATAAGAACATTTTAAGGGTAAGGATAATTAGTGGGATAGTAGTAAGGGGATATAAACTGGCTATGGATCACATCAGACTATAACTCAGAAGAATAGAAAAAGTAGAACAGTAATGCTCTGGTAGGTCCAAATTATAGCAGCTAGAGGGGGTCCCATCTAGTCCTGAATTTAAAAATGTGTATTCCTGAAGAACTGAACTCACAACTGCAATATAAAAAAAAAATATGCTGGTTCTTAGTATCCTTTCTCTTCTTGGCAAACTCATCTCGCCGCATAATTGTTTAGATTTTTTACAAGGCAGAGTTAGAGTTAAATTCTGTTAAGTTTGCCTACTTGCTCAAAGTGCATTAGTGTCTTAGTTTTTATTCACTGATGATTTGTACTTGTGGGAAAAAAAATCAAAACAACAAAAAAACTCCAACCCCAAAAAAGCCTACTAAAATTATTTAAGCACATTTCCCCAGAAATACTATTTGCAGCTCAGCAAGCAATATAGTGCTATGTGCTGCTTAAAGACCTTTTCACTAGCCTCTATTTTCTTGCCAGGCTGGGCTGCCTATCTTTTGGGCCAGATTTTCCATCCCTTGCATAAATTCTTTTATCTCTTCTACCCAGTCCAGTTAGCAAGGTCTTAAAATATGAACATCCATTGATCTTTTGTCACATACTGTATCTTTTGGCCTCTGTGGGCATATGGGTCATTAAAATCCGTATTTTTATCTACTCCATGTGTTTAGGGTTTTCTTACCATTACTACTTATATTTTATGCCCAGCTAAAGTAGTTCTTCTCTGTCTGGAATCTTCAGTATGTTTTTGCTTCTTTGCTCCTTTTCATTTCCTTTTTATTTCTAACAAGGATATTGAAAAGACTAAAATTGATGTTTGTCAAGTTTATATTCATTTTCTTGAGTTTTCAACGAGTTAAAAGTTTAGCAGGATTTCTTTTTAATAACTCAGCGCTATAAATAATTCTCTTTTTCTAGGTAAGAAATAAAATGGTGGACTTTTTCACCAAGCTTTACTACACTGGATTATACATTTATTATGTGGAACGCAGTGATGGGTGGAGATGGGACTGAGATTCTCTTAGATGCTACAGGTAGCTGAAGAACAGCTATATAGGTTAACCTCTACTGGTTTGCAAATACCTGTAATAGATATATCATGTTTCTATAAATTGTGGTGTGCATTTAATGTTATTAACCGGTAATAGATATACCATGTACCCATAAATAGTGGCATCTGTTTATGTTATTAATGTTATTAATAGCGCATAATTTTTTAGTGTCAAATCATCATCACAAAAGTAAGAGGCAGCTTTTTCTTAGGGAGCAGCAGGTCCTTTGCACAGAGCACTGTACGGTGCAGCCAAGTGCGAGAGAACGGTGTTATCATGGAGAGGTGGATCCTGAGTCATATTGCTTCTAAATTTTCCAGTATGTACAATATCTTAGGCAAATTAATTTTTTTTTTTTAATTCAAGTGCCTTTTTGTATCTCACAACATGGTTTCCCTTTAGAAACTCTTTGTAATTACCTTTGAATTTGGTTTTCAATGCTTCTGAAAAATACTCCTGCTCTCACAGTAGACTGATTCATTTGATTAGATTTCACTTACAGGCACAATACAGCATATACTCTCATATGTCCTGTCTGAAAAGAACTGGTGTGCACAAGCATGGGCTTGCACAAACTCCTAAGAGGTTTAGAAAAATAAAATGGAAATTTTTCTATTACCTCAGACTTGCTTCACTTCTTTTTAACTACAAAATACATGTTGGGGATTACTATCTCACTCAACATATTCCTAAGAGTAAACATCTCAAATATAAGTGTACTAGTTCTCAATAGCTCATTAAAAACTAATCCATTAACATATTTTTGCATGCATCTTTAGAAGATAAATTATTTATATCTTCTAAAAAAACAAAGTTTAAGCAAAAGGAAATGTAAATCCAGTGCTGGGTAAACTTTGGTGTTTATATTTTTTGGCTAAACACAAATTATAATTTACATCTCTTATAATTATTTGGAGTTAGAACAAAATTTTTAGTCAGCTTTTCACCTATGAATTAATTTTTTTTTTTAAAACAGATATTATTCTTTTAGCATAGAAAGTGTTACATTGTCCATATAATATTTAACTCCTCTTTTCTGCTGAAAAAAATAATCTCTTTCTGATTACACATGTAAGGTAAAATTAGAAACCTGCAGCCAAATAGCCAAGAATTTCATCACACTTCTGGGAAAATCAAATAATATTTATCACCTGAATGAATTGCGGCCTTGACTAAAATGTATCATTTATGTTGAGTATGCTAAAAATGATACATTAGAAAGCAAAAAGGCTATTTATTAAAGTGATAGAGTAACTGTAGTTTCTATGAACTTCCACTCTGAACTCCACACTTCTACATGTTCTGTTAGAAAATAATGAGGTCTGAATGAACTTTGAACCGAGCTGTATTGTAGATTTGAGGAAATTCTGTCTCTGGATGTGTAGAAACTTCACTGCATCAGGTAAATAAATAGTCCTGTTTAATTAGCTCTCCCATCACACTGAGCGGAGAGAGTAGGTTTGCCCGAAGAGAAATCCAGCTCAGCTGGTGACAGAGATGAGATGAGATGAGAGATTACTTGGATGATCTGCTGTTCTCTCCTTCAGGAGGCTCATGAGGAATAGGAACTTTAGGGTTAGTACCAGGGACTTGCTGTGATAATGCCAGAAAGAGGCTGCTTGCCAAAGCAGGAACATTCTTCCCTTTACTTGTTTATATGTGCATATTTCACTTAGAACGTCTGGTTCATTTGGGAAAAACAAACAAACAAGCAAAAATTGCAAAAATTCAAGATGAGTCCATTCTTCAAGCTCCAAGCCTGAGATTGTGTCAAATTCTCTAGTTTTATCATTTTATGAAAATTATTAACTTTGTGTATGGATTTTGTTGTTGCACCTTTTAATCACCACAGCTGTTCCATTACAGCAAATGCTGAAGGGAAGCAAGCTTCTTAAAAATCACTGGTGCTTATACTTACATGTCTGCCAGGTACAGTCTGTATTCATATACTTTTTCATGTTGCATTCATATCCTTCAGTGTTGTACTACTTCCATGAGAGCAGATTTGTTGCAATGTCCCTGCCAGAACAGGAAAAATTACTCTCTGTGCATGTCACATATGCACAGATGTTTCCTTGCATGCTGCATTCCTCTTGTGTTTTGCTGATAACTTTTGCAGTAGGAAAAAATGTTCTTTGCAGCCTGTGCTGCAGCAATGAGGATTGTCTTCCCAAGTTTGCATGACTAAAACAAATTCAATAGGTCTGTCTTCTTTTAGTTATTTCTGTCCTTTTGTTTTTCTTGAATCTAGAGGATGAAACTCTGGTTTTGTTGTGTATCTGCTTTTTAGAAAGATAGACAATACCTACAGTTGTCACCATATGACTATTAGTAGATTAGGCAGTGTCAAAAGCAGTAAGAAATTCCTCTGCCAGAAGAGAAGCATATCTCCAAATGCAATCATATCCCACTGTTATCTTTGTACTGGTTTTTATACCAGTATGTCAGCAGTTCTATTCTAACCCTGTAGTTTTGAAAATAAGTAACAACTTTTGAGAGTCCCTTTGGTCTAGTCTTGGCCAACTAATTCTTGATCAACAAGCTAAGGCTTTTTAAAAAAAGGAAAAAGATCCTAAACCCTAATATAACTAACTGTAATGTTTATACTTAGAGAAAGAAGAGACTCAGAGGCGAGATTTGATGAACTGATCCCAGAAACTGGGATTTAATTGCTCTTAGGAGCAAAAGATAGAAGTAATTTTGAAAAGAGGCTGTAGTTTTAGCATATTATGTGACAGAGAGATCACATTTTCTGCATCATGTTTTATCATGGATTAATCTCCATATTCTGCTTTCCTTATAATTCTAGAAGGAAAATACCACTAGTGGTTTAAAGAAGAGCATATTTGGTCACTTCAATATTAAAAAAGATATTAAGCAATTAGAGAGCATCTAAACGGCAACAAGGATAGTAAAAGGCCTTGAGAGGAAGCCGGATGAGGAACAGCTGAGGTCACTTGGTCTGTTCAGCCTGGAGAAGAGGACACTGAGGGGAGACCTCATTGCAGTCTGCAACTTCCTCGTGAGGGGAAGAGGAGGGGCAGGCACTGATCTCTGCTCTGTGGTGACCTGAAGGACTGGCCTGGGGAGGTTTAAGTTGGATATTAGGAAAAGGTTCTTCCCCCAGAGGGTGGTTGGGCACTGGAACAGCTCCCTGGGGCAGGGGTCACAGCACCAAGCCTGACACAGTTCAAGAAGCGTTTAGACAATGCTCTCGGGCGCATGGTGTGACCTTGGGGTGTCTGTGCAGGGCCAGAAGTTGGACTCGATGATCCTTCATGGGTCCCTTCCAGCTCAGAATATTCCATGATATCAAAACCATATCCATCTATTGGAAAGGACAGATGCTAATACAATTGTGTTACGTATCAGTTTAGGGTTGCCTTGCTTCCCCCCATTGCTGCATTGTTGTAAAATCATTGTAACTGATGAGATGAATCAGCTTTTGCTAATCTAGCCATACCCTCTAATACCTTCGTTCTGCATTCTGTGCTGTGCCTTTAGAGACTACTGTTTAGGCCTAGAAGAAATTCCCTGAGTTTAGTGTGAAGACATATATTTTGATTTGGATACCATTAATTTTATTCCATGGTATGCAGATGTGAAATTTTATCATCTTAATGTGCATCTATAAATTATTAGGTTTTGTAAGTCCAATAACCATTTTATTATGCCTATCATGAGCAGACCAAATTCTTCTTTACTTTTCTTTATGTGGAATAAAGGTTTAACATTCACGAGATTTTTGCTTGTTTTGATTTCCTTTTGGCGTAATTTAAAGATTATATTATGTGTGTTTGAAGGAAAAAGCAAGATGCACTCGATACTTGGGAAATTAAATGTTTTGATTCACCTAAATCAAAGCAGCAGCAACAAAGTCACCTCATTATCTTAGTGATGTGTAAACTTGAAATATTATACTGGGTCTTTTAAATGCTGTGTGAAGGACTACAGCATCTTATTTTTCAGTGGTTTATTAAAAAAAAAAGAGAATCAATAAAATAAAATTAAAAACAAAGAAAGCTTAACAGCCCACTTTCTCAGTGGGCTGTTAGGTTAGAAGCAACTCAGGAAGTGTACCTGTGCAATAGAAACGAATGATAAAATTTTGCTTGCAGAACCCACACATTTTTTCTAATCATATCACTTAAATATTGTCTGTTGCATAAAAATGGCTGATATTGGTGTTAAGAACGTGAAAAAACCTCACCCTGGTGATTGTACTGATGCTTGGCTGAAATTTAGAAGCTTACAGTCTGTTTCCATTCAAAGCACAGATGGTTGCTGCAGTTTACTGATTCGGTCTCATGTTTCTCCAGGGCAGTCCTTTTTGTATGCTCTGAATGGCCAGAGTCCTATTGCCCTGACCCCAGTGGGAACCAGGCAAGAGACAGTTTGTTTTTCTTATGTTTTCAAGTTTCTTTCAATCCGAATTGTAACAAAAAACTTTCTTTCATTTGACTTCTTATCACTGTCATCTTAAAAGTGTTCTCTGACTGCCTGAGTGTGATCCTCCCTGCCTTTTTAGTGTATTTTTACCACTTTTCCTAGGCACATAAAAACATATTTGTGCAACTGAGCCTATGCCTATCTCTGCTAGACTTAATCTCATGGATGGAAGAAACTAGTCTACAGGCATCATGCATTGTCCAGACTTGCATGCTGCCTGATTTTCCACTGGCATTTTAGTCATTAAAATAAGTTAATATCTCTGTGCTTTCTTATGTTATTTAGGGAAAAATCTTGCAATTTTTATGATGGCAAAGGCAGATGCCTCCAATTCAGTTCCAGGTTATGTTCATCATTTTAAGAATGGAGCTGTTTATGGACCCATCTTCTGTGTAGGCTCTCAGACATGACTGATAATCTGGATTTTTTAACCTTCCATTGTTCATCTGATTTAGAGCACAGCCTCATGAGTAGTTTCAAGGACCTGACTGAAAATGCATTAACCACAGAGTAGCAAATACAAAGATAAGGGGAGAAGGCTACCCTAGAAGGTTAACCAGGTGTGTTTATGGATAAATAGTAACCTATGATTCCAGTGTGAGAAGAGCTCTCCATGAGACTGAACAATTTTGTGGCTTGTTAGAGAAAGAGCATTCTGCATTTCTATGATCATTATTGTGGCAAGAAGATTCAGTCCATGATTTTACATTGCAAAAACATTCTGTAGCAGTTTCATTGTATTCAATATTTAGAAAAGAGACCTATGAAAATATTCTTTTATTCTGAAACTCTTCTACAATCAGGTTCTCAGCTGTGGTTTCTGGAGCAGATGTTTCAGCCCAATGGATGAGTTCGGATTTTACAGCACAGGAGAAAAAAAATGAGGGGCAAGAAAAAAGACTACAATAATAGCCTTAATTGATGCAGATTGAAATAATTTGTCATTGAATCATGGCTTAGAAGTTCATTATAATGAACCAGAAAATAGTCATACCTCAGTAATTACATCTAAATATTTACACATATAAATAAAAAAAAATTGCAGTGAATCTTAGAGGCTTAGTCTACTGCACACTAAATATTGCAAAAGGCCAATTTGCTTCTAGTGCTCTGTGTTTTGAGAACGACAATTGTCCTTAGCTAAATCACTGATTCCCACTGTTAGAATTAAGAAAATGCTTCATGATTGTCTTTCAGGTCAGTTGACTGGGAGGGGTTCCATTCATAGGAAGAATAAGATTCAATAAAACAACAAAAACCTTTTTTTTAAAAATCTCATTTCAGGATAGAAGGTTCATTATTGTCTTATGTGTCAATATCACAATATAAAGAAATATTTTCTAGACCATAGTCTTTTGTGTGTGTGTGTGTGTGTTCTTTGGCTTCCTGCTGTGTATTATTCATTTCAGGATATTGACCAAAGCAGTTAAACCTGCTCCTGCTCTGAAATATCACACACTTATTGGTCAAAATAATAGTCCTTAGGATATTACGGAGCGGCTTGTATTTTGCAGAACAACTAATATTCTCTCCTTTGCAGTGATCTCAAGTCAATACAAGAGTGCACGATATGTATTTTTATAACTTTTGTTTTAGAGAGACCTCTTTTTTCAGTTAGGAATTTGCTGTGGTTTGACTGAAATCTGTCTGGAGGAATCTTTGTTGTTTTTTAACCCATTAACTGTTGAAATTGTTTGTGTGTCTGGAACAGATGAGAGATTTCAAATGGCTTTCTCGAGAAGTGACAGAAGAGCTCAGTCTAGGAAAAACCCACTGCGGTTGCACTCTCTGTCCGATAAGGCTATCAGCACAATGCTCTGCCACTGTTGTATTTCCAGTTGTGATGACACTTTATGTTTTTGTTAGGTATTTAAAACCCTGGTATGACTGCAAAGTCAAACATTAGGAAACCTAAGGCATCTAAGGCTTTTGCAACTTTGGTTTGGTACCTTTTAGTATATGCACTAAGAGGCTCCCTAATTAAATAACAGTTTTCCATTCCCATATACCCTGCAAGAATCCATTTAGTTCACAAAATGATCTATGGATACTTAAAAAGTGGTTACTCAATGTTTTGGGGATTTTTTTTGTAACTCAGAAGTGTAGCCAAAAGCTTAATTGATTGCTGTAAGTACAGAATTGCCCATTTACATGTGGCCATCCGTATGGTGCCTATGAGACTGCCTTAGGAAGATTTCTGCATTTCTTTTCACATCTGCAATCCCCTTCATCTGCTTCTGCATGTGCTGTGCTAAAGCACATAAGTAAAAGGTAAAAATGTCCAGTAGTGTGAGCTGCCTTTGTTGTGATGTGGCGTTTTGTGTCTTGATTTACATCTCTCGGTACTGTTGTATATTAAATCTCTGGCATATCAGGTCACTCAGAAAATAAGGACTGGAATATGCTTGCTTTCTCTTACTAGGTATCATCAAATAAAAACCTCTGGTAGAAGTATAAGGAACGGTATCCATTTTTCTAAGGCAGCATTTTTTCACTTCTGGAGCTTACATTTCCTGTTTACCATTTTCCTACATATGCCTTCCCGCTTCTGTAAAAAAATGAAGTAGAAAATTCTATGTGCAACAGCTACATAGTGTGAGGCTGTGCCATGACATCATTCTGGACACCCACGGGAAAACCCATGAAATGGAATCACTGTGACAATCCTTCGGAAGGGTCAATAGGCAGAATTAGAAATTTTGCATCCAACTCACAGACCAAAACAGAGCCAATCTGGTACATATTCAATTTGTGTACAGGCAAAGCTCAGAGAGAAATCAGAAGTCATTGGTTGTTCTGGAGTTCTGATAGTATATCCTGTTTTAGCCAATCATTTTAGTAGTTCCCTTCTTTGACTTGTCCAGCTATTTTTGTTCTGTTTCTGTTACTGCCTGAGTTAGTTGTCTGCTACCCCATTTGCTAAACAGATCTTTATTTCTGATTTTTCCCGTTTGACTGTAGCTTCCTGCCTAACCAGGCCAAGTTCTTTCCTAGACTTCTGTTTCTCCAGCTAGGTCTGTGTTCCTTCTTTGGCTCTTCCTGTGCACATTATCCACCTGCCACTTGTTCCTCACCATGACTTTACAGTTCCTTCCTACATCTGTTGCTATTATCGACTCTCAATCCATTCTTCTCAACACATTTCTCTCTCAAAGTTTTACCTTTTGGGTTTTATTCAGCTGATTTCATTCTCCTGGAACTACAGATTCTCTTCTGATTTGTCCTGTATCCATCTCCCTCACCTTCAGTCCTGGTACAGCTTCATCAAGGTAATCCTTCCAAAATTTCAGCCTTCCCTTGGCCAGGTGGTGAGAGACTTTTCTCTTGTCCAACACCCATTGCTTCTTGGCCTCCCGTGATGTACTTAACTCTCACTTTTAGTCCTTTTTAGTGAGTTATTTTTCTCCTTCCACACTCACTTTTGCTCTTACCATCAAAAAGTTCCATTTAGTAATGGTTTAATCTCATGCTACTTTTTTCATTCCCCTTCCAAAGTGTTTATCCAATTTCTTCTTTTCATGAATATGCTTTTCTGGAAGTAGGCAACAGAGGAGAGATGGACTCCTTGTCTTGCAGCAGCCAAAATGAAGAAAAAAAGTCTTCATTCTTATAAATTGATGTGATCATCAATTTGCCTTCTGGGGATGGCTTCATTCTTTCTAATTATAGTGTGTAGTGGGTTCTGGGTTTAGCAGGTATACTAGCACAAATTTTTCTGAAATCTTAGCATTAATATTGATCAGGTATTGTCAGTCATGCACAAATTCTGGGTTTTTTCTGAATAGTTTACAGGTAAAAGTAGGAAAAATGTTAAAACTTAAGGAAAAAATGTATATAGGTATTATTAATTTCCTACCTAATTTGAATTTTATTCTGAAGTTTCTGAATTACTACAGTCCCTCTCTCCCCTATTGTACCAGACAAGTTTTGTATTTATGTTTGTCCTTTCTTCTAAGAATCTTTCTTCATTGTTTGCCTTTAAACCTTTTTAAGAGAAAAATACTAAATTGAAGTAAACAATTATCACATAACATTTTTTAGAAAATAATTATAAATTGATTAATGGTCTAAGCAGTTGAAAATAGATTTTTATTATATCAAGGATTTTATAATAAAAAAACTTAATTGATCTTCTATTTGACATCCTCATAAGTGTTCCTTATATTTGGATCTTACTGAAGGAATAGTTGATAATGTACTTGTGTCCTTATCATATGCCTAAAAATGAAAGTAAATAGTATTTTCAGTGAAATACTCAATGAGCATTCCAAATGTGCTGGTGTAGCCCTTCTGCAGACTACCAAACAGCTGTAGTCTTTAGGGCATGCTAGCTTTCAAAATGAGAACGGGCAACATTTTAACAGGCAATCTTAAGGGAAAGGGCAGTCTCTCTTCCTGCAGAAAGACTATAGTGAAAATACTCTCCATAAATATTTGACCTCTTTAAACACAAGCTGTTCAGAATTGTTCTTCTTCCACAGGTAGTATGCTAGTGTATAAGATACTGAAAAACTTGGGTAAAGTTTTCCTGAGAAAAAAAAAATTGATGTTGGACTTGCATATCTGCACAAAGGAGATGCCAGGAGAAGCCTCAGATACAGCATATGGATATGCATAAAAAGTAAAGTTACTCCCCTCAGTCTCACAGCAACCAGTTTTTGCCTTTCCCCAGACACATGATTAGTGAATGGCAAGAGACATGTTTCAGTATCCCAGTGTATCCCCAGCTATCACTGTACTGATAAATAGCAATTCTCACTTTTAATATTCCGAGGAAAGGAGGAAACAGTGTCAACTGTAGTTACAATTGTTTCACTAACCAGCTTCTGACCCCCTTAGCTCTCTTATTCCCTACCTTGGCTTAGAGCAGTTCAACATTTAAGTTGTCTAAGCTTTTCTACGTATCCTAATTACAGTAATGAATGCTCTGGTTGTAGGGTACAGCTTTAAGGAATTATATGATCATCAATTACATATTTAATTCTTCATTATATATTTTTCTGCCAAATGGTGAAAGAGTGTAGGACTATAAAAAGATGCAAGATGTGCAGTAAATGGATTTTAAATGTATTTATTCTAATGCTTTCCAAATTGCTATTCATTAATTCTGTGGAAATCTAGGTGTTTATGTGACACAAGCTCTCCTTGCTAGCTGTAAAGAAAAGAAAACAAAGATATATACATACTCTTCTAATGTTGTTTCTATGATCTGGTTACTAATGTGATTTTATGCACATTGTACATGCAGATAGTGAAAGAGAAGTTGTCTTTTTCTTAAACTAATGTGATACCTTTGTTAAAGTAGAATCTGTTTTCAGGAAAAAACACTATTTAAAACAGTATCAGTCTTCTAAATAATGACATTATTGAGCTGTTGACAAAGAAGGAATAACAGATTTTGCATGAATGACCTCTGGAATTACATTAGTTATACACTAATTTTAGAATTATTTGTGTAAATTAAATGTGTGTCTAGTTAGGTCACATATTTATATATTCATATGCTGATTTGCATTATGGTTTCATTAAGAGTCATCCCCAAGTCTTAAACCTGCCTTTATAGTACTCCATGCCAAAACTGATTTTCATTTACATGGTCTCAGTTTTGTCCATAATGTGTTTATGTTTCATAAGGGCATAAATTAATTTTAAAAATTAGCAATTAATTCCATTTGCTCCTCTCTCTTTTACTAGAAATTTATCTATGTGATAAGTAATATTAACATCACACTGCCTGCTTCTGCTATTGTTTTTTATCCCATTATGGTCTCACAGGCAATTAATATCCTAGCTGAAGACTGAAGAAGGCCATTATAGTTCCATTTAACAGGCTGTTGCCTGTTCTTTGATTTGAAATTAGCCTGTTTTTACACCACTTTAAAAAAATCCTTATTTATTTATTTTACTGGGGGGGGGCCCTTGGCGGGGGGGTTTGGAGTTTTCTTCTGCTGCACTATGGGGATGTATGTATTTGATTTCCGTTGTTGACATTTGTCTTGCCCTCAAAATACAGAAACTGTATTTTGAAACGCACTGTGTCTCATTATAAGGCACTAGTCAGTGCAATTCAGTTGGAAGCTGAACATAAATGAAATGTAGTTAAAATAGCTGTCCACTTGTGTTCATGGGTAGATGCTCAATCTCTCTTTACTTCTGTCTCCTAAACTCTGTATTTTGCTCCTCTGCTACATACTTTCTCTGTTTCTTCAGTGGTGTTACAAAACACAGAGAATTTGTTACAGTCCAGGGACAAAAACTATCCTGAGGAGACCACCTGCACTCTCTCATCACAGATATTAAAGGTCACATGTAAGGATGGCTGTTAGGAATGGCACCTAGACATAGGTGGTGATGAATCTTTTTCTCTCAGTGACTTTTGCAGATTTTGGAGACAGTCTGCACTTTTAATGCACATTAAGGAACAGATAGTAAAGAAGAAAAAAATGTCAGTCCACTGTATGTGTCTGGACTGGTTAAAGCTGTTACATTTGACTTCCTACTAACTCAGGAAGGAATGGTCAGTTCTGCCTTTGTCTTACTGAAAAATATTATAAAAGCGGTGGTCTGGATTTTTTTCGTATGGACAAAGATTTCCCTGTACTTCAAAAGCTTTCTGTATTTCCATTTCCTGGCAAATAGTTGGGCTCATTAAGGATATCCTTAAAAGATAAGTTTCTAATGCTTATACTTCCTGGAGCTGGGAAAGGTACAACAGATTCAAATGAGGAAATACTTCAATAAGTCTCATGAAACATCATGCCCTGAGACAAGAATGCTGCTCTGCGGCATTATATGTAAGTATGCTGTGCAGGGATCCTGTTGATAACCAAACCTCATAATGCAGTCCTTGAAAGCCTCAGAACTACTCTGATGCCTGAAATTTTCTTGTGAATCCATAGCTTTCAGGATGTGGTGACTGAGATGCTGATGCTATCAAGCCTGCCCCAGGTGCCATCAGCAATACCAGTATGTTCAATCTGTTTCTCTGTGTGCCTTCCTGATGGACCCTTCTTGGCAACTTCTTGCTTCCCCGGCTGGACAGGGAAGCAGGTTTGACTTGTGCAATATGGTTGGGATATGTTTAGCTTTATCGTCCTAATTGAGACTGCACAGAGCTCTCCAGAAAGTACCCCTAAACAGTACTAATCACATGGTTTGCATTTCTAATTACTCCTTTTACTGATTTTCTCTTTTTGCCACCTTTGTACCTACCATTGTCTGCTCTGCTTTTCTGTTAGGCAAACAATGTTTTAGTAACTACTGTCTCCCCATTTTTTCCCATTTTGCTACATCTACACCCATATTTGGTATTTCTGATACTGTTACCTAGATGATTTTTGCTTATCTAGTATTACTGAAAGAGTTACCAAGATTCTGCTGGCCTTGCAAGAGTTCACTGCCCAAAGGCACCCAGTGCTTCCTGACCATTTCTCCCTTTACTCTGCCTAAGCGCTGATGAAATTCTGCCATGCCTCATGGCACTATCTGTAGCTTTTGTCAGCTTCTCATTTAATTACGTAACATGCCCGACAATTTCTTGTGTCATGTCCAGCACTTTTCTATGTCCTATGCAGTTAGCCTAACCTCAGCAGGTACCAAATTGGTCTTTTCATTTTCTTACACCCCTAACAGCACAGAGGTGCAATAAAGTCTGAGGGATGTTTTGAAAGCTAAAAGGTGTTCTAACTTCCCTGAATAGCCACTATAATATGAACTGCAAAAGGAGACATACCAATAAATCTAAAACTTCTCTTTGACACTGCTAGTCAGCTCAGTGTGTTTTATATTGTTCATTTAAAATTTAACACAAGAATTGTTCCTGGCAGAGACTAAATTTAAAATTATTTAGCATCTGTCTATATTGAACAGGAAGTTGCAAACAATGGTAAAATACCTTGATCATTGTGTTTATCCTTGATTCAGCATATTGAACACTTATTTCAGTTGAAACTGAATAGATGCAAAAGATGAAGTCCAATACAGTAAGTTTTTATATAGCAATGCAGAATGCATTGCATTCAGAGGCTGCAAGAGAACTTTCAAGAGCTCAAAGAGAATTTATACAGGCCTATAGTCTTGTGAGAATTGTAGTAGGATTTTGTAATGATGGTGAGGGATTTAAACCTGTTCTCTATTTCTTAAAACCATTCCTTTATATTTTCCTGAAGTACAGTTTTACTAGTTGCTCTGGGGGGAGAATGGCATCTCCTGAATCATACCTTTTCAGTAATGAATGTAAAAGGTCAAACAGAAGTAAGCAAACACTAGAGCACTCAAGAGACAAAGTCCCTCCCCACACTCTTCTGAAAGCCAAGGAAATGTAATCCTAGCACAGAGAAAAAAAACTAAAAGAAAGGGACATATAGGTCATGGTGGTCTGAAAGATGAAGCATTTTGCAATTATATAAGAATAATAATTTCAACGTGTTCTTTTGTTTGAGCTTCAGTTTCTTGGGTTAATATTGTGCATATAGTAGTAACTATAAGAATGTCTCAGAAACCTAAGAATATAAAATATTTGTATATGTCTTTTGTTGCCTAGGAAAGTTTAGCTTAAAATGTCCTTTCTCTCATCATTTTCTTTGTGTCATTTTAACTGATAGACTACTTTGGTATACTATATTTTCCCTAAAAAGGTAATCAGAATTGGGGCTTTTTTTGATTGTGTTCTCAGATAATCTTTCTTTTGTTTCTGCAAATCTGTGTTAAGCATAGTGCTTAATGCACAAGAATGAGTCAATGTCATTGTTAGTGCTCTGTGGCTCATACCGTAGAAATTTTGTCGTTCATTTGAAATTGCAACAGAATCATGATGAATTATTTTGGTTGAGGTATGTGGGTGTGATCAGTGATCAGATATTACCTGCATAAAAGCAGTAGCTCAATTCAGAACACTTTCTCAAATTACTCTCCCACTGTACTTCTGTTGTATACCTAGGTGGCAGTGGGTTGTGGATCCTTCTAGTTCCTCAGGTTTCATAGTGATGTTTTTGTGTGAAAAAGCATATGAAAAGAAATGTAATACACCTAACAAGCCAGCCGTGAGTTGAAAATTTATACATGTAGAGGTAGGTAATGTAAATTTAAATTTATCTTTTTAGTATTGGAAATAGAGCCCACCAGCTTTATACAAATTAAAAACTTGAAAGAAAGCTGCATTCTAAGGCTGAAGTGGAATCTTTGGTATTTCAGGGATAGTTAAAACCCATTTGTCTGCTGGTGACATCAAACTAAAACATTCTATTTCTTTGCTTGGTGTCAGCCTATTTTAGCAGGAACTGGAGATAAGAGAGTCTGTAGAAGAAAAAAAAGCAATAAAGGGAGACTATTTAGAGAATCCAAGTGTATTTGTCTTGACTTAGAGAAAAAACAGAGAGATCCTAGGATCTTTCTAACACAGGAAAAGCTGTAATGGAAAGGAGGGCATAGGAGGAGAATGCTTAGGGAATGGATTGAATGCTGGAAGTTAACTAAGATGGATGGATGTATATATGTTGATTTCAAATTTATAATCATATGATCTGAAGTAGCCAGAGATTATAATGCATGAAATAGTTGTCTGTTACAGTGGGGACCTGGACTTAATATTGTGGGAGATTCCTTTTACTCCAGTGTAGACTATTTCAGTTGCTCCTGTACTAAAGGTTACAATGCTGTAATCCATACTGAAGCAGAAGACAGACCCCAAAATAAAACACATAGTCCACATTTATAAATAAAAGTTTATTTAGTAGAATATTTTCAATAAAGAGAAATATCTACAATTCTGTTTTGCTTTAATTCCTTCTGCTTTTGCATGTTAATCTAGAACTCTCTTTGACATTTACAAAAAAAAAAAAAATTTGCCATCGACATATGGGTTTGTGGAAGCAAGAATACAGGTACATGACATTTAACCACATGTGGTTTGGTAGGTTCATAATCTCAGTCTGGAACTTATGTAATGACTCATGTAGAAATAATGATTACTCACATATATTTTTTCATTCATAACACGGGGAAAGTAAATACAAGTTTACATTTTTCAAAGATAAAAAATAGACTTCTTTTATTCTGAATTCATACAATGAATTTTATACTCTTGAGTGTGTCATTAGCAATTCATATAAAAAATCAATGCCTGTTGAGCCACAAACATACAGTTTTGCTTTGAAAAATCATTTTCATTCCTTCCCTGTGCCTGTGTACAAAGTATACAGTAGGCTGAATATTAATCCTCACTACATCTGTATATTAATTGCCAACTGTTTTCACTAAGCATATTACTGAAAAGATAACTGAAGATTATTGTTATCAAAAGAGAGAAAAAAATACCAAAACCTTGCTAGCAATTTCCTGTTCTGTAATTTCCTTCTTATCACAGAATATTTTTCCTTCGTGAAAGAAACTCAAAAACACTCAAGCATTACAATCTAGGCCACAGAGACATAAAAATAATTCTCATTTCATTTTCCACTGAAGTCTTAAAAATCTTGAAAGGACCTGTTCCAAAAAGGGAGATTTCTGTGTTATACAGATGCAGTCATATTTGAAGAAACCATTACTGCTGCATGTGCAGATCAAAATTATGTTATCTGTTTGTGAAACAGCAGAAGTGTAGCTATAACATCCAAGAGAACGGGAATGGAAATTTTAGCATGAAGAAACTTGGCATATTTTTACTGTGCTTCGAAAATTTTGGAATATTTGATTGTTCTAACTGATTGATTATCTACTGAAAAATGTCTGTCTCAGATTAAGTCATTCTATGAATCTTCAAATGCTTCAGTATACTTCAAGAAAGGCTTTTTAAATAATATGTAAATGTATGGGTAGTATGCAAGGTACACTGTATACTCTTATTATCAACTTATTTTTTTAACAGAACATAAAATCTTTAAAAAAATTTCACTGCAGCAGATTTTTTTTTTAGAAATGTGGTGTTTTGCTTTTTTTGGTTATCTAGCCAACTTTTATTTGTTTGCATGTCTTTGCTACATTTATCTGAGATTGTCAAGCATCATGAGGAGACAACAAAATCTAGGAATTTTAAATACCTTTGGTAAAAGAGACTAGAAAAACACCCCAATGAAGGTGCACTGGGAAAAAATAAACAAGGCTTTTTGTGTTACTTGGTATGTCATATTACTGCTCCAAAGACACATTTGAAAATTTGCACAGATGACCAGATTGCTCATGCCGCTATCTCTCTGCCCCTCTACCTTACTATGGCATAAGAAATAGGGTTTTAAGGAACTTAGGCAAATACAGATTGTGATCTTAAAACTCCTGTAATTTGCTCTGTTGATAGGATTGACATTTCAGTTGTATCTGCCAATGTTTGGCAGGCTGCCCACATGGAAAGTTAGCATGCAATTCTGTCTTATACCTCTTAAATTAAACTATCAGTATACAGTTGTTTTTAAGTCTCATTGTGAGGTAGAGTATATTTTCCCAGCCTGTTTTCAGAGCAGAGGTTCTCTAGCCCCCAGTCATCCTCATGGCCCTGCTCTGGACCCACTCAAGCAAGTCCATTATCTTTCTTATACTGGCAAACCCAGAGCTGAATGATACAAGCCCAAATAAAAAAAAAAAAAATACAGTTTTTGAGGCTGTATGTTTCAATCAGGGCTTCCTTCAGTCTTCTAAAGTTCAGAAACCTGAAGGCTGTAAATAAGAATTGTGCAAGTGCTATGTAGCAGAAAAGTATAAGGAAAACAAACCCCCTTTTCTTCATGTTGTAAGACTCAAAACTTCTAGTGGTTTCTTCTAGCTTTTTAATAACTTGTAACCAGGTGTATTTTTAAAATTGCTTTTTCCTGTGGGATGTGATCTCCCTTAAGGTTGTGTCATGCAAATGAGGATTTATAATCTGTTTTTGAAAGATTTGCTTTTTACATATACTTAAATTACATTCCTTCATTGATTTCAAGTCATCTGGAATAACTGCAAATTGGAAGCTTGCTATAATCACCTATTAACCTTTTATTAGTTAAGAGTAGAACTTTGAACTCAGAGGGAAACTAAAGCCTGTGGAGGTCACGGAAGACATTTCTATGTGTTTTTCAGTTAATTCCATTCACAAGTTCCAATTTCTGAAGCTAAAATTTGTTTTCCGATCCATTGGAAGGGGATTTATTTTGTACCATTCTGAGGTGATCATAACAGTGAGTCATATACCTGAGAGATCCAGAAGATGAGTGAGCCACAGACCTCTTGAGATCTCTGCTGTTGATAGCAGTAATGGAAGGCTAGAGAAATCCTCCTCCGGCACTGCAGAAGTGCTTAGTGTATGCAACTGATTATAATGCAGATTACAGCACTTAAGAGGGGGATGAGTTCTGCATGCTTCCTCAAGATGTCATGTAGTTCCTGGGAACAGGATTCTCCAAGAAACAGAGTGATGAGGTGAGCTAGAGAAAGGCAATGTCTCTGCAGATTCCCAGCTCTTTGGATTATTTCTGCAGAGCAGAACTTTCTTGCATCCCTGATGTATATATCCTCAGTAGAAGTATAGACACAGAGGGAAAGGTTTTTTCTCCTGGTAATGCAGAATTAGTGCACGCTTTTGATCCTTTTACCAGCTTTTGACTGGAGAAGCATGCTCTATAGCATTTCTGTCACTTTGTATTCTTTTTTTCCCCTTACATATAATAAAGATTAATTCTCTGGAGGGTACTTTCAACCCTGAGGCCAAGAAGCTGGGTTCTTGTATCATCGTGAATTTACACGTAAATGTAGTCAGGATTAAATTAAAGTCTCCAAGTAAAGAATTAATTCGGTGCTTGTTGACTGTTTTAATTCCCTTCCTTGCAAATAATGTTTTTCTTCTGTTTTCAGTGTTCATGAAATACTTAAAAGTTTAAAAAGCCCTTAAGAAAGCAGAATTAATATTTTGTTGTACATGCATCCAGTATACATTTGCAAGGCACAATCAAGGAAAATGGTGGTTCTTTTCTCTATGTGAGCCCATAAATTATGTTGTCAGCAGCAGGGATTACAAACAAAGATGTCTGAAAGCACAGATTCTTCCATAATAAAGCAGATTTCTGTGGGACAGTGTGACTGGTGATGCCTGATTTTATGTGTGTGCAGGTAACACCAGAGCTTACTGTTAAGTCCTATCAACACGGTCAGACTTAAGAAGGATTTTTGCTTTAGTTCAGTAAAGGAATAGAGACTGGGTTTCTTTATTTCTTTGTTTTGTCAAAGATTGTGTTTCAGAGCCACGACTGGAAAGATTGGTCTTTCATTTTACAAGCAATGTTTTTATAAATACCAGGCTCACTGCTATGCATGGTGATGTGCACCAGAGTGCATCACCAATAAACATGGGCCACACAATTGTTGCAATCCCTCAGTTCACTCTTCCTCTGACTAAAAAGTCATTTTGGAGTTCAGCCATGTCCCACGGGTGTATCAGATTTCATGCCAGATTTTTAATCTCAGGCTGGTACTTATAAAAATCATTCACACTCATGCTTTCCATGAGGAGTTCTAACTTGGCAAGAATTACTGATGTTTAATCTTCTGCTTTTGAAGATCAGAACGGAATACAGAAAACTGTTTCCAAAGTTCCCTAAAAATGAATCTGTATGAATCTGTGACATATGGTATATATGTGTTTACTAAGCTTTGACTTTTTAACTGTTAATGCTTTATGCTTGTCGAAAAATCCTCTGAAATGTAATTTACAAACCTCAGCATCAGAGTACAGTTATAGAATTGGATTACATTGATTGAACTGTGCTTCATCTAGGGAACTAAATGATAGCAGTCAGATCTTTGGATTGGTATCCCATCAAACTCTATGGAAGAAGGGAGACTTTCTCAGTATTTATAGAGATATTTTTTCAGTCATACTAACTCCTTGGCTTGCAGAATAAAGAGGATTTGGGGACAGAGTATAACCAGGCTGCATGGCATTAGAGATACTTGGGGTATCCAGCAACCTTGCTCATAATTCAGGTTTTGCTGTTGCTATGCTTTTATTAATACTTAGAAGATTCAGCTGAGCTAATACTTTTTGAAGGGAAGAGGAATCATCTTTCTTTCTTCTTTCTTTTAACCCTCGAATGTGAATTATGTTAGGCCTGCAAAATGTCTGATAGTCAGAAATGGGGTCTCAGACGTAAACAAGGAACAAAAAGCAAAAGCTTCTATTGAAATATGCCAATATCAATCAGAAGGTGGAATAACAACCACTTTCAAGCAGAGATGAAGGAATCTGAATGCGAGGGAGGTAAAGAGGAGAACTCATTTTGTAATTCCCCTTTCGCCTAAATGAGGACTAAATTTATCTGGCCATGATGCTCTGTGAGAGTCTTGGTGTTTATTTGTTTTATTTCCATAACAGAATTCTAATTTTAAAAATACAATAATAACTATCTGGATTTGTTTTGGAAAAATAGGCCCTTGGGTTCTGTGTATGGTGGGTTAAGGGGTGTGGATTGCATTGGTTTTCCGTGTTCTGAGCTAAAAAAAAAAAAAGAGATAGAACTTTGCTTCTGCCATTCTTAAAACCCCTACCGAATTACATCCTGAAAGTGATATACTCATGGCTGGGAATATTTTGCCATGCTTTTTGTAGCATTTGTGAGTGGTATATGCTTCCCAACAAATGTTGTTTGGTCCACAGTGGGGCAGAGTTTTGACAAGAGCATGAATTTTTTATATCTTGTTCTAAGGGAAAGAGAAAAAAACCCAAACTTCTAGGTTTTTCAGGTTTGTTATTAGCTGTACCTGCAGTTGTACCAACATATGCAAAAATAGATACAGGTACAAATATGAACTGACACTTCTGAGCAATTCAATTCCTACGTCGCATATAAGTGCGATACCCTAATGCTTCTGTCATCTCTAAAATACAGCTCGTGTTGAAGTTTGCTAAAAGTGGTTCCATTTTCAGTGTTTCTCAGGTCACAGCTGTTCATTCCACCGATGTATTTATCTTTTTTTCAATGTATTTTATATAGCATCTTGTTTCATTTCTTATGCTAAAGACTGTCAACTGCTAAGAAAATCTTAGAAACTTGCCAGGAAAAATAAAATAATCCTATGGACAAGCAAGATCACATAAAATGATACTGGGTTTATTTGCTCACCTATTTAATCTAATTTAATAAAAATACAGTGGGGATTTTTATTCATGCAGATCAGAGAAGTTTCAAAAAAAACTTAGGCTCTGGACATGTGAGGAGTTTTTGAAAATCCACCACTTTAGTATTTACTTTTAGCTTCTGTAACCACTGGAATTGTGCATTATGACCCTTGGATTCTCTTACTGTCTTTTTAATCATGGTTTGACCTTGTGAACCGCTCATATTTCATTCTCAACACTGTATTAGGGTAGAAAAAAGAAGCCTAATCAGGGACTTAGTGTTCTGTCACACAAAGGCTCTCATATTAATAAACTGTTCATGTCTTTATGAAGCTATCACTTAACAACATGAAGTTTCTAACTCATATCAAATGTTGATATTATATAGGTGGATTGCACAGCTTCACTGTTTTGGGGATTGGGCAAGGTGAAGAAATCTGATTAAATCTTATTTCTAATATTCCTGGGAGTTTTCTTTCTGGAATCTCTACATTTAGCATTTGTTTTAAAGTCTAACAACAGGAACTTTTCTTTTTTTTCCAAGCCCCACTGTATCAACAGAAAAATGTTGGTAGAGATTGTTGAGTACAGCATAGTGTCTTTATACAGTACTTCAAATTTCAGCTGAGTTACATCAAGAAGCAAATTTCTATCAAAGTAAACAAAGTTTGTCAACAAGATGGAGAACTGCTGTCACCAAAGGTCTGTTTTAGCAAAAAAAAATGCAAACTATGATTTTAAAATAGCCCTTTGTATGAGTTTCTTACAAGTGCCTCAGCTAGCAGTTATAACAAAGACTGTGTGCCATTTTACTGCTGAAAGATCATGTTTTTAGACGAGAAGCCTTTAGTCCCAAACTCACCACTGCTAAAATAAATGTTTTGAAATGAAATGTATTGGTATAAAACATCAAGGAAACAGGCCTAAACACCAAATTTAATTTCTATAAATTTTCAGTCAGTTTCCTTGGGTTTAAAGAGCAGACAAGATATAGTGGATATGCTTCATATTTAAATTGCAGCTTGAAGAGGTGTTATAAAAGATATTGCATGTCTGATATGAAAATATCAGACATTAGGAGGTCTATGATTGTAATAAGCATCTCTAAACTTACTTAAACCTGTAATTACCTATGACACTTAATGAGCATTTCTTAACGCCTCTGTCAAACCTTTATAAATTCCACATAAATTCTTACATTTTCTTCCAAAATATTAATAAATTGGTATCAGTATAATTACAATTGTTTTCATATACGAATAAACACAATTCTTGTTGACTTATAAAGCAGTCTGCTGAATTATATTTTAATCTTAAAAAATTTATGTTAAATAAATGGTCTTTATCTTAAACTAAATTCTCTTTTTGCTTTTGGCAGTGGAATTTTTGATTTTATTATTCCAGCATCTACACCTCTCTCCTTTAGATATGAATCTTCCTTTGTTTGCCACATGTTTCATTTTTTCAGTGAAGTGAAACTCCTATTATTGTTAAGAACAGGAAACATGTGAGCTGAGCCTGCTCACAGAGACAGAAAATCAGGACAGCACCATGCACCAGGTCAGAGACAGGCATCCTGGGGCAATGAATCCTTAATCACTGGTGGCAACGAACAGATGATATGTACTTTGAATATAAAGTTTTTGTTCGCGGAACATCCCCTTTTTACTTTTCTATTCTTTTGATGCCTTCCTGAGAGTTCCAGTTCCCCAAAAGTTAACATAACAAGATTGGATGTATGAGTTCTGAGCCACAGTGTAAAGCAGACTTCAGTATTTACTTTTCTTCTTTGGAGTATCAGCACCTACTGTGTGTTGCCTGTTACTATGTCAGTAGAAAGATAAAACAAAATTAGTATTGCTCTGAAGCTTGAGGGCCCATGGCATGTTGCTATGCATGATGGTCATGGAGCACACTAAAAGAAAGGAATTTAATTACAAACCTTCAACATAAATCACCCTGAGCAATGATGTACAGATCGCCTTGTCAGATATGCTTCCTACGTGTGGTTGTCTGGCAAATTGGAGAATTTATGAAGCATTAAACTATGTCAGTCTTAGCTGGATTTAACATACAGTAACATTATGATCACATAAAGCTCTTCATGAATGAGATTTGAAAAATGTTAACTGCGCCAATCCCAAAGGATCAGCGCAATGAAGATGATGGTGTGTCTGTGATGGCTATTTCTACTTAGCTATCTAAATATATTACAGTACCTAAAAGACTAAATTCAAATGCAGAAAAGAAGCTTGAGGTAGTATTAGAGAATAAAGCTCCCTGGGCAAATTCAGCACTTTTTAATGATATATATCACGAAGAGAATTTGTTTTGATCCATAGATAATGCTCTGGTATAGGAAGTGTGGATTTTTGAATTCTAGCATTTTTGTCTTTCATTTTTCTTTTAACAGGTAAAACTTAATTTTTTAATGAAATCTTATGTTTTAACAGGATGCATTATCTCATAATATCAAATTTGTGTGGATGAGCATTAGCATGCATGCAGCCTATTTGTCAGGGAAGAGCCCATGGTCTCTCCAGCCATGCCTTATATACCTCCTTTTAGTTCAGGACAGCAACTGAGCACCTCAATATTAAAAGAGAAAACTAATTAGGAAGAATGATGGGAAATCCTCAATAGATATATTAACCTTCACAGTTTAGCTCTCTGCTAGCCCAATTTATTTAATCTAGATTAATTTACATCTTATTTACCAATATATGGTGATGAAAATTTAGATATTTAACATATTCCTGTGTGTATGCAAGTTTTTCCCCATATAACATTGCCTACATATAGTCTGATACCTGTTCTGATGAGGACTTCTGTGCTTCCTTTAGTCCAGATGGATTCTACTGCCACTTGCTTTTCCTTTGCTATTATGCCTTATCAGTCCTATGGATGAATGTGGTCTTTCTGAAGTAAGATCTCATGAAATATGAGGACTCAGAACTTGCTTAGCTGCCTCTGGGAGCTGATTGAGGGCTCATCACAGTTCCAGGCTCTGCAGTTTTAAACTTTGAGAGGTAGCAAAAACTTCAGAAGATAAAGCTGCAGTGAAGAGGTTCAATAAATTGTAAAGCTAGTAAATCTGTATAGCAAGAAGTTTGACATGTTGGTAAAGTGTTGCCCTCCATTCATGCATCTAGTATTTTCTTAAAGTTCATTTTTCTAAGGTCACATTAGTAATTTGATCATATATTAATAAAAAATCCTTGTGAATTATTGCCACAATGTTTATTTTTCATTGGCTTTTGGCTTTGTTTCTTCACAATTAACTCAATCAAAAAAATCATTACTCTTTTAGAAGCTGGCTACTAATGTTTAAAAATGTAGTGTCTGGTCTATTTAGATGGTTTGGTCTTCATTATCACCTGGTGTATTTGCAGTGCCTATCTACAAGATACGGATTTTTTTCAATATCACAGCAGAGCCCAAGTTGCTTAAGGGAGAAAGAGACATCACCTGGTGATAACCAAAGCCTTGGTGTTCAATATTGAAACAGGCAGTGTGCTCTCAGCTGACCTGAACCTGTACCCTAGTGTACTGGATTAAAAAAAAAAATAGTCATGAATAAGTAATATACACCTTTAGTTCAAAGGATTCAGTATGAGCCTTGCTGTGTGTCCGTGTCAGTAGTGGAAGACAGGGTAGATCCTACACAATGTATTAAAATGCCAGCTTTAGTGGGGACTAATAGAGAATTATCAAAAAGAGGTCCAAAACCGGAGATGTTTATGAAGTTACGTGCCCGGTGTCTTAAAACACACTTCAGTGGCTACCTCATTTGAAGTAAATATGTTATATGTGCCTCTGATTAATGCATGTCTTAGCCTGGGACACAGACGCTCAACTCAGTGAAGCCAAATAATAGATGATGTCTTATCTTTCCAGTGCAATTACCTTTTAAAATGAGGAGAACCTTTCACTGAAAGGATAAACCTGTCCATAGGAGGGCTTTAAAATATTTAAAGATGATGTATATGGACAGGTCATTGACTAAGACTAATATTAGACTAACAGTAAGTTATCTCTTAGTTTTTGTAATAAATCCAAAGTAAGGTTATAGCGTCCTTAGGAAACAGTACCTTCCCTTTACTTCAAGGTTAGTGATTGAATTTTTAAAATGTACGGTTTCTGCACTCTTTTCATAGGTCTGTAGTCCCTAGCAAGTCCTTATGAAGACATAGGCTGTTCTAAAGGTGATCTACCACCTAGCTGCATTTGAAAATGTGATTTGAAAAAGAGATTAAGATAAATGCTATTAAAGATAAAAGGTGGGTTCATGCACATTCTAATATTGGACTCAAGGTTAGTTTTTTTAAAATTTGTTTCATCTTGTAGTTCAAAAGCATTTTTCTGAATACTAAACATAATTTTTGCACAAATGATCAAGGCAATCCAAAACTCTGTCTTTCACAACACATTTACAAAGCATTCATGTTTATGCATGATTCCTGTAAAGGGTTTGAACAGGAGGAGAAAGGAATTTTTACACATTGGTGAGCTTCAAATTAAATTATTTCATTGATTTACTTATTCATGTAGCAAATGATTAAAATGGCCTTTGAACAACGTGGATATTTATCTCCCTGTATTTAATTTAATAGATAAATGTAGTCAATATCAGCAAGAATCTGCTGTCTTTCATAAACTTTTTCATAGACATCTATTATTTAAGAGCACAATTCTGCATTTATTGATCATATTAAATGGTATTTTTATTTATTTTCAAGATTCCAGTTAATGTTTTGAAAGGAAATTTATTTACAGTAATATGGAGCAAATAGCAGTCAAGAAATAGAAAATGATTCTAGGAAAAGTACATCAATGTCAAACTTATGTTTTACTGCCCAGTCCTTTAATGGCCCATTTAATTTAAAAAAAGAAAAAATGAAGGATTTTTTGAAAGAGTATAAATTCTTTCTCTGGTGTTTAACATGTTAGGTGACTAATTTCACCTGCTGCAAAATCTCTTGGTTCTCATATCATTCTTCAAGTGATACAAAAATACTTGCAAATATTCCTGTAGCCTGAGAACTCACACTTCAGCTGGGCTACCAGGCAACTATAAATCTTTGGTAAACACAGAGAATCCTCAAGCACTGCTTAGTCAATATTTCTTTTGGAAAAACAGGAGTTGTCTGGGAAAACCTGACATACTTCTGTGCAGTCTTCTGCAGTCTGTCTGTGAGGTCAGCATATACAAGTTGTGCTGAATTGGGGTAGAAAGCATGTTGGAAAATCAATCTCTCTTTTGTTCCCTTGTAATTGTGAATATGCCCTCATACTTTAATAACTAGATTTATAATGCTAGGGTATAACACAAAGAATAAGCTATTTCTAAGATAATAGTTGCTGAAGCCATATAGAACCTCATGGGTGATGTACTATTTTGGCTTCAACTTAATAGATGCTTACAAAGAACTCTGAATTAAGATAATTCAATGCATGGAAGATTTCCCATGTCATGGAATATATAGGGTAGGGTAAGGCAAATACATCCATAGTTAAAATCAGGACTCATGCCCAAGGAGTAGGTACTTGTGGACTAACATTTCCAACTTAATAATATTCTCTAGAATAATTGTAAGAAATGATGGGATTTTCTTTTTTTTTCTTGCAGTATATGAAAATTAGAAGCTTGAAGTTCTCTTATTTACCAAGTTTAACACTTAAATACCTCAGCCTTTTCCTCATCCTTGGTGAGGATGTTCCCCTCTGCGTCTAGTAAAAATGGAGTTTTTCCTTGGCCCTCCTTTTGTTGTTAAAATATTTGTAAAAATACCTTTTATTATCTTTCACAGCAGTGGCCAGATTGAGTTCTAGCTGAGCTTTTGCCTTTCTAATTTTCTCTCTACATGACCTAAGGACATTCTTGTACTCTTCCAAAGTTGCCTGTCCCGTGTTCCAAAGGTCAAAAACTGTTTTCCCTGAATTATTGCAAAAGCTCCGTGTTCAGCCAGGCTGGTCTTCATCTCTGCCGGCGTGTCTTTCAGCACACAGGGACAGCCTGTTCCTCCACTTTAAAGGCATCCTTCTTAAATTGGGTTCAGCTCTCCTGGTCCCCTTTGTTGTTAAGGGCTGTTTCCCATCTGACTCTCTGAATCAGCTTCCTGAACAGGCCAATGCCCACCCTACAGAAGTTCAAGGTAGAGGTTTGGTTGACCTCGTCCTTATTTCACCAATTAAAATTGCAAACTCTACCATTTCATGGTCACTGTACCCCAGATGGCCTCTGACCACCACACCTCCTCCCACCAGCCCTTTTTTGTAAGCAGCAGGTTTAGCAGGGCACAAGCCCTTGCTAGGCTCACTTCCCAGTTCCACACACTCCAGGAACCTCCTAGACTGACTCCTCTCTGTTGTGTTGGGTTTCCAGCAGACACACAGCAGGTTAAAGTCTCCCACAAGAACAAGGGCTAGGTAAAAGGAATAGGCAATCTGACTCTAAAAGTCAGGAAGCGTTACAGTATTTGAGAATAACTGAGATATGTGTCGATAAAATAATTTTTGTGTGAGGCTTAGAGACAGAAGGTACTTTATTAATTCATGTCTGTTGTTTCATAATATTGAACTAATTGGATTAATCTTAAGAGATCAGTGACTTGTATGGATATTGTTGCATTTGTAGGTCATTGTGCACAGGACAAGTCATTAATACTTTTTGCTACCGGAATAAACCCAAAATGCAGTCCTGCTATCCTTTTAAAATATTGAAAATACCAAAAATTTTGAAGAGCCATTGCATACCTAAGAAATCTGGGAAAATAAAACTGTCATCTCTCTGATTGCAACACTAGGTGCTCACACTTGAGAATTCCTTCTGATTTATGTCTTCTTTACAGTATCCTCAGTGAAAGAGGAATACATATATGAAGTTAGTCCTCAAGTAGAGTGGGATTTCTGATCGAGTACTTTTCAGAAAATCCCATGACAATATGAAATTCAGTCCTGCAAATCAAGATTTCATTATTTAACCTATTATTTAAGGCACCTAAATGAAATGAAGAATTAGAATTGCCAGAAATATGTCCTAAAATATGAAAAGGAATAATTAAGGATCTAATTTGGCTTCTCAGAATATGTGTCTGTATGCAAATATGGCCTGTCTGTAATCACTGATGTAGTTACTGGTGGGTAGATGCCTGAAACAAAATAATTAAGCAACGGTGGCTGGTATTAAGATGCTGGTAGCCTGTAAATGGGTGCAAGAAAAGCTGTTATGACAGGACAGCAGAACTGATCCTTTTGCTGAAATCTTGTGACATAAAACAAATTGAGATTTTTCTCAAGCGTTACCCACCAAAAAGCAATCTGTTCCTGATTTTCCTAGCCTTGTTGGGTAGTTTTAGAGGGTTGATCACTCACAAGACCAGTTGGTATTGGCCTATTTTGTGGCTACTGTAAAGTTAAAGTAGGTTAATAGATTCTATGATTGCTTCTCATTTTAAAATTATTTTAACTGTTATTGCAAAATATTATTTTAACGTTGGGGTTTTTTCAGGACAAAAGCTTATGGATTTTTTAAATGTTTTTTTTGAAAGGCTGAGAATTGTAATGTAAAAATACATCAATATACAGGATAGCAGACTTACAAAGATATTAAATGACATGTTTTCATAAACCTACACAAATTAGAGATACAAAATGTCTATTAATTTTCAGTTAGCTGAATTCCCTATGTATGGCAGCATTGTTCCCTGTAGTGTGTTTGTCTGAGCTTTGTTAGTCTCCATTTTAAATGACCCCTGCAACTAGATTTTTACAGCTGCCTTGGGAGATTTCCAAGGTCATGAGATGGGAAATTTCAGGGCACTGTGTTTATCTATAGCAATGTTAATGGAACTAATAATGTATTCAGTATGTTCTTTAAGGTTAGATACTTGACTGTTGACATACTCTTAAGAACTGAAGCAGGCACTTATTCTGGATTCTCTTGAGATTTATCCAAGAGAAGGGCAAAAGATCAAGAGATTCATGAGATCTCACATTCTTTTCAATTTTTCATAATAATTATTTTTTGCTCATCTTTAAAAAAATCCAGTCTTTCTAATATAGATACCATGGGCATAATATTAGCATAACACTTTTTTTTTCTCCAGGAAAATTTTTGATTCTGCCCAGTGCCTACAGAAATAGAAATGGGCTGTGTCAATAGTTAGGGCAGTGAGGGTAATAGGTTTAAATCTCTCACACATCTGGTATTGTGTTAGCAATCTACTTTTCTCCCATCAATTGCCCAGCTGTATCTAAACTGTTGTAACATTAGATAAACACCTTGGCTGGATAATTCCTCCTAAGTTATTTGTCTGACAGCCCATTAACAGACTGAGTTGGAAAAGTTAGAAGCTCTTCACACAGAATGCCTGACATCCAACATCCTTATTTAGCATGCAGGGATAGGGGTAGTTACTATATATAGGTTGTGGATAGGCTGGGCCTGAGTCTCAAAGACACAGTAAAAGCCTGAAAATTGCCAGTGTCCGAAATAGAATTGCAAAAGAACCTCAATTGCTATTAGATCCCAATTGATAAAAAGTTTGTGGAGGTTCAAGACACAAGGTAAAGTGCTGGGCTTGTACTGAGTATATTTCTGGGAGCCTGGAAGAGCAGGGTTCTGTTTTATCACTGGTATTTTTGGAGAAACTCGCATCAGTGCAAATGTCCTTGGTTTCTTTACTGTGTTTGAGACTCTTCCCGTTTGGAAATTCCATTTACCAGTCAGCTGGAGAAAGAAACTTCACCCCAGGTTATCGACAGAGGGTTCAGTCATCTAGATCATTGTTTAAAACTTTGCATTGTTATGGGCTGCTATACTATGATATATTTCATGATAATGGAGCACGAGTTTCATAATAAGTATGAGAAAAGAGAGTCGCATAAAGGTCTCACTTTTCTGCTTGCTAACTAATAATCTTCATTTGATATATACAAAATTATTCATTTAATTGCAAAATGACAAAAGAATTATTCAAGTTGTTGAATTTAATTTATCCTGGTTAAGAAAGATAGACCACAAGCTTAAAGTAACTTGCTTATAATAAATTTTATTTGTTTTTAAAGCAATTTAAATACTCAAAAGACCTGGGGTTTTTTTCCATAAGGCTTTTGGACACTAGGGAAGGAAAAAGAAAATAATTAGGAATGTAAATAGTCTCATAGAAAAGGTATTAGTTAGACCTTTTTTTTGTTCCTACACTTCAGTACAACTAAAAGCAAATTATTAGATCTTGTGCCACAGTGCTTCTTTGTAAGACAGGTATAATGTTTCATTCTTTTCTCTCACATTTTTGTTTGGTTTTTCATCATATACATTTTTATTACAAATGCCTTGAGATACCATTATCCTTTGTTATATATAGGTAGATTAAGAAATTAATAAAAAAAAAGGACTGAGTCTGTCTGGGGTAGGTGGGGCCTACATCAATATTGAAAAGTAAAGGCAAATTCATTACTGTGAAGAATAGGTTTTGCATATAAGGCACTGGGTATGTGAGTTAAAAATCTGTATACAACCTTCTGAAAGGAGTTTTGAAGAAGCCCTTGTATTTCTTTGTTGGGTTTCTGCTTGAGATGTTGCCTTTGAAATAAAAAAAATGTTTTTCTCAAGGATTACTTTATTTCACTGAGTTTTGTGTACAGCTGAGATAAAAAATTCCACTTTTGTTTTATTAAGAGCGATTTCATTTATGTCACACCTGATGTTCAAACGTATGTGTTTGTGTGCCAGGATTGTCAAAGACACTGACCAGTCACAAAGTTTGTTTGTTTGTTTGTTTGTTTGTTTAAATACATCAGTGACAGTGATGGAAATCTCATTTTTTCATCCTGATCTGATTGGGCAGAGTTTGGGATTTGATTACTTTTTGAAGTAGGAATGTATTTTTACATAAATACTAAAGCCCAACTACCTTTCTCAAATAAGTTAGTGTTTTATTAGAAGATAAAGTATTTGTATTAACTGATGCTTAGGAAGAACTATAGGAGGGGTGAATGTGAGCTGAAGGAAAAGCAGATAACTCTGATTTGTTAGGAGAGCTTTGCCTTTTGTTTATTTTAGTTTAATGATAGCTCTTGTACACACATACACCCCTTCTCTGCATTGTCTTTTGTTTGCTGCCTGTTTAATTGAATTAATTAATTTTTCAGCATTTACCAAGAGTTGCTACTGAGATGGCAGGTAAGCTGGTATTGTAACATGCTGTAAGGCTCATGCATGCCCAAGTCTAGCAAAAGAGGAAGGGGACCTTACTGATAATTGTGCCTTCTCCACAACCTAAATTCACAGAGATTGCAAAGTCTCCTCAGCGCCAAATCATACTTGCCAATTTTTAATTATTTGAATAAGGAACATTGATCTCATTTCAAATTTCAGATTTCCCAAATTATTCTAGACATGTTAGAATACCATAACTCTCCCTAGAGTTAATTTGTGTTTATGCTTTGTGCTGTGAAGCAATTTTTTGTAAAGGAAGGAGGAGACTTTGAAAATGTGAAGAATGTGACAATTTAAATCCTTAAAAAATTCCATTTCCTTCATCATAGAAGAGAAAAAGCAAACTGCCAGTAATTTAAATATGGTAATTTCTGTCATAACTTGACAGCAGATGTGAACAAAAGAGACAGGAAATAGATGAAGACCGAGAAAAATTGAGAGCACAGAAACTAGTGTATGCAGAGCTGGATAATGTCTGTTGAAACAACGTGACTTTGCTTGGTTTCTATAAATGCTCTGCAGCTAAATTAATATAAGTCAGATTTTTCTGGCAGACAATGTTCTTTTTAACTTGGCTTATGAATGAACACAGGATCAAAAAGGATTTTTTTCTTCCACATTGTAAGATCATTTAATCATTTTTTTCCTTAACCTGAACATATATGTTTCTACAAACATGTGCTACAAAAACTGGTTAGAGAGAGGAAGAAAAGAAATTGTGGGAAATTGCAAAATAAGGTTGCTTGGCTTGAGTACTCTTTGTTTCTTACTTAGGATACCTGGTATAGAGTAGCAGGGGCTGTAACAAAGATTCATCTGTAAGTGGATGCATGTCTGCATATCCTTGCAGTTAAGTGCCTAAAAAATACCAGTATGCTTTAATGAAGACAATTTTAAAATGCTTTTATATAAGCAAAAAGAAGCAGAGGGAGCTGGCTGGTTTTTATTATTATACTTGTTAAGTACTATGATTATTTTCTAGCAAAGTGGCAGGGGAGAGTTGTAGTTATAACTAGTACTTGTTTATTAAAACATTAATCATAAAAAAATTACTCTTTCTGTCCTTGGGTTCTGGTTTAAATTCTGAACTCATGTTCCTACAGCAGCAGCAAATTCTTATTTTAAAATAATCTGTGGTAAACTCTTGGTATATTCTCCTCCCTCTGAAAATGTAGATGTTCATTTTTAAACAACTTACCATGCGAGTAACACCTACAGAGCAAATTACATTTATGTTTTGGAAGAGGAGAGGGGACAGGAAAGAATATGTCCCCAAATTTGCAGAGCATTAGTGCATGTGATGTACATCTACCAGTTTTCTCCTGGTCTTTCACTCCCTGTATTTCCCTGATTTCTTCCTCTAATCTCCAGTCTGCAGTTGGCTTAACATCCTATTTCTACTGCTGCTGTCAACAGCTGTCAGTGTCAGACAAGTGTCCCCTCGCCTTTGGAGGGGAACATAAGAAAGGAACAACCTTCAGAGCCTCTTGGCCTACTGTCTGATCAGCAAAGATGAAAACAGAGAAAAGACAACAAAAGTTTTCCTTTTCATAATTGACATTAAATTTGAGAAAGTAATTTGAGAAAAGCCATGGATATATGACTACCCTGATCTCAGCAATGCCATTCATCCAGGGCTTTACTGTCAGAAAATTTCCATGGGTCGTATGTATGTTTCTGTGATGGGTTAACCCCAGAGAGCAGCCAAGCCCCACACAGCCACTCGCTCGCTTCCCCACCAGCGGGACGGGGAGAGAATCAGAAATGTAAAAGCCAGAAAACTCATGGGTTGAGATAAGGACAGTTTAATAGGGAAAGGAAAAGCCATACGCACAAGCAAAGCAAAACAAGGAATTGATGCAGTGCTTCCCATGGGCAGGCAGGCGTTCAGCCATCCCCAGGAGAGCAGGGCCCCATCACACACAACAGTGACTTGGGAAGACAAACACCATCACTCCAAATATCCTCCCATTACTCCTTCTTCCCCCCACTTTATGCACTCAGCATGATGTCAGGTGGTCTGGAATGTCCCTTTGGTCAGTTTGGGTCACCTGTCCTGGCTATGTCTCCTCCCAGCCTCCCACACACCCTGAACTTCCTGGCCAGTGCGGCAGTAGGAAAAGCAGAAAAGGCCCTGGCTCTGTGTGAGCCCTGCTCAGCAGTAACAAAACCTCTCTGTGTTATCAACCCTGTGTTCAGCACAAATCCAAAACACAGCCCCACACCAGCCACTGTGAAGAAAATTAACTTTACTACAGCCCAAACCAGCACAGTTTCTAAATAATCATTTATTTGAACCTATTAACTGTGATTGATCATTTTTTGGTGTGCTTAGTCCCATTACATTGTATTCTTTGAATACCTCGTGCTTTAACCTAAAGTATTTTGATGAAGTCTGTCCCACTGCATAATCTCCTTGCACAATATCTTTGGATTCATGATTCAAGAAAACCCAAATAAAAAATCATATTCCACCAGCATGAAATCTAGCTCATGGGCATAAGCCCACTGAAAATTTCTTAAGTAGTGCTGTTGTAAGTGTGTATCATACTTCATTTACAAATAAGAACATGATTCACTGGAGTTTTTGTTTCAGCTTGTTTCTGATGACAATATTGGAACAGGCTGTGGACTTACAAGATGACTTAACCTCCACTGAAAAATAGATTCAAAGTGAACAGTTTGAACTGTATGTGCTTTGTATCTGCCTAGGCCCTGCCAGTGGAAACTTTTCATGGATATCAGTGGGTCTTGTGTTAAAAATATGCTCTGCACTTGCTACACATTTTCTAACTTCTTAGCTTTTTTTATAGTCACGTGTAGTAGTGTGATAGTTAAAGAGAAAAAAAATGGTTTATAGTATGTAAGCTATGCTTACTTTGACCAGTAATAATATCTATAAGCCTGTAATTTCACGACCATCCAGACAAAACATTTCCAGAGGGCTGACTTCGCTCTGTCTTTGCCTTATAATTCTGAAACTTACTTATATGATCATTTCGGAAGATGCTGACATGCTTGCTTAAAAGCCCTGGGCCTGTAGAACATGTGCATATTTTATATACTTTCTATTCCCCTGCTTTTCCCTTTACATGCCCAAAAAGCTAGCAGAGCTATCCAGTATTTGAATTATAGTCACAACTGTCACAAATGTTTAGAAACAGACTGTAACACATTATAACAACTTGGCCTTGTCCACCATGTTTTATATGTTTTATAAAAGTAAATTTTGTATGTTTTTAAATGTAATTCCAAGTACCCATTCTCTGCTGGAATAGCCCCACTTAGATGCCAAGTATGTAAGTGCAAAACCATAGGAGAAATAAAATCCAGAATTCCCACAACACTGCTATATGATACTCAACCCATTAAAAATTGGTGAAACAGGGGCCAAGAATCTTTTGCATCATTGATAAACAAACCATCATTCCTGCTGTTAACGTGGATTCTCTGTTTTTTACTCAGAAGCTTACTCTGTCATTTTAGATTCAAAAACTCAGACAGGGAAAGGTTTGAAGTTGAATCAAGATCTTCAAATCACCTGACAGGAGATTATCTCCCATATTCACATTAAGGAATTGCAGATTCTTTTGACTTAGAAGTTTATGGCTCAGGATGTTTAATTTGCCATCAGCAGTACCAGCAGTGCATGTGTATGTTCCATATGACTGCAGTCAGAAAAAGAAGAACATCAGAATTCAAACTGTTATCCAGATTAAATTCTTTTTACTTTTCATTTGAGTCAACCTCCAGATTTTCCATCAAAATGCAAGCTTCGTTGCACTTTCTCAATGCTAGGCCTGAATAGCTTTATCATAACCAACCTCATTAATTCAGCAGGAGCAACTTCTCCCAAAGCATGACATTTCTATGGAAACCTGGAGCAAGTTCCTCCTGACTTCAAAGTGCTTTTCTGAAGCACTGAATCAACTGGAGATTTCTAGGGGATAGTAACAATGAGAACAAATGTAACATTACAAAGATATAAACTACGTGAAGAGTGACTGAGCATGATCCAAACTGTAAGCCTGACATTAGTATGTGAAGCTAAAATGGTTTCCCTGTTACCATGTCTTAAGAGAATGAAATCAAACACTAAGGACTTTGTGTGTTTCCTGATTTTCTATAGTGCAAAGTAAATCATAAGTCCTTAGCAAATGAGCTACAATAATTGCCATCCTTCTATAATAAATCAACATTTAATTACCAGTTTGACAGGTCATAGAAGTTTAAAAAGATGTTGGAAAATTCAGAGCAAGAAGTTTTATCAGGCTACCCTTATTTTCTGGGTTGTTTAACCCAATCCTAAATGAAGTAGCATGGCAATTTTTTATAAACAGCTGGCAAAATCATTATGCATTGAATGACTTAGAAATCAATGTAGAGATAAACTATTTCAGTAAAAGTGTTATTTAAAGTTTTTGACTTCTACCAGTATTCCTGTCAGTAAAGGTATTTGATTTCCATTTACATGCTTTGGAATCTGAGATGGGGCTTTATTATGTTTTTTTTCATCAAACTAAAACAACATTAGTTACACCATCAAATTTTCAGAGAAGTTTTGTTTAAAAATCCATTTCCAGATGGTCTCTGTGATATGAAAGCAGTCATGCATGAAACAACAGATTTACTATGGTAAATATGTTTATTTGCTTATTTATTTACTGTGGATTTTTAGGACTGTTGCAAAGCTTTCGTTGCTTTATAGTGTTTTTATTGTTGAAGTCAATTTGTATCAGTGATGAACAAGTAGAATTTAAGGAATAAAATCCTCATGTTCACATTTTTAGTAGGTCAGAAAATAAATATCTCAAACTGTCTCTTTCAAAGGGATATTTTAGGGAATTTGGGAAAACACAGTAAGTCCTCAATAGAATTAATTTCATATTCAAATTACTTGGCTTTTTATTTACTAATTTTTGAATCAAATCTCTTCTGGTAGTTATATTAAAAATAGTTTTATTTTGGGTCATAATTAAAGTTTTTGGGTCTTTTTTTCCTTGTTTCTCACTAGAACACCAAATGATAGTTCTGTAGTGTGCCATTTTTCAAAAGTAGCTTCCATTCACAGAGACATTTCTTGCCATGCTGGCCTTTCAAGAATGACAGCAGAGCAAATACTTCTAGTAACTTTTCTGTAATGTGTATTTTCTATAAAAACACTCAAATTAAAAAAAAAATGTTCATTTTGTTTTTGGGGAGAGAAGGGGTTTATCAGCAGATCTCAAAGAGCTCAATGAAATTATGGATCCTCTGAGTGAGAATAGACTTTCTAAGATGGCTTGGCCTCAGCAGTCCTTCACCAGCATCCAGGCCACCAGCATGGGTGCAGGTGTCAGCAGCTGCATGTATTCCTGTCACAGCCAAAAGGGTGTGCTCAGCCAGGTTTAACTGACAGTGTCACAGGGCTGCTAGCAAGAGCGAACTGAATGATTTATCACAATTCAGCTTATGAGTCGCATAGTTCAATCATCTATCTTCATAAAATGCTAGTGACAGCCTCTACTGTGCATCAGAATGTTGCTAACCCAAGAAAAGTATGATGGAAAGATAATATGTTTTCATGATTTATTGCCTGTGGGTCCTATAATTACTAATTATGCATATGACAGACCACCTAATGCATAAAATGCAACAGAAAACCTGCAATGAAAAATCATTATAGCAGTGGAGTTCAAGTTCCTATTGAAAAGAAATTTTACCATAAGGAGAGAGATGAAATTTTCTGACCCCCAAAAAACCTATATTTGCATTAGGAATTTTTAATAAAACTGCTGAAATGAAAAAAAAAATGTCTACTAGATTTTTAACCTCTATTTTCCATTGTGGCCTCACTTTTTATTTAAAAACTAATTAAATTATTAAAAGGCGAGTGGACAGAAGAAAAAATAATTGGAGAAGACACCTTAATTATTGATAATTCATGAAGTGTCACCTTATTCCTAAGTATCACATGACAGACTAAATTATTAATTTCCTAATCTTTTCAGATATGAAAAAATTTCTGGTAAAATTTATTTCTTCTCTTGCCTACTAGAAAAAAGACAAAATTAAATAAATATAAAGACCTTTGTGAAGTAAAAAGCAATAGTAAAGTGGTTATTACAATTGTCAGCAAAGATCTTAAAAAGCTTCTGAAATGTGTATTAGTACTGTATTTCACTGTAAGGAAACTGTTGAACTGTTAGAATCTATCATTATTCCCCTTAACAAAATGCCTGAAGGAAAAAGGAGCAGAAAAAAGAAATTCTATAAAAAATCCATTAAAACTTACCTACTCTACAAACTGCTGGTCCTTCTATTCACACAAAGATCAATGCAGATGCTAGAGTGGAGTTGCATTTCGAGGCAGAAATTTGTTCTAATAATTTACTTGAAGCTCAGGAGTTATTAATTTAGCACAGGTTGATTCCCTCACTGTCAGAACAGATTCAGTAATTATGAGTGGGTACAGTATATATAAACTGAGTTGGGAGCAATTTTTTTGTAATGAAATCTAGTAGCAAGTGTAACCAGGAAAAGTGACTGCCTCTCCATTATAAGGATTTGATTATCACAGGCTGGTAGGTGTGAAGGATACTGCAGCTCATCTAATCCAACTCCATGAAAGTTTAGGGGTTTTCCATATGCTGGCCTAAATTCTCGGCTGGTACAGATACCTGGAGGTTCAGGACTTCAACAGAGGCGTTATTACTTCGATCACCATTGCAATTTCCCCTCCAGTGCCATTAACCCCATCTAAACTCCATGTACCTAAAGGACAAAGATATATTTGTGTGACTCTTTAATAATTCTTCTTATTATTGTTATTCCTGAGACATATGAATTTATAGTTGTATTGATAACATCACAGTTTCAGAGCTCTTAGTCCCTCTGATACTAACTAGCAGATACTGGTATCATGTGCATGTGAGGTACATATCACTGTGTTTCTCCCATGTCAGCTCTCCCAGTGTCCTATCAATCACATTGGCAGGGCTGCCCTAGTCCTGGCTCTCCTCTCTTACAGCCAATGGATTCATTCTGCACTTCAAAGGTAGCACTTCTAGGACCCAGCACTGGTACAGTGCTCAGCTCTGATATCACTGCTGTGCTGAAAGATCCACTGCTATGTGGCTGTATTTGAAGGAACTGACTTTTCTCTCTTGCTGGGAGAGTCATTCCTCTTTTTCCAGGAGTCTGGGGAAAACTCCACTGAAATTCGCGGTTCATCTAATGCTGTGTTAAGGAGTAGCAAAATAAGGCACTTACATATATTGTATATTTGAAGAATAGATGGTCTAATACCTTTTCAAATGTGTGAGGTTTAGTTATTTAAACAACACTTTCCTCTTTGACAACCCCCAGTGAAAAATGCAGGTGAGAGAGAATGCTGCCATATCAAACTGGCAGGGAAGCAGAGGGGCTGGAGACGTTTTCAAGTTTCTTTACTCCTTAGAATTTCTTTTATGCTGAAAGGCTGCTTTCATTAGATACTTCCTTCTAAATGAACACATGAAATACACTTTTAAAACCTAGGACAGTTAATGGACACAGTCAGAGTACACCCTATCTTGTCTTTGAGATATAACTTTCATTATCCAACAGCAGCCTGTGAAAGGCAATATTCAGTAAAATGTAAAGCAGTCCTACAATGCTAGCATTTTAATTATGTTTTTATGTTTTTCTTAGAAAACCCCTCCCTAAGATCCAAATATTTTTATTGTGTCTTCCTTTGAGACAGAATGTATTTTATGTTTACCTGTTACTGTGCCCTTAACAAAGAAAACATAATGTGTAACAACAATGTTGTCTTGTACAGACAGGACAAGAGGACGTAGCCTCAAGCTGTGCCGGGGGAGGTTCAGGCTGGATACCCAGAAGAATGTTTCCACTGAAAGTGTGGTTAAACATTGGAACAGGCTGCTGAGGGAGATGGTGGAGTCATCATCCCTGGAAGTTTACAAGAAATTACTGGAACTGGCATTTAGTGCTGGGGTTTAGTTGCCATGATGGTGTTCAGTCAAAGGCTGAATTTGCTGATCTTGGGGGTCTTTTTCAACCGTAGTGATTCTATGATTCTATTAAAAAATACTTTTAGTTAATAAAGTTGATCATTTGAAATTATCATTATATTAAGACTTTACTATTGATTCACTAAGAACTTTATTGTCTATTTTTCTCTGTCAGCTTCTGGTTTTAAAAACTTATACCTGCTTAACACAACAGAAATAGTGATCTGTGACAGCAAATACATGCAAATTATGGAGCAAATATTTTCTTCTTGGAGCAAGGAGCCTCTTGAGCTTCTCCCTTTCACAGTGGTACGGCAGGGTGGTGTTTTATCACTTTTTCCTTTTGATAGAAGAGAACAGGCTGGTTTTTTTTCGAATCAAGATCCCAATGTCCACAGCAAATGCTTTCAACATTTTAGACCTGGCTCTGTCTTCAGTAGCAAGCAGTGCAGCACAGTAGGAGTGAACAACAGAACAGAACAATTCATGCTGAGACCTGAAAGTCCATGCAGTCATTTGCACATGAGACTGCAGTTTGTGAGTTTGGACCTAGTTTCATCTGAAGAAAATACAGTTCTCAGGCATGGAGACTAATACAAAGCAAAGTCCACTATGTGGGGACAACTGCAAGATTTGTTTTATATGCACACTTCAGCAATAAATTAAAACCAAAATGCAGTTCATAGTGTGAACCTTTACCTCCACCTCTATAGGATCCTGGTTAATGCACAAAACTGCCTTCTGCTGTGAAGTTCTCTGCTTTTGTTTTTGGCTGCAGAACTGGTCTGTAGCAAGGTTTAGTCCAGCCTCAATGTGTCACTAACAGGGTTTCAACCGCCCCATGGAGAGTCATTCAAAGAAAATCTGTCTTCACATTTAGCACTGTTTGGTTCTGGCAATGGAGTATTCCAGGTTTAAAAAACCAAATGTTTTTTAAATAAGAAACAGGTTAATGTAGTTTGAGTTTAATTAAAAATAGATCATGAAGAAACACTAATAAATTGGTCCTTGGTATTTGCTAGATAATGCCAACATTTAGTAATTTTTTCTGGTGGGTTTGCTTTTTCTGTGGTACATGCCTCTGGGACAGAGGCCGAGGTACAAGCAAATCCTTGTAAAAAGTGCTATATTTAATGTAGAAGAAAAAGTGCAATGTTTCTCCTATTTGTTGTGTGAGGCCTATGTACAATGAAGACAAAAATACAAACAGAATTTTTGTATAATAGGATTAAGACCTGAAGAGGGCTGCTCTTCATGAATTTCCTTTCAGAAAATCTTGTGCCTAGAGCTTCCTATATCTTCTAAGCAGGAGCATAATAAAAGTGTTACAGGTGCTGATTTAAAAGTATTGCCAAATGAGCAACATAAAAGCTGTTTTAGTGTACCACAAGTGATAAAGCTCAATCACCTCTTCTCCCATCATATGCTTCAAATTCTCAGTCATGCATTGATGACCGCCACAAGATCTGCATTGAAAGAACTGTTTGGATATCTGAGACATATTTAGGCTTCAGTTTGCCAGAGTACTTTAAGATGTGCACAGCTTTTATACCCTTGAATAATCTCCTACTAAAAAATGTTTTCTTAAATATTCTAGTTGATTCAGAGCCCAGGCTGGTAAGCTAGTCTCAGGCATTTAAAATATCAAACCAAAGTTACCTTTGATATTAGCTGTTGGTCAGAAAATTTCAATTTACTTTTAGGTCAATGGAGATTTTCTGCTTTTTGTACTTGTTTTTTTCTTACCAACAAAACCCTCTGCACCGAGTTCTGTTCTCTTTGCAATTAAGTATGCTGTTTACAACAAAATGAAAGTGTTTAAGTTGGGAACTAGTGAGAAAATCTAGGGAAATACCATTAGTCTATGCTTCTTTTCACTGAATACTTCAGTATTGTTAAATTAAAAGTTACCGATTCACTTTACTCCCCTGTCTGGAATATCTACTTATTTTAGTTTCTTATATTGTTCAGCCAGCATGAAAGTGCAAAGAATAAGAACTGTCTCTGTCATGGTTTTGTAGGTATCTAAACTTAATTAGTCCAAAGATAAGGCAAAATACTGAAGTTTACCTCCTCTATTCTTTTCAAATTTACCCATTTAAATAATAAATATACAATAAATATAAATAATTGTAGTGATACAAAAGGATTTCAAATTCAGAAAGGCCTTCCCAAGAAAAGCTAAACAACGTATGACAGAATAATAGCCACAAAAAAAGTATCTTAAAGTTTCGTAAGATGGAAAGTACTGGTCAGCTCACTTATCAAAATAATAAGATGCTTATCTTATAAAAATAATAATAATTCAGTGCAGTAGGGTATCTAGTCGATGATGGTAAAAATTATAGAATGAAATTAAAGCTTTATAAGTATAATGCTGTTTCTAAAATAGTTTATTTCTTATCATTTACAAGAAAAAAAATATATAAAAATTTTCCAGGAAAAAATCTGGGAGTTTCTTCTATGAAGTGTATTTGTAGGATAAAGTGGAGTTAAATTGCCAGATTTGGTAATTATTATTGAAATTGCTTGAGTCCTAAGAATAGATCATATTTTGCATTAGCATGTTCATAGTTTTAAGTCAAGAAAGTTGATTGTGTTCTAGGTACTGTTACATGTAGGGAAGTGTCTTTAAGTCTCAAATATGATGATTGTTTGGATATGGGGCACGATGCTGTATGGTAATTATAGTGTTGCCAGCTAAAACACACATAAAGCTAGACAGTGGTGTGCAAAGAGTTTCGGGGAGTTCAGAACAGTTATGCTAAATAATAAGTAATATGCTACGTTAGCATAACAGTTATGCTAGATAATATTTTTATTAGTAATGGTCACTCATAGACAATGAGTGACCATTGCCTGTTTCTTAGTAAAGATTATTCCTGGAGGCATTCATGGAGATGATTGCCATTGAGAAGGTATCTTATGCAATTCTGGGTCACCAGACTGCATTTTGAAACCAACATTTCCTGATGTGACATTGACTGGAATAGAGGAAGAGGGCAGTGGCAAAGTTGTGTTTGATCTTTAAAAACAGCATTCTTTCTGCAAACCGAAACATATATTGACATTCTAATTTCCAGGTGTATATATTTTCATATCTAAGGTGAAAAACAAATTTAATTTTATTTTTTTTACTGAGAATAAAGAATGTGTGAAGAACAGCAGAGAGAGGAGAGGACAAGGCCTGTGCGTTAAAAGATAAAATCATTTCAGCAGTTGCACGATTCTACAAGTGTCTAAACAGAATTTGCACTTTTTTCTGACATTCAAGAGCAAACTTTATTTTATCTGGTTTTATTACTTTTCAGTAAAAGACAGAGCAAAAATAAATCTTTATGAATTTGACCATTATTTGCCAGGTTTATGGTTCATTACATTAAAATCCCCAGTAGCAAGCCTTTTATAAGAATATGTTTGAATGTTTTAAAGGCTCTGCAGCATTGTAGATTTATGTATTTGCTGCCTTTTCTGTTTCCTGCGCAACAGTATTAACTGTGGAAACAAGAAGAGAAGATTTCCTACCCTTTTAAAAATACCTCCTATACATACAAGGCTAGAGATGCATATAAAGCTAAATGATCATTTTTTCTCTTCTGGTATTAGCTTGCAGGGGAAAATCAGTATAAGTCAAATATCACCAATGGGCAAAATTGGGACATTTTTCCACCTACTCACCTTAAAAAAGAACTCTGAGCTTGAACATGAGGACAAAATTTGCCATAGCTGTTTTGTTTCTGTTGGAGAACAGGGGTTTCCACCATCAAAATACCTTCAAGGACTTCATTTTCCACTGTCTTATCTTACTGTTCATTGAGATGGCCAAAAAATGAATAAAAATTAAAATAAAAATGTCTTTTCTGAATCAAAAGTCCTAAAACAGATTACATACTTAGACAGCTTATTGCAAAACTATCTAAAATATTATTCTAGGAGGAGCTGTGCTTTTGCTTTTCTGGTTTAAAATTACGATTATCTAAATACAGAAAAGCATGGCATTTGTAATTATATTTTTTTTTCTGATTAAATACTCATGACATATATTGCGGTATATTTGAACACAGCTGAATGTTTCAAACAAAACGTTGTTGGCTTGTTTTCTTATAGTGAGAAATACTAGTACAAAGTTGTACTGAATTAGTGAGTGATTAGCCTGGAACAGCAATTACAACACCATCGTGAAACATGGCTCTGGCTGGCTAAAGTGAAAACTAACAAGCCAACCTATCCCTCTGTCTTCAGGCTGAGTATTGAGGGCTTCATCTCCTAGTAAGAATATGCAAGACATTATAATACAAAATATTTACTAATGTATGTTAAGAGCTAACAACCCATACGCAGCTGCATAGCCTTGCACTGCTCCAGTGCTTCCGGGAGCTAATGGTAGTATTCTTCCCTTGTTTTCCTCTTAAACATTTAAACTGAATTTTGGGTTACAGTCCTATATCAAAATCAAGACAAGGTTCTGTTCTGATGTGGCAGCTGTTATGCTGTTAACTTCAGAAGAATTTTGTCAATGTAAATCAGCAGACTGTATAAGCTAGCATTCATTGATAGTCACTGCAAGGACTTCCTTTTAAAAGAAGATTTTATCACACAAGGTTATCTGTAGAAGAATTTGAGATTTTTGCTACTATAGTTTTCCTCAAGGCAAAGCTCGACCAGATGTTATCTTTCTAAATTTTCCATTATGTATTAAACCCTTGTACTTTTTTGCTATTCGTTAATCTAGTTCTTCTTCCATGTCTGTAATAAGCAAAACATCTGTTTCTTCTTGTTCAATCAAAGTGCCTAACTCAAGAGTCCTACTTTTAAAATAATGTCATTTAAATAGAAGACCTAGATAGAGAGAATACATTTCATTAACATATTTAATTTGCATATGAAACCATCTTTTCCAGAACTCAGTAGGGAATTTGTGGTGGCAGCAATATGCATTTCTTTTTTTTTTTTCCTCAACTTGCATATCAAAAAAGTTAGAGTAAGAAAAATAGGAATGCAAATAAATATATGTATCAGCTCAGATGAGGAAATTAAATTGCAATGAGAAACAATCACTATGCATAGGCCGTTCTAAACTTTCCAGCTGAAAATTCTTTTATTATAACTCTTTATAATGATCTACTCTTACTAATGAGTCTTGGTTTATATAAAGATCTCAGAAAGCAAAAATCATTCCTCAATATACATGAGGCTTGTAATAAAATATTACTATAGAAGTAGGAAATGCAGCTATACAAATTTATCCCCCATAATATATATATATTGAATATATCACATATCCCCATAATAATTTAAGTTCGTGACACAAATCATTGTCTCATTTATAAAGGAGGGTTAACACTACTGCTGCTAATACATGTAAATAAAAAATTGGATAAAAACAGTGGCAGAGATAAAAGGTGCTTTTAGTTTTTTGACTGGGGAGCACAATTCTGTACAGAAAATAGCAAGTACTTGCTGAGTATTAATGAGCAATCCTCATTTGCATTCATGAGTAAATTCCACAGGAAAAAATGTACCAGTAAGTTTTCTAAGCAAACTTAAAATTGCACAACAATTTTATGGCAACTTTGAGCCAGAACAGTTGGGAATATTACTGTCATACTGCAAAGCTCCATGAGGATGGTTAATACCTGTAGCTAAGAAGAAAATAGCCTTAATTTATGATTATTTTGTATCAGTACACTGAAGAGTTGATAAAGAAGAAACAATGTCCTCTTTCAGGGACTGACAGGAATGATGCTAACTTGTAAGGGCAGATATTTTTAATACAGTCAAAACAACAATGCTTCTCCAATCATGCCTCTAGCAAGCAGCTTACAGACAGCAATGTGTTCCCTTAGTACATCTTGCTAAATGCTGTGCACACAGAGAGAATGCATGAAATCACTTGTGCTCTTAACCTGCAGCTCTCCTCATGCTCTCATTTTTCGATCTGCTCAGGAGAACCACCCGCTCTGCTGATCCACCTTCCCTCCACCTGCTTTTTGCCTTGAGTCATTGTAATGTTCAGTTTCTCAGCATGCTGCTGGTGAGCTTGGGGGGGTTTTCCCTTCACTGCACATGGGGAGAGCACAGTACAAACACAAAATACAAAAATACAGATTAAAATAATTGAAGTATTTTGCATCGCATGCTATATTTAATTTAAAACACTTTCCTCATTAGCACTTTCAGGTCATTCTTTTACAAAGGAGTATCTTCGGGAGGTGAGGATGGTGAACTTAGCCTTATTATATGAAGTACAGTGAATTTCCAGTTTCATAGCATAATCATCTGTCTTTAGCTCCACAAGTTGTCATGGTGGCTTCTCTCACTCCCACTCCTCAACAGGGAAAGGGGAGAAAATAAGATTGAGAAGTTCATGAAGTGAGATAAAAACAGGGAGATAATGTACCAATTACAGCTGCAAGCAAAACAGACTCGGCTTGGGAAAATTAATTTAATTCATTGCCGATTAAAATAAGTCTAGGTAATGAGAAACAAAGGCAATCATTAAAACAACACCTTTCTTCCTCCTTCTTCTTGAAGCTCAATTTCCTCAGTCACAAGTCCTCTACGTCCACTTCCTGAGCAGCACAAGAGGGGATGTAGGGCTAAGACCAGGACACTTCTGCTCCTGCTGCTTCAGTTGTTCCTCTGCTCTGGTGGGCAGAGCCCCTCCCGTCTCTGCTTCCGCTCTCCCTTGGAACTGGCAGGGCTGTTTCTGCCCCGCTTCCCCTCACCTCTCACTGCCTGGAGCAGAGAGGTTTGGCTGTGCTCAGCTGTGCACCTTCTTGTCTCATAACCTGTTGTGTCTTGGTTTCTGCACTATCCCCCTTCCCAGACAATGTTTTAGACATACCTCCCTTTATGATGAACAGCTCATACCGCTGCTTTTGTTCCCCATGTTTTAATAGCCAATTCTTAATTTTGTCCAGGAGTCTTTAGTCATTGTTATTCCATTCAAGGTAATACTGAATACCTCCATAAAAATATAAAATAAATTTCTTAATATTAGGTCATCTCAGACTTGAAAATTGGGGTTTTAAGTATGTTCTGATAAGCTTCAGTTGCAGTAGCACATTCTCTAACAATTCTGGTTTGGAAGTCTATAAAAAATTGTCTTTTTCTTTCTTAGTTAATTATCAGTGGAAATTAATTTTATCTGGGTTATAATGATATGTTTTTCAGTTTCTTCTTTTTCAAATGTAAAGAAAATGAAAGAGCTTACAAACAGAAAGAAAAATTCCCTCATATTTGGTATATTAAGTCTTTCATCTGTTCTTACTCTAGATTGAATAAGCTTATAAGCATTAGTAGAAACCTTTCTTCCTGATACATTTTCAAGAGGCTTCTGCCGCTTTTATTCATACTAATGAATTTTCTGAGAATATTCTGAGAAGAGCACTCTGTTATTTCACCACTTGATCTCATATTTTTAAAAAAGATGTGAAAACACTAGGAAAAAATATTCATCAGATGTTTAGGTATATCTGTTTGCCATGACTATTATTCCTTGTTCAGAGAAAGTAACATTCTTTTGAATATTTTGATAAGTTATCTTGCATTATACTTCTGCTGACATTTGCATCCCACTTAATTTTAGAAACATCTTATTACTTTGCATTGTGGTTTATTTTGGCAAATGACATTTTGCTAAGGTGACTTCATCTAGGTGCAGAAAATGTTACTTGTAAGAGGTGCCATAACTTGGAATTTGCTTTTACTACAGCATTTGCTACTTATTTGCTGACCCAACATAAACTGTCTTCACGGAAATGAGTACAACAAACTAGTACCCTTTTGCAGTTCTTAATGTGCCAGGCAAATTGGCTTTCTGCCAGCTGCTGGAGACTATATTAGAAGTATATTAATTCAGGAGGTTTTAAAATATCTGAATGAATGAACAATTCCATCTGCTCCACTGCTGCCGGTATTGGGAGGATGGTGCTCCCCTAAGATTGTGGGGTTTTCAGACATTTGCTGGTTTTGCAGTACCTCTGTGATAATGTCTTCCTCTTCTGTGAGTAGCCCCACATCCCAATGACAGGATTAGCTGTGAGTTCTCCACCTATGTGAGCCTTTTCCCCTCTTATTTTTCCTTTCCCTTTTCTTGGTAACATTTAACTTGTTCAAGCTTAATATGAGCATAATGTGCCCTTTGGCACTGTTACTCACTATGGTTAAATGGATGAACCAACATCTTTTCCTTCGGATCTTGATCATAGAAATGATTTAAACATATCCTTTATTAGTAAAATGCAGAATATGGCCTTTCGATAGGAAAGGTGAGTGATAACATCTGTAGTTAGATACTATTATGCCTGCAAGCATGGACACTTCAGTAGTCCCAAGACTTGTATTTATGATATAATGTGGATTTCTTTGTTATAGTTACTTTAATAACAATACCTTGTTATCACACTAAAATGATTTCATTTCTGCAGTAGCCTTTATGAAACCTTATATAATGAGCCTGGGAGAGAAACACATGAAACCCTTAGAGATAATAAATATTGGAGTAAGTAAAATGTTGCAATGTTTTTTTGCTCTTCATAGGCTCTGGTCTCAATGATGGACAGTGGCATGAAGTTCGATTCTTAGCTAAGGAAAATTTTGCTGTCCTCACCATTGATGGCGATGAAGCTTCAGCTGTTCGAACAAACAGCCCTCTGCAAGTCAAGACTGGAGACAAATATTTCTTTGGAGGTAAAAAAAATATCAAAACAAATACACGCTTAAAGTGCTGTTGTCTTTTAGTCTATAACAGGTGAAATGGAGTTCAGGATGTAATTCATTCATGTGGATCTTATTATGAGTTGAATATCTAGGTGCTACTCATCAAAGAGTACAATACTAAACTTAATTTCACTTCTCAGAACATTTTTACACCTCCTTATTCTTACAAAGGAAACCCTGAGAAGTTCTGTACAATCTAACTTGGAATAATTTCTCTGATCTCTAAACATTTCAGAGAAAGGGGTATCTTAATAGTTTAAATAAAAGGCACCAAGTAGAGTAATTAACTTAACTTTTCAAGTTTGAAATCCTGAAGAAGAAAAAACAAATATTATTGTTCAGGACAGATCTTAACATTTTGGTGTTTTGTAAATACTGTCATAATTGTGGATAATTGAGAAGCTCTCATAGGTTGAAGCCTTAGTTCAGTATTTTTTGTCTTTCAACAGTCCATATACTAAAAAGAGCTCTTAAAAATTGTGCCTTCAATATTTATTGTGCTTGCTCTTCTATGTTAGCATTTATGAAAATCAAAAAAGGTCATCAAAACTCTTGGATTTTTTAAATTGACATTTAAATTTCTATATTAAAAAGTGTGTTTGTGTGTCAAAAAAATTTTTTTCCAAAAAAATTGCAGGTTGCACTTTTGAAGTGTCCCACACATTTGAGGTTGAACATTAATTTTTCAGACAGAGAACATACATTTTAAAAGAAGAATTTATCAGTGTTAAAAATTGATTTTTTTTTCAAACTTACAAGGTGCATGTCTAATAAAAATAAATAAATATAAATGTGATACTATAAATAGTCATAACATTACTCAAGGGATGGAAAATTTAGTGTTACATGAAGTACCCTAAGTAGACAGGGAAAAAAATAATTTCAAGGTTATTTTCAATTAATTATCAAATAAAGTTCGTCTGTCAAAAGAATTAAACTTCCTGGTGCTGTAACATGCATATTTTCCAATACCTGTAATTCAGCTAATACTGGTTTTTTAGCCTATTGCCTCCAGTAAGAGTTCTAGCACAGACCATTTCCACATGCTAAAGCGTGAAAATTATTTTGTTGCTAAGCCATATATATGTTCAACTTGTCAGAACAGCCTGGGACATTCTACTGAAATGAAGTTATTAAGCACACATAGGAGACAATGAGAAGAAATGCTGTACATAATACATCGTGTTAGTTTTGATAGGTAAAATCCCTAGATCACTATTACATCTCTGGAGAGAGATTTATTGATTGATTTCTTCTCAAATGTCTTTTACGTCTGTTTCTTTGTCTGTGAGGGATAGATTGTCTGGTTTCTCCAGGTAGTTTTTATATCCTTCCTCGGTCAAAAGTCAGGTTGATTTGTTGTCATTTCAGTTGGACTATGAAATCTGCTTGATTTGTGATTGCTGACCTGTACTTTATAATTTCACCATTCTTCCATAAAAAACAAGTGTGCATGCAGATATTGCTCTAGTGGGATATGGAAGTCAATCATGAATTCCCTGAAGTCTCATTCCCACATCTGTTCATGCAAACACATGGTCCTGTTACACAAACTCTGGGATGTTTGTTTTTCCTTAGTATCTCTCATCCTCTGAAAGGTCTTCTAAAGGTATGTCAAAAGAACGGTGGTGTCCTAACCTTCATGCCCCAAGTTTATTTCAAAATCTGCATTTGCAACACTATACTTACATTAACTGTCTGAAGCTGTGAATCTGAGGAAGTTTAATTTACAGTACCCATTTATAAGTCCCACATGAAAATTGCTATATAAATGTATGATATATAGGTGATATAGACATAGATATAGATAAATATAGATAAAAATTGATAAATATGGATAAATAATATATTAAAAACTGCAACTTAAAGCCGGTCTTTTGGATCTATGTTAGAAACCTAATCTTTATATTCATGGTCTGCGTCTTATAAGGCAAAGGTGTCTTTGTTCTATTCCCTCCAAATGTACATGATTCTCCTTACTTGTCTTTAGAAGCACACCAAGTCATGGCTTTTAATAAATAACATTTGCAAGAAGAGGATGTAGAGAAGAGAATATTGGGGAACCTCAAACATTTGGACCATCAAAGATGTTTTCATTAGTTTCCTTAGAAATAAGTTCCGATAAGAAAGCATCAAACACTTATTTTCTGCAAATACCTATAGTTGGTTAGGGAGTGATAACTTCTTCTTGAATTGTATGTTTGGTTTCTGCAAAATGCTAGATGGCTAGCAGAAAGAATTATCAATTCTTTGGTGATGATATATTTTCATTGTGAAAATGAATCTAGTAGATTTCTTTGCTAAAGAACTGAATACAGTAGTTACAGATACACTGTTAAACATTTGTATTCTGAAATATAAAGATATATAACAGATGCAGAAGTTAAATGATGAGATTTAAAGATAGCAGTGTATAAAGATATTCATCCAATCCCACTGCTATTTTTGTTGACCTTTCAAAATACTGAGAAAGCTCAGTCCATTGAATTTGTGCTTGGAGAGGTTGCATAGCATTTCTAGCATGCTCTGAACGCTCTTTGATAGCCTACTTCATCTTTCAAGGAGCTACTATATGTATGCAAGTGTTTTGTTCTCCAAACTTTCCCTTTCTCTGATCCCAAAATAAGTGAGCCTCTTTATGTTTCTGTCTCCCGGTATCAATACAGCAAATGTATTTCATAGGCAATGTTACTGTCTCTGGTGAAGAAAAGATTTAGAAGTTTCATTTCAGTACTGCAGTACAATATTTTCTCAAAAACGCTTGTCATTGACCAGCAGAGCCAGATTTTTGTAACACTAGCAGCAACATTTGAATAAAGGAGATGTGGAAATCAGAATACTTCGTGACTTCTGCTCATAGAACTAGCTTTTCTAGTTCTGAAAAACTTTAATTAAACCATAAGAGTATTCCTTATTTCTCTGTCAGAGAATATTATGTTCAGTACTGTTAAAGTCTTTTTTTCCCCTTACCTTTTACCTCTCCAGTGCCATCTCCCAGCACTTCTGAGATCCTCCCAAGGGACAGACAGCAGTGATGTTTTATTCAAGCCTAAAGACTTAGGTGAAGCTGTGTTAAGATCAGGCATTTCTGTAGATTGTGTGAATGTGTGCTGGTGTATGTGGGAGGGTGGGTGCTAATTGCCTATCACCCTTCTGTATAACTCTTATTTTCTGCCCACTGGTTTTGTTTTCCTTCTTTTTCTTCTCTTGAATTTGTGTTTTTGGAAAGAAGTGAACTTCCCTACTAAGCTCTAGAGAATGATGTTCCTTTGTTGTTTCCAATTATCTGCATAAAACAAAGAAACAGAACAGAAGAAGTGAATCACAGAGTGAAAATGAGTCCATTAACCTCATTTGCACTGTTGGCGATAAAGGGCTTTTGAGAAGCATCCTAAGCTTTCACCAAGCCACCTAATAGCTGCCTGATGTCCATAGGAAATATTTTATTAGAGACATAATTTTGACTTGTTTCTATGACATTTCTTTTTAATTCTGTCTACTTTCCCTCTCCTTTTCACTGGCTCAAGGATGGGAGAGTTTTTAGTAGAGTGCTAAATTTTCATTGAAGTCAAATGTATGCAGCAAGCATCTGTCAGTCCACTCTGTGCTGCTTTTTCTGACAAGCAAAGATGAAGGGAATATGCAGTAAGTTTCCTGTGGGACACCTGTCTGAGGTGTATAGAAAGTCCTCCCTTTCTGTACAAAACATATGAAGTCTTCTTCCTGGAGTAGAACTCATTTGTTTGGAAAAGTTGTTTTGGTCTAAAATTCCATTAAATTAGAGGTGGTGGAAGGAGGAGGGAATTCAAGGAGAAAAATTACCTTCCTATGTGTCTTGGGGTGACCTTATGATGTGTATCCCATATCGCTGCCTATGCCCAGAAATTAATTTTTGTGCCTTTCTATGCCTCTAAACTGAGCCTGAAAGGGGGAAGGAAAAAACTGAGCAAAACTTTCTCAAAGCAGTTTGCAGCTCGTTCAAGGTTACAAAAAGATAGCAGGTTTTTTTTTTTTCCCTAGCTGGGGCAGGGGAGGGAGGAAGCACCCGGCTTGTTTTTTTCCAGTCAGTTTTTGGCCAGTTTTTTCTTCTTCTTGTTCTCTGGAGAGAGACTGAGAGTTGGACTTTGGATTTCCTTCTCTGGAATTCCGGATTTTTTCCCCTTTTCTACTGGACTGCTTGATTGCTGTAACATCAGAGCACATCGGGAGGACTTTCCACCGGGCACAGAGGGCCTGGCCCCGGCCCAAGCCCCAGCTCCGAGGAGACCAAAGGGAGGACTCGAACACTTTCCCAGGTTTTTTCCTCTACCGCGAAAGATTTTACCATCTAACATTATTTTCCTTCCCATGTGTTTGTTAAATAAATAGTTTTATCTTCTTCACTTTCCTTCGAGGAAAATTTATTTTTTCCCGAACCTGGTGGGGGAGGGGTGGTTGTGCCTTCTCTCAGAGGATATATTTCTAAATTTGCCCAAACTGGAACACTATGTTTCACATTTTCTGGACTATTCTGTGAACCTTCCTTTCTTAAACGTCTTTGCGTGGTGTGTCTACATTTTTCATCAAGTTACCCATTGTTATAATTGTGTGGATTTTTTTCATTAACAGCTGTTATAGTCACGGTCAGACTTCCTAGGTAGTGTCACTGCCATTTAAAAGCATCTGAAGTATCATAATTGCAAGTATTGTCAGATAGAAGGGGGTCACCTTTTTTTTTTTCCAGGAGTGGGGGAGAATGTTTCTGTAGCTCAAATTCACATTTGTTCAGCAAAACCAATAAATGAGACCCAACTAATGGCAATTCATGTTATCTGTTACCTAAAAAATAAAAGACTAAAGTCCCTGCTGATATCATTCTTGTAAGTCTGAAACTTCTTGCATATAAATAAGTAACAATGAGGTTTGGTTGGATTTGTATTTTTGCTAGTCTTTACTGACAATTTTTAGTATGTCAGGGCTTCAGTTTTGCTGTCCATTTGTTTTTTGTGGGGTTTTGGGTTTTCTTTTGCATGTATGACCACAAGATAGGATGCTCTAATTTGCATTTCTTGTTGTAAGAGTGTTGAGTGTATTTTGAAATTTTTCTTCTCATGATCATAACTCTATTGTAAACTCCAATACAAATCCACAATGAGAACACAGAGGAAATTCCAAGTAACTCAGAGTATATTGTGATTTTTGTGTGTCTTCAACATTCATCTTCAGGTATTCTTCCAAGTCAGACCTACAAAATAATGGTAAACACATGAAATGGAAATAAAAGAATTGGAATGGATCTTATATTTTAACAGCCCTCATACCTTGAATTTTTAAATCTGGAATGTTTATAAGTCAATACACAAGCGAAGAATGCAGATATGCAAAATTTATAAACATGAGCAAAGAAAGGAAGTACTTGTAGCAAGTAAAAAAAAAAAAAATTAGATGCCAGGCAATTATAAACCTCTCTCTGGTATTTAGTACATGATTGAAATTCTGTATTATTTCATCAACTCTCTTGTACTATGAACGAGGAAACATGACTGAGTTCACATTCCCTTTGTACAACTGACAGAACTGAAGGGAGTTGATCATCATTGCCCATTAACTCTTTGAGATTTATGCTTTTTTCATCATGTTTAAAGTTTTGTTTATTTAATTCAAATAATTTGAAGGTTAGACAAATGAGACCAAGAAAAATAATGGTGACTTTCTGTGATTTTCAGTAATGGCAGTGATGTTATGATATGGCAATATGCCAACCCACCAACACATTTTATACAACAGTACAAGCAGAAATACTGGAGATAGATTGATGTCCTGAAGGAGAGCAGGTGCAGGCAGAAAGTTGGTCCAATGTGCAAGCAAATAAAAGATGAAATGCATGGTAATGGCAGTTTAGGAATGCATGTATGGGGGCATGAGTCTTGCTGGAATAACTTCAGCTTTTGAGCAAAGGCCTATTAAATATGAGAAATGTCTATCCACTGAAAAATAAATGGATGAAGTCTTGAAAAGTGCTCCCCTTGTTACAACATAAATCTCTTGTTAAGCTGAAGATCTTAGCCACAGAATATATATCTAGAAGTTTCTCAAAAAATAGAGCATAGAAATGTAATCTCTTTTGTTTATTTTCTTGCAAGCACTAAAGCCAATGTTTGCATGAGGCAGAAAAGAGAACATCAAATTTTTCAATACATTTTCTTTACTTTTATTGACATTTAAAACCAAGAAAGAACAAAGAATGAGGAAGAATATGTACCGTAGAAAGTAAACCTGCATGGACAGGGGAAGGAGTAAATTGACTTTATGGAACTCTATTGTCTCTCACTCTGAGTATATTTTTTATTTCCTTTTTCACTAAGTATAGTAGTCATACTGTTACCTGAGTCTTAGTCTGAAGCAAATTGTACCAGTCTCTGAATATTCTAGAAAATTCAAATAAAAATAGAGGAAATCCCCTACATAGTATAGATCTTGACTCCAAACAGAAAGGAAAAGGGCCTGTAAAAATTATCCACCCTTCTTCTAAAGGAATCACTTTTGGAGAAGGAAATTTCTGTTGAAGACCCAGAAGAAAGCTATTGCAGACACACTCAAAAGTGAAAATTATACCTGTATTCTATATGGCCCTCCTTTATTACCTTTAGTAGGTCAAGCTACAAGGTTTTTGGTACCAGTAAGTGAAAAAATACCCATAGGAGGGGAAGGGCAGGCATTTCAAGAAGCAGTGAAAGTTGGTAAGAACGTTAACCAGTTCTAATCACGAGACAGTATTGATTAGAGCTCTATGGTTTTAGAACACTAAAAATAATGTGGCCTATTGATGGCATTAGGAATCACAAATATGTCTGTGTGTGTGTGTTGAATTGTGATGTGAAAAATAAACACATATGCTTTTCTGGTGTATGAAAATAATCTTACTTCTAAATAGTGGAGAATGCTAATAGTGGAATAGCACTTCTACCAGCTTAACCTATTTCTCAAGGGTGTCCTGGCTGTGCTTCTGGGTGTATGCATGTGCTTATTGTCCACAGCCACAATTCAACACATCTGTACAGGAAAGAATCAATAGAAATAAGAAAAGGTAAATTCCTGGTGCCATCAACAAGCCATACTGTTTTCAGGGGCTTTCTTTTCTTTGGGGAGTGACTTACTGATGCTCCTCATCAGATTTTCCATGGGAAAATCTGTGATTTTCCTCTTTAAAATCATAGAATCATAGAATTATAGAATGGCTTGGATTGGAAGGGAAGATCAATGTAGTTCCAACCTCTCTGTCCTGGACAGTGACATGTTCCACTCGACCACGCTGCTCAGAGCTCCATCCAACCTGGCCTTAAACACATCCAAGGACAGGGCACACATCTCTGGGAAACCAGTTCCAGTGTCTCACCACCCTCACAGTAAAGAAATTCTTCCTAATATCTGATCTAAACTTACCGTCTTTCAGTGTAAACCCATTGCCCCTTGTCTTTGTAAAGGATCCCTCTCCATACTCCTTGTAGGCTCCTTTAAGTTACTGGAAAGCCACAATTAGGTAACCTGTAAGCCTTCTATTTCCAGACTGAAAAATCCATTTCTCTCATCCTTTCCTCATAGGAGAGGTGCTCAATCCCTCTGATCATCCTGGTGGTCTCCTCTCTTTTTTCTCCCACACCTCTAAATATAAGACAAATTTTCAGTCACATTCCAATGTTTTAAGTATGTAAATGAGCACCTGTTAATATTGTAAACAACCTTAGGCAAAAAATTGCCTAAATGCCATTGATTCTGATGATAGTCAGACAACTGATTCACTTTTCAGAGAAATCTACTTATCTAGATAATTATGAACATGAATAACTTTTGAAATCTGATTTAGTAATTCATAAATGCATAGCAGGAGCAAGAAAACCAGATATCACTAAATGTAGTGTTTTTGAAAGTGGGGCACAGAACAAAAATATATTATTTAGAAAAAGGCCTGTCTGACTCATATGGCCTGAGTGGAGAATGATTCTCAGTGTTGATTGTAAATTCTGTCACATGTATGAAACCTGATTTGAGCTCCAATTATAATTACAGTCTGCTGCTTCTACTATTTAAGCAAACTGCAGGTAGCCCTTTGTGTCTAGGGCTGCCAATTAATCCTTGCATGCCTGCAGTCCCAGGTTGTTATCACCTTCTACTGAAAACAACAAATCTCATCATATAAAAGTGGCAATCTACAGCTCTAATAAGAACACTTATTAGTGATGTTTTTGTAAATCATGAAGCAGATTTTAAAGGCTTATGTCTTCCAAAGAAAGAACTTTATCGAATCTCACAGTCAGTGGTGTAGAACTGATTTATCTGCATAAATTGGCAAAATGGAACCGTGAAGCTGAAAGAGAAGGTTTAAAGCCTTGTTTTCCACTTACCAGCTAAGCACTGAACTTACCTGTATAGTACTTTGCAGCAGGAATTAACAAGTTGGAGATGCACAAATCTCCAGTGTGGATTGATGATGGCAACTGGTTTACTGCCCAGTTTGCATTAAATTACCTTGTAAGAGTCAAATTATGTTTGCTTTGAGTTTAATTTGGGTGGAGAAGGTTTGATAATGCAGTACTGAATGTTTAATATTGATGATATCTTTAGGAGGTAATTGGTAGTTAACCAGCAAATTGCTAGACCATTTTGGGTTATTAAGTCCTGTCAAAGACACTGCCATTCAGTTTATTCACTGAATGGCCACAATCCTTTTACATTTTACTTTTTTTGTGTGTGTGCAGGTGTGGTGGTGGTGGTGGTGGTTTTCTTTCCTTAAGACAGAGCAATTTCTCCGAGATAGGAGAATTAGCATAAATACTAACCATGCAGGTGTTAAAAAAATCCTGTGTTTATGAATGAAGAAAGGAAATACAAGACTGTTGAGGGATGATGGTCACTGTCAAGGTTACATTACAAACTGGAGAAAAGAGAAACTGGATCTGTTGCCATGGAAATAAAGGATACTCTTAGTCTCTTTGAGTTCATTGCCCATCATCCCAAATGTATGCATAACTCAGCTGATCCTGAGAAGTCATTTTACAGACTTTCTGCCTCTGGAGTGAGACCTGCATGCTTATCATTTGATCTTGTCCAACAAATCCAAGTGAGATTAGATGCTGTGACTAGTAATATACAATGACTGAAAATCCTTTGGTAAGCAAACTTCTATTTATCAATAAAAAAGTGAAATAGTGGTGTAGAATAGCAGTGTGCATGAGGTTGTGGTATTTGTGTAGGAAATATTTTGCTTTAATCTATAACAGCAAAAATTCTCTCTGGAGGGCAGTAATGATATTTCCTTGTGAATCTTTTTCCAAGTAGATGATTCCTCAAAAATAAGCAAGCTTTAGTGGTGTTTGAAAATGCTTCATCTGCTTCTTACACCTTATTTTTATTTTTCTTACTGACCAGTCTTCCCAAAACACTTTCTGTACTTGCTTGGCAATTTTTAGTCAGCTTTTTGAAAACCAATTTTTATATTCAATTCTGTAAGTTTGGACGTTTCTGTGGAGCTTCAGAGTAAATTATATTTTTTTTTTGTAATTAATTAGGCCTTTTGTGGTTTCACTGACATCATAACAAGATGTTTAGATCGCATATTCCCATGATTTTCATTCACAGGAACAAGTTGCCTAGAGTCTGACCCTCTTGCATTTTTTATACTCTCTTATTTATACTTATTGTCTTTCCAAATCTTGTTCCCTGTTGACGTGATAAGAGCTTTTACATGTTGCTTTTTTTTTGATTGCACATTCACAGTTCACATAAGAACTTGGCTGAAGTAGAGGGGAAAACACAACTGGAAAGGAAGAGCCTTTTACTATCTGAATGTCTTAAAACGATGGAGTCAGTAAACAGTGCTCATGCTGGTAGTGACTCAGTTATTCTGTAGATACTTGATGAAAAATCTCTAGATACCACAAAGATGGAATACTGCATATCTTGATGCATGTTGAAGAAAGGTCACTGAGGAATTATACAACTGGAATAATAAATGAAGCTTAAATCTTTCTGAGAATAGTGGGGCTCTTTTTGTCAGTTATATATTCCTATTTCATTTTTAAAGAGATTTTTTTATATTTATGATCTCAACAAAAGTCAAATAGGACAAGTCTTTATAAATGCAGTGAGTGATCTTTTCAAGAATCCTACAAATATTAGCAAAAAGACTATGGTCATATCTCATGTTAGTGCCCAGAAATATAAAAATATCATATCCACCTATCATTTGGTAAGTGGAATTCTTGTTTCATCAAAAATTGTTTTTGAAATGTGCCATCAGCCACCGGGGTGGTTCTACAAAATGGCACAACTACATGTGCATACACGTGCAGTCATCAAAAATGTGTTCAACAGAACTAATTTTATTTAGTGCTTCAATATTTTGAAGTTCAAACAAAGATCCAAAATCCATTGTTGGTACAATCCACCTGTAGAAAAAAATTCCTGGAAGTCATGAAAGCATGTGAAATTTGAAGAGTTTCGTAGTTGTCTCTGTTCCATGCTTGGACCTGTAGTAGGCAAGTACTTACTAAATTATGCCACATGTAAGGTCTTTTTAGCTTTTCACTGATGACTTTCAGAGTTATATTCAGGCACTGTAACTGACACTCAAAAAATTGATTTCATTTGCATACATACGTTGTTTAATTAATATTGTGGCATCTGAATGACCTTGTAATTTAAAATTAATAAAGACAGATTTTCAAAAGTCACATTTGATCGAGAAAGCAGAAAAGTACTGCAACCAAGAATCTTCATGGAAATTTTTCAGTAAAACTTTCTTTAATTGGGTCAAAGAAGTTTGCCATGATTCTAATATCTTTCAAAAGTATTCATTATAATACTGCTATGGCAAATGTATTAGCAGTCACTGTAGATTCCATTTTATTCTTTACTTGAATGTATTTGAGACAGGCTCTGACTAATGAATGTATTCTCAGCACGTCATTACAGCAAGGCAGCTATCCAAGTCTTTGCATTTCACCCTTTAGATTTGTTTTCACAGTCAAGAACAAATGTGTAAGGACTCCGATGGAATTTCAGGACTAACTCAGACTTTACTGAGCTGAAAAAAAAATAATCCTTTGAAGAGGGCGATACCAACATTCAGAGAGCATCCTTAAGGAGATTTGTTTCATGCAATATCTTTTTTATTCTTTGGAGTGTGACATACAGAACATTCTTCCTTGCCCATAATTTTTCATGAAACTGCTCTGAAACTAGTCTCATTTACAAAATTCACTCCATTTTCTGCCTTGCTACTTTCAGGAGGTGCAAGGGCAGGAAGAATCTGATTATTAGCAGTTTCAAAAACAGCCTTAGAGTTTACTGCTCTACAGATCACAGTGATTGTGACACACATTTTGAATACTATTGATTTGCAGTTTCATTGACTTTCAACATCTCAGAAGCTTACAAACTGTACGTAAGATGTTCTTGCTTAGTGGAATAAACAGTTTTGCTTTCATCATAAGCCTAAGACTGTTTCAAAAGTACTTTGCTTACAATGAAAGTAAAAGAGGAATTCTACAAAGTGCACAGATCATTCAAAAATAAAATTAATTAGGAATTACACTCTTATATGTTTAGGGTTTACACTAAAAATATATATTGGAAAAAAACCCAAACATATATGCAATTTTAAAAAAAATTGCTTGAGTATATCCCATTCAGTTTTCCTGCATCCCACTGTCAGACCCACCTGGGGTGAATGCTTTAATCTGCATGAACTTTATGATGGTATTTTAGTTTCCTGCTTCAGTCAAAGCTTTTGTTCTTCATTTAATGCTCCCTGCTACTCTTTAATATGTTGTGTTACAGTGAAGCACCATTTATAATGTTTAAATTATTATATTCCACTGTAAAAATTCAAACTTCCTAAACACGCTTCTTTAACATACTAGAATCCCTTCGTATTTATTATCTCTGGTGAAAAATTGTTATTCTTATCTTAGTTGATAATAAGTATGTATTTGACTTTTCTGATAACTTATTTTCTGGCCTAAATTAAAAATTGAAAGGCAAATGTGGATTTCCCTCTTATGCTCTTAAAAATCTACCCCAATGGAAAAAAGCTAGAGATTTGGGGAGGGTTCAATATATTGCAGTATGGCTGTCTGTGATCCTTAGCAAACTATTTAATATCTGCTGTTCAGTTCAGCTACCTACAAAATTACATTAAATGTACTAATTTGAGGGTGACTATTTAAAAATTGACTGTGGACAATACAATTGGCTCTATTCACAGTACTAATGTATTACTTATCCTTGAATATTCAAGTCCTAGTTATTCATTACTACAAATAATTATTAAAAGCTCATTTAAAGCCTCAGTGACTACATATTTACTGAAAATGGTTTATGTTCTTTTAGCAATTTTGAAATCTAAGCTGTTGTAAAAAGCATTAAAAAAGGATGAGTTTTATGAACAAGCATTCTGTTTGAAATGTCAGTTTTGTTTGTTAGATTTTAAAAGGCATTTAAAGTTGTTTGTCCCATTTTAGAAGGCTTATGTGCTTTCCAAACATCATGAATTGCAAATTGTATATACATATGTATACAAACATGTATATATATGTATATACATATATATGAGTATGTCGGCATGTGCGTGTGTGTGGTATAGAAGTATCATAATTTGATTTCCAGATGAGTTAGAGATGAGTTAATTACAAAAAAAGACCCAACTCTATAAAAAAAATAGGATGTGACTTATGGGCAAAACTAAAACAGAATTAATTTGTAATTGCTAATATAATTTCAGTTTGTGAAGTGAAAAGAAATGACTTATTTATTTACTGATAAAATTCAGAAATAATTACCTATAATGTGTAAGTTCAAGAATTTTATCATCTGCTTTATGAGTAATTTGCTGATTTTTTCCTTCAAGGAAAATAGTTGTTGCATACATGTCTTCTGATAAATGACTTAGGGTTCCACTTTAATAAATTACAATCTGAGAGACTTATTGCTAGATTTCTTTAAAGGGTATTTGTGAGTCAGTTTAGATTTATGACACAATGCAAATCAAATTTCCAGTTATTGTTATTGATACTAGTGTTATTAAAAATTAATCATCTTATGCACAAGAGATAAAGATGACAAATCCAGGAATATGCTTTGAAGATGCACTGAAATTAATATTCTTGAAAGAGTAATGTGACTGAATCTTCCTCCTTATTAGTATGTTTTTGACAAGCAATACAGATATTATAGAAGGAGATTTGTAGTAATAAAATATCTAATAATATAAAAGGGTCCTGTGTTCAAGAGTGAAATAATTTTAAGTAAACATAAAATAGCATTACTTTTTGTTTTACTAATAGAAAAGGACTACTTTGTTTTAAACTGAGAGAAGGCTAATTTTTTAACTTAAGAAGAATGAAATAATAGAAAATAGATATTTTATAATTTCCTGAGAGTTTCTTCTTTCTCCTAAATAGCAGTTGTATACAGAGAGAGTAATAGTAATATAATTCAGTACTTCATTTGCACTATTTCACAACCTGTAAAGGCAGATAAACTTTAAGAAAAACAAAGCTTGTATTTTTTAAGGGTTTTTGTGTCATGGACTTATATATTTGCATATCTCAAAATCTTGTTAGCAAATTGAGTGATGGTGGTAGTAAGAGTCATGAAAGACTTTGAATATGCTGTACTGTGTGTTTCAGTAATGAAACAGATTTAACCTTAGCAGTAGCCAAGGAGTGCACCTTTGTTTTACTGTGAGGCTTCATGATGTACTGATGTTGCCAAATTTCATAGAATCATTGCCAAAATATGAGATTTACATGATGAAGTAATATTTAGGGGAAGGAAATAAGCATGTCATACTTAAAATATCACTTTGAATTATATGAAAACTTACAGCCTTAAAATGCTCACTCTTGTAGCATAATAGAAATTCCATTAAATGGCTTAAACCTTACTGAAAGGTGCTTAGCTCCGTGGTCAGAACAGTGTCTAGATTGTAAAACAGAAATAAATGCTGTGGAAATAAATGATAGCTTTTTAATGTATTGTCTTGCCAGGTCAGTATTAGCAAATTCTGTGTTTACAGGAACAGTGGGACTGAGGGGATACACACCACTTTCTATTGTCCTCTATAGTCATGAGAGTACCAGGATAATACATTTTTTAAGGAGTGGTTAGGGGGCCAGATTGTATTTATTATTTTATTGAATACTATGTATTAGCAATTTTTTTAAAGAAAATTGTTACCTTATGTGAGACTTGAAATCTGAAAGGATAAAAATTATTTCCATTCTTAATCAGTCCATGTTTCAATCTGTCTTGAAAGCTGAAGGAAATGTGATTCAAAATATTTCGTGGTATATGAAGGACATTGAACTCTGCAGATGATAGTACCGTATGTTTGTGCACACCTGAAAAATTTATGACAAAGGGAGTGGACACATCACTTTTGAGGGTAGATAAGATAACCAAGGCTGTCAGTGGTAAGTTGTTCATAGTTTCCAGTGAAATCAGAGGTGGTGTCCAGGGGAACTGGTTGTGGTGCCATACACTTACTCATTCGGCAGCTGTCTATAATATAGTCTGAATCAGTCCTTTCTCAGACTCATTTTTCAAGCAATTCAGACATCTTTTTTTGTAGGTAGAGGTACTACCTACATCTTGTAATTTCCTCCCCTTCATACTCTGGATGAACCTGATTCTAGAAACACATTAAATTTTTAAACAATGGAAATGCATTTTTGAGAATATGTTTTTACCTTTTATTCTGCCTCTACACATTATGGTTTTTTACCTGAGGCTAGTTATGAGGCCCTGAATTCCTTAGTCAGTTCCTTAGTCTGAATCCTTTCTACTGCTCTCCTTCTTACTGGCCTTCCCTCCCCACGATTTTCGACTCCATCCTCCTCCCCTGTTTCCCAACACACCACTCAGTATCGCTCAATCAACATGAAGAGATGAATTACTTCCTTGGCAAGAAGAGAGCATGAAGCCTGAGCGCAGTGCACTCTAATTTGTCTTGTGTCAGAATGTAAAGCAGGCTCTATCACCCAGGCTGCCAGGCAAGGGTGAGGGATGGTAGCTCTGATAGGTTTATCATGTGTTCTCATCTCTAGGAAAGCTAAATGAAAACATAAAGTTCTCAGGCACTGGTTGGGTATCTACTGATAGCCTATTACTTCTGGCACAAAAACTTAGGTCCACAATGTAGTGTCAGCATCTCTTTGTTTAAAAAGGGACAACAATTTTGTACTTATAATCATGAAGACAGCAATTTCAAGGCATGTGTCATATGTCAACAAAAATTAAGTTAAAAATGTAAAATATATTACTGAACTATTCCTTTCTGTCTGGCTGAAGGCAAAATAACTTCATTTTCAGGTAAGCATATCAATGCACACACTGCCTCACTGGACTTTTAAATTACCTTTCGGAGTATGTGTCAGAAGGACTGATGTTAATGATGACCCAGAATTAAAAGTTCACACATTTGTCATGAGAATCAGAAAAGACTGCATGAGAATTACATGAGAAAGTATAACTAGTCGCTGCAAAATGATTCTTATCACCAAACTTCCTAAATTAACTTCTCTCATCTGTCTTGTTTGGGGTTTTTTTCCCCATGTTTCCTTTAACATGTACTTTCCATGTAATTTCAGTCCATGTCATCTGTGCTCTGCAATTATGTAGAAATATTTTTCAATCCTGGCTGATGTTTTACTCCTCCTGTAAATGTTATAGCTCCACTTAGGAAAGGTCCCTGAAAGATTTAACTACAGTTGATCACTTTGGCGCTAGCAGAGTTTTTACTAACTTCATTACAGTGAAAAATCACGTGGAAAAGTTTTTTGGAAAATCTATGTATTGCTTAGAATCTAAATGGAGTTGTGTCTCCCTGTATCTGTTTTTACTATACTTCCAAACAAATGGACAAAGACTGATGAGTCATGATGGCTAATTGCACTATTTAATGGCTGAATTACACCTACAGTAGGGGCTATTTCCCTAATAAATTCTAGACAGTTCTAAAGACCTCAGAAATAATTTCTGTGCTGCACAAACACGTACCACAGAAGTCCTTTAACATTAAGGCAAAAACAGCCTCAGCAAACAGAACAAGAGAGCTAGAGATTTTGCACATAGGAAGAATGCTTTCTGTGCAGAAAACAGTCTTTTGTTGAGGGGCAATGAGTATAACTCTGGATTTCCTGTTTCCAATTCATTTGTTTTCCTTAGTTTAGTCTGTCCCAGGAGTACACAGTGATCTGGCAGAAAGAAATGCAGATGCCAACAAAAGGTCAAATGTAAGGACGATACTCCCTAGAGGTGAGGCTAAAAAAATACATTAGGTTGATATTTTTGGATTGACAAGGATGCCATAGAAAGGAGCAACTAAATGGGCTGGGCTGGGCTTATATCTTAATCTTTAATTACTAAACTGTTACTAAACTTTATTTTTCTCTGCATGTCTTAGGAGTACACATTCCCTAGAATATATATCCTACATATTATTAAAATTGTCAATAAATTACAATTAAAATTAAGGAGATGTTTCTTCTGTAAATCATCCGTAAATGAATTGCTGAAAATTTCACAGAATTGATCTTATTAGTTCAATATCAGAATGACAGCTGACAGCTATTTTCTTTCTGAGTGCATATTTCTAGGTATCCATTTTTATACTTTAATTTTTACTCAGAGGGAAGTTAGAGAGTGTGGCTCTCCAATTCCTACCTTAGCTACAGTAACTTGTATCAGATCTGATAGAATTTGAGTTCTTTCAGCTTTCTCTTTGAGGGTAAGTCTAGTGGGTTATAAAGTACACTATGTGAATTTGGAGAAAAAGGAAGGCCTTAAAAACCTCAGCAAAACAACACATTACATGAATGTTTCTTTACTTTGTTTGCCTAAAATCATATCCTCACAGAGATGTGGCCTTCTCTCAGGGTGAAGGAAACTGCTTCTGTTTTCAGAGATTTATCACATTTCATCCTATCAGTTGTTTGTCTGTGTTCATGGACTTTTCATATTCTGTGCAAAAGTTATTTTATAGCTAGATTTCACAGAAGGCGAAGTCATAAAAGCTAATAACTGTTATATCTGTCCCTTGGTATCTCTCAATTATTTGGTCAGAAGAGGCTTTTGCCAGTTCGTTTTTCCTGTCTTCCACAGGCAGTTTTCTTTCAAATTAACATACACAGTTCATACAGTTCTCAATAGTCAGAAAAATAAGACCTGTTTTATAAACTGCTGAAAAGCTACTCTAATTTCAACATCCTCATGTAATAGCCCTGAGACATGTAAGTGTGAGTCCATTGAAATCCCTCAACCTGCCTGCTTGGAATCTCTGATTGGTCACACAATAAACAAGCATGGCCTGGTGTTCGTGTCTCCAGTAGATGAGCAATAGCTACGTAATGGAAAATACACATGGAATAAAGAGAGCAGTGGTCTGTGGTCGAAATAAAGAATTTTCTTGGCAAAGTGAATTTGCTATCATTTAATCTTACTGAAAAGGTTATATGTAATTAACTGATTTCATTTTTAGAAAGCAGCTAATTAGGTGATTCACTGAGATGCAAATGCATTATCCACTGATTTCTTGCTCAATCAGCATGGGGTAAAACTAGTCTGTAGCCTTAGAAAACCAAATCAGGGAAAGTTCATCTGGCCTTGAAGAAAATGGGTAATGAAATAAAAGTTGTGGTATTAGTGAAGATGAGAAGGTTCATTCTCATGTTATTAAATAGTGCAGGGAAGATGAATGAGAGCTCAACTTTTTAACAAAATAAGGGAGAAAAACTCCAGTGTAGCATCCAATAAATCAAGTATGAAAGTCAGAATCCTGCAGCTGTTTAAATGCTCAACTTCTGATATGCTTTTTGAGCTTGTATTTTACTCTTTTCTCTGATCTTAATTCCCTTTTGAGCTTAACTCTCTTTTCTGTGTGCTCTGTTGAGAGCATTAGCTCATTTTTTTTAACTTTTCCAATTAATTTTCTTGGAAAAGGGCAATATTGAGATACAGAGAAGGAAAAGACCAGACATCAGGAATTCACAAAAGTGTTGCCAATGTTCTCTTTTATTCAGAGTTTGGAAATACAGTGCTCTGAAATATTAGATTAATCATTTCTTTTTACGGAGTGGGCTCAGCAGTTTCTTGGTTTAGGGTTGATGGAACATTTCACAACTGTGGTCCTAAAACATTTGCTTTTCTTCTCTCTCCTACACCTCTCAGAAGTTAGGGCTGCAAAAGGAGATGTGAACCTATTAGGCTCCTAACTTACATCTGAATATGGCAGGGGATGACCCAAGAAGCTTGAAATATATTTGATTAATAAAAGGAATTATTCCTAAGTGTGCTATGTGCTTAATAATTACAGATTTGATTAATTTAAATAATCCTTTGCATTGTGTTTAATTGATTTTATATTCATGTTTCTCAACAAAACATCCTTGTGTTCTGACAATAAACTGTTTCAATACATTAGAAATGTTCTTCTTTGAAAAAAGGGAAATATATTATATAAAATTCCAGAAAAGGATCAGATTCCCTGAGCTGTGACCGTATGTGAAAAAGATTCTCCCTGTGGGTAGCTAACAATAACATAAACCAAGAATCAGGCTCTTATCACTCTGTTCCAGAGTATTTACTTCATTTGAAATCACTGAGAATATATTGTCAGTAAAGGTGCTTGTCATATCTCTCCTGGCTTAAAGGTTAGTCATGCAAAAGAGTGTTTTTAGTCATAGTCATGAAAAGGTTTTTTTGTGAAGGGGTTAATGTATTTCTACCCTCTGGTTAGACCTCAGCTGGGACCTTGGTCTAATGTTTCTTTAGCTCATGAATATTAGCATTTCTTTTGAATAGACCCAAGACATATGGAAAATCATCTCAGCTACGTGTCTCTTGTGGGAAAAAGTCTAAATGTCAAGCGGTAGCATTGAAAGCCTTTAAAATTGGATCATGTTCTGCAAAGAAACATGTTTATGAGCACAGCAACGGTTCTTTCCCAGAAGTGCCTGCAGCCTGTATTGCTAAAATGAATGCAGCTTTCTCAGCCTGTGCTAGATGTGTTCAGCTACCAGGAACCTGTGAATTGTTTCTTGGATCTCAGATATACTTCCACAAAAGGCCATGTCTTTTGGCACCACACTTTGCATTTGTGTCAGCTGCACAACTTGGCATAGGCACTTTGGTATTCTTGACCCACTGTTCACTTTTTGCCAGGCACCAAAACTGGGAGTATATGGAGACACCTCAGACAACTGATGCTTCATCTCATGTAACAGAAAGTCTTGAAAATGAAACATATGGGAACGCAGCAAAATGTTTTCATGCTATAAAGAGAATGTTGGTTTTGGTTGTCACTGTCCTGCCTTTCGTAAACTTCCACAAATTCTGGGAAGGATCATAGGGAAGCCACATATGATCGTTTCAGCAAGTAATAGGAAAAAACAGTTATTTCTTTCATCATTGTGTGTGCCTACTTTTTCTTTCAGCCATCACTTGCCCTCACTCGTAGTTTCAGGGTCTTTCTTATCACCATCCTCTTCTCTGGAACTGACAAAGTGGCAGAAATGTAACTCTGATCTCTGACCTTTAATGAAAGAGATGGAGTGCCCTTCTGAGCCCTGCTCTTGGGCTGCATCAGTGTAAGGTGCTTGGCAGGAGGTCAGATGTGCAGAGATCATCTCAACAAGTTTAGATTTAACTTCTCTGAAGTCCCATTTTCACTACAGTTTTGCTCAATGTGTTACTAGGTATCTATTTGTTAAAGTAAAGCAGTAGTAGATGCTTGAATTAGATAGGACATGGATGACAGCAGTAGGAACTTTCTAAACAACCACCAACCTGGTATGGTTGTGATGAATTATGCAGGAATAAAAGAATCTGGTAAGATTATTGTTCTGCATTACCATACTCTACTTTCTCTGTAAGTGAAATTATTTTGTTTCTAATTATTTTTTTTTAGTTATAATTTTGATCTGCTTTAAATTGTATTAAGCAGTTGAACATGAAGGGGAATTTGTCAAAAAACTTTGGGAGTGATGTAGGAAGTACAAAGAAAGCAGAAAGCTCTTAGGTTATGTTAGTCTCATAATTGAAATAGCTCTTTGGCTTTTTTGGATCAGATGGATCTTAGGCTATGGCTGTCCTGTCAAATTAGACCAATCAGATGCATTTAAAATTGGATTTCAGGAACATATATTGCCCTCCCATGTACATCTGCTCTACAGATCCTGTTCACACGTTTTAAAAAGCTTTTTCTCAAGAGCTGTTTCTCTTTTGTATATTTTAGATGTCCATTAGCAATTTTCAGTCTTTAGTGGAAGGAAGCTTGTAGACAATATCTTTGTATATATTGAAAGTGGGTATCATCTATTAAATAAATAGAAATTCTGCTGATTTATCTTGACTTTCTTTCATTTATATATTTAAGGAAAGCTCTTAACAATGTCTGTAGTCTGCCACAGACTACTAAAGACAAAGTCCCAAATGAAATTTTAATTACTTTGTATCAGGAAAAACTCTAGTAGCATCTGGAAGGTGACATGAAAAATGGTCAATCTGTATTAGTTTTATTCTAGAGTTAGATTAAGAAATTATCTATAGTTACTTGTGAATACATGAAGTCTACCTTCATTACTCTTCATTTGCATAAAGGAAATACATTTACAGATTCTTCTTTCCTGAGTGAACGTTCTACTTTCTTGTAAACTACATGGTTACAAGTGGGTTTTCAGTAATCATGACAACTTTCCACCTTTGTGAATGCATTTTGACATGTTTACTACAATACTTAACAGGTCATTGACTGTTTTGCTCAGTTTTTGGAGTTCTGTTGGTAAAAGAAGAAACATTCCTACTAGCCTCTAATCAGATGTCTCACAGACATGAAAATGTTACACTGATTTTTAAAAAGAAAATATCCCACCACTGTTAAAAATACAGTGGCTAAACTTACATACTTTGCAATGGTATCAAGTTACTAATTTTTCCTTACTCATTCAATGGCTGAAGAAAGTCATATTTAAAAATCTAGTGATTTCAAGAGCAAGCACTCTGTGACGCCAGAGCAGATGGAAAAATGCTACTAACAGCTCTGATTTGGTTGCTTTGTTAATTTGAATGTCTCTTAGTAATTATGCTTTTAGAGGGTTAAGCTCCAAATCATCTTTGGAATATTCAGCCATGTGAAGTATTTGCACTAAACCACAAACCAGGTTTTCCTATCTGGTTTTCATTAAAACTTTTCATTAAAAGAACACTATGTCTGTTTAATTTCAAGGATTCTGGATCTCCATAACACAGATCCTTTTTACTGGAGAGGGATGGTTACTATACAGTTTTTAAACGATTTTGCTGGAGAGGATGAGGTGAAACCCATCAATACCTAGAATTTCACTCTGAGACAGTAATCTTCTTTAGAGAAGTCTTGTATGTGGATGTACGCAAACAGTAGCTTAAATAAAGATACTCCTACAGTCCAGGGTAAATTAACCCATTGAATTTTGTATGAACATCTTGCCCCTTGAAACCTTGGAGTAAGAGAGGGTGTTAACTCAATTTCCATGATAATGTTCTTGATGTCACAATTGGAACAATAGCATTTTTAGGAATTGAAAGCAAGAAACCGAGTGGAAATTACATTTACACTTTGCAAAACTTTGAAGAGGAAAATCTTTTTGTTAATGCATTTACTAGCTTTTCATGACACCAGATGCAGTCCTGCATAAAGTTTGGTGAATTGCACTGTCTTCGTTTCATTTTAGTCTATTGCCTTTATTACCATGTGTATCATCTTCTCTAACATCACAAGGTGCTAAGTGATATCGCTTGTACCTGGAAGTGACAATATACATCTAGGGATCAAAATGCTCAAAACATTTAGCACAGCATATGCTTCCTGTGGAAATTTTCTATGCAAAAATACCCAATTTATCTCTGAATAGAGAAGCAAAAGTAAAATCCACAGCTGGCAGTCTTCATCTCTGCTGTCCCAAGTGGCAGGCTAAACAAACAGGAAAAAAAGCCCTTCTGTTCACTATTCTCCCACTCTCCCCTGCCCCTCCATTCAGTGTAAGAATTTTAATAAATACATGACAAGATGCAGGAATAGAATGCCAGTACCATTTCTTACTTATTCAAGATATCTAATTATATCCAAGAACACCAAAATACTCTCAACTCTATAGGCACCGGAAGAATGATACACAAAAATTAGGTGGCCTAGCTGAAGGCTTTACAAACTGAATGAAGAGTCATTTTTCATTTGCTGGCTATGCAGTAAAATCTTCATCATGCCACTTTTTGGTGCTTCTGGCTTTCCCAGTCGTTTTGTTTATACTTTATTTATTTTTCAATGTTCTGGGGCTAAAGTGGTCTTTATTACTATGCACAAGTATTAATCTGAGTTCTCCAAATGATCTTTAAGCTATTTTCATTCCTCTATGAATTTACTGTTAACAAACACTAATTTTTTATTATTTCTACTAGGAATAATATTTATTATTTAACAGGATAGTGCCCTCCTCTGGTGTATTCTGATGGACACAGCAGCTAGCATAATGCATGTCGTGACTGTGTGCCACAAATGCTGTCAGCATTGCTTACAAGGCAGTAAGTACTAGTGCATCTGCCTTGTGCAGGTAGCAGGAGAGACACAGTAGGAACACATGGTCTTTGCTATGGTGGAAGGAGTGTAGTCTCAACAGAATTCTGTACTGAGAACTTCCATGTTTGCTAAAAATAATAGATTGACAAGTTGAGTGAGTAACAAGACCATGAATTTTGCTTTCAGTAGTGGTACATTCTAGGTAGTGGAGTCATTCAAAAACTAGCAATGAAGAGTTTCAGAAGATTGATGAAATAATAAAGGGTTGCCATTCAGCCTGGAGAAGAGAAGGCTCTGGAGAGATCTTATAGCCAACAGTACCCAACAGGAGCCTACAAGAAAGCTGGAGTGGAACTTTTCACAAGGGCATATAGAGATAGGACAAGTGGAAATGGATTTAAATTGAAGGGTAAATTTAGATTAGATATTAGGAAGAAATTCTGTACTGTGAGGAGTGTACTGAGACTCTGGAAAAGGTTGCCCAGAGATGTTGTGGATACCCCAACCTTGAAAGTGTTCAAGGCCAGGCTGGATGGTACTTTGAGCAAGCTGAGCTAGTGGAAGATGTCCCTGCCCATGTCAGGAGGTTGGAACTACATTGTCTTTAAGGTGCTTTCCAATCCAAATCGTTTTGTAATGAAACATAGATAAAATATCATTTAGAGGAATGTTGAAAGATGCACAAAAAATGCAATCTGAAAATAGCTTTACAGATAAATTCGTGGGCTCTAAGCTGATTTACCACTTAAGATTTAGTTCTTGATGTTCCAGTAGAAAATGTCAAATCATTCTGTAGTGGTTAAGAAAGTATTTGACATGATTATTTAGGAAAAGTATACACAACAAATTAGAGAACAGCATTACATAAATCTGTAGAATACCTATATCTTCAAAATAGAAGGTGTTGTGATCAGAGTCATGGGACACTTTCTGCACGAGGAGAAACAAAAATGGACTAAAGCTGGAAAATGTGACTGATACGATAGATCTTTTTAAGATCAGAAGTGTCAGGGTAAAAAGGAATTGGTTGCATTTTCTTTCAGTACAAAAAATAGGAGACATCACATGAGATTAGCAGGTTTTTGCCTGAAAACTCAGAAAAGGCGGTGATCATTCATGTGTTTGGTAGTCAAGCTATGGCACTCCATTCCATGAAATGCTGGGGATGATAAAATGTGACCAAAAAAGCAGCTATATTTTTTTTCCTTTTATTCCCACTGCAAGCTATTAAAAAATAGACAGCACTTCTGACTCAGGAGTTCTCTAGTCAGCAACTTTCTGAAGGTCAAGAAGGGTTTATGGAGAGGTGTCATTGCACAGCTAACTACTGCCAAAGAAAGGGGTTTGGGATGGGAAGACCAGTATGGTGTTTCTTGCCTATGTAAAAATTTCAATGGACAAAAGCCAAATACTGCTGTTCTGTTAGCATACTGGAAATGATGTGGAAGTGGTGTGCTCACAATCAGGAATGATCTCGTATGTCCTTCTCAGAGGCAATCTTTTGGTCTAAACCACCATATGTGCTAAGTGTCTTCATTTTTCACTCTGAAATATTAGCAGAACAAAAATGCATATTTTCAGAGTGCTTTAAAATTATTTGAGTTTGATAAGATTTCAAATGTGCTTACAATTGTGCCTCTTCTGTAAGACTTCAGTGGACAATTATTTCCTTCTTCTAAGTAGTGAATCTAATATATGAGCTCTTTCATGGTTCAATTCTGGTACGTTGAAAATGCCAGATGTTTCATATGACTGAGAAAAAAGTCTGAGAAAAGAAAAATAAACGTATCCCCATGGTTTATGCTTTGCAGGGATAGTATTGCCACTACTGTCAACAGATTGAAGGATGCCAAGTATTTCATAACCTGAATTGCATGTGATAGACTTTACTTAAAACACATGAATGAAATAGAAAGGTCCTGATCACACCATCTGGCACACGGCATTTACCCGAGTGAGAAAGTTCCAAATAAATAGGAGATGAGGCCAAATGACTCCAAGTGCTAAAAATATATTTTTGTCTAAATGAGCAGCATGTCAAACACTGTGAGTTTTGTATACTTATGGAAATACAGAAGGTGGAGAGAGAATGCACCATTCTGAGGGAGCAGCTGCTGTGAAAGTCATGCTATATGAAGACAGGGACTGTAGTCCTGATATTCCTCCAGGGCTGTTTTTTCCAGGCAAAACCAAATAAAGACAGCAATATGTAAACATTATTCAGGTATCACAGTTTTGTTTTCTGCTTCATCAACATATGGCCCTGCAGAACCTCAGTTCTGTCTCCCCAGCTGGCCTTGGATGTTCGTTGTGGTGTGAAGCTATGGCTGGGTACTGCTCCAAAGTCTCTCAGCTTCTTGAGCTTTCCTGTTCATCTGTGAAGGGTGTGGCCTCCAGGCATAGAATAATTAGATTGGACTGAATATGGACTCCAGAATTTCTGTAGTGTCTTTACTGGTATCTTGTTGCTTATCTGTCTCCATACTTCTAAGTGAGTGGTCTTCATACTTCATCAGGATTTGAGGACCAGAGACAAGAGTTGGAGAGTTAAGTATAACTTTGACATTTATGTAGTCACTTTTTTTACCCACATGGCACCCTGCACCATGATTTCCACAGCATATATACATATTGTATGTGTAGAGCTTGTTGAAAAACAAGCTCTTTCCTTTTTATCCTTCCATCTCACCTTCAGCTCCATATGCCTTACTTTAGGAAAAAAAATACCACGGGGGAATCATTAAAAAAAATAAGAAATCTGTTTTCACACTCTCTGGCAAGGCATTAGCCATCAGCTACATAGGGTTTGGATTGCTACACATATTTGCCCTGTTTTTGTGCTATGGGAGGTTGCTGCTTCAGTTTTAGCATAACAGCAGATGAGATATCCAGCAAGTAGGCAGGCTGAGGATCTAGCCCAGTGTGGTCTAAGCACTTGCTTGTTTATGTAAAGGAAAAAGGCAGATGTAGGGGCTTACTGCTAAAAGCAGCTGACTTTTATGTTGTTGTAGTTCGGCTGCTACTGTTAGAGGAGCTGACTTATTTATAGCTGTAATTGCAGTGTAGATTAGCTTTGTGCCTCCAAATATGTTTTGGTGACTCCAGAGGAAGGCCGTCTCTTTGAACCTCCTCACTCTAGTTTTGATGGTTTCTCACACTAAAAAGGACTTTAAAATGTCCTTGGAGGATTTCTGGGGAAGGATGTCTGTCAGACCTGTTTACCTGATGTACCTGCCTTGGACTCAGGCAAGCTTAGCCCTAGAAGGAAAGGTACAACCATTCTTTTGGAACCCTCTAATGCACAGCAAATCTCAGTTTAATTCTTTGCAGTGTCCATGTTTTTAAAGTCCTGCATCTGTCACACTACTGGAGGCAGCTATTGGCTTTGGATACCGGATGCAAAATATTCACCTGTAAAAAACCCTTTCTTAACTACTGCTGTGCTCTGACTGATGTCTCCCTCTGCTCATAGAATCATAAATAAGCAAACCCTATACATATTCTCATGTCAGCTTCCCAGTTTTGCTGCACAGGAAAGCCAGTGAATGCAGGCTGAAGAGAAACACTTTGATGTGTGCACTTCTCTGGTCTTAAAACTGTTTCTCAATGCATATTTTGAAGGTAAAATAAAATCTTTGTTTTCCCAGCTTTAAAGTAAGTCTGAGTGAGTAGAAAACATATGCACATGTGAACTTCTTAATGGAAGAAAGCTTGGTAATGAAGAATGAGCAAATTATTATATGGTGTATGTAGTAATTGTTTTCCTCATATTGCAAAATTGTGCCTTACATTTTATTTTGGAGAAATCACACTTTTCTCCTTTATATTTTACATATAAAAATGGGGTACAAAAATATCATTTAGGCAAGTGAGGTAGTTTCCTCATGGAAACTGAATTGCTTCTGGATATGTAAGTATTTGCAGTTACCTCCAAAATAATTGGGTCACTGTTAGTGTAGTTCCTTAGATCACCCTGTGCAGACCATTATCCACAGGAATACAAAATAATGACCTGAGGAAATTATCCCCATATCACATTGGAGATGTGATATGGCATTTTCATATGAAATCTATGAAAATAGATTTCTCTCCCCAAATAGCATGCTTGATGGAGGAAATTAAGACTTTCCTTTTTTTTTCCAGACAGAAAGAAATACATTTCCATGCACTTCTAACAATTCATTAATAACAGATAAAAGTATGGTTATATTCTGTGTAATAAAGTGTTTAGATGTTGCCACACAAGTACTTAGGAGTAGCTAGCTATTTTTTTTTGAACATGTGATATGGCAACAAACCACTTAGTAAAGTTTAGAAATAAAATAAACCCTTCAATCAAGGGTGACAAAAGCAAGTAAATATATAACTATGTACATGAGTTCTTAGATATCCATGTCTCCTGTTCCCATGTGAATTGCTGGTTACTCTGTGTTGCTCTGGCCAGTCTTCTGACTGTTAAGACTTATTCATGTGCTAACCTATCCCATCATACTGCCCACTGATGTATGAAGGTGCATAACATTGAGGATCAGTGCAAAATTTTTTCAATTGCCTGTTTAAATCACTTTCCATTACAAAGTTTAGTCAGCAGCATGTTGTTCCCCCAGCTGTGATCCCATGTGTCTCCGGATATAAGGACTCACTAGTTAAATCTCTGTGTGTGGGATCTGGGTTTCTTGGCAATGATTTTTTTTTCATCTCTGATTCAGAAAGCTGTTTGAAAATGAATGCCTAAAAGGAGCCTAGTCATTTGTGTTGTAAAATTTTTGACATTTCTGGATAAATGCCATGTCAGAGGCATTTTAAAAATCTATGTAACCTTTAAGATAACCAGAGCTAAGAGAGCCCTGTTCTTTTCTGCTTTTCTTGGCAAATGCATCCACTTCCTTTCCTTCTACTTCTCTCTTTTTTTTCCTTTAAATTCCCTCTTTGCTTACCAGAAGTGGTCTTTATTCTGTCCTTTTATGTGAATTCTGGAATTCTAAGTGAAGAACAAGAATTAAATATCTGTCTGACAAGTAAAAAGCACTTTATATCAAATACATCAGGATCGCTTGTATTTATTTTGGGTTTAGAGAAGGTTAGCATTCCTGCTTTTCTTGGCTATCTCTCATGCAGCACTAAGGTTTGTTGCAACTGAATACTTTGTTTTGAATGCACAGTAGCCTGGTCTTTCACTTGTTTATTAGTCTTGTAGCACATTCCTATAAGTGACTGTTATGATATTCAGAGTTCAAGGACAAACTAGGTTATTTTGTATTGAAATGTAGACCAGCATCCCTAAACCTGTGAGTGTTATGGAATATATTTGTTAAAACTGGCATCTTTCCAGAGGCCTTACTTGGACAAGATATCGTCACGGCAATTGCACTTTTCTGTAGTTCATTGAGTAACCAAATTATGAATATGGTAAAATTCACACTACTTACACAATAACAGTAAATCTAAGTGAAGAAGTATATACTGAAATTTGAGGAATAAGGAACATGACACACAAGTTGATAGAAAGATATGTGTCACAAATTAAACTTATTTTAAAAACTGTAACTCTATGAAAGGCTCATACAGAGGGGTTTTTCACTTTAAAGTTACTGACTTTTTCTACTTCTTTTTTTTCTTAAATTCAATGGTCAGTGTATCTTAATTATTTTTGTTTGTTTCCCTTTATGCTAATAGCAAGATAACAGGAAATAGAAATAAATTAAACTGTCTTCAAAGCAGTTTTTTAGCATTCTAATAATGTGCAGAAATGCAATTGGAAATCCTCTTGTGTGTAAAACTAAAAATAAAATAATAGTATTTCATTTTTATTGATAAAATCCATAAAAGGATAGTATAACTGATCAAATAAATCTCCAATCCCTAAGCAGTCAATTGAGCTTCAATTAATGTGTAAAAATAATAATACAAAAGGAAGTATTATAAAGCCAAGAGCTCAATTAGGATAATAAAGTTATGTGCATACATTTCAGTAGAACAGTAACTCCAGTTCAGCATTTTTCTAATACAGTGTAGAGCAAATGCTGTATCTGGAGGTAATATGAAATCTTCCTTTCCTAGGTGATTTCCTTAAAGTAGTTCTGAAGACACCAGTAAGTCTTTCTGATCTTTACTTAGAGGCAAACTTGTGATCTGCCAACAATTTTGTGTGTGAAATACTCACTTAAAGTAAGAAAAGTTATGTGGTCAGAATTGTGTCCAAGTTCTGTTTGTGTAACTCTGTCCCTTAGATCATTTTAAAGTGATTAGAAATTAAAATTTTTATGTCAAATTGTATCAGGTGGAGATTTTTCAATCATACTGTTCTTAACATGAATTCAGGTTATTTAGCTTTAATAGGCAAGGAAATTTAAGAGAAGTGCTTGACAGTTTTATTTGTAAATGTCCCTTTAATCAGGGCTTAAGGGCAATCATCTCACTCTAGTGGGCTACTAAATCAGCTTATTTTTGCAAAATTTTAAAGATCATTCAGATGTTCTCAATTCAGATAAGCACCATTTTTGAGACATAAACAGCCTAAATATCTCATGATTCATCTGTTTGTAAACTGAAAGGCCGTTGATTATGGGTTTTTAAATTATCATTACCATTAAAGTTATTGATGGTAAGATTCTGAAAGTTTGAATGAATGTTTGACAATCTCAAAGCTTATCTGGATTCATTAAACTAATTTAAATCAGGTTAAAATCTAACCCAGAAAAGGGCTTTGTGCATGATTTCTCAGAGTTACGAAAATGGTCTTCTGTCTGCTTCTTACCAATACAAGAGGGTTTATATGGTTTTGAAGTAAAACCATCAAATTTATTTCTGTTAGCACAATATTGATCTTGGACTTACTTTAAGGGTTTTAGACTTCTAGCAGATCTTGCACTGGGCATGGACTGAGTTCATAATGAAATCCAAACCACAAAGAAGGCCTTGTGGTTTTGATTTTTGCTTCACTTTTAACACAGTTCTAGCTGGAGTCCCTGCAAACAGAGCAGATTGTTTCTTTCTTTGTTGTTAGCCTCATGACGAATTGTAGTGCCGAGACAAAGTAGCATGGTAAAATATTGTAACAGTTTTAAACTGTTTGCTAATGGTTGGTATCATTCAGATGGTTAAAGCACTTACAACAGGAAAATATTTCCTGATAAAATAATGACAATGGATTAAAAAATAGTGGGATTTTGAAGATTTTGTCACTTTGTCCTGCTGGTTAGTAGTATCTAATTCTGTATTTGCTTTAGTTTGATCAAATGACAACAACTTCCAAAGGAGTCAAACATAGTGTTTGGTCCAATGTTACAAATTCCTCCCTGTTTGCAACAACCGGAAACAATGGCAAAGGCACAGAATACAACGTCCACCCAACTAATTGGAGAGTAATGATTTCAGTTTCCTACCTTGGACTGTAAACATAGCTATTCCAAAAGGACAGAAGGAATTTCTGTGTGAGAATATAATCTAAATGTGTCTGATTCTTTCAGATTGAAACCCAAGGTTTGGTGACTTCAGTTCATGATTAGCACACATGGGAAAACAAAGGAGGCTGAAAGACCATATTGAAGTAGGATTTTGGCCTCTCTCTGGGGGAAGAAGCATCCCCCGAAGGAATTAAGAGTAATTTAGCATCCTGCTTTGGTAATAGGATATTGTCGTCAAACTTCTTGTAATACAATAATGCAAACGGTAGCAGTGAATGTTAATTATGTATATCTCAACCAAAGTTTGATTTCAAATACGGAAAACTGGAGTTTGCTTCATATCTAATACATAAGATTTTTTCACTAGCAACAAATTCAGTTTTAGTGTGTATGGATGTGATTAAGAATTCAATAAACATAAATCAAAAATATACAAATTGAATATAAATAAACTTTCTATGCATATATAAATAGGCGAATGTGGTCAGACAGAGATGAAAAAAAGGCAATAAGTGTTTGAAGTTATTTTTTCCAGGTTTTCAAAATTATTCTTGATACAGCTGGCATGGCATTAATAATTTTAAAGTTTGGCTTCCAGTGGAATATTTCTTCAGCAAAGACAAGGGAGGGGGTTAAATTTGCCCATTCTTCTGTCATTATTGCTGTCACAAAAGTAATCTGGACTTAAGAATTCTAGGGAAGGAATGTATTCTGAGGCCTCACTCCCAGAAGTTGCACCTAGTTGCTGTTAACTAGTCAAATTGGAGGTTGAATAAGCATTACGGGCCTATTCATGATAACTGAGAGTAAAAGAGTCAAGCAACTGACACCTGCATGTTTCCCAATAACAAACAAAGCTAAAAGCTGAGCATTCATTATTGATAAACAATAAATAAGGATATGTAAGCTTTTATAATGAGAAATATTTCAGTAAGTAATGTTCCTCAAAGAAGACAGAAATAATAGCATAATAATGTTTACTTTCAGAATTTTTTAGTAATTTGCAATAGATTCTAATATACAGTATTTCTTCCATTGTCAAATGTTGGATTCCAGGTTTTACTTTACTGTTTGTCATTGCTGATTGATCCATTTCATCACTAGACTATGCTACCTTATATCATCTGAATCTGCACCTTTTCAGGCATTCCAAATTCAAAACTTGCATTATAAAGTTTGATTTGTGTGTAAAATCATAGGATAACTTCATTGGAAGTGGCCTTTTGAGGTCATGTGGTCCAACCCTCCCTGCTTACATCAGTACTAAATTCAAGTTAAATCACTTGTGGGATTACTAGTTTATTTTCACAGTATGATAGGTATAAATTTAATGGAGGACTTGGTTTCAAACACAAAAAATGCTATTACTGCATTTTTCATTGCTTACCTTTTGTGGCTTTTTTCTGCACTGATGCTGTAGAATGAATACTGTAATGACAGTGAAATGCAAATAGTGATCCCTGAACGTCTGACTAAGGCATTCTCCTAAGAGCATTCCAAAATCAAACTGTATTTCCAGAAAGGCCTTGTCAGTATTAAACTGTTTCTTAGGTCCTTGGAGTCAGTAAAACTTCTGCCTAATAAAAGACTTCAGGTTTTGGCTTCTGTGCAAATCTTTGTTGGTGAGATAATTTAAAGACTTCACTGAAAACTGCATACTCGGAGTAACATCTCTAGATTTTGCAGTTCGTTTACTTGAACATGAAATAATTCTATTAAGTGAGTGACTTGGTTCAGTCATTGCAACAGCAATTCCTTCCTCTGTTTCTAAAACAAGGAACATTCCCCTGCAGATTTTCAATTTTCAAAGTAAGAGAACTTGTGAAGAAAACATTATAGATTCAATTAAATAGCATTCAGAAAAATCTCCCTGTTGTATTCAAGAAAAATGACAGGGAAGCATATGTTTATAGAAGATAAGGTGGTGGCTCAGGCTGTTGTACAACTAGTCAGTGGAAGCAATAGGTCCAGCCTCTTGTTAAGCCCAGTGCCGTTGGATATGTTTTAGTTTTCCTTTCCCTTCCACTGCTTCCTCATGCTATCAAGGTCAGAATTGCCAGTAGTAACGTTTCCTGCAATTTGTCCACCTTTGGAACTGCGTCTAAATGCATTTAAAAGAATTGCCTACATTTCAAGGTCACAGAAAGCATGGTGAGTCTTATGTTTAGTAGGAGTTTTGGGTAGCACAGTGCTACTAAGCTATTCCAAATAGTTTGAAAATGTTTTTCATTCTCAGACTGACCCAGCAGATACCTGCATTAGTAAACTGCCTTCCAAAGTCAAAGGCTTGTGAAGAAGTACATTTAAGCTAACTATTAAATCTTCATGCTTCTTACAGTTAGGAATTAGTCACTGGGAATGGTGGACTCAGTTTATCTTTTACCTGCTCTCACTTGATAGAAGCTTTTATAAGCTGTTAGAACAAAATGCAAGCTAGTCAGTATTTAAGATGCCCAAGCCAGAAAGAGGCCTCTACCTTCAAGTACCTTCTAATGTATGATTCAACATCAACACAAATATTTTGTTGACAAACTATACTGAGACTGAAAATAGAAGCCACACTTATTTTGGTGTCACTGAAGTAGTATAAACATCAAATCCTTTTTGCTTTTCTTACTGGAAGCAAACTTGAACACATACTGTATAAAATACAATATGGATATCTTGTATAAAATATGCTGATTTAAAAGATTAATTAGAAAGTGAAATATGACATTTTCCCCAAAATGTTACGGTAATTTAACTATATGTTCATTCTCTGAAATAATTTGCTATGAATTTGCAGCAAAATCTAAATGCTTCTGTATTATTAGGTAAGCAGACTTAAAGCCATTTCCAGGAAGATGTTACATTAAAGGCTCTTCATTTAATGCATTAAGGGCAACTATAGCAAAGGGATATAAGGGAAAATAGTAGTAATGTAGTTATGATTTTATGACAGTCAATTTCCATTTGAAGTGATCTTGCTTTTTAAAGCTAAGCCCAGTTGTTAAGGCTTCCAGATTGATGTCCTTGGCCATGACAGTTTTGCTAACTTGAAACCTTCAGCCACTGTTTGGGTCTCTCCCCTAGTTTCAGTTCAAAATGGAAGTTCTGATGTTCAGCACTGATGAATGTGCATCACATGGCACAGGGCATGCCTTCCTGCATTCTATCCATCTATCTGTCCATCTATCTATCTATCTGCATTTTAGCAGAGGCTATTTGTTTAACTCTGCTATTACAGTGATTGTATCATGAGCACCCACAGCACTGAGAGAAATTACAGAAATCTGGCTCTGTGTTTTAAAGAACTGAATCTCTCGTTTCCAGTGCAGAAAAAGAACTGAACCCTAAAATGATTTCTTGGTTTTTGACTTCAACTTATAGATTAATATTAGACACCCAAGACACTTTTTAAAATGCAAGTTCCAAGTCTGAATGAGATTAAATAGCTGTTGTGGGGTACTTTTAAAAAAACCTAGATGCTTGCATAACAGAAAATCTAAAGTCCTTATTAAGCCATGTCATTTTATCCATATTTACGTTTTATCTACCTGTGGCTTTCTTTCTTTCCACTCTCATACTTAACATGGACTTTAAGTGAAAAATACCACTGAAATGTAACATTGCCATTTTGGCTAACATCTTTTTTGTCTACTGTAAGGTTTTCTGATTTAAAAATTCTAACAATATTTTAAAAGTAAAACTCAAACCAATATTATTTTACAGATCTTCTTTTGGACTGTACACTGAAAACTGGATAAATACTTTCTTCTGGGGTGTTTTTATAGTAAAGGAATGAGACATTCCTTCTTTTATCATCAAAGGGAATAAATTAATATTGGTAAGATAAGAAACTTTCATGTATTCTGATGCATCTCTGGCCTGGAGATACCTGGGACTCAGGAGACTTAGAGAGCAGCTGGGCTAGCAGAACTCATATTTCATACTAGAATCTGTCAGATAACAAACAAAAAGATGGAAGCATGGATATGCATCAACCAGAAGGGTTTTGTTGAATCAAGGAGGAACTTAGAGATCCAGCAATACTTAGTTTCTCCAGTGAAGGAACATTTTGAGCACCTAAGTGAAGAAATGTTGACAGAACCAGATAGCCTTCACGAGAGAGTTCTAAAGGCAGTCAAATAAGAAAAATAAGTTAATATTAACTGATTACTTATCTCTCTTGTTAGCCCATACTCTAGAAGTATAGAAGCTGGGAAAAGTGACAATGCTTATTAAAAGATAACAGGAAGAGTCTTAGAATAAATCTGATTTCTGAAGCAAGTTAATAAAAATCTGATCAAGTATAGAAATAATTTATGCAAGAAAATAAAGCATCTATGTGGTTCTTGCAGAGGACTCACAGCTGTTCGTTGTAGTCAGTAAGCATATGGATAAACTTCAGGCCAGCTGATATATCTAAATTTCACGAAAAGCTTTAGACTAAGTTATTTATCACAGGTTCTTCAAGAAATTGAGCTGACAAGGAATAAAAATGGGAGCTAGTACCATTATATAAATCAATTATGTCCCCCCACCTTTTGAATGTTGTGTCAATTTTGATATGATCAGCTCATCTCAGAGAGATATATTGGAAGTAGAAAAGGATTGAGAAAAGGGCGATAAAGTGGATCAAGACTTCTGTATGAGAAGAGATTAAGAACAGAAAAGGCTCTTCATCTTGCTCTTGGATGAGGAGGGATGTGATCTGTTTTTGCAGTCATGAATGGCATGGAAAATGTGCATAGGAAATGACTATTAGTGTATCTCACAAGCCAAGCATTAATAGCTTGCTTAAGTTGAATGCAAGTATATTCAAATGCAAAACTCTGATGCAGATGAGACCAGTGTAACCGGCTTCAGAGAACAGTTGTGTCACTTCACAGAAGTCCATCAACAGCTATTAAATACAAATAAGGTGGGCAAACTGGTTCAGGATGGTCATTTTCTTGCACACCACAGGAATTCAGGGGAGTATACCAATGGATGCATCACCCTGCCCCTGCTGTACTCATATATTTTTTCCTGAGAATCTTCTCTGGTCACCTTAGAGACCATATGCTTATTTTTATATTTGCACCGGAATATGAAAGTTAAAAAAAAAAGGTAGATATTAGACAAAAGGGGAAGTAATAAACACAAGGGAAAGGTATCAGTAAAACATGGGAAATAGATGTTTGACAGAGCAAAAAAGAAAGATACAGATGGGCAGAAGGTAAGATTGTGGCAGGAAATGGAGTGAAAAACTGGGAGAGGAGAATTGGCAAAAAGGGGAAAAGGTTAAATATACACAAAGGAAAATAGGGGGCTTCAAAGCAAGGTGAATGAATACATGATAATGGAAGCAGGAGAAAATGCTGTATATCTGAATAGTGGAGATTCATGGTAGCGGGGAAAAGGCTTTATTACTTTTTCTTTTTAATAACATGCAGAGTCTTTGCAGGTGACCTGGATATGGTAGCACATTATGCATGCCTTAATAAGAGACTATGACTCTTTGGTGATTGCTTTCTCGTGTGCTCAGGGGCCTAATCTCCAGTCAGGGCAATTCATTTATATGCAGCGGACTCCACTTGTAGAATGATGTCAATCAAGCAGCTGTGTTTCTGGACAACTAGAGACACTTCTGAAGTTCAGATTCTGCCAAATTTAATAAGGCAGTGTCAAATGTATTCAGATCAAAGCTGCTTACTTTTAATCTTTCTGTTTCTAGATTTAACATGAGTCTCAGGACAGAGTAGCTCATCTGAAAACAAAAATGCCTTGTATCTCTTTGCATGGGATAAATCCTTACCAAATTGTCTTTAATAAAACCTTGCATTTTAGATATGAGAAGGACCTTTATTCTAAAATTCTTATTAACTTTAATTCTTACATTACTTGCTCTTCACGTTACCAAAGTTTATAAGGGAATAGTCCTTATTGCCATGTAAAGTTCTTCACAGTTTACTGTCAACTGCTATCAGAAGTCAACATAAGAAGCTTTCTAACGTATGGGAGAAAGAAGTTCCCACATGATAAAATTATATTCCTCTACTAAAGTTAATGGACTAGGCTAATTAACAGTAATTGAAGGTGCAATGTCAGTATACTTTTCCTTTTTACAGATCAGTCATTTGCCTTGATATAGGACTCTTTATGCAAATATGGAAACATGATTCATTACTATGAATTATTTTAAAAAGAGCTTGAAAGATAAACTTTCAGCAGAATGTCTAAAGCAGACAAGAAATAAGCAAATTGGTTTCAAGAACACAGGGTTCCGTAAATTAGGGCAATAATGTGCAAGCAATTAGACACCAAATATGCTAGAGATGCATTTCCTACCCACTGTGCAAATGCCCTTAAATGCAACTATGCACACACCTTGCCAGTAAAATTTGCCAGTGCTTATGCAGAAAATGCCAGAACAGAAGTTTGACAGGTTATGAAAAAGGTAAGTTAAGGGAAAAACATTTGAGAGGCCGGAAGTTTTGCTTTAATCTTAGCAATGTCCATGTTTGCTAACAGATATCCCAGATATCAGAAGTTTCAAGACTTGCCTGTCTAAGGAAATAGGCAAATATTCAATATTCATTCAGTGGTTTCTGCATAGTCCAGTCAGCAGACATCCTGCAATGATGTCTGCTAACACCATCCTGTGAAATAAATTGAAATAAAACAACCCAAATAAAGCAGGGCATATTATTTCTCCTGAGAGTAATATTATAATTTTTATAAGAGTGATTATTTTAATTAACTGTTCATGTTGTGACTTTTTCCCTCCCTTTCCCTTCCTGATGACCTAATCATCAGACAATATTTTAAATGGCATTCTTAAATATACAGTGTTAAAATTCAATACTAGCATCAAGACAGAAGTCTGCATGCTTTACAGCATTTTCAACATAAATTTACAATAGCAACAGTGTAGACTCCTGAGGGAAGGAACTCAATAAAAAGAGCAGTCTAGAAATGTGGCTAACAGACTGGTTGTGCATATTGACATTCGTATCATATTCAAGTTAATGGGCAAAAGTACACAATTTCCTGCAGGAAAAGACAGCAGAGTCAGTGTCAGTGTCAAATTCCCAATGTTAATTAGGAAAAAAACATCTGCAGTTATTTGGAAATAGAAGTAATCAAACTTAATTATGGAAATTTATTTAAAATTAGACTTTTTGTATATTTTACCATGCTTTGCTCTATCAAAGAACTGCTAGTAGAATGGCAGAGAAGGAAAGGGAAATAGCTGGTCATTTTTTGCAGTCTAACATCATCGGCAAAAATGTTAGTCATGTTTTCTTAAGTTTTATAAGTTGCCAATACATGACTACAAAGCTACAATGTTAAAATTCACCTTTAAAACCTCCCCCATGTTCTGCTAATTTTACTAAAAATATTAAAGTATATTATCTCTGCACAGAACCTCACGTGAGCCTTTTTGATATGCATACTGTGATTTTGAAAGGAAGCAAAAATTTAAATATAAAATAAAATTAATTTAAATATAAAATATAAAATTTAATTATAAAATAAAAAAGGTATATTTGTTAATAAATATTCTCTGCACTTTCGAGTACTATATCTGAGATATGGACTAGAAATATAAAGTTGAAAAGTTAGTCTCTTTTGTTTCCCTCAGTCCATGAAGTAGATATTTAAACCTACAGATTTTGGACCATTTTCTCTACATACACCCTCCTATCACCAGCACCCTAAGCCTGACTTTTGATCACAGGGAAAATTAAAGAAACACCTCTGAATATTTGTAAGCACAGGAAAAGAACTGAAGAGTTCATGTGGCAGCACCAATAGTCTAATCCTGCAGGAGCCACTGTGCATCCAGGTAAAAGGATCCTACTCACAGAGGAATACCTTGAGCCTCTCCAGATATATCTGCCATTCCAGTTAGCTGAGCATGTTAAATGAGCAGGTCAAGGGGAGTCACTCAAGAATTCGAAACCTCAGGGAGCACTGGCCTTCCTTGTGTCCGATTCAGTCTTACTGTGGCAATTCAGTGCTTCACAAAAGGGTGAAAATACATCAAAAGTCTATTGATACATAGAGAATAAAAAAAAAAAAAAAATCCTAAGCCCAAATATGCCCTTGCAGGTTACCAACAGAAGCCCTGAAGCACGGTATTAATACAATAGAAGTATGGTACAAACAAGATGGACATACAGCTGATGCCTTTTCCTGGTCTTAAAATCAAGAGTCATACATGGTTAGAAGGGGAAAAGGGATTTTACCTTGGTATTTATTTTAAGGATCCTTAGGTGCACCACATCCAGGTCAAATGCACCGAAATGCACCCCGCCAAATGAACGCCCCAAAAGATCTGGTATAACATTATAGGTCTGACTAATTAGCATATCTATCAAAGATTCCCCAATGAGAGGCTCAAGTGAGCCCCCCTCCCCAAGGAACCTTCCCCTGGATGGTTCTATCTTAGTTTACAGAATGTGTTCTGGAGGGGACCTTGGGGTCTGGGGCACACTGATCCCTGGCTACGAAGCTTCTAAAATGTTTAATCTCTCAGCTTAACAAACAAGTCCAAGAATGTAGGCAAAAGCACTAAGAATACAGAAGCTGTAAAAAAGGTATAATGGGTATAAAAGAAAAGGCAAAAAATCTTCATAGCTTCACAGCAATCCTCCTTTTTAAATTCCACTTAGAAATATTCAACATTTACACACCAAATCTCATATCCCAACCTTGATTTTTTACTTGAAAATCACACTAAGCTGCCATATGATTTTTTCCATTCATTTTTCAAACAACATTTTAAAACACTGTAAATCCCTTTCCCCTACTGTCTGACTGGCTAAGTCCAAAGTTTCTCCCCTTTCATGATTAGGAAATATCCTCTCTTTCTAATGTGCAAATATACATTAGGTGCACATCTGCGGTACTGAATTTAAAAGCAGCCCTTGCCAAAAAGAGGAATATGAATAATATTTTGGATGACAGTATTGGCATAGAATTCTATATTCAATAATTTCGTGGAATATTTTCAAGGTAAACATTGCTTATAGCTTTGTTGCCTTGCAAATATTTGTGAAGGCAGTAGAGTTGGAAAAATTCATAGGGAACATCTCTGCTCATTTTTCTCTAAAAGCTGATGCTTCTATTCTATAAATACAATTCTGATTTCACTATTGTATGAGAAGACAATATTGTAGTAAAGGTGATAGTTAGTTTTGGGGTTTTTCTGTAGATACCTAAGTTTGTCACAACACATGGTTAAAATTTCATTACTAAATTAGGGTAGTTAATTTAGGTAAGTTTGCAGTTTTCAAATAATTATATTGTCTTCCAGAGTTTTTTCTTCTCTTGAGTAGCAGCTATACAATCCTTCTAATCCACTTTCTGCTGTCTGTGGAAAATCTACCTGTCTCCAGCAAAGTGTTCCTCATTTTGTGTGTATCACAGTATTTGTTTGTCTTTCATTTGTGAGTTAAGTGACAGAACTGAACAATGTGACTTCTTGACTAACAAGGATGTGAGTTAAGAATGTAGTGATGTAGTGAAATACCAGGTTCTGCTTATAAATCATCAGTGCTAGCTTTGATAGCTGTGGTGGGCTCACAAATGAGCAGGTTGTACCTCTCCATCTATATCATTGTGTTTATTGTTCTCATAATTAAATTTGATTTTTATTTGAGATCATTGCTATCCAGTATTTTGCCTGTAATTCCTTATTTGATAGACTTCAATGTCTTTCAAAATTATATAAGTAGCTGCTTTTTATCATAGCAAATCAGATCAATTCGGTGCAATCTAGTTGACATGACTCATAAAAATGCAGCCTGACAAAGCTCTCTTCTCTTTCCTGAAGACTGGCACTGCTATAATTTCGTACACATTTTCTGCATTTTCCAGTTAGGAACACCCACCTTTACTTTAAAACGGTTATTTGAAAGATCTCTAACCATAACTGAACTTTTTGAGTGCAGTTTTCCTTTTCTATATGCGTATATGTGTATGTCACACGTATATGCGCATGTGTGTATGTCTTGTGTGCAAGATTTCAGTTTTCACAAAGCTCTGAGTGCCTGTGAATCACAGAAGCCTTCACTGTCTTCATGGTTTAAGTGGAAGCACTTAAATTAATTCTAAGGTAAACCTAAATTTCCAAAAGAAATTAACTTCTTTTTAAATCTAAGGTAAGTTGGCTCTTCTAAAAGAGTTCAGATGTCTGTTGTCTGGATAACAGAAGGCAAAGTCATTTAAACATTATAATCTAATCATTCTAAACTGGAGTCCAGGTCAGGAAATTTCTGAATTTCTGTTCTTATAAGTGCTATCAATTACTGCCTTTTTCTATCCTTGTTGTCTTAAAGACAGGTCTCTGGTAACATTTCTTCACTGTGCTAGAGTGTCCTTGGATTTCAGTGTTAAACACAAAGGCCTGGTAAATCAGGTTTCTTTCTGGAGATGCATTTTGCACAGATGCACTGCCCAGTCAAACTTAGAGAATTACCATCTTCCGTACATACAGTTGCATGATTCCACCAACATCCTTCTTTTCACTTTGCTCCTCCTTTTTACTCCTGCCATGCATGTATGTGAAGTCAAATAGAGTACATGTATTCCCCTGAGTGTCTCCCAGATTAGACCTGAACTTAATCTGGTTCTTTTCTTTTGTGAATATTACAGTGAACATCAAAATTTACCAAAATATTCCTGCTTACAGAATGTGCCCCACACATTCTTACCCAAAAATCACAGCTTTGTGAGTGTTGACCACTGCAGATTGCCAGCATGGGAATTAAATATACCACATAGGACCTGACTGTGACTGGTACTGTGCAGAATCACATTGATTTCTCATGGTGAGAAAAAGAAGAGTGAGATGCAAATAATGTGTTTCTGTATGTAGCAGTGTTACATGGTTGTTGTCATTTCACACCTGATCTCTAACTGCAATAAGAGAAAACCTCTTTTTATTTCTCAGGAATCCAGGAAATGGTACAATTCCAGTGTTCTAATTGCATTTCAAATTCTCCTTGCACAACACTTAAGTGAAAAAGATGAAATAGAGGCAAGGGAAAAAAAATTTAGAATTCAAGATATGTGGTCTGACAGAGCCTAGAAATTATATGCACAGTCATTAGCCACCTGTCTGGGTAATTTGTCTAAGTATTGTTTGAGTCATTATGTTCAAGGCTAGTTTTCAATCACGTGCTACAAGGACTTCAATACTTACCACGTTCTCAACACAGGCAAAATCTGCTGATAATAAAGTCAGAAAAGATGTAGCAGCTGGTCTCCTGTGCTTTGTTGCCTGTGTTTTTAAAGCCGTATTATCAAGGTAATGCTCCCTACAAGATAAGAAGATAAATAATTTGAGTGAATAAGCCTTTTTTATGGAACTCCTGTATAACTGGACCAACATGCTTTCTTGAATAAGGAACTGTGGATTTAAACTGCAAAAGTAAAACCACTCTTTTTTTTTTATTTATTTAAGTGGCATCTATGATTTTAGCCATATGTAACCCTTCACAAAGTCGGTAGCATAGTCCAGATTATCTAAACGTCTTTATTAGTTTACCAAGAGGAGCTAAATGATATTTTTATTTTCCTTTGTGCTCATTTGATTGCATATACTTGCTGTTTTGGTCACTTTAGACACAACATTCAGAAGGTTGGTCTTTCACTTTTAGCAAATTCAGAAGATCCAAGACATAATCAGAGAGAATTCTTGAGGTTATATCAGTCTCTTTTCCAAACCAAGTAAATCTTTAAGTGTTATTTCACTAAAATAGGAAATTATGAATTAGATGTGTGTACACAGTCAGAGAGCAAGTTAGCAATACTTAATATACTTGTAAAACTCCTCATTCCCTCTCAGTTGTATTTTGTTTTAGTATAAGAGCTTTCTGAAATGTTTTGGTCTCTCTTCTCTTCCCTAGACATTAATTTGCTGGCTTATCCCAAGCTATCCAATTCCAGCATCCCCATAATAACCTTTAAGGACCCTGTTTTTCCCTTATCTCCTCTGCAAAAACTCCTTATGTTCCAAATGACAACACAATCACCCTGGTCTAACACAGCATAACTCTCCTGTGAGTCCTGTGCTCTACCTTTTAACGGAGTTCATCTAGAGCCGAATCCCTCATCTTTTTCAGAGCTTCCCCAAAATGCCTATATTTCATGGACAAGAGCAAAAAAGTATCATCCACAGTTCTTGCATCCCCTGCTTCAATTTCCACAAAAATCTACCAAAACAATACTGTGAAGTGACACTCTAACAGCCAGCAAAGGACACAATATGAAGGAAGTGGACAGTAGGGCAATTTACATTCTAATTGATTTTCCTGTTCTTTCCCAGTAGACAGTAAAGAGTGTTTGTACATAAACGTCTGGAATTTAATGCTGTACATACAGCTCTGGACTCCTCACATAGTGTAACAGACCTGTTTCAATAATTTGTATTGTTTAGAAGAAACTATCAATAGCTACAGCCTAAAGGAGAATACTCAAAATAGTTCAAATGCAAAAATACACCAGGCAGAAGGAGGGATTGGTTACCCAAGAAGATTATAGAGTCATTGTCCATTGTTCAGAGCTGAAACTGGGAAAGCCGAAGCTCAGCTGGAGTTGAAGCTCCAAGGGTTTAGTTAGAGCAGAAGGATGCAGTCTTTTCTTGGAGGAACATGATAAGAAAATAAAAGGCAACAGACGCTGGACACATAAATACAAGGACACACAGCTATGAAAATCATCTCATATAGGTACAGCTTAACCAGAGAAATTCTGAAATCTCCATCCTCAGTGGACTGGACTGGACACATCCCTAAGCAACCTGCCCTAATATGACATTCTGTGAAGAGCAATTTGGATCACCTAAAATGAAATTAGTTTGTGATTTTATAATTTTATTTTTCATAAATGACTGTAATTTTTGGTCTTTATTTTCATGTTCTCTGAGGTATCACTGAAGAAGCCAGTGTCCATACCAATGGAAGGTAACTGCTGAATACCTACTAAAGACTTTAGATGAATTCCCAGTGAAAATAAATATTTTCAAATTCATACATTGCAACTTCTATGATATTTTAAATATTTAGAGTAGAAATATTACAAAAAAACTCACAACCCCCCACCAACAAATTTAAAATTTAAGATTCCTTTTCTACTTGGGCAGCTGTATTATTCTTTGCCCAGCTTTCCTTAACACACTGAATTACTTCAGTCATTTTGGTAGGAGTCATTCAGCATTATGGCAGGAGGAAATCCATCTTGGATGCAGTATATCAATAATATTATTTTTCCTTAGTACTTTATAGTGTATATTTCCAAGAAAAGGAAAAAAAACTTTCTTTCAAGAAAATAACATAATTTCTTTGCATGTCAGTCAATCAATATCATGCATCCTAAAGCACTTTCAAAAGATGATTTAATAAGGCTAGGGCAATTTATCACAGTTAAGTGCCATAAGTTGTTATTCAAAAAAACTCTCATTGACTTTATGTTGAGTCACTACTCTATGAGGCTTTGCTGCTATGCCTGCTGTGCTTTTGAACAGCCAGCCATGGTGTTTAAGAAATCTCCTTTGCGTCATTGGACTTGATATTTTTCCTGGGAATTAAAAAGGATTATTTTGTGATTTAAGTTTGAAGTTTCATTCCATTTCTTTGAAAACAATTTGCCTGATTGTTTCTTTATAATTATTTAAAAAGACGAGAGATTGAAGTTAAATTAATTTTTGTATTTTACTTTCTACTAATTCTCTACTGTATATATTCCTTGTTTTGAGTGATCAGACTTGTAATAGAGTAAAGGTTGGATGAGCTGAGAAAGTAGAAATGCACCACAACTCAACAGCTGGAAACTTTCATTAATTTCCTAATTGTACAAGATTAAAGATCAGTTTCTAAAATCAGATTTTGTGGTTGTTGTTGGGTTGTTTTGGTTTGGTTTGGTTTTTTTTTTTTTTTTTTTGAGAGGAATATAAATTTAAAAAAAGAAAAAGTTAAAAAAAAAATGACAGAATGGTAGTCCTTTCCAACATCCAAGTCCTAGCAGTAAGAGAGAAATACACTCTTGTTTCTTTCTGCTTAGTGAGATGTTCCCACTCCTAAGAGCTTTAAAGAGTTATGGAGATAACAGAAAATGGATTTTTTTTTTTTTATTATTCTTGCCTAGATTTCATTCTGGTTAATTTTGTGGATATCTTTCTAATATTAACATAAGTTGACTATATACTGCTATGTGAGTGGTCTTGACTTACAACAGTTTTAAGGGTTGCTAACTTTTCACTTGAAATAATAACAAATTATGTGCTACAGATAAATTAGTTCAGATTCAGAAAGGAAACAATGTGTGCATTTACATTGTAGAGTTGCTCTGATATTTTTCTTTAAATTTGGAAAGACAATTTACTGGCAATCTATTTCTACATTTGTGTTTCTAAATAGGAACAAGAAAGTTAAATATTTTTAAATCATGACCTCCCAAAAAAGAAACAAACAAGAAAACAACAAAAACTAAAAAACTAAATCAAAACAAAACACACAAAAAAGCCCACAAAAAAACCAACAAAAGAAAACAAAACCCAAAAAAACCTCACATATAAAGTTCTATTCTACCACTGAGTTCAACACTTTATTAAGTTAAACCAGCCAATTTGCCCAAATGTGTATGTAATTTGAACTGTTTATAAATATCTCATAATAAAAGCAAATGGCATAGGTAGTCTATTAAAAATAGCAGGCACTACTGATCACTACTAATTGCTATGTTTACATTCTAAGTGTCAGAATGATCATGCAATTTTCCCTCTTTACCTTTCCTTTCTTTCCTCTTGTCTTTATCTAATAGATATTTAAAAATGCAACTGATAAGAAAAGTACCATTTTACATTTTTTAGTCACAAGTTTTTAAAGTTATTATAAGTCTTTAAAGTTAATATGAACTGAAAATGTAGAAGAGCAAAAAATTGTTAATCAATTCTGTAGTTCGTAATGCTAAGATTTTAAATTTAATTGCTATTGATGTCAATAGTGCAATATCCACACTCCACAACTCAAAGGCAGTAAATAGGGATAGAGTATTTTATGCTGCTTCTATCTCCCTAACTGTAATTATCTCGAGCAGTATCTAGATTTTTTTCTTCATCGCATATTTTTTTCATAAGTGAAATACCAATAACTTTGAAAATCTAATGTACATTTATTTTCTTCATTATAAAATAGAAAGCCTATTATATGAGTAGTGTAATGTACAAATTTTCTGCAATTTGATCATTATATGGCTTTCTGTATTTTCTATCATATCCTATAAAATAAGATGGAAATTGCAGTAGTGTTAGATTGACTTAAATTAGCCAAGACTGGTAATAACGATCGCTCTTACTTCTTCTCTGCAAGTCAGCAAGTGATGATTGAAACTTGCTGCTATTACTCTTATTTGCAAGTTATTTGAAGAATTATCTAAAAAGGAATATCAGGTCATCTTTTGAGTTTACTCCAAAACAGACCTCTTGTTGCTTTCATATTTTAGGTTTTCAGCCACGTATGTAAACCATTTTTATTAATGGAAGCTGACATGTAAAGGTAATAAAACCTTCATCTTAAAACAACAGAAGACATTTTTGTTGTTTTTAATTTGTCAGATGATATGAAAAATATTTTGTTGATTTATTTAAATGTTATTCTGCCAGGAAACAGAATTGGCTTTCTACAAAGAGCATAAAGCTCTGTCTCATAGTAAATGTCTCATAGTAAGTGAATTTTTTCAAACAATATGGGTTGGTTTTCATTTGTCTCCCATTTAATGGTGTTATTTATATTAACTTTATTACAATCTCAATGTCCTCATTTGTTTTTTTCACTGCCACTTTCTAAGTAGAGGAGTAAATGTATGTCAAATTTTCTCTTTTGTTTTAAACTCGTTGTTTGCCTTTTATTCTACTTTTCCTGAGGATTCTTTATTTATGTCTTTAGTGGCTGAATACTCTCAAACTCCATTGAAGTAGGCAGGAATTAGTATTTAATAATTGGTAAAATCAAGTGGTTTCTGGAGAAAAAGCAAAAAACCACGATGCAAGGAAAGTAGAAGAGCGAGTCAAAACCTGGAAAATTATCTGTGCACTGAGTAGACAATATCTGATTTATTTCTGTTGTGATTTGAACAAGTATCAATTTTAGTACCTATGTGTATTTTTGACACTATTTTACTTAATTTTTTACCCTTATTCTCCTCACTTACAGATGCTACCGTAACCTGATAGTAATATTTAGTCTTTTTTTTTTCTCAGCAGGCAAGAATGTTTTGTTTCAACTCTCAAATATCTGGGCAAATGTTTGCTTTTATCCAACCTACAGAAAACCAGAAAAACTTCAGAGACAACCATAAAGAGGGAGAAGTCATTAAATTTCGCAGAGTCATGGAGCTGGGAGAGATAGGCTCATCTTCACATCTAAGACAGAATCGTTAAAACCAACCTCATGCAATAATTTTATTTGTTCTCTTTCACCTTGAGTCATAATTCATCTTATATTTTGGTGACTGTTGATTTATGTTTGAGTTTTTTAGGTCTATGGCTCTGAGACAAGCTAAGTCTGCAGCAGCAGTTTTCAAAGAGACTATTATCACACCTGGTTTGCAACAGGTCTTTTTCCATTAAATATTTTTATGTGAGAACACTAATAGGTATTTTCTGAATATAGAAGTCTTTCTGGATTATCAGAAAATATTTTTTTTTTCCATTTCAGTATTATTTGAACTAGCATATGAAGTTTAACAACTTAAACAAACAGGATGCTTTGTGGTATTTATTAAGGCTGAAGTAATTTCTCATGAATGAAAATCATGCTTGTGTTCTGCTAAATTATTTAAATTTGTTCCCAGTACCAATATAGCACATGGATTTCTTTTAACGTGTAGTCCAGTTGGTATGTGATCTGGGGACAGACCTGTGAGTGGCTGCAATCTTCCAGACAATCTCTTTATCTGGGAATGACATGGTATACATATTTTGCAGGAGATAACTTTAAAAATAGGAGAGGTAGCATATTTGTAGTTACCTAAGGTTAAAAATAAAAGAGTTCTTTTGGCGTGGAAAAAAAAAGGGGAAGGAAAGAGATATCATACTTAAAGGTGAGATGTACCTCAGTGCCCACTGCCGTTCATTCCAAACAGCTGAACTGGTACCATTACTATGTAACCTGGGTTAAAAACCCACTATTTTTCAACAGTAATTGGAAGTCCCAAATATATTTGAATACCTTAAGTTCTGTGGCCAGCCATTTGGAAAATTGTCTCAAAGAGTTCTTCTTGAGAACTCCACTGCTGTTCACACTAAGGTCCACAGCAATCTGAGAGAAGTACAGAATCAACAAAGCTGGTAGACAATTATACTCTAGTCTTATCCTTCCCTTGTTACTGTCAGCAATTTTCCTGTTTGCTACCAAAGACAGTATGCCTGGCTTTTGTTTATGCTTTTGTCAGTGCCTTCAAAATTGTATTCCTCTACTTCTTTACTGGGCTATCATCCTAGGCATTTAATATCTTGTAAAATAGTGTTTGTGCAAGTTGTGTTGTTGTTTAAAGATAGTCTGTTCACAGCTGGTTGCTCTGCTGTTATCACCTGAGTATCTTTTGGACTTTTTCTTATCTGCCTGTTTCTTTCTTCGATGACTACTTATAAACAATGCCAGTATAATTACGTGTTCAGATAACCTATTATGCTCTACATTACCTGTATCTATGGCTTGGTCACATAACCCTTGAATTTCTCTAATAATACACAATAAAGGAAATCTGTAGTGCAGCATTAGTATTCTTCATTCCTCAAGCAGAGAGGTCTTAGAAGCTTCTTTTTAAACATTCTATCTATCAAGAACTTGTGGGTACTGAATCAGTGTACAATGCACTGAGAAGTCCACCAGAGACTTCATTAATGCTAGCTTCTTTTACCAAGGGGGTCATGTATGCCCCAGGAGTGCTAGAAGCACATCATTTTCTTGTTCTAAACCCCAGCATTATTAAACTCTGTTTTTTCTGTGTATATTTCTGTATATTTGGGCTTCCTAGGTTAGTAACTAGGATTTTTCAGGACAGAATGCGCTGCCTTGCTATCAACCTCTATATTTCCATAAACACAACAGTGAGAGCAAAGTAAAGATTAATTTATTAGAAAATGACTTATTTGAGAAGTTGGTGACTTTCAAACACACAGAGACAAATTGAAGTCCCTATTCTTGTTTGTCTTTTTACATTCCACAAAGCTGAAAGATGATAAAGACATGTTTATTTTCATATTTATTTTCATCATTATATGATTCTATGATTATCAGAAAAGATCTTACTGTTGCTAAATCCAAATCTCATTGCAAACTCCACCCTTAGTCCTCCTATTCCCTAATACAGAAAGACAAATACAGTTAAAAATAAAAAAATCTTTGCAAAAATGCAAAAATTGAAAACAAATATTCAATTTTAATTCATGCTGTCCATCCTTTCTGCAATTTGTTTAGTTTATTTCATGCTCTTGGAGCAGTAATTTTCTAGTTTTCCAAAGTTACTGCCTATTTTCCAGTTGACACTTAGGGCTCCACTCTGGTCTGACTAAAACAAGGATAAAATACTACAGTAAATCTGGATTAGTAGGTGGATCAAGCTTTTCTTTCAGTGTCTATTCCTATTTATTAATATGTGAAACATCAGCTATACCTTCAATCTAAGTACATTGTTAGGCATTGAATTGGAGTTTTGTTCATCTTTTAACTCTGTTTGATATATATAGAAAATGTGATTACTTGACCCTTCAATGAGAATGCACTGTTATTTATACTGACAGATAAAGAATTTTGTTTCCTTTCTCTCATTCTGCATAGCAGGGGTCCTGGGCATATACTTGAAATACCCTACAAATAAAAATCACTGTCAGACTTGAAGTCAGCCAGTTTTTCTATTGATTACTATATCCTGCAGCTACCTGTGCAACTAGTTGAAAACAATATGGATTACCCGTTAGATAGTTAAGATAATAGTTACTTTTTTTTTAATGAAGTATATTTTTTCTATTAAAGAAGTAAAATACCAAGTACCATCCGTATGCAATCATTGGCCTATCATTAGCTTACAAATAAAACAAAAGGAAAAAAACCTATAATGCCATAGAGAAAAGCTGTCTTCTTGGTACAATAGAATTTGTATTACATTCCAAAGAAAATCTGAGGGATTATATAGGGATACAAAATAATCTCTGATTGTACATCCAGACTCTACTATGATATTTCATTCTTAGGTCAGATCTCAGAAGCAAGTAGTGCATCAGATGTTCTGACTATATGTTCTTCTGTTATTATAACATGAACCTGAATGTATTCTTCCTTCAACTTCCTTTTTTGTAATGCCTTTGGTAGAACCTTTAGCTGATACTAAAAGAGACATAATAGATCTTGACACTGGAAAAGGAATATGTTTTTAATTTCATAGGTGTTTTATTGTACTTAATTTATTTAATTCATTTATTATATTAAAGTGACTTCTAACACAGAAAATAGCATTAATTTAAACTCTAGCTTTTCTGATTTTTTTTGAAAGTTTGAACTAAGATCAGGATCTGGATCTAGAATTTGGCTTTTTTGTGTTTAGTAATTAGAATGAAGTCCTGGAAACAAATCTTCTTGAACATGAGAAAATTCAGATTTAATCCATGTCTTTGCAAGATAATACCTCTCTTTGTGGGCTTAAAATGTGGAAAATAAAATGATAATATACAGATTTGTATGTCAGAAAGTTGTAGAAATTACAAGATAATGGAGTCTACCTGACTTTAAGTTGCATTTTTAATCATAAGCATGGACATTGTTTTGAACTGTGCAAACTGAATTTTATGTGCATTTTGAAAATGTACACACTTTCTTGTCAACAAGATCAATGAAGTGCTGTCCAAATTGTTCATCCATTACTTAGCCTTCCTAGTGTCAGCATTACTGTCAGCTTTAGTTAGAGAACTTCATTTATTTAAAATTTCTTTCACTGTGGGAAGGATGAGGAAGTGAATCATGTCTCAATAATGGGGATCTGGAAGGGGAAGGCATTGTCTTGTGTATTGAATTAACAACCACAAGGTACTAGGTCATTTTGAGGTTTGCATTTGAGGCAGAAGCTTCGTCCCAAATGATTCTGACCAGTATAGTCTTAAATGTCCAGGTCTCACCAAAATTAATGGACATTAGACTGTATACCTGGTAGTTCAAAAATAATGTAGGTAAGGCTTATCTAGTTGCTTTTCTTCTTTGTGAGAAGCATATGGTTGAAAAAACCATTTTTCCACTCCATGTGGAATGTGAATTGTTTTTTGAAATTATCTCTTAGCATAACTATCTGTTATACTATAGCATGACTGAAATGCTTTGACACTCAGTCAGCCCCACAGACATATTATGAAATGTGCTGTACTAGTGCGTAAAAATCCCGCCTCTTCCAGTTTCTTACATGACTAGAAACAGCAAAAGGGAATAGCAGCAAGACAGGCAAACAAAGACATTTGCATGAGAAAGTTATAGTCTTCATCCATTGACAGATACAGAAAAATTCAGAATCCCAAGATGATTAACACTCAGTGTAAACCACTCTTGGATAATAGAGAAAAGCTTGATTTATGTAGTTAGGTTAGGAGCAGCTGCCACTTCCAGCCACTCCATACCACAACTCTCTCCTGTTCCAGCCAGTAAGCCCAAGGACATGGGGTCTCCACTGAGGCTGAGGAACCAGCTGCCACTTTTCTGTTTGCAGGTTCAACCACTAGTAAACTGCAGAATGTGTCCCAGAGAGCAATAATAGCTGTGCACTAATATAGTGCATACTTCAGATGCAGTGAAGCTGAGAATCACGTACTGAAATACCGCTGTAGTTAGTTCTTGAATGGTCCCAAATTGTTGAATCTAATAATACATTTTTCACTCAGATATTTGGCTCATACTCTTTTTGACGTGAACAGTGAATAGTGGCTCTCAGTTTTGATCTTATTTTTCAGTTAGTGTTTGTAGGATGGTGGATAATCTTTCATTATATTCAGATATATCTGTATAGTTTCCTTGGCTTTGCAAGGTTTTCATGAATGTTATTGTTTACCCCAGTGTTGGTAACCTTGAATTTAATATTTAAACCAAAGGAATTACCAAAGTGCTCTGAACTCAAAGGTGATATGCAGGTTTCATGCCCTGCTTTGCTGCTGCGCTAAAGATCTAAATGACCATGTGCTTTGTGTTAGTTTGGGGATTCTTGCTTGGGAGGAGTTCTCGGATTCAGTGACAGTTTAGAAACAGACAATTATACTGAAAGAGTGACCTGTTGAAATATAAATGGGGAAAGTGCCTGGTAGGAACATGCAAATATTGTGCTTGCGTCCACCAAACAACGCAGAACTAACTTTCACTTTTGTCTCTCTCTACTGTTGGCTGTTAAGCCTCACATAAATCAGTTTAACCAGTCACTAGAAAGAACAACTTAAAAAAAGTAGAAGGCAGGTTTCTGAAAGCCCTGTCCTCTTTTCATCAGACAAGTCACTAGCCAATGCCCATGCTGGGAAGACAATATAGGTCATGTCCCTACAACTTGGTTCTTCTGCCTGTCCAAAATAACAATTCCAACAGTCCAGGATTAGCACTTTTGTTTGCTTGTTTGTTTGTTTGTTTTGGGGCATGGCATTTGGTCTGATGAGGTTATTATGCACTAGTTAGGCATTTGGGGGATTCCCAAGGAGCTTTTCTTTCTCCATCAAATATGTGTTATTGTGATGGGGTTATTTATCTGTCTCATAGCAGTTTACAGCTCCCTGAAATAGTGTCAGAATTTTAGTCCAAAGGTGATACAACCTCAAGGCAAGCCCAGCTTCTTGAGGAACCTGTCAGAACTAACTTTTAGTGTTGTCTCAGCTTAATTACTATAGCATCCCTGATTAACTCTGTGCCACCACCAGTGAACTCTGAAGTGAGTGCTTACTGGAGTCAGGGAAATTTAGAAGCTACCAGACGTAAATTTAGCTGATGGGCAGGGTCACTTTAGAAAATTTTAAAAAGCATTAATGATGATATGAAATTTCTGGCAAAGCCTTTTAGTTAAAATATATTTAAATTAGATTTTGGCAAAGACTTTATGTAACTAGTTGTGGGTTCTTTAGTAATAGGTGCCATATAAGGCATCATGTGACTTCAAGCACCTTTTGCTTGTTTCTCTGCTTGTTGCCCTCTTTTTCAGCCAATTCATTTATGTGGTATGTGATAAACTGTATTCAGGAACAGAATTTAAAATTATGTTCATTACTTTTTTTCTGCCACTGTTCAAATAATGTCAGTTTGATAATGTTATTCTCCTGTCTCCACAAATGCTATTGAAGAGGGCATAAGGCATTGGAGATTGGCAAGGTGGATAGAAAAGTGGGAGAAGGAATGGAAGCTGTAAAATCTGTCTTAGCTACCAAAGCAAATGTGTACAATCTTTTATCCTTGTCAGACAAGTACTGCATGGCTGGTCATCTATCTAGCTGAAATCTGCAAAACCATTATGCATTTTTCAGGCTTTTTACCTTCTTTACCTTCTTTTCTTTTCAACAAACTCTTGTTACCCTCCTTTCTTCCTTCCTGCTCCCACCCTAAATGGATTCTGTCTTTTTCAGGGAGTACATTGTTAAAGATTTATAAGTAGTGAATGAGGCTCTCTGCTGTCTTATGAAGGACATTTTTCTCAAGTAAATTGACACGTTCACTTCTGAAGGGCATTCAGTTAAACAGTTGCATAAAAACATGCTCTGTCTCCCTGCCTTTTAGCCTGAGCCAGACACTAAGTCATTCTCATCTCTTATAAACTACCTTCAAACAGGCAAGAAAATGAATGTATTCGGAGTGAAACTGGAAATACTACAGAATGTCCTCAGATTGATCAGAAGTGATCCAGGACATTAGATTTCAGGATTATTTTCAAGTTTACAGACATATTCTAGCACAAGTATTCTTTGCTCATGAACAAAAGACAAAGTGACAATGAGTGGAAGCCTAGTTCTAGAGAAGGCTGAACTGGAAATTCACTTCATGGCTGCATTTTTAGTCAGAAAAATCAAAGAAATTAAAATGTGGGTTCTAAAATACAGTTAGGAGATAAATCCTTTTCCTATTCCAATAATATTTGTATGAGAAAGAAGGAATGAGATACAGCAGTAGAGGACCAGAGGAGAAGACAGCAGAAGACTTCCATCCTTCAGACAAAAATTAATGAATCATCAGCTGTACTGTATAAATTCTTTCAGGTAGTTAACAATTACTAAAATCAATAACATTGCAATGTAAATTAATAACTTTATAATATTTCCTTACCATGTTGACTTTTTTCTTCCGTCATCTAGGAAACATGTCGCTCCTTGAAAAAATCCTGTCTTAAGTAATAGTAGGTGAGGCTAATAATGCTCTTTATTTTGCTTCTCTACAGGGTTTCCTGTACAGATGAATGACTCGGATTATTCTCTATTCGAGCATTCTTTTCAAGGATGCATGCAGAGTATTCATGTTGATGATCAGCTGGTGGATTTGCATGCAGTGGAGCAAGGCAAGCTGGGAAGCTTTGCCAATGTCACCATTGACATGTGTGCCATTATTGACAGGTAAGTTGTGGAGAGATCACCCATACTCTGATACACTGATATGTCCTTCATATTCTGAAAATATACACTGATCCAGAGAAGATGGTCTTGACACTGCCAGTGATCATGTCAAGGTGGCCCTACCTTTTTATGAGTGGGAACCATGCTTAGATGATGCAGATGATGGCTTTAAATTGTAGACTGTGTAGGGTGCAGTGGAAAGCAACTCTCAAATCTCCCCACTTACCAGCAGAGGAGGAGGTGAAAAATTCTCATAAGCCAGGCTCAGCCTATATGCCTTGAATAGAGGAAACTCCTCACACATTTTGTCTGTTTCTTGGATGACTCTGATGGAGACCTGTTTGCAACTAGAAGTTGTGGCTCCTGGCTGCAGCCCCTTCTGGCTTGCCTGTGTTCCTCAGAGAACTAAACCAGGTCCACAAGCTTGCACATCAGTGATGTAATAAATGCTCAAACTTAATTAAAATAATGCTTACTGGGTTTGGTTTTTTCCAGTCTGAGAAGAGTAACTGAGAATTAGGGCAGCCTTTCACTTTGGCACTACCTTTTAAGCCACTTACCTGTATTTCTTTTATGTTGCTTCTGATTAATGGCTTCTTTGTTGGTGGAAAAAAGACAATACTAGGAAAGACAGAAAGAACAAGTAGCCCAAATCCTGCATACAGGCAGCTTGGCTTATCATGAAAATTACCTGTACATTAAAGCCATTGCAAGCCTGCTGGAAAGCTGAAAATGGGTTTTTCAAATAGTGCTCTGAAAGAAGCAAAGAGTACTAGATCACAGAACCCTAGAATAATTCTGGTAACAACCAACTACTGGAGTTCATGCCACCCTCTAAATGCAGGGCCAACTTCAAAGCTACATCGGGTTACTCAGGGCCATGTCCACTTGAGCTTTGTATATCTCAAGGATAGGAATTCTACTGGCTCAGTGATTTGGGATACCATCAGCAAATATCTGCATAGTTTCGGTAAAGAAATTCATGTGCTTTTCATTTCCTATTTTAATTTAAGAGACTCTCAAAGAGATAGATGCTAGTGTGAAAAAAACAAAATACAACATGCTGCTTTGGTCTTGCAAAATGCCTTCTGTTCCTGAAATGTAGGCATCCATTTGCACTAAATGAGTTGTGGTAGGTTGACCATGGCTGGCAGCCAAACACCCACCCTACCTTTAGCTCTCTTCCTTCTCCTGAGGGATGGGGAGAAAAACAGAAGAAAGGGAAAAAGACCGGTGGATTAAGAAGGCAATTTAATAAGAAAAGCTGCACATGCAAGCAAAGCAAAACCAGAAATTTGTTCACTACTTTGCATCAGTAAGCAAATGTCCAGCTGCTCTCAGGAAAGCAGGGCCTCAGCACATGTAGTGTTTGTTTTGGAAGAGAAACTCCATAACACTGAATACACTCCTTTCCTCTTCCATTCCCTGAATTTTTATTGCTGGGCATGATGTTGTACAGTATGGGCTTTCCCATGATCAGTTTGGCTCAGCTACCCCAGCTATGTCCTTGTCTAACCTTTACCCACCCCTCCTCCTGGTCTTTAAGGGGAAGGGTATGGAGAGAAGCCTTGATGCTTCTGGACAAGTGCTGTCCAGCAGCAGCCAAACAGTGGTCTGGTACCAGCATGGTTTTAGCCACAGCTGGGAAACACAACGCCTGTGGGCTGCTGGGAAGAAGATTAATTGAGTAATTCCATCCCAGCCAGACCCAGTATACCACTGTAGTAATCTCAGTGTTAAAGGACATGCTTTGTGGTGTACCAGTGAGGTGCTCTGGCAAGTCAGGCATTTTATATTGATTCTCCTCGTGGACCTGTTGAAGGTTGAAGTCATAATGAAAAGAGCATGTGACAAGCTGCTGTCATAGGGATGAAGTTTGTTCTGTCTTCTCACATACATGTGAAATTAAAAACAACTTCTGTGGTCAGTATTTGTCAGTTTGAATTACTTGATTTTATTTTGAATATTTGGGTTTGGAAATGTAAACTGACTTGAAAGAAAGGCCATGAAGATACAGCTATTTAAGTCTCTGCTTTTCCTCCAATGGATGAATTTAAGCTTATGCAACGATTTGTATTTATCTCAATGATTGAACCCACTTATGCAACGATTTGTATTTATCTCAATGATTGAACCCACTTATGCAAGTTTCTACTAAAAATAATGCCATTATTATAGGTAAATTAATAAGAATTAAGGTTTTGAAATGTATTGTAATGTAATTACAAGTAACTTACAATGTAAGCTAATTAGCATCAGAGCTTTACAATACATTTATGAAATACAAGACTTAAGGTTTCCTATATGTAAAGCAGCTTATTTTGGAAGTTAACTTCTTATTGAACTTACTGTTTAGAAGGTATTTTATTTTATAACACATAATATACATTCAAATAGTTCATATATTATGCCACATGCCACATAAAAATAATATATAGTGGCCTTTTATAATATGAAAATATTATAAATATATTATGCTTTCTATATTTTTGTGTATTATATATTAGGTTTATTATCTATTTATATAAACATCTGTATTCATAACAGAGTTTGGCATAAATAAAAAAGTGTTTTATCTATGCTTCCATATGTATGTTTTCTTAATATAAGAGAACATGTTCTAACTCTGTTTCTCTCCTCTGCCACCTTGGATGTTGATATCATCCTCATAAAAATTAAAGCTGTATGTCTCACATTTACGGGTTTTAAGCATAGGAAGATAATGTTGCAAGCAGAGCAGCAATTGAATAGTCACAGGAAATTAGAATAGTATCAAAAGAAGTTTCTTGGGTTGGCGTTGTTTTTTTCAATGATTGAGATGTAATCAAGTTTGTTGTTTTCCCATGATCAAGTTTATTTCTCCTTAATTTGCCCTTTAGAACAAACCCTTTGGCTGTGTAGCAACAATGCCAATATCTAGGCTGGATTTTCATGGCTGTGTTATTAGTATCCACAAATAAGGGTTTGCAAGCACTTCTGCTACAATATGCCATTATATATAACATATGTGGCTTTCTTTCAAGGAATCCAAGTACCATGTGTGCTCTGTATCATCTCAATTTCACTTCCTTTGAAAGGGGAAGATACTTGTGGCTTGTCATCGTGGGATCCTCCTGCTTTTTTAAACTAGTTTGGATCTGAATCGTAAAGGCTTCAGCCATGATCATCAACATGGAAATTGCTCTCATAGCCACACTTCAGTAAAGACCCCGACTGGGCAACAAGATAAGCTGTCACATTGAATGATTCTTAATGCAGGCTTCAGCCATTTGGTTCAGGGCACAAAAGGTGAAGTTGTAAATGGTGGCATTTTTCATCATTAGTCAGAGTGGTTAGTGATGAGGGGAAAGTTTTCTCCATAAGAACATAACAAAAGGTACTGAGGATTTGTTGAATTCTTGGGCTGCACCTGCCTGAGGGTAACTCTTTCCAAAGTCCCAGGTTCTGCCGAGCTAAATGCTGGCCTGATATGGAAAAGGTTTCTGCATTTTGTTTCCAGCAGTTTTGAAAAATGTGAAAAGAATAGTCATGTTAGAGTATTATGCTTGTACTTGGGAGACCCAAGTGTTAAAACAGTGCCTTTTTATTTTGTCTCCCCTTCCTCACATGAGCATTTTTTTATTGTAAAGATTGCAAGCTGAGATCTAATTACAGGGGAACACCAAAGCTAAGGAACATTCTCTTTTTACCAGTGATTAAATAGTATAAATGCATATAATTTCATGCAGGTATGTATAATTACAGGCCGTGAAAATGCTACTGAGAAAAAAAAATAATCATCCCTATTTCTGTCTCTTAATGACCTATAATTGCATTAGGAAAGGAAGTTGCATTGTTGCCACAGTGATCCACGTGCTGCGTTGCTTGTGGCAGCACAGGTCCCTATGCGCCTTCTTTTACTTAACATTAACAACCTAACCTGTTGTTACAGTCCAGATGGTACTGTTGTACTTTCAGATTTAAGCACAGGACTTTGAATGGAAATTATTACTCACAACTAATTTATCCCAGCAGTCTCGGAGAATTCTAAAGCTTTCCTTACTTTATTATGGCTGGAATTATGGATTTTAATCACAAAATAACAATGAGGAAACACTAAAATGATTTCAAAATACAGTGTCAAATCTGCCATTGGAGATTACACAGCACATAAGCCAATTTTAATGAAAATTTCTGTGTGCCATGTGAAAAAATGGGGGTGGAAATGAAAAATTTTCATGTAGCTGTTTCTGGTATTTTATGAATGTGTAAACAGTGTGATTCCCTCTGTAACAGAGTGAGACAAATTAGATGCCAGTTTTTGAGAATAATTTCACATTAAAGATTAATTTAAGTAATCAGATACGTGCAGGAGAACATTTCTGGATGATTATTGCTTACCTGCTGTGGGGATACATTCTGTATGACAGAGTGCCAGCATTTGGCTTTAATCCCATAGAGCCACATTCTGTAAACTATGGGATTGCCAATCATAGTTTGAAGTAATTCATCCAAATAACAAAGCACAGCAAGCATATTGGTACATAAAGATGGCCACTGTATTACTGGCAGCAAGACAAAATTTCTTTGGTGTTAAAATTCCTAATTGCAAATAGTATTAAATTCTTCATTTCTGGATCTTTACACAGACATTAGAATTCTGCCCTTCCTCGCTCTTCTTCCCCTCCCTCTGCCAGTTCAGTAGTGAGACAGACAAGCAGACATCATCCAGCAGTTTCTGCATGAGGAGTAGATGATATAAGAATGTCCTGGCTGGAAGCAAACCCTGCTTTGCCATTATTTCCAACACAAATTCACAAAAAGGAAGTTATATATGACTGGGAAAGGGCTGAAACTATACCATGGCTTCAACCTGCAGATATTCCTGGCCATATGGCTGGAAGACACTTCCTGCATGTGCCTTCTCACTCTCCTCTTCTCCCCAGGTCTCCTTGTAACCATACAAACTTTTTATGTGGAAATGGAGGTGAAAGCTGCCTTTCAATGAGAGAGATTCAAGTGCATTTACATAATAATCCGTCTCAGTCCAGAAAAGTGACTTTGTAGGCAGAGATTATACCTCAGTTGACAATGCTTTTAATACTGTGGCACTTGTCCATTATGTGCCAGAGTGTGACAACTGCCGTATTATTAACACAGATCAGTAGACAGCTTGGAGATTACAAACTCTACAGAGCTAACCACAAAATAGGAATAGTTTCATTAGCTTTCTTTCTGCAGTATATCTTAGTTTTTTGCAATGTTTTTTTACCATGAAAAAATCTCCATTCTCAAAATAGGGGATGGGAGAAACATTGTAAAAATTGGGGAAAAGAAAGCATAAGAAACATTAAAAATTGAATAAACTGGGGTTTTCCATGTGTTAAACCGTGTTCCCTGCACACAGATGGAAATATTTTTGCAAAATTTAACAGAGTCTATGCAGTACTTTGGTATCATTGAGAAATTGGCCAGACCTTCCAGCTGTCATTAGAACAGGACTCTCCAAGAGAACCAGAGAAAGACAGAATAAAATGGTGATTAGATCAGGGAAGCTTCAAAAAAAGAGAAAAAAGCAGCACCAGGGGATGTAGTAGGACTGCATGGACAGAAGGTGAAAACCTGTGAGGTTCCCTGTGTGGAACAATATGACTAATGACCCAGATTGTTAAATAACTATATAGTGAAATCAGTAACTCTTTAAACAAGTCAGAATAGTTTGAGATGCAAATGGTTTGAGTGCTATTTTATTCTTATGCCTTTGCCATGGTTTTTTTTCACTTTACCCTATATTACACAGGTTACAATAGTCAATAATGTTCTTATGAGATTCTTTCAAGTAACTGTGTTAGTTGTACATCATCTTGTAGCTGTATACCTGAATATTTTGATATTTCAGAAAATCCTCAATTGTTCTTTGTCTTGTATTTTGTCCCATATAAGCTCCGCACAGAGAGGAAAAAAATCTCTCATTTTAACTCTAAGGATTACTAATATCTTTGTTTTTTATTATTATTTAAAAATTTAGGCTACTGAAATAATTTTCTTGAGAAAGTGGATTATTTATTCATGATAAATACTTGTTCGTGCTACAACAAGAGCTAAGCCAGTAAACATTTAGGTATACTGAGGAGAGGAGGAGGAGGATGTAATGCAGAGTTATGGATAACTTGATAGATAATAGAGGTAGTCTCAGAACTGCATGATTGTTTTCCTCCATGGCCTGAAAGAAAGGTAACAGCACAGGGTTTGTTCTTGGGAGCCAAGTGGCAGAGAATGCACCATTGTCACCCAGCAGCTGTGCCCAGTGCATGGTCACCAAGGGCAGGGACAACACTCTGGGCCTCTTGTCACAGTGACTGCCTTGGGGCCAGCATCCCAAAGGTCATCCTCTGAAGGATGCTGGGTGGAGGATGGGGCTGTTGCAAGTGGAATTGTGAATGGAGGACCCTGTCACACTTGTGGCATAGTGCCACCATCCTGCAATACCACAGTCACCGTGCCCTGGAGCAGGATAAAAGGGAGCATCTTCCCATCTCCCACTGCTATAGTTGGCCTGGAACAAGCCCAAATACATCAGAGAGAAGTCCTTGAGGAGCTGGTAGAATCCCTTGAAGCTGAGGGAGGAGAACTGGAGGCTGGACAAGTCTTCTGGAGGGGCTCCACTGCAAAACTAGCTCCCAGCAGGGTCCCCTTCTAAGCTCATCTGAGGGTCTGAAATCTTTTTTCAGCTGGATAGCGATGGCAACACAAAGGAAATGCCTTTTAAGGAGTACTCCAGAACTGACTGTCCTCATACTCTGTGTGGAGCCAGGGGCAGCAGTCATAAGAAAAGAGTTGCAGAGGTGTTGCAAGGGATCCCAGTGCTTTGGAGCACCACTTTGGAGCAGTGGTGTCCTTCCAGGTGCAGAAAGGATTCTTGCTACCAAGTAGGTAGCAAGATACCTTGCAAATACCAAAGGGCATTTGTTCATTCTTGGAAGGCCCTGACATGGATCCAGACTAGAAGTTGGGCATCTCCTGGGAGGTGTGCCCAATGTGTGGGATGAGGAGGCAGGTCTTACTCATATGTTCAGGGAATAGTTGATTATCACCTATGGGGTCAGGAAGGAATTTTCCACTGGATCAGACTGACACTGGACCTTGGTGGTCCTTTTTTGCCTTCCTCTGCAGCATTGAGCATGTGATGGTAAGGTCTCCACTGGGCCCTCTTGGACAGGTTGCTGCCTGCTGCTCATGCCCCATGAAGACAGGCATGCCCCATCTTGTGCCCTGCAGCACCTTTTGCCTTCCTCTGCTGCACACACAGCCCTCAGCCTCCTTTGGACCATTTTGGTCAGGTGCCTGCTGCCTTCGTGCCTCCCATCTTGTGTGTGAGGAAGCTTTCTAGACTCCCAGGGTGGGCCCAGGGGTGGCTCCCAGGCGTTGCTTCTTGTCCTCAGTAAAACTGAGTACAGCCCTTGTCAGGGCTCCCCTGGGTCCCTTTGGCTCTGTTCCTGCCTACTGTGCTTGTGCCCTGGCTCCTTCTGGCTCTCTGTCTTCCAGTCCCTTCACCATCTTCGCTGCCCTTCTTGGAATGCATTCAAGTACCTTAGCATCCTTTTTAAATGGTGAGGACACAGTTACAGGGGTTCCTCTCATCAAGGACACGGTTGAAGGGGTTCCTCTCATCAAGGCACACACCTGCTTATGTTTGCTAATCTAAGATTAGTAGGGAAAGGATTTGAAGAAAAGTTGATAATAGTGGCAAGCATTTAAAACATTTAAATAATGTTACAAGTTGTTTTGGCAAAACTTTTGCTTTTTTTTGCTGTCTGCTACAACATTATTAATATAGGAACAGCTTAATCAAGTGGAGTAATCTATAATTTGTGAAAGTCATGAGCAAAATCTTTGTGTGGAAATTAATTTCTTGTTTTTTCTTACATGCATTAGTTTGCTTAGGGGACTTGATTGAATGTGCAGCTTGTATTACATTCATACGTAATTATTATTTTATTCTCATTCTTCTATGGGGAAGATGAGAGCACTGAGCAAACATCCACAAAGCTCTCTCTTGGACATGAAATTTATGCTCTCACAAGAGTAGATGCTAAATATTTACCTGATCCCATTATAAAACTGTTGAAACTGACTCCTTGGATACTCAGCTGAGTTCTGAAGTCAAACTACTTTGATGGCTCTCTCAAGTTATTCATCACTTATTGCTCCTTCAAAACAGAAAAAGCTAATATATTATGCAGATTTCTTATTTTTATGTGATTGACATATCTTCTCTTGGATGAGCAGTGCTGCTATTCTTAATGAAACTCTTTATGTTCATTCTCAAAAATAAACAAAGCCAGATTGCTGTCTCAATTTTAAAGTTTACAAAAAATTTAACCAATGCAAAGAAGTTTCAGGAACTGTCTGTATTACTAATAGTCTTTAAATACAACTAAATTTGCATCATCCTCTCATTTGTGTTTGTTAACTAACTATGAATCTCTCAGATATGAATATCAATACTTCTACTCTTTTTTCCCAGTAGAAGAAAATGGATAATCATAATCCAAACAAGTAGACTGTCTGTCTATGACTGACTGTAATAGATTTGATTATATTCTATAATTAGTCAGCACGCTAATATTTTATAAGCATGACATAATGCTGTAATAAGTAATAATGGCATATGTTCTGAATATTTTCCAGATGCTAGAAACAAAACTCTTGTATACTGTGGCATTCAAGTAAAACCTTATTAAATGAAGGCCTTGCTGCCTTTCTAAAATTAGGCTCAGGCCTGTTACTTCAGCTAGAGAAGGACTGTGAGAAAAGTGCGTGAGAAGAAAAACAATTAGTTTTTGCCCATGAGAACGTAGTATCAAGAGAAGCAAGAAAGCTAAACAGTAGAAGGAGAAAACAGCAATATATCTGCACCTGTTATTTTTCTGAATGCTTGAATGCTTATTCTATAGGTAGCCAATGGTAGTATATTGAAGTTAATAATAGCCAATGAGTCTATTGTAGTAGTTTAGTAGCCAATGAATCTGTAACACAAATGACAACATACAAAAGGTGTATAAAAGAGGCTGCTTTGTTTAATAAATGGCTTTTTGGCCCTTGAAAGAGGCACTGTCCATGCGTGTTGTGGCTGCCCCAACAGCGACAGTATACATTTTCTTTCTGTACAGTACAATTATGATTATGACCAGTTTTATGACTGCAGCTCTGAATTTGTAATCAGGTATCAAGCTATGAGTAAATTTAACCCATTCATCACAATTATGTGCATCTGGACAGCAAGTCCCGTTGGATTACTAGAATTTCTGCTGGATCTGTTACAAAGAGGTTAAACCGTAGAATAACCATTTCATATCAGACAATATCTTTCTGTAGTAATAATTGTAAGCAAATGTCTGTCTTACTAAAATGTTGGGACCATCTCTTTTTCATACAGGCAAGCAATAAAGTCTCCAGAATAAGTAGTTTGTCTTGCATAAAACACTGCTACAAATAAGTATAACTATTTGTGGACGGAGTCCGACTTTTAGCAGAAATTGCCTTGCTGAATAGTTCCTGCTGGATTTACATTCTTTCTTTTTTTTTCAGGAATCGTTATAATTTTAAAATAAGCATATTGAACTCCTGCAGAATATTCATACTGGTGAGAGCCTAAAGAAATAGAGTTATAAGTCTAATAGATTAGAAGTGGTCTTGTAGTAGATATAGGTTGCTCTTTAAAACATGAAAGGAAAAGGCCTAAATATGCCATCATTGGAAATCACTAGTAATAGTAATAATGTCTAGATACGTGCATTAGGCTTAATACTGTCTCTGTATCTCTACAGCTTCCTTTTCTCAAAAAGAAGTGCTTATTTCAGTATTTCTGCTGGTAGTGAGTGTTTGCTAGTGATCAGACTCTTTTAAAAAATGACTGTCTATCCATCAAGGAAGGTGTTATTTCCTGTTCAATATTATATTTCTCCCAGATACTGACTTCACAGATCTTTTGCAGAACAAGACAGTGACATCTAAAAGTAAATAAAGGTGATCAAATCCATTTCTGCTACTAACACATTGGACAGAATGGGCTCACCTTATTTGTTTCATGCTTTTCTCTAGCTAGCAATATTAAATTCCTGAGTATCCCAGTATTTCTGTTGTGTTTATCATGGCATCTTTATTTAAAGAAAATGCAGCTAGAGAAAGGTTAAGGCCTAGATTCTTTACAGTATTTATATGCACTAATGCTCCCTAAACTTCGTGGCTCTCTCTGCCTGTGGGAATGGGATGGAGTCATGAGAAAGGGACTTGAATTCTGCGCAGCCTAAATAAGCAGACATAAGCGTCAAAGAATGGGACTAACCACAAACAAAACACTGAGCAAGGTTTTGAGACAAATGTGGGCTGAATTTTATGGCCTAGAAATATCTCAAATGAGAATATACATGTATGTCATAATGAGGGGAGAACTTAACACACAGTCCTTGTATTGTACTTCAGCACATGATATGTTTATTTGGAGGATGCAGAAGGGTTTGACAGCAAAGTGAGTGAAGAGAGGTTCAGTTTTTCCCTTGCTTCTTATGTAAACTAGGTGGTGAAGCAGCCAGATGGTGTTTTTCTGTATAAGTTTCTCTGTAGGCACATAAATAGTTCTGGGGCCACATTGGTAGACCAAGATGACGCATCAACTTTGAGGCTGACCACAGATTTGAACTCTGCCTCTCCAGTTTCACATCAAACTTACTTTCCAGTTAAATTATCTTCCTTCCTGCATTATGTTGAATAGATCTAAAGCTAATGCACAAAATTTTATGATGCATTTTAGTATTTGTGAGTCTGCAGATTTCTGTTGTGCATCAAATTGAAGGCAGGTGGCAATTCTTGATGAGAAATTGTGTTAAAACCTAACCAGATTTCTTCTAAGAAATTGGAAAGAACAAAACTCCTTGGAGGAATATATGTCAGATGCTAGTTGCTTAAACCTTGATATCTTCCTGGAAGGATAGTTTAAATGAGCTAATATAATGTTTCAGTAAACAGGTCTTCATTCATTCCCTGTAAATGTCACCAGTGGATTAGATTATACTAGCTGGTTTTAAAACGGAGGGTGCAGAAAGGAAATGAATATTGAATAGAGATCTAGATTAGGAGAGATATGAAGAGAACTGGGTTTCACTTTTGAAAATACTTAATCTGTGCAGTAAATGACTTCTTTTTTTCCTGGTATAATATATAAAAAAAAAAAGAATATTAGAAAAAAAACATAAGGAGGAGCCTTACCTGAGTGATCCCAAAAGAAATTAAAAAATATTTTTACAGGACCTGTTAATTTAGAGGAATGCTTAATGGAACACTGCTTCATTTATAACTGTAGAATAAATATATTTTATATTTGCCATTTCTAAGAATTTTTAGCCATAAATTGTATCACCCAAAGAAAAAAAAAAGTCATAGTTATGTTACATTTTTCCAGAATTTTTATATCAAATCTATACTTGAATATTTGCAACAAGATTTTCACTGGCACTTAATTCTTGCAATTTCTGTTACATAAAATTCTCAATTTTGAGGAATAAGATTGCATTCTGTGGAACTTACTTATAAAACAGTAATTAAAATAAAAATATGAAAATATCCTTATTTCTACCCAAGCCGTTCTGTAATTCTATTCTTTAATTATTAGGCTATGGTTTGTGCTGTTGCATCAGAGCTCTTAAATTGTTAGTTAAGATAACATTCTGAAGAACCAGTAAAATGGGCTATTATGTTATTATGATAGACTAAGAAATTCAGACATTTTATGACGAATAAAGCTCTACTAAATAATGTATGTAATGAGAGATATAAACAAGGGACTTATTTATTAGAAGATTCTCAGTGAAGCCAAAGCCAGTTTGATTGTTTAGCAACTCTAGAATTCCTCTCGTGTGTGCTTATGTGTCCAGGTGAGTGTTCCCCATCTGTGGTGGGTCCCAGTTTGATGATCAATATTCAGACTGGCAGCAGAAGAAGCAGCATAACATGCAAGGCTTCTCATGTCCTCCTTTCCATCTCAGTTGACTGTGGTAGGAGCAACAGGTACCATTCTGTCTAAGAGACCATATCCAGATGGAAATGTCTGCCTAGTCAGGCTCTATTGATTGGTTGCCCATTGTTAGTTCCCTAATTTATCTCCTAGGAAAATGTAGAAGCCCTGCAGAAGTATCTTTCCGGCCAGCTTCTGTTCACAGCCTGTAATCTAGATTTACCATTGCCAAATGTAGATACCCTATACTAACAGCACACCAATTTTGTGAAATTTGTCATATTTATTTTTAAAAAAAAAGTGTAAAGTAGCCAAAGCAGAAGCCAAAGAAACCTGTGTAGATGGTTTATTATGTTTAAGGCAAATGAGAGAGATAAACTATTATAGTCTACTTTCTGATTTCTAGAAAATGCATGCATATTATGCCTATGCATTTTACATTGGCAACAATTTTGGTGGTTTTTTCTGTGGAATACTCATAAAATTTATACTTTTTCTTATTAGAAGCAATGTTGGGGAATAAGAAATTCAGTGTTCCAGTGCCAATTAGTACAGAACTTTTCCGCTGGGGGAGCTGGAGAAGAGATTTTAATTCCATAGTATAAATAAGTGCTTAGATATGAAAAACATCATGTGTTTGTAATTGTGCCTAGGATTTTAAAGCCCTTACAACTGCCTGCAAGGGCCCTTAGATCAAGAATTTAAACCAAACTGACATGATATAACAAAAGCAGACAATTTCTGTAAGGTATTATAGCCTTCAGACCTATGGAGTTAATTTTGTGCCTTGGAAAACAATCTGATTCTTATTTCTTGAAAAGACATTTGTTGCATTTATGTGTTGCCATGCATTCTTCCAATAACATCTCTATTTTTCTGTCATTGTGATAAGTTTCATTGTTAAGAAAGACTTTTTAGAGGGCAGCAGTTAGTTTGACTTCAACTTTCTATTTTGGCACCAAATTGTTTCTCTGTCAGCCAGAAATTTTTAAATCTAGGCAACAGCTTTCATTGGTCCTTCTTATAATCTTTCATGTCACAACTTTGAGATTATTGTGATTAACCTGTATGACACTGTATGGATTTCAGTGTTAGCTTTTGTAGATTTGTTCAGAGATTAATTCAAACAAGTTTGTGGAAGGATTTTTTTGGTTTATTTATACCTGTTCATCCTTATTTTCTCACAGATTTACACGATCATTTCTAAGGCAACATTTTGAAATGCAAATCAGAAATATTGACTCAACTGTAATTGACAGATTAACTACTGCTTACTATATTTTAATTGCAGGGGATATGTTTTCAGAGTTTTTGAGCAGAACTGGTGCATAATATGTAATATAATATAGTTTAATTTTCAAAGTTTAAATCATTAAATAGCCCCTGCATTAAATGCATTATATGGAAAGTTATCGTATAAAGGGAAGACTTATTCCATATTGAAATTTCATGCAAAATTTTCTTTACTTTGTTCATTTTGGACAGTTAATGAACAATCAAACAAGAAAAATTAGTTCTAAATAAATATAGATCAATTCATCACTGATGTGAGTCAAATAACACTGCTATCTTATTATCAGTGTTCATTTCACTCAGCCTTACAGTTTTAAGAGCTTCTAATTTTTTCCCTTAAAATGTTTGCTTCCTGTGTAAGGATGTTACTGATCCATCCTCCTGGATTTCTATTAAATGCTGAATGCCTGTCAGATCAAATTCCTGAAACTTAAGAGACTGAAAAGTTTTCTAGACATTTTAAAGCTGATGGTGCTGGTCAATTTGTACGCAAACATAAGGATGGTCTTCGATACACCTTATCTATTAACTTCCTATTCTACAAAAGAAAGCTGGAAATTCACTGTCAGTTTTAGTGAAGGTAGCTGTTACTTTCACCTGTCTTTTCACTTTTCTAGTAAAAGAAAAATACCAACCTACAGAGAATTCTGGGGGAAAGAAGAAATCCAACTCCTATCATGTTTCTTTTCACTTCAACATGAAAGACACTATGTGCTCTTTTTCTCTTTTATATCAAGGGGTTGATCTGCCTTTTCAATAGCATAATTTCTGCAGTTTTTACAGTACTATACACCTTTGTTCTGTCTGACTGTTCCTCTGTGGCTGCTCAATAAACGCCAGCAAGACACTAACTTGGTGCTGTTACACAAACTGACCTTCTCAAAATCATTAACTCAAAAAACAAAATTACTCCTTTCTCAGATTCATCAATGTTCATTGTAGAATTTACCGACGTTTCATTCTCCTTTATCCTCTCTAAAGGTCTAGTTACCTTTTAAAATTATATTTTGTACTAATGCTATGATAAGATCTCTCCTGCATGGTGTGGTGCCCATTATATTAAATTTACTCCTATGAAGCATTGTTCAGGGGGCCATTAGCTACAATATCTGTTCCTTTATTAATACCTGATTCTTTCATTTAGGACCTCCACAAACAGTAACAAGTTTTTCAGCATACTTGCTTTCCTCTGGTGGCTTCTTATTTTCACTCAAGATCAATCATAGCATCAAAGGTTAACTACTCCAGCATTTAGTCAAATAACCCCCCTGACATTTATTTTGCATGTTTAGTATTGACAGCACTTACTTGGGCTTGTCATGCCAATTTTTCATACTTTTACATTGATGGTTCTCAGCATGTTTCAACTGTTTAATGTTTCACTGGCCATATGACAATTAGTCAGAAAATGGCACAAAATAAGTGACGACTTTTGCTCTGTGGCTGTAACTAACTCTCCTTCATCTGCTTACATAGTAGAGACTTTCTGTATCTTATTTATGCAGTATACTTTAGCTGTTCTGAAAACCTTTATTTTATTGTTCTTGCCTCCTAGAAATGCTTTTATATGTCTTACTGACTCTATCTTCCTGTGAAGTTTTGTAGAATATATTCTTCTTCATCTCTCATGACTTAATGTTCTTCTCTCTCTGTTATTGTTTGTTATTTGATTGTGTAACTGTTATTTATCTCTGTGGTACGTTTCATAATGCAGTTTGTATGAAATGTGCCCTGCAAAGTATAGCTGCATTGTATCATTTCATAAAAGTACACAGTAGTTTCAGTAGTTTTCTTTGAACAGTATAATTATGTTTTGAAAGAAGTAAAGTTCCTGATTTAAGTGTATAATGCTGCTATTTGATGTTAGAAATACACTTGAAGACACAGAATTTTGTCCTTGAAAAATATGCTTTCTCCTTTTTTCATGCTACCAGTTACTTTCATGTATTATTTAAACCTAACAGATGTATAGCTATGGACTCATTTATTTTATCCTACCAAAGTACAAGCAGTAAAGGAAAATGCAGTTGCTAATCACTGTAATGTGAAATACTTTTTAAAATGTCTGTGCCTCTGTCGAAATAGGTAATTTATTATCCTAAAATATGAGAGAAAGGAAAAGGAAGAGAGAGAGAGAGAAAGAAAGAAAGGAGAAGAAAGTTTTTAGTGAAGGAGTTGAGGAATCTGTAGAACTTAAAAAGTGAAGGGTTTGCAGGCTTAAAAAGTAGAATTTGAACCCATAAGCATTTACAAAAGGTTTGAGGGGCTTGAACAGTGCTTTATCTTGTCTTGGCAGAACTGCTACTTTTATTACAAAGTTTATTAGTTTTGCTGTAGAAAGTGACAGTGGGTTGTAGCTACAGAAATCTTAGGTCAGGATGAAGAGTAAATTGACTTAAAAATAGGAAACTAGATTTTTAAACTGGACAGAAATATAAGCCACATAGTTGTTTAAATGGTCTAAGCATAAGCTAAATCCTTGGGGCAGAGGTGGAGTTGTACACAGGGAAAAAAAAAAAAGTTCTTTCTGCATCAATGAATCCTATGTGATCAAAAACTATGTTTCTTTAAGTGAGGGGGGGAAAAAAAACCCGGATACCAAAGCCAAATATTGCTCCTGGACCTCTATACAACTCCTAGGCTTTTATCAGGGAACGAGTTGCTTTAGCTTTGGTGCATGTCTAAAATAGCCTATTCTGTAAGTCCATGTTGTTTCTACTACAGCTTTAATTGAGTAGAGCATATGGAAAAATTGTGAATTCTATATCAAAGAAGAAAGTACTTAGAGGTCCAGTGCTGATGTTTGATGATAAGAAATCCGTCTTGGTGTTTTTTATGGAAGGAACCTTTAGATCAACTTCTCCCTCCTTTGTGAGTAGTTGATTGGTGGAAGGGGCTACAAAGTGTTTTCTCTGTGTTATTGAATGTGCTTCTAAATACTAGTTGGTTATATGATCAGTGGTCATAGAGTGCTCATTAGCCATTTTCAGCTATTGTGGTAATGAATTCTAAATATTTTAATTTTATGGTAATTATAGAAAAATAGTAGGCCTGGGTCAGAAAAGTTTTAGAAGGAAGCCCCTTTACCCAGAGAGAAAATCTAACAGCCAGATACACTAAGAAATGAAATTTTTTAAATTATATGATGTTTTTGCCTCCAGAATGACTGGCAGAAATTAAAATAACAGAATAGTGATGTGCCAGAATTTCTACATAATACATGCTTGTCATGATTCTTGCCATGGCATTCCAGAAATACACATGTTAATAGAAATACAGAAAAAATGCATCTAGGCTATGCTTCTGTATTTTTTTAAGGTCTCAGACACTCTATTGTATTATAAAACAGTAACTCAAATATAAATGTCAACTTGAGCTGGATAACATTAATTTTCACAGTTTACTTTTACCTTGGTGCTCAGAAGACAGAAAAAAACAGCATTTTGGCACATAGTCATGGCAGTCCGTTCATCCTCTGGGTCATTAATTTCCTCATGTTATGATTATTCAGGCCTTTTGCTCTAATTCCTTTGAACTATAGTGGTGTAACGGATAAAGTAACATAAAATGCTCTCTGCTAGAATGTACTGATGATACTACTCGATGGAAAAAAAAGATGACAAAAGTCGTAGGGATATACACAGGTATCTTCATGAGATCTTTGAATAAAACAAGAAAACTTTTAATAAGATGAAAAAGAACCTACTTGCCATTAGCAGCTTTTATTCCATAGCATTTTGGCTTTTAGGGCATTTTTTTATTGCATTGGAATATTCATGCATAGTCCCTTCTGTCTGTCTTTCTAAGGTTTTTAATCTGGACTTCAGAAATCCTGAGCCCAGGTATTATTAATTGAAGACTTTGTTGTTGCTAAATTTTCCAAGATACATCTTGTTAGAATTATAAGCAAGTTAAATCTCTCTGTGGCAACCAAGGGAAAGATTGCCATGGATTATGGTCAGAACAACCCAGTAAAACCACTTAGCTGAAGCATCTTGCATTACAGAAAATAAATAGTTTTACTACATGAATACTTCTTAAGTGATATCTTCTCCTGCTTAGCTTTCCTTTTCTTGTTTTGTTTTTTTTAAGGACAATTTTCATCTAATTATTTCAAGATATAGAAATTTTCTAAATCTTCAGATAATTACTCCCTAGTGGTTAATTTTCTCCTGAGTTAAAATTATATATCTGATTTTGATCCTGAGTTTGTCTAGATTCAACTTGGAGCTTTCCATTCTCAGTACCAGTCTTCTACCTAAAGCAAAAAATAAAAGTCCTCCTCAAAAATTTCTTCATCGTGCACACAAGAAGGTTCTGCGAATAAACAGGTGAATTTACTAAACTCATGTAGTTCTTTCTAACCTTTTGCAATTCATCAATGTTATTTTTTTCTAAAAGTAAACTTGCAGCCCAGACACATGATTTTTGCCCTTACTAGTGACAGAAATCATGACAGAGGCTTTGTGTTGACCTGAGAGTACAGGGTCCCAGGGCATGTCTGGGTTTGCCTTGGCCTGACCTATTTGTACCTTGGATAACAGCTGCTAGTGGTGCCTGCCCTGGATGGATTTCCTCTTGGAGAATTCCACAGACTGTGAAGCCCCTGTGTAACAGTAGCCTTTTGTGTGACCTGCCTCTATGGATGGCTGTTGTGCAACTTTCAGCATTTAGGCTGGGAATAAAGAAAAAGGACTGTGGTTGGAAATGTATAAGAGTAGCTACAAGGGGCCCCGATGCTGATGATGGAGCCTTGTCACCACAAACAGCAAACTTCTAGCTAAGACCTTACCATAGCTGTCTTTTCCCCTGTTCTTCTCACGGAAAACTGAAATGTCAGCCAAAAAACCTGAACAGACGGGGGGAAGGTGAGCAAAATTATCAGGAAGAGGCACAACTACTAGGAAATTTTGAATTGCAAACTTAATTTTATTATTCATAGATTTTTTTTTCCTATTAATTATACAATTTTAATTATTATATTGCTAGCATTAGCTGGACTGACATGGAATTTTTACCTCCACTTGCCATATGTTTTCTTTCTTGCTCATGGCAAGATTTTGAGTGTAGTAGACAGAACTAGGAACAGGACTATAAGTAAAGGTCTCACTAATCCTGTATAATTAAGCACATGATTTTCTTTTTGTCATCTTCTGTTATATATATGGGATTCACATTTCTTTTCTTACACAAAACATCAGTTTTCAAGTCTAGATTTCTCCACTGCTGGATTCCACAGTACTGTCCTTTTTTACAAAAAATTTATTCCAAGAACTTGCATTCAAGTGTATAAGAATGTAAATTGATGATCTTGTCAGCTAATTTTTTTTTGTGTTCTCAGATACAATTTACCTCACTCTAAAAACTTTGGAAGGTCACTACGATAGTTGCTACTTCACATCACTGAAGCTGTTACTCAATAGAATATATTTTGTTATTGGTTTAGCATGAGTGATTATGTTTCTATGTAAATAGTGAAGAATAACGGTAATTCAATAATTCACATTTTTCTGTATTATAGTTTTGTTTTACCCTTTTGATCTGGTGTCAGATATTCAATACCATCAAGATTTCTTTTCCCGCAGTATGTCTTCCCAAGTTTGTAAAGAATAGCTTGTTTGTTTTTAATTGATGTCCTTAATTCCGCATTAGTGTAGGTAATAAGTAACAGCCTGTGCTCTCTCCCAACAATTATGCAAGCATTCTGAGACTTCCCAGCACTATTTTTCTGTATTCCTTGGGAGTGACCTGTGAGGCCAGATGCAGACTCTCCTTTACCTCTTGTCCTAAATAATCTTGTGAATAATTGCTTGATACTTAGATGTATTCATAATTTTCTTCCCAGTTTAGAATCAGATCTTTTCAAGTCACAGTGTGTATTTAGCCACGGTGGTACTATATTATCAATTGGGACTGTAAAGTCTTTGCTAGAAGCTCATGAAATTGTGCTATAATCACTCATACTTGAGAAAAATCATCAGTTTTGTCCCAGGGACCCATTTATCTTTCAACCTGCTGCCTTATGTAGGACTGTCTTAAGCAATGTGATTCTGCTAGCAAGTTTTTATGTAGAATTCATAGGAATATGGAGGCTATTTTACCAATGGCAGCTGTAGACCTCCAGCATATGTCTTACAGGTTGAAACACCATAACATGACAGATTTTTTCTACATATATATTATAGGTTTTGCAGCTTTGTATGGTACTACCTTTTTTCCAAAGCCTCAAGCAGTAGTTAAGCAAGATGCCTGTGGGTATTTTGAAACTGCCTGTGGGTAGATAATGACAATTTTAATATCCACAGAACCCTGCTGAAACAGAAAGCAAAGAAAATGTACAATGGGATTTGTCCGTATGAGTTAAATCAATGGATGATCATTGCACTCTACATAACCTCAGAGCAGTGAAAACTATTAAACTTGTAGGTTACTACATGTGTATTTTTTGAATGAAGTGATAATATGCTTCCTTACTTATAGTCCTAGGAAAAAAAGGCAAATATTATGAAAACAGTAGTACCTTCCAATTTAATCTGTACTGGTATTCAGCTGTGAGTAAGAATTTTGATGTTATCAATGACAAGATGCATTATGTTATTCACGTCTGAAGGAGAGGGATGGAAGCCCAGCAAGCAGCAAATTACAGTAACACAAAAAATTATATGCAGTAAACAAAGAGCAGTTTGTCTCAACTAAAAGGTGAAGTCAAGGAAGCTGAGATACGCTCAGTGAAATTCTGTCCTCGTTAACTTTGCTGAACTCAGGACTTCAGCATGTTGCCCATTTTCTCTCTTAGTAATTAGGTATAATGGTTTTTTTCTTTTTCTTGTTCCATGAGAAGTACATCCTGGTATTTGAAGGCAAAATTGGGTCTAAAGTAGCATGTGTAATGCATAATCAATTGTGATAAGATCCTTACAATTTTCTTACTAAATGTATCCATTTGAAGCAAAGTACATCCTTTAGAGGTTAGTGGAGTTAGTGGATACAAAGCTATAGTTGTTAGCACATTTGCATGTAAGGTTTTTTCCATCTGCTTGAGAGACTTTGTCAGCTTGCAGTGATCCTCAAGAGCATTGTTTTCAACATGAAAACACTTAGAAAGCCTGATGATTGTCTTACTGTGTTTTCAATACACAAGTGATGTATGTAAATGAATGTAACAGCCACTGACAAATAATATACACTGGTATCGCTGTAGTGGAATCACTGTTCTCAGTTCTGTGTACGCCAAAATTTCCATACCAGAAATATTCCCTTTGTATTCACGGCCAGTCTTGTGATCTGTAAAGACTCTCTGGGATCCAGTCCTCCTCTGGACTACTCGTCCTCTCAACCACCTATTTCTTTGCCCTCAGATCTCCTGTTCTTTTCTACAGATATCTTAACACTGATGGAGTTGCTTCCCAGCAAAATGCTGGAGGGGAGAACAGGGCACAGAGACCCAGTCTGATTCAGTAGAGAAGCATTAAAGTCTTCTGAAGGAGGCCTTTCAGCTGGCTACAGCACTGGGCAGTCCAAGACCATGTCAGCACTTTGGTATCTCCTGATTAAAGCATTTAGCTATGCTCCCCTGTCTCCTTGCCCAACCTCCATTCACTGCTGGATTTAATCTCCAGCCTGTCCTGCAAGCAGAGCTGGTGGAACTGGGCAACTTTTGCTTGAGAGATGAAGGTCTTTATGTTTTTGTTTTTTTTTTTGTATAGGCAACACTCTCCATCACCACTTTGTAGGGTCTTTATGTATTTTTTTTTTTTTTTTGTATAGGCAACACTCTCCATCACCACTTTGTAGTTATCTCTGCAATGAGGAGTCCCACAGGTGAAGATAGTGATCTCCATGTCCGTGTTGGGGCTATCAGTTGGAAAACAGAGGCTTAGGAATGTGGAAAACATTCCTGAAATCCAGCAGACCTTTTTTCCAAAAAGGTTTGGCAACGTCTTTATTGGTCATGGGCTCTCATGAATGTCACAAAAGATTTAAACAAAATTGCCATCATTTATAGAAGTTGTCTTTCCAGTGTTTCCTGGTATGAATTACTACTTTTCCACAGTAAGCAATAAAGCCACAATAAGCATGTAATAATGTTCAGTTCAGACTGTTAGCTTAAGAAAACACTTCCTTTAGGTAAATGAATTTCTTGTTACTAGACTGGTGCATATCCAGATTCTGTTTTGTTGGTTACTGTGAAGAGGTGTTCCTTCTGTTACGTATTTCCACTTTCAACCAAATTACTGTTGTTGATTTTGAGATTCCCAAAGATCTCATCATAGTTTTTATATGGTCTCTGTATAATTACTCCCATCTTCCATTAATTCATATGAATGGCAGCATGTCATGGTCTTTGCACAATAGCAAATTGTTCTAAATTTTATGAAACATGATTGAAAACTCACATCTAGTTACCAGATAAGTGATGGTTTTTCAATTTAACCTACAAAACTATTGTATTTGTAGCTTACAGATAATGTGGTGTAGATATAGATAATATATTTGTAGCTTAATATACTTGTCATTTTCTCTCTACTTGATGCAGTTGGTACTAGCAGGGAGATACTCCTTCTATGTGTTCCATCACTTTTGTTACCCAAGGAATTTGGGGAGTAGTGTGGTGTAAATGGCATCAGATTTCAGAGTTCAGAACTGTCTTCTTTTGCTATAGTTAGATGAGGGTATTTACTTTTTACCTTGTCAATAAAACTAGATTAGTGTTCAGTTATGATCCAAAATATTTGGAGCCAGATCCTTACTTATATTCTAAGGGAATGTAAATCAAATTTTTGTCAATTAAAATAGAGTTTGATGGTGAGAAACAGTTACAAAAAACCTAGAACCCCTTCCTTTGACTCCAACTCCCTCACTCCTCACTGCCGAGCAGCGTTCTGTCCTTTCTCAGATGCATTTTCCCCAGGGTGCCTGCCCATGGCTGAGTCCTGCACTGGGGCACCGGAGCTGGGGCAGCCTTGGCCTTTCCTCTCCTCATGGACACTGCAGAGCCAGCAGACCCCCTTGATGGCATCTGGGCACCTGCAGTGGGTATAAAACCAGGACTGGAACATGTTCTGACATCCTGTGGAATACCCTCAGCTAATGCCTTTCAGGTCAGCAGTATAATCCAAGGAAGAGAAAATATTTCTTGTCTTGCTAGAAGTGTCTGAGACTGTGTTCCATGGGTGGAAACCTGTGTTTTTTGGAGATCCTGTTCTGGGGACTTACATTGATTTGGTAGCAGACAGTGAGGGTAGGAAAAAGGCAAGCAGGACGGCTGTAATTCACAAAAGATGAGTCAGTATGTATTTTTAAAGTAGACTTCATTCTCTGCTATGTTTTTACTACTTTTTTTTCATCTGATTTTTGCCTACTTGAGAATACGGGAAAAAAATCTACTGATCCCCATACCCATACCTGAAAATCTGGTTGGCAGAACTAAGTTACTGAATTGTAATGCTAAGAAAAGCTTTAAAATCTTCCCCAAGGGAAAGACACTGGTAAAACTAGCATCAATAACAGTAAAAGCAAGAATTAAAGTTCAAAAGTCAAAATGAGGGTTACCCCTTCATGATACAAATAAAAGCTGAACTACCCTGCCTGAAGTTCAAAACAAGGTTGAATAACAATAATTTCTGATAGTTCTTAACAGTTTGGCAAATGTCAAGAGGAAAATTAAAAACCAATCTTGACTTCATCTGACAGAACAGTGTATGGCTCCTTTAGAAAATTTACAAAAGTTTTGCGTTGATAACTGCATTATTTTGTACGTACCCTTTGTGGTGCATTACTTTAATGGTTTATCATCCTTGCCTGTCACTTGCAGTTTCTATCAGTTTCATTTGTATTCATGGAAAAAGCTTGGGCAGAGGGTGGTAGACGTTTTTTCCTTTCCTTTTCTGATTTGTTTTGTTTTGTTTTAATCACCTGTTCACAGAGCAATTCTTCTTGTTCCTATCTGACACAGTAAAAAAAATACAGCCAAAGGCAAGGGCATCAACCATCCTTTTAAAGGTCTCAGGTAAACTATTATTTGTATGACTTCAGGGAGTCTGCTTCATATTTCAAAGGGCAGAATAACCAAGCTGAGAAGCATGCTTATGAAAATACATCATCCATTAACCTTATCTGCTTTCCTGACACGGGGATGAAAAGTCTTGTTGAAACCCAGGGAAGTGCTGTAGGAGAGCAGAGCTCTGTGATCCTAAGTAGTGCTTTTTGGCTATATTGTTTCACTTTGGATGCGTTTCCTCTTTAAATAAAAAGAGTCATAAAAGATTAAGATAACTATCACAAATGATGTTATTTAGAATAGTCTTCAAGGGTCAAGGTAGCATTTTCAAAAATTCTTGCAACTTTGTTTGCTGAAGTTTTCATGTGTACACAGTAAGCTTTCTCTCTAATGGAATGGTAGAGTGGAATAGTGGCTGAAGGTATCTTTCCATCATAAAAGTGATGGTTGTCAGAAGCACTTAGATAATCTGAGGCGTTTTCCAATCTAACCGATCTTGTGATTCTTTGATTCTGTTTTTCCTGAAGATAGTTGTCAAAAGTAGCCTTTGTACAAAATTTTTTTGCGAACAAAACATCACTTTCTCTAATTTTTGCTTGAAATGGAATTACAGCCTGATTTTTCTGAGCTGTCTTTCCACACTTTTCACAATTGCTACCACCAATCCTATTTAAAGGCCAGGTTCTAGTGCTTTGGAAGTTAAACAGTGTGTGCACTGGTGATTACAAATGAATGCAGCATTTGCTAAAGGCAACCTGCAAACGAATGGGTGGTTAACAACATTCTGAGGCAATTTGTTAGTGAAAGCAAGCAGAAATAGTAACTCACTCAGTAATGTAGCCAGCTGATCTAATTAAATGTCTCTCAGCCCAACATCTGTCTTTATAATGATCTTAGTGCTTTTAGGCGATAACTGCATCATGCTTTTATGTTTGAGTTAATGTTGGTAACCTGTGGATGACATTTGTAATGTTGACGATAAAATATCCAGATTTCATCATCTTCAGATTTACTGAAATAAAGGTATGTAATCCTCTAGCCATTCCTCCTCTATGATTTAAAAATTACATGTGTCAAATCGGTACTATACAATCTCTCCTGCTATATCCAGCCTAATCTGTGTTCATAGATGAGAAATATATTATGTACATACTCTATTTCATTTAAATTATTGAAGTGGTAAAATCTACCTCATCTCGTGATATACACAACTTCCCATATTTTGTTTCCACAGCTGATTTAAAAGGTAGCTATTCTTTTTGTGATCCACAGTCAGGCTAGTATATATTGTCCATATAAAAGGCCTTTGATCACATCTAAAAGTTTTGAAAGGTTAAAATTTTAAATGCAGAAGTCATTTTTATCCCTGCTAATCCTGAGCAGATCAGTACTCACTAACATATAGTCATTTTCAGTGACTAAAATTTGAGACTGCTTTATGTGAGAGGAGAAAATACAAATTTCTTATAAACTATTGATCTCGCTCATCATTTTTCCGACAGGTGGTTTATAGTAATAGAGTGTATTTTCCTTTCTCAAGTCATTCACTATAACCTTTTTTCCCCAAAAGCTTCCTGCAATTCCCTCTCCACATTTCCATTCTAATCTATTTCCAGTCTGGTCCAGTGAGATGTGTTTTCACACCAAATCTGATAATTTCTTTCAGTTAACCAGATCTGCCAGCTAGTTTCCATGGACTTTTCTGTAGAACAATGTAGCTAAGAAGGCAATTCAGAGACCGCTGGCCCAAATTGTCCTTGTCTTGTACTTTTCCTTGAAGATGGGACGATTGAAGATTGTGTAAGAGGCAGCAAATGCTACAGGCTGAAGGATGTAGCATATTGTATTGACGTTATTTTCTTCAAGGCCTTTAGTTCTTTCTCTATCAAATATGAAGAGTTAGAAGTTTGTTTTTGACCTCTTTGACAAAGAAGCTTTCTCCAACATAATAAGCTCATGGGGGTTTTTTTATTCCCTTTACACTTGTAGTTCCTGTGACTAAGCTGTCTCCTCCATCACTGTAGCAAAACCTTCAGGAAGTTGTGTCTGGTTCCTGACCATTCTTGTTACACATTCCTGTGGTGAAAAGAATGTACAGGGTTTTATTAGGTATTCTTTTTTCATGAGAAAAGTCGAATCAATGTGAAGAGAAGTGAAGTTAAGGTACAAACAATACACAGATTTCTCTGTTTCCAAAGGAAAACCCTCACTGTACTTGTTAAAAAATGTGCCAAATGCCAGATTGGGTGTAGAACATATAAAGAATGAAGCAATTTTCACATGTTTAAGTTAAGATAGCTGTTAGGAACACCATAAAAACTCAAGGAAATTTCTAATAAATGTAACTATTTAATGAACCATACATCTCTCAAACTCTAGTTCTGTGGCTTTCTTTGAAGAGGGCAGTTGCTAATAATGATAGACAGACAGAGTTAATAATGAAATCTGGGTGTGAGAATGCTTTTCTATGTTTTGAATCTGAACGCCACAATGAATGTAATTGCACAGTAAAAGATTTGCTGGGGCAGCCATCCTCTCAGTAACAGATCTGCTTCTAACAGTTTAAGATGTAATTGAAACAAAATATATCCCTCAGACAGGGATAAAAAAAACCCAACCTGTGTTTGTTGTTCTTGAATTGAACTAGCAATTAATCATATGTTTGACCAATGAAAAATGTCATATACTGTGACCTGAATTTGCCACACTGAATTCTGGCAATTTTCTGAAAGGAGTTTCAAAGGTTACACCAACCAACAGTATAGAAGGTTGTAATAATAGGCCACGAGTGATAAAAGGAAACACATCAGCCACTATCATAGTGTGCTCTTTCTAAATGAAGTGAAAACTTCTACTGAAACCAGTGTTATAATGAGAGTGGAGCAGAAATGCGTGCACGGAATACAAGGAGGTTAAGTCTAATCCTTAGGTAAATGGAGTTCAACCCTTAAAAAAGAGTGGTTTTTTCCTATAGTTGAGATGCATCAGAAAGCTTACATAGCACAGTCAATGCATTGGTGGAGCAAGCAAAGCCCTGTACAAACATCAGGGTCAAGTGCAGCCTCTCACCTCTCACTGCCCTTAGTGGTCTGGCTGCCTGGGCTCAGGGTCAGTTTTTGGTGCAGCTGCCTGTCCTTGTACCAGAGAGGTGTGTGGAGAGCATTGTAAGGAAGAGTTATGAGAAGCAATGGCTTCTCCACCTCTTTGTTTTTATCTTCTCCTCTCATCCTTAAGGTACAGTGCAGCTTGACCAGTGTCTGGCAATGTGCCTCACTAATTCAAGCCCTGACCCACTGATTTCATCTTCTGTCTTGATCTGCTACCTGCCTTATTGCCAGATTGACTGATGGTGCAGAGCAGCAGATGGCCATGGCTCACCTTGCTTGGTATTGTGGGACTTATCAGTGGGTTTCATGCCCTGCCTGCCTTGATTCACTCTAGCTTCCCAGGAACTCTTCTCTTACAGAGCAGCCCATTCTTGCTGCTCCCTGGTAATAGCTTTCTAAAAAGAGCACCATCAAAACCAGGTGAAAACTACATCACTCCTCAAGTTTCATGGTATCCACCAGATGCCTAGGGAAAACATTCAAGAACAGGATAAGTGCAGGATAATATTTTCTTGGTCTTCTTTCCAAACATCAGTAGTTTAAAAAATTCTTGGCTGAGAGACTGCACTCTTGTTTTTCTTCCCTGTAGTTTTTCCACTCTGTTTTAACTCTCTTCTGCTTTATATTCCCCTGTCTTGCCCTGAAACCCAAAGGTGGTGATCTCTATGGCGCAAAAACAGGAGGAAGGACTTCTTTTTGTTTTGCCCCTGCTACCTGGTGGTGGCAGTGAATTAATTTTAGCTCTATACTGCAAGAACAACGCCTACCCGTTGCTGGTGCCAGTTTACCACACCACTAAAAACTTGTATTGTACTGCCCCTTAGCTGTCCTCTTCCAAGACCATGTTAGCCTCTTATTCCTCGAGATGAGATAGGAAGAAATACATGCTGTATTCAAATGTGAGAGAAAATGCATATCTGTAGTGGCAAATGTTATTTCAAAATCTTTGATTCTTACTTCATTCTATAATAATTCTTAGCATTCTGCTTGCCTTTTTTCTCTGCTTATGAACACTGAGCTGTTACCTACAGGAAGTTTTCCAAGACAACTTTCCACAGCAATAACCGAGTTGTTGCCCTTTATTGTGCAGTCATAGAGCTGTGCTTTTTTCAGAAGCCTTTTAGCACTTGAATAACTTCTCCCACTTACAAAACAAGTTCTTCCATTCTATGCAAATTCTACGTATAATTTTCAAGCAACTCCACTTGACAGCATGTTGAAATTAGCTCTATTGCAGAGAAATAGCAAATCACTTGCGGGGTTTAATATTAAAGGAGAAGTGGGCCATTCAGGCATAAATCAGAGAAATCAATTATAGCTAGGACTCATGTCATTTCAAACTTCAGGAGAACAGTGGTTTAGTCATTTCACTGAGGGTGTGAACTTCACTGATATAGTGGTCTTCTATGTTCCCAACAGAATTCCACAGTTTTTTCTTAAACACTTCCACAGTTTTTTTCATATGAAGACAATTTTTTGTTTATTTATTCCTAAGTTTCATATCATAGTTTCTGTATGTGTGCTGAAATCTGGAGAAGTCAGGGACTGTATTTATAAGAGAAGATACGAAAGAAATTATTTTGCATTATCCCTTATTCATTTGCTCATTAAACAGGAGGATGACAGGAGCTATCACTGAGAAAACCTTTTAGACAGAAGAAATGGTCCTGTCCTCTAAAATGGAAGACATTTATTTACATTAAAATTGGCCTCAAAATTTTCCGGTCGATTTTCAGGTAAGAGGCCAAGGTCCAGCTGATATATGGTAGGGAACAACTTCCGAGCAGCACTATGAAGATTTGAATGAAAGAGCATAAAATTTAACAAGAGGTAATGCCATCTGTTGTCCTGGTATTCATTCCTGCAATACCATCCAAATCCATTGGGATCTAATCATTATCCTTCCACCAAAGATAATGCTTCATGATGAGAGAAATGGGACATCCACAAGAGCTATGCTATACTGTCCTCTGGCTAACTGGCTTCTTAAAGTTGGGGCCAGGCGAAGGATTGATTGTGTATGTGTGTATACTGAGAGCTTGCCTGTCCAGAAAATCACTTGCAGGTAGAGGTGGCTTTTCACCACACCTGGGTCTATCTGAGGATTAGTTGTTTGCCTCCTCTTCCTCCAGCACTGCCAAGATCATACCAAGGCCTGTTAGTTCAGTTTTCCTTTTTCTTCCTTAGTCTGTCTGAACTAATCAACCTCCAGGAGAGAAGTTATTTGGGGTTACTCCTCTGTACGGGGTATTTTATATGGTACAGTTTTAAGATGTTCCTGAAAGAACCCCACCACAGTTTTTTTTTAACTGTAAAACCGGTTTGTTTTACAGCGAAAAAGAAAAAGAAAAAGAAAAAGAAAAAGAAAAAGAAAAAGAAAAATTAAGGAGGCAGTTTAATTTTCCCCACTAAGTAAAGCACTTAGCATGATTTCACTTTCTTAAGGCAATTATAGGCATGATGCCTATTTGGCTTCTTGTTTCTTTTGAAAGGCTAGAAATTAATGCAAAGATAAAAATGTACTGCAGTTATATATGACGGGCACTTAATAGAATCCTCTAGCACGTTTTTACATTTTTCAAGTTCTATGGCTAACTCTCAATCTTCCATTCCAATGTCTTATCCTATATCTAGCAAATGTTGCAAAGGGGCTGTGGAAACTGAAAATGCTCATAATGTGATCTGGTCTTAGGATACTCATCTATCTCTGTTCACTATATTCTATATGGTGTGCTCTAATGTAAGTCTCAATTATTCTTCAAAGCAGGGGATAGCCAGGTGAGCTCTTTCTTTGTTCACCAAGGAGAGGAAAGAAGAGATCTGATTTTTTGTGTGTGAAGCTATTCTTATTGCTATGCACAAAAAAAGACTCTGCCTTACAGTAAGAGATGACTTGGTGAACTAGATTTATATAATAGATTTATATATTCCTTTGAAAAAGCTAACCATATTTGTAGTGTACCGAGATGTAAATCTTTACATGTAAAAAAAGGCAGAGGAGGGTAAGGGAAGAGGGAGGAGCATGACCAGGTGGCAAAAGGTTTAAAAAGTGCCAGAGCCATCATCAGAGTGTCTTCAAATAAAAAAAAAAACTTAAAAAAAAAAAGTTATTCTGGATCTAATAATTTCTCATAGGTGTATTTAACCTTTTAGGTTTATACAACAAAGTTGCCACTTTTAGCTCCAGATCTTTTATTTAAAACTCCATTGTTGAGATAAAAATCGGGTTATATGCGAATGCTATGTATTAGGAAGTGAAAAGAACAGAAAGCTCACCCTTTCAGTAGAGAGTGAAAGCTCACTACTACTTTCAGTGGTAGTCAGGAAGTGTTTACACAGTCAGCATCTGGAAGACATCAGGTACCTATGTACAGGTTGCAGGTCTTATTGCAGAATCCACCTTTTAAATGCTTAGTTTGAACTTCCACCCAGAACATCTTCCTGGAGAGCCCCACAGGACCAGGCTACTGCAGCAGCAGCACCAGAATGGCCAGTGGGCATCCTATGGCTTCTAATCCTGTTCATAGTTGTAGATGGAAATAAAACTATGAATTAGGTTACAGCCCTAAATTTCATTAGAACAGCATATTTGAGAGTTGATATGAGATGCTTTGACACCAGCTGCACTTCAAGATTTTGTTGCAAGTGTTGTGCTGTAAGAAGTTTCCAGAAGATGGCAGAAATTAAAATGTATTAGACATAAGAGTAACAAATTATGACAGCCCAAGAAGAGGTCAGAATGAAGCACTGACATTTTAAAACATATGTTCACATATTTTGAATGTTTCTTGTGAGTAATAAAACTGAGATACTTATCCCTGCTGGCTGCTAATGATCTTGCTGTATTTTTTCATGAAGATAGCATAATGAAGCTAGGTGTCCTAACTTCAGTAACTCTTACCTATCATTCCTATTTCCCCATGTGCATTTCAGTTGTCGGAGCATTTTTTGTGCTTTTAGTTTCTTTATCTGTAGTTTTCTTTGCAAGTAAAATTAATCATGAATCCTGGGCTTTACTATGCAGTCAAAACTTGACACCACATGCTACATCATTTTCATTCAATTAAATCCCACTGAGAGCCTTGGTGCAAACCATGTGACCTCATGTTTCACTTTTGGGTAACCACATGACTCACAAACACTAACCTTTTATGACCATACCATACTTATAATCTAACAGGAATCCTGGCTCACGTGAGGTGCATACATTGCAAAAGGCTCACAAATTTTGTTAGCATGGAAGACCCTCACCTGAGTGTCTCCCAGGACTTAAAAGTAAAGAAAAAACTTCTTTTCCAACCTATGAGGAAAATAACTACAAGTCTTAGTAAGTTTAAAAAATCCTATGTAGGTTTATTTGTGGAAATAAACAGCAAGGGCAATAAAGTCCCTAAACAGCAAAAGGATGACTAGGGAAAATGTAGGCCTACTGCTGAGTGGGGAATGAAAATGAGGGACAAATAACATGGAACAGGCTGAGGTATTGAACACCTTTTTTTGCCGTAATCTTGGCCAGTAAAACTGGGCTTCAGAAGTCTGAGGCCCCCTCAGACCAGGTACCTGGAACATGTAAGACTTACTCTTTGTGGAAGAAGACCAGATTTAGGAAGCACTTCCAACAAGATGGACATACATAAGTCCATGGAGCCTGATGGGTTTGTACCCACAAATGCTGAGGGAAGGGGCTGATACCTTTGCAAGGCCAGCATCAATCACCTTTGAAAAGTTGTGGCAAGTGGGAGGTGCTCCAGAAGACTGTAAGGGAGAAAATTCCCCTCCTATCTTCAAGAAAAACAAGAAAAAAATATCCATGGGAATAACAGGCTGGTGAGCCTCAGTGCCTGGGAAGGAATCATTTCTAAGCACAGGAAGAACACAAGGTTTATTGGGGGTAGTCAGCACAGATTTATGAAGAGAATTCATGCACAATCAACCTAAAGCCTCCTACAATAAGGTGATTGGCTTGGTGGATGAGGGGTGGGGGCATTGGATGTTCCTTACCTTGCCTTCAGTAAAGCATTTGACACTGTCTCCCAAGTCATCCTCACAGAGCAGCTGAAAAAGTGCATTTGGTAAGTGGATAGTTGAAGGGCTGGGCTCAGTTGGTTGTGATCGGTGGCACAAAGTCCAGTTGAAGGCAAGTGGCTAGTGTGTCTTGATTGATACCCCAGGGAACAATAAAGAAGCCAATATTGTATAATATTTTCCTTAATGACCTGGATGCTGGAACAAAGTGTACCCTGAGAGACTTTGCAGGTGATACATGACTGGGAAGAGTAACTGACATATCAGAGTGTTCTACTGCCATCAGGAGAAACACGAGAAGGCTGGAGGAAGGGGCTGACAGGATCCTCATGAAGCTCAACAAAGATGAATGAAAAGCCCTGAACCTGGGGTAAATTTCCCCATGCACCAGTACAAGCTGGAGGCTGAGCAGCTGGAAAGCCGTTTGGTAGAAAAGGCCCTGGTGGTGCTGACCATGAATCAGCAATGTACACTTGTGGACAAGTAAGTCAGTGCATTAGAAAAAGCATTGCCAGAAGGATGAGGAAGGTGATCCTGCCCCTCTGTTCACCCTTAGTGAGGCCACACCTGCAGTGCTGTGTCCATTTTTAGTTCCCAGTCCAAGAGACAGAGACCTGGACATATTGGAGAGAGTCCAGAAAAAGCACCACCCATGTGATAAAGGGATTGGAGCATCTCTCCTGTGAGGAGATTCTGAGAAAGCTGGGACTGTTCAGCCTGGAGAAAAGAAAGTTTGCATCAGGTGGGATAAGAAAGTTTTTTTAGAGCAGAATTCTCTTTGTTTTTCTCATGGTCACATATGCACTAGTATTCTTTCTCCTTTTCTTGTATTCCTACATCACAGATTTTTTAATTTAAACCTGATAAGCATAATATTTTTTTATGATTCTATGACTCTTTCTTTGGAACTCTAGGAATCGGTTTTTTGTCAGCTTGAGCTTCTGATTTTGATTATTGTTTGCAGCCCATGTATTCTGTCTGTGAGAACTGTCATTATCTTGTAAACCACACTCAGTTTTGCACAGAAATTGGTAGCATTTTGTCCTGTTCGACTATAATTCAGGGACAGCTTATTTGTATAGCACTCCTATTTATAATATATATTGCTTAGAAATAATTTATCTTTGTAGCTGAGCAAATTGCAGTATAATTTCACTGCTCTTGCACAGACCTTTCTCTTGTTTATAACAGTGATTTCTGAGTTACAATTTCTCCAATATAAATAATGCATTAGCTCATAATTTAAATGTGACCTATCTTTGCAAGACTGGTGACTCACTATAAAGATCTTTTTGAGTAGCTTGAAAACTTCAAGTAGATTCTGGTAGCTGATTTATCTCTTCTGATCTGTAACATGTTGTGAAGGTTTAGCCTTTATATGTTTGACAGTGCTATGAGGACCAAAACTTCTAGAGTGTCCTAGTATGAAAGGAAGTGGCTCACCAGAGAATCAGACTAACATGGGCTCTGCTAGAATATCATGCACTAAAATCAGGAGCCTAGCATTGTGGTTACGAGATAGGTTTTCTTTGGTGGAAAAGATGATTGACATAGTTCATTTCCGATTCTGTAGTCCTGGTGGTGTTGATTCTTACAGTTTGCAAAATATCAAGATTTAAACCCCATTCTTGAAATAAACATCTAAAAACATAGAATTAAAGCCATTACAGGGGCAAGGGAAAAGAGCTGCACATTTCTTAAATTGTGTTTGTTATCAAATAACACCAGTAAGCTCTCCCTAATTCTCTGCTGTCACTAAAAAGGCTTTTTTTCACTGAGACTGTACTGCACAAAGAGACAAGTGAAAGGAAGCTACATCCATTGCATCCTGTTGATACCACTTAAGGGCTCTTAATAAGACAGTGAACCCATGTATCCAGTAACATTTTCTTGTTCAAAGGAAAGAACTTGCATCCATCTTTCCCCCAAACAGACAAGTGTAAAAGGAAAGAGGAAGAAGACCAGTGAAAGACAAGATAAATTTAGGGTAAACTTGACTTTTTTGGAAGATATCTTGACCCTTATTTTTTTAGCTCAATGTAAATCCAATAAATCCAGGGCATGTACTTAAGGGCTTTCAAATTACCATACTGGTCCCACAAATCCTCATGAAGAACCAAAAGGCACTCTGTGGTCTACATCGCATTTACTCTATCCCAAACATTCGCACTTCAAGTTTTAGCTCTACATCTATATGTGAAATGGAAAGACAAAGAGTGATGATTCCACATAACAGCATTATTTCTAATCGCATCTACTTTTCTGTTTATCAGACATACATGAACTTGGTATTTGTGCAGTAACTGTATACAGGTGGAATTCTGTCAAAGCCTAAATAATACAAAATTTATTCTCATTGCGTAGTTAAACATATGCTTCAGCATTTGTCTAGAAAAATATGTCTTTGAATGCATCAAGAAGCACAGTCACAGTGTAACTCTCTGTGGAGAGCATATACAGTAGTATTTCTCAAAGAAATACAGATCTAGCAATCTTGAATTTTCTCCCTTTTCAGATAACTCCCACGCCATTTTTTAAATTCTCAATAAAACATTAAGCATTATATATCATCAAGAGCAGTAGAATTATGTTTTCCAAGTTTTGTAGGCTTAGTGGCAATTTTAGCTTGACCCTGTTGCCATTTAACACTACTATAAACACTCCATAAATAAGAGAGAACAGTTGTTCACTTTTCATGTAACTTGAAGAAACACATTGTATATATAAAGTATTAAGATGGAAATCTCTACACACAAATAAACAGCTAAGACTTTTAAGAGTCTTTCCATTTCTAGGGAAAAAGTCACAGTCTTTTAAGTTATTAAATAGGTTAATTGTGAGTACCACTAATAGTATTTTGAAAATGTGGTTGTATTGTTTGGCAAGTTTGGTGTGGCATCTGATAGACTGGAAGAGAAAGTTCACTTTCAATTGCTCTTTATTTTTGTTTTGAAGTATTAGAGAAATAATAATATCTAGGTATTAAATCTTGGTTTATTCTATTTCTGAGCTGAAGCTTTAAATTTCTTATCCATTGGGGCTGACCGCAGTTAAACTACGACAAATTTTTCTTAACTGAGTTTAACGTAGCTTGGTCAAATCCCTGATTTCTAAGGTGAAGAGCCATCCACCAAAAATCAGGGTCTGTGGAAGTCTAAGCATTAAGTACAGACTGTTTGGCAGATCTTAATACATCTGATGCTATTTTAGATATAATTTGTTTCATAATTTTACTTGGTAAAATGTAAAGAGTGGCTGCACCACGCCACTGTATGCAATTACTTTGTATAGTCTTGATTCCAGTGCTCCACATCTGAACCCTGGAGAGAAAACAAAAATATCTTCCTATGAAACACTGAAACATACAATTACTACAGTGATCAAGGAAGAGAATAAGAATTATTTTCTTCCAAAGTTGGAACATTTCCTTTTGCCTTTGACTGTTTTCTGAGTTATCTTTTTGGAAAAAAAAACCACATTTTTTCCCTATTTGTCTTTTTTGCTTTGCTTTGCAGAGCAGGATGCAGGTCCTTCTTTATCCAAAAACAGGAACCACAGATGCCTACCAGGGAACCTGTCCCAGAAATCGTGTTCTAGCAAAGCTTTACAGAGCGACAGTGGATTCCACAAGAGGCTTCCAGAGCTTTATTGGCCTATTTCTGTTGGACTAATTCACATAAACTCTAGCTTAAATTCTCCAGATCAGATTTGTAAATGCAGATTCATGAGTTTTCCTTTATTTCATGATTGAAACGCTTTTTCTAGAGCACTAGTACACAGGCTAAGACCTAAGCATTAGCACCATAAGGCTTACTTCTTCCTTTACTGCAAGGACATTAGTAAATTATACATATCTGATGTGTATAATCTACATGGGACACCCTGTAAATGCAAACTTCAATGACATTGATAAAATTTTGGGTTCCATAGAGGTTTTTATGATATTATTCAGGATTCTTTTTCTGACCAGAAATATTCATAGCAGTAAGAGGCAGAAAGAAGAGATGTGTATCTGAGGGTAAAGCAGACCTAAAGTAACATACCAAGTTGGCTGCTGTTGTAGGTAAAATGGGGAAAAAAAGAGTTGTGTTCTTGCCTGTGGTGCCTGACCAGAGGTTACTGCAACTGGGACTTTTTGTTACAGTTCACCATATTTGTTATTTTGTAAATACAGGTCAGCATAGTCATGACTGAACATCTGGGATACCCCTTCTCTGCCCCAATCACTCTTACAGTATCTATTACACACAGATCTTTCAGAAAAGAGGGAAGAGCTTCAAAGCTCTTGATGTCAGCAATATTCAGTAAGAAAAGACTTGACCAGAGGAAGATGTTGCTTCAGCATTTCTTTCCAATATCTCATATAACAGAGAGATGAAGCAGTAGGAATTGTTGACATGTTTTTAACATGCTAAAGTTAAGGGACAAGCACTAACTAGACAAAGCAAAGTTTTAGAAGAAAAAAATATATATCATATAGCTGGCATTTTGAAATAGTTAAACAATGAAAAGACATAATTTTTGCATCAGTGGATATGGTTCCATTCTTCTTTTGTACATATGGAACCACATCTCTTTGGATATAAGGTGAATAGAAGGCCTTAGCAGATTTCCGTGAATCAGTCAAAATACCTTGATTTTAAAGAAAGTATCAAAAAGATCAAAATTAGATCTTTTCAGTGCCAGTATGCAAGTGCAAGTATCTTGACATGATGAGTTGATTATATTGTTTCATGCTTCCCAAAACAGTAATTTTATTGGCACTTGAGGTTGCAGTAGTTCATCTCTTTCCTGTCCTTGGAGTCTGTGTTGTTTCCTTATTGTCTTGCTTTGAGCAGCTCTCCAATTTCTGTTTTTCAAGTAGTTTGAAATACTTCCCCCAACAGTGCTCACACTTGTGATTAAACATTTTTCTTCACATTTTTTTTCTTCTCCCTCACAGTTCTGTCTTCTACATACAGCATCTCTCTGTATCTGCTTTTCATTTTTCAGTTTAAATTCCTTTCTTAGCATTGATGCAGCCAGTGGTGCACAGTCAGTTTAGATTGCTCCCATATCAGATCTACTGAATTTCAGGCTAACTTCTTATTCCCAGTTCAGCTGTCAGTGCGTCTATCAAAGCTGCAGAGGTTCTTTCAATAGTTTTCTTGCATACTGCCCTACTTAACTGCTCCAACCCATTTTTCCCTCAGGAGAGTACTTGGAAATATATTTTCAATTTGAAACAGAGGGTTGGAAGGTGTTCTTGCTTGGCTTAGTACGGTTCCATCCCTATAATATATTTTTACATCACTTTTCAAAATGAAAAATTATTTTAAATTTAAAAATATACTCTTCCTTTTGAATATGTCAAATGACATGTTTCAAAGACTTCAACATGTTTTCCAACATTTTTCAAGTTGAGATATTAATCAGATCCAGCCCTTTCCTCTGAAAAATCTGTTTCAAGAAGTGTCAAAGATTTCATGACAAAATGTCTGGAAAGCAAAAGCAAAATATCCTGTAAGGATTTTTCCTTATTTTCCTCCTCTATTTAAAGAAAAACCTCTAAAACAATCTACCAGCCTGTCCTTACTCTCCTGGAACTGAAGTGCATGAACTACTTCAGAACCAAAGATGATAGTACCCTACTATTTATTTCCATTCTGGCTTATGCTTTGTTTGCTGAAATTGGAGTAAACTTTTGGAGTACAATTTGTAACAGAAATATAAACCCTTGAGAAATCAAAGCTTATAATAAACTGAAATACTGTCAGACCCTGAACAAGGTTCCCAAATTGCAGTGCTTGAAATGCAGAAAAACAGAATCAGGGCCCTCTAAAGTACTCCAAATTATAGTCTATCAATTGTTCTGTAGGGCAATCACAAGCCTATTTTGGTAGAATAATTAAATCCCATCAATGAGCTATTTGTAACTAAAATTAGGCATACCAGGGTCATGTCATTACATTTTTTACAGTCAAGTACATGTTATTAGAACTGTTGTATCCTCACAGTTATATTTTCCTTGAAAACAATTTTGCTCTCAATATGAATTGTTTTCTTGAAAAGAAATTGTCATCATTCTTGGAAAAAGCATGTGTATATGTTTATGCATATTGAATGTAGGTGTGCGAACAGAAATGCACCGATGTTTGTGCACTCACACCTGCTTATTACTTCAACAGGAAGCCTCCAGGCTTCAAAGCAGTTCATTGCACAAGTTCAAGGTAATAAATGAATTGTTTATTACTTACAGTACATATCTGTTTTCAGCAAATTGAAAATGAATTGAATAATAGGTTGTGAGTAGTGCACTGTATTAGTATATTTATCACAGAGCTGTGACTGCACTGCAGCAGAGCTGCAAATTCATTGGCACATCCTTGCTTTTCATGTCTTTAGACTACAACACTCATTATATTGCAATTTATAAAAATGTTTTAGGGCTTCTATAAGAGAATAAAATACTGATGTGCACTAAGAACACAGATAAAGGACAGGGGAATAAGTCAGTTTAACCTATATGCTTCATGTTTTATACATGATATTTTAGCTAAGCATATTGCTGTTTCTGGTAGATGGCAGAATTTTCATAGTAAAGGAGAAAAAGCAGATTGTGTAGATTTTAGCATATGCTCTGTGGTAATTTGGAGGAGAATAGAGCAGTGCAAAAAGATAACTCATTTCTGTGTTACTGTTTATTGCTGTTGTCGTTCATGATGACTGCAGTGATAGGGAGGAGAAAATTCCATCGTGATAACATCCTATGCAAATAAGAATTTAAACCCTTTTTTTCTGATTCAAAAATGTTGAGAAAAGGGAATAGAGAAGGGGGAAAGGGTTATGAGTAAATATGCACACATTATGTTGCCTCTAACCGATGATGAAATATACTTAATCTTTGTGACTCTGTGGGTCAGCTCAGGGAGAGTGTTCCATGAGAGAGTGTAAATAATGTGTGAATGCTGTCTACATCTGATTCATTCATGATTGATCCAAGTCAAATTTAAATTAATGACACAGAGAACTTAGTCTATATGTCCTTGCCAATATTGAACAAACTAGGAGATGGCAAGGATGTACTGCAAAAAAAGCATGCTGACCTCAGCACTTCCTCTATGGTACAGTGGGATAACTAAAAGTCTTAGTTGGTTTATTTTTGCTCTACCAAGAAATAAGGAAGATCTGAGTTTCTCCCAGAGACAGGAGAAATTAGTGTCCTTGACTTATGTGTTCTACTAGAGATTTAATAATGAAACTGGCATTTATACCAATTGTCGTTAATAAACGTCTCAGAAACATTTCACATTTGCTTCCATCTCACATTTGCTTTATTGCATAGATTGTTTTGCTTTATTGCATAGATTGTGTGTTCTGCTTTACTCCCAAGACTATGCTTTTGTTTTGAGGGGGAAAACCTTCACTGCTTAGGCAGAAAGTGTTTTGTACAATGCTTACAGAACAGACTCCTCTGGTTACATGGTTACTAGAACAATCCACTGGAATTAACAATTTATAATCTGAATGGTAATGCAAGATCCACAGTTTCTGTCAAAACATTAGGACTTGTCTTAAATTTACTATGAAATTTGTATTTGTAAGATAAATGGCCTTTGAGGGAAGCTTCCAGATTTTGGCTAACACAGTGTAGAAGGTGGCCATATTCATAATACTAATGATAGTAAAGAGTAAAATAATAATAATAATAATAATACTAATAATAATAATAATAATTTTAAAAGGTCGTTTACATGAAACAAATCAAAATCAAAATCTAGTTGTACCAGGCAGGTAAAAACACCACTTGCTACAGTGATTTTTTTAGGACTATCACCATTGTTGAGTATTTTTAAACAAAGTCATTTAGGCAATTTGCATTTTGCAAGATTAGCATCACTTTGGTAGTACCAAATCATGCTTTAACTAAAATGCTGTTGCAATTGGGACATTGACTTGCAGTATGTTTAACTCAAAACCTACCAGCTATAAAAGCAACTCCATCTCATCATGTCATAACCAGATTAGTAAATTAGGATGCTGAGCCAAAACTGTATTTATATCAGTAGTAGCTGATGGCATCTGATAGCTCCATGACCATCAGGGTGATTCATATGCTCTTCATTTGCCAAGCAAGAGGTATTTAATGGGCTGTGCTTTTTGCATATGAGGCAGAAAAACTTTTATCACTTGTTTGAAGATCAGCATGTCATCATTGTCATCCCTGATTAAGAGGCAGGCAATCAAAACAAGTAATGCAAATGATAAGATCCTCTATATTGTGCACCAAGGAGTGGAGAACTGCCATAGCCAAAAGCTGTGACAGCCCACGTCCAGGTTTGACTGACACAGCAAGAGGCTTTTAATATAAAATCATCCATCAGTATTATAGTCATCTTTATTACTATTTCTTTACATTAACGTAAAGATTTCTAATTACCAGTTTCTTTATTCCCCAAAACATAAATTTAGGAATAATCTCATTTAAAACACACTTCTATAAATTCTGTATTTGCCTGGTGATTCAATGCATGATCACTTGTATTTATTATCAGGAGATATTTTAGGCACTCTTCTGTACTATATAGGGTGTTCACTGGTTCACATGGTCTGATAATTATGATCTTCTAAAAAATAAGAGCAACTTTCTCCAAATATCTAACCTGGATTATAAAGTTGACATCATAAAATCCCAGGAGCTGTATTTGATTAAAGCTGTAAAAAGAAGAAAAAATAAAGAATTAACAAGACACCAAAGAATCTATTTTATGGTTTGTTCTCAAGGCCAGCCAGTATGTTCAATTTTACCTATTTGAATTAGCAAAAGACAGGTGATTAGATGAATACACAACTAATCCAGTCAGATTTTGAATGGGGCAACGCTTGGAAAGGTTTAAAAATTTCTTCAGAAACTAATTAAAACCCGTGAGATTCTTCTGGAAAGTCTCAGTGCTTAACACACATTCTCATATCCCCAAAAGGTCTGAGCTGTGCCAATGTAAGCTTAGTGAATAACTGCCACTCCTGTGCGTTTGTTCAAATAATAAACTCAAACACGGCAGTCAAAAAGAAATTGTTACACAACGCAGCTCTCATCTGCTCTAGAAAGCCTTTACTTGGGTAATGACTAGCCAATGGTCTTCACAAGGTAATGTAAAAGGTTAAAAATAAACCCATTAGAGATAAATAATATTTAGTAACTGGCTCTTCATAAAAGTTTATTCTTCCTTTTGTTTCAACTCATTTAACAGGCTTAAGATATATGCAAATGGTCTTACTTACACCAGCTGAAGACCTAAGCCTGCATTTTCTGACTAAAACATTGTGCAACAGAAGTTGTCATTTTTATCTAGCCTAATTAGTTCATTTTATGAATTTCTGGGTTTATCATCTGCCTCTGTAAGATTATCACAGCACACTCTAGTTTGCAGCTTTTGGACTAGATGGAGCCCATGGGTCATTTCCACACATTTTATCCTGATGTTCCCCCTCCCTGCCCTGTCCCGCTCCAGAGAAGACAGACAGCGCCTGAGCGAGTGCTGCCCAATACACGATCTCCTCCTGCTTCAACTCCGCACAGAGCTGGTCTCCTGAAGCAATTGGTAGGAACTGACATAAGTGATTCCAGGGCTGTGAAATTCCCTCTTTGTTAAGTGCCGCAGTAGATTCATCCTGCCCTGCTTTGCTTCTGCAGAAGTGGCAACAGTTAAAGTTGGACAAAAGTAGTTTTTCAGCCATCAGACATCTCAGAGCCTAGGTTATGCATAACACACAGGTCCAGGAAATTGTCTACAACAAATGCAGAAGAATGGCTTATCCAGCTCCTGCAATTGATAAGTGGAACCAGCATGGTTTAATTCTAAGGAACTAATTTGTGAAGTGCTCTGATAATTAAGAACAATAGAAAATAAAGGAAAAGTCTCTACGTAGTTGTGTACAAAATAAAAACTGCATAAATCCAAGAGGATCATTTAATCCAAATGAGTTAACGGTGGTATTTTATCGATTAGTTCTCCATTAATCATTCTAACGCAGTTTAGCATGGAACCTTGCAGATTTGAAGATAACACCAAAAAACTGTTTGGCAGCCTTTACTGGGAATACGGCATAAAGGAACTTTTCTTAATCAAATGTCACTGCATATTTTAAAATTGATTTATTCTTTGTAAATCACAGTCTTTAAAAGTACCAAGTATTTTGTTTTGATCTCATGACAGAACAAGTTTGATAATGTCCACCAAGGAAACATGAAGGCCTTGTATTGCTGTAAGTGACAAAGAAAGAATAGCCACTCCTTGGTTCAGGTTTATTTAATTCTGCCATTGTTGATTATATGCATCTGTGTACAATTAGCTTAGAAGTCAGCAGCAAATTTAACTAGTTTTGGAATTATTGTGAATCTAGATTAATTTTACAGTCCCTTCCATCTTCCCTTTGTGTTGCCTTGCATAGGAGTTCCAAATCCTGTTGCTGAAACTCTCAAGGTCACTTTAAGCAGTTTGTTACATTGTAAGAAATAAGAAAGAATCTTACAGGCAGATCAGCTGATTTTACTTTCACTTAGGATACTCTGAAAAACATGGATTCTCTATGGAATTGTTAATTTTAACCTAATTGTGGTACAGTAGGACTCTGCAATAGCACTCTGTCCTTAATTGGGTTATCTTATTGTTCAGTATGTTTTTACCAGGATGAGTGCAATGCGTTTCTTTGCATTAAAGAGCAACGTCACTGCAAACAGATACTTATGTTTAGAATGTCTTTGTGATTTGGTTACCAGTTTACAGAATGTCTTTTGAATAAACAAACAGATCTCCAGTGATTCAAGTTACCAGCTGAAAGCATTTATTGGTCCTACAAATTATTTTCCTTGTATGTTATTTTATAGGTGTAATCTTTCATGGTCTTCTCGAGCAGTCAGGTAATCCTGAAGAGTAAATAACTTCTAAATTTTTATAATGTTTCAATGGTCTTTTTCTGGGTGTGAATGAAGGTTGACGGTGACAGAACAACACACTCAAAAAGGACAGCAGTATGCATTTTAAAGGATCTTTCCAAAAAATGCTGATTAAAAATACATATTTGAAGGATATTTTTAGAGGTGTTAAAATGGGCAACTAGTGGAAAAATACTGGAAAACCACTCAAAAAAACCTGATTGTCATTAGTTCTGAGGCAGAGAACTGGACAAAAGAAGCAGAACAGAAGCAATTTGGGAGAAATGAGAGGTGAGGCGTGAGCATGAGCAAGATTAGATAGAGGTTTGATGATGAGAAGGAAAAGATTGAATTTCATGTTAAGCATAATTCAGCCTGGGTTATTTTCCTTTGCAAAAAGCCTTTAACGTTTTTTTCTGCTCTACGGAAATTCTCACGCTGTTGTTATCACTGTAGCACTTGAATTCTTTTCACTACAGTTGCAGCAGTACATGTCAAATATCTTGTGTGTGTTGTGTGTAGTTCTTTCCTTCCTTTTGACCTCTCAGGTGGAGGAGCAATTGCACAGGTGAATGTTTAGTTTTGGTAATTTCTTGGCTCAATTGTTTCAAATTTATATATAAATAGAGTTGGTTTAGGTTGTAGCAACACACAGGCTGTATTTTGCACTTATGCTAGAGATAGGAAGTGTGAAAGGGAAGCAGGAAAGGAAAAGTCAGGGAAATTAAGGAAAGGTCTGTGTTTTACAGGAGAGAATAGTGAGATTTTTGATGGTTCTTCAGTACTGAGGGACTTTATTTAACAGTCTGCATGTGGCCATATGGACATTTGCCTTTCTGCACAAAATAACTTTTAATCTTCTTGCTCAAATGATCTCTAAACCTAAAAATTGGAGTCAAATACTATACACTTTGGGCACAATATGTCAGGGGAAGCTGGTTAATGTTTTAAATAACCCTGCCCTGAGGGATATAAAAAGACTGAGGCAGTGACCTGTTGACTTACAGGAGATAAATAACACAGTTACAACATTAAGAAAATATTATAATCACATAATAAGAAAAGAGATTGAAAGAAATGCTTCCTGTTTCTTATGGAATATGAAAATATCTACATTAGAAAGGTGTCTGGAGAGATCTCTGAGCTCATTCTCCTGCCTTCAGGCAGAACCAAACATATTTAAGTCATTCCTGGTGTATGTTGAGTTGTTTCTGAAAATACTTTCTACTAGTAATGAACCTCATTGCATCTTTGCCCTTCCCCTGTGGACATTCCTAAGCTTGTAACCTTCCTGTTTCCAACAACTTTTTGTGCCACTGAAAATCAGCCCTTGCTCATTCCTGCTGAATAGGCCATGAGGATTTCTCCATGGATCTGATATCACTCTCCTGCTTATACTAACATGATGTGATCCCTTTTCTTTGTCTTCTTTTTTTTTCTTCCTTGCTGACCATAGTATGTCAGGCTCACTTAGGATCACTGTATCACATGTGGGACAAACCAAACATAAAACCACAAAAAACTCCAAAGAAACAAAACCAAAAGAAAAACACAAACAAACAAACCCAGCAAACCACACCAAACAAGACCAACCAAACAACAACAAAAAACCCCCCAAAATTTTAAGAAATATTATGATTTTGTATTATGAGGTGACAGGCTTAACCTGATGTAATTTAACAAACAGAAAGATCCAGACACCTGTTTATCTGGCTTTAGTAGTTTTACTATGCTTTTGAGGAAAATAAGGAGTTATCATGAAGGAAATGCAAGGTAGAGTAGATTGCAGCAGATGTTTATCAACAGTGGGTTGTTCAGGATTAACCTGATCTCCTTCTCTGATAAAGCACTGTATTTTTTGTCTCAGACAGGAAAAAGTAATAGATCTATTTTGTCAGACATCAATAAAATATTTGATATATTGTAATGATGAAAATTATTAGCTAAACCAGGAAAGATGAGGTTTGAGAGAGGAATTGCAAAGTAAGTTGTGAACTGTCAAATGGAATTGCCTCTCAATTTATACTGATGGGCTAATGGCTGGCTGGGAGATGAGAGTTGCTCAGAGATCAGTGCCAGAGAAAATCCTATTTAATACTTCAATCTTGGCTCAGAATTAGGAATATCTTGATGAAACATGCTGTCGATACAGCTTCAGCCTAGAAAAATAACTTTAAAGATTTGGATGATACAATGGAAGCTACAGTACAGAGTAATGCTGTTGAAAACAGTAGGAAGATTTTCTGTATGTAATGGAAGTAATTGGTTGGAAGTGATGAAAAGAAGAAGGATGGGAATTTAGTGAAGGTGTTTAATGCACTGAGCAATCTCAGGATGACTTTGAGTTACTATTCTTTGATAGTCAGCAAAATGCTATATATTAAGCAAAATAATTTCAGTAAAGAAATATGAAAATGTTGATCAACTCTGAAATAACAAAACATTGATAAGACCTCCTCTAGAATACTCAGCAGAATGCAAGTGCAAGCAGGAGAAGAGTTACAAGGAAGAACTATGGAAAATATCTTTTCCAACAGGAGACTTCATCTCACAAAACTACAGATTAAAGGAAGCTATGATTGCTCTCTGCAAAGTATTGAGATATAAATCCAAAAGGAAAACAAACATTGTTTGATAAACAAATCAAAGGTTCCAAATAAAATACCAAACCAAACAGCATCTGTAAACTCTCTATGGATAAATTTTGGGGTGGAAATTAAAAGACAGTGTATCACACATGAAGGGATTAAATTCTAGACTTGCCTTTCAGAAGGAGCTGTAGAGCAAGCAAGTTCTCAAAATGGAGTCTGCAACATTTTGCAAGTTCTTAAAATGTAGGTATCCACAATGGGAAGAGACACAACTTAGTGATGAGGAATTTGCAGTTCTGTTTTGTAATGGTTTCTAACTTCAGAGCCCAGTTTAGGAAGAAAGTGCTGGTTTGAAAGTTGGTTTTATTTTATTTTGCTTTTTTTGTAATGAAGCCTTATTCCTCAAGGAGAAGAAAGAATTGAATTGCCTGGAAACAGTATTTTAACATAAATCATCTGAAAATCATGTATGCATTGAATTTTTTTGAGGTTTTGAGTGTAAAAATTTTGAATGTCTACTAAATGATAAGCATAAGGTAGATAAATGATTGTGTCTGCTCAAAATACAAATTCTTAGCAAGATATTTGCATATTGAAATTTGTATCTTATTCTCATTTTATGGAAAGAAATGTGTTTGAAAAAGAATGGAGTTTACAGTGATAAATCTTATTCTTTATTACATTGTTTACTGAATTCAAGCAGGGTTTTTTTTTTTGTAATTTCTACAAAATTTTGTACTTTGTAATTCTGGATATCCATCATTTCCTGTAAACTCTATTATAGTAGGTAAGGTTTGTCCAAAATGTGGACAGATGAGCACCAGATTATGTTACGGAAGTTTGCTAATGGATTTAATAGAAAATAAATCCTAAATTTCTGTCTGATAAAATAAACTAACAGAAAAGAGGGTGAAGGGAGAACTTCAGGAAATGATCCTATAATCTGATTTAACCTTCAGTGTGCACCAACATTAAAATAGTATTTACTCCATTTTTCTAAATGCCCCATCTTTAGAACAGGAAAAATCAAATGAGTAAAAGTAAAATTTTGCAGATGCAGACTGTGTTAATCCAACCATCATCCTGGAAGCATAAAATAAACATCAAAGAGTTTGCTGAATATCTCTGTTTTTATTACTTAATATGCTCCATTAAATGATACAGATAAATATCTAGTTTTCATCTTTGTGAAGATTAAGTCATTTACCTCAGTTATATAGTCAGTAATGCAGTCTCTTTACTAGTTATGCTGCAATAAAAGTAAGTTATACCACACTAAAATGTGAAACTAGTTGCAAGCATTACATATGAGAGTTCATATAAATAGCTGGTGAAACTCACATAGAAAAATGTTTGGTTTGGTCATTGGAAAATTACTTTTCAAATAATGTATGCTCAATTGTAAATTAAGAAGAAAATACATAAAAGAGTTATTTTGAAAAAGTACAAAACCATATTCAGATTTAGGAACTTTTGTAGTTATTTACAGTCTCAAATAAAAGTTACTTTTATGAGATTATTTTTGAAATGTCATTGCTCTTTCCTTTCCCTACTCTTGTACCCACCAGCTACAGATTAATGTAAATTGTTAATTGTTTGGATGTTCAGAAATATACTATTATATGCTCTTGTTTTTCTTCTGCAGTGTTGAGAGCCCAACTGAATCGCAGTAATCAGCTCTATCTATTCATTTAGCCTGCCACACTTATAAAACTAAATGAATTCATTTAAACCATGTTGAAAACAATTTATTGAACTGTGATAATTGCCTCAGGTAGTTTCACTGTATTTTACTGTGAAAAGATTTTTAAATGCTTTGTTTCTTGCTTTAGAAGAGCATTTCTTAAGAACTATTTTTAACCACGCTGGTATTTTCTGATCTTTTTGGAGAAGAATGGGTAGCTTTGAGTTCTAAAGACTGATCTAGGATGTGAGACATCTATATTCTGTATATTCTGCAGTACATGTACTGGCATGCATAAAACAAAAAATCTTTTCTAAATGTGAGTGAACAATATTCAATTCTCCAGTGCGTATTGTGTCATAAGTTATTCTTGGTTGTTGAGCCATGCATGCCAATGCTCAGTTAAGTGGAAACTGAGGGAATAAGACACTGTAAGCCTTTAGAGGAATGACCCAGACACTTCCAGTTTCAATAAGTTTCTACATAGGAAAGCAAAACTTTCCTTGAGTGTTGTTTATGAGAGTGTCATAAACTGTCACAGGAATATGATGAACCTCAGATTTATCTTAGAGACAAGATTACTTAATTTTTAATGCATTTCTGAAAAGATTCTCTTTGTCTAATAGGGGGTCTCCTCGTTTTAGTTTTTAATTTCATAATAAAAAAATATAGATTTGTCAAAAAAAACATGAAAGGAAAGCTCCTCTGCTTCTTGATCAAAAAGGCAAAGCCTGTACTGAGTCTGATTGTAATTAATTTATTAAGGAAAAAAATATTCTTTGAAATGGTATTTCAAAGCCCTTTCAAGGAAAAGAAGTTTAATATTTTCAGAGGTGAAAGTAAATGGTAATTCCCATTTCTTACTGCATTTGATAAAATAGAAGCTGGCCAAACTCAAATCTTTGAAATCACATTTAGATAATATTTCAAACAATAAATATATGTTCTGCTATAACTTTGGTTTTTTGCTGTTCCACTTTTTCTTTTGCATTCCTTCCACTTTCCAGCAACAGTGTAGCTGAAGAAGAAAAGCAGGTGTGTGGGAGAAAGGTGAACAGCACTTGCCAAAAACCCCTGTGAAGAAAAACTAACACAACTTTTATAACAAAGACTGTAATTTGTTTTATTAATGCAGCTTTACTAATTTCCTACCATCCTAGCCTTTTATCCCGTTACTGGCAACAGAAAGATGAACAGCAACCCAGTGGCATTTCGTTTTTAACCACCTGCACAGCAGGAGGAGGTGTGACTTGTGATGTTCTTTTTGTTTTGACTGCTGAGTACCAGTCATATGTTACTTAGAACCCTGATTTATGATGATTAATCCATTCCACCTTTAATGTGCTTTTTTACAGTTTGTAAAAGGGCTTCAGCAAAGCCTTGATGAATCTTTTATGCAGTTGTGTGTTCAGATATAAATTCTGTTAATCCGCCTAAAATAGCAAGGATTAATGACTAGACAAGGACGTGATGCACTGTTTGTGAAGCTCAAAATTTCACTTTGTGTAAATCTTGATGCTCATTTAGGTTTCTCTTTCTGTCTTTGCATCTCATCCTGACAGGTGTGTGCCCAATCACTGTGAACATGATGGAAAATGCACCCAGACGTGGGACAGTTTCAAGTGCACTTGCGATGGAACTAATTACAGTGGTGCCACTTGTCATAACTGTAAGCTAACCTGCGGTTTCGAAATTTCAATGGAGTAGGGAAGTCTCTCATGTCTTTTGGTTGAGATTAAAAAAATCAAAGTCTTCCTTTCTGGTTGTTAAAGATCCTCAAGCCTTTTTTGAAAGAAGGTGTTGGCTTAATCACGTTCTGTTTTATCTGCATCGGGATGTATTTATACAGCACTGTGCTGCACCGTGCTACACACCAAAGCAGTGCAGCAGCAGTTGGGTGCACTGAGAAAACACATTCTCAGCAGTTGCACGCGAGATACAGTTTCAGATAGAAACAGTGAATCTGCCCCAAGCTGTTGAGGAGAGCTGCTGACTGTTGCTAGAGATGCTGGTTCAGGTTGCTAATCCCAAAGAATGTTTATATACTTATTATCAGCCAGTTTAAAATCTAATTATCTGTTGAGTGTTATGAGTTTTTGAAATAAGAATATTTCCTATGAGCTCCACGCGCCCTATACTTTTAAAGCACAGGAAGAAGAAAGGTACAGTTGCCCTTTTACAGGTGCTGAACAATGCCTGCTGAGTCAGTGGCATGCATCTTCTGTTCCTCCTCTCATATGCTGAAAAGTGGGATTTTCATCTGCAAAGTGTATTCTAAAATACCTAGGGCACAGAGAAAGCATATCCAGTCCTTACTTTTGCTCACTTCTTTCTTTTGCCAATCATCTCCTAATAATGAGAAGAGAGTAAAAAATGCTTTTGAACAGGTGATCAATTGAAATTAAAGCCAGGATTTATGGAGATACAAATTTATATTACTTTATTATTTACCTTAAATATAGCTGTGTATCATTTTACAAAGAGAATTGAAGATTTTTTTTCAGTTATAATCAAAAAGCCCAAATAAATGAGAAATTTTTTGACCGTTCACAGTTGTCTGGATTACAACAAAAACATAATTTATGGTTAAAGATGATATAAATGTAAGAGGCATTATATTTTATGGAGTAACTATTAATACATTAAGTGGCAAAGTTCAATGATCTGGCTATTGAAAATGTGAAACAGTAAGAGTTGAATAACAAATTAATGTTGATCAAAGCGAAGTATTTAAGGTACCAATGCCTTGAGGAGAGATTGCATGGCAGCACTTTTTCCACCGAGAGGGAATGTGGACAGTGACGGCATGGCTGCATCTCATGTTAGGAAAGAAAACATAGAATTTATGTCTGTCTGTGCTCCTTTGTGGGTGTGCAGACCAGCTTTTAAGACATAGCTGAACATGGTTAAGCTTCTTGAGTTCCAAAGAGAAGCAGCAAGGACAAGCAGACGGCATCACTTCGCTGAAATCACATTTATTACAAAGGGAAGAAATAATAATCCAAGGAGATGTGACATTTTTCTTAATAGGATTTTCACCTGCCTTTTATGGATAAAACAGTGCAATAAGGCAAGTAAAAGGCATTGCTGAACTGCAGTATCAAAAGAGGGGTTTGGAGTATATTGTCCTGCCTTTATGGCATGGATAAAGTGTATGGGATTACATATACTCTCCAGGTCATTTGGAGACACATTGTTCAAGAACTTCTATTCTTCTAGTTCAGGAAAAGTTTCTAACTTAGATGTGTAAGCTTTAGTTTTGTTACATTTTTGTGTTTAAAGAACATAATTTTTGGGTTTTGTGTGCTGCTATATTTTAGAAGTCTTCTTTTTACAAAACAAGGTTGAGCAGAAAGTTATTCGCTTGATAGATACCCTGTCAGAATGTGTAAAATTCTATGCCTTTCTAGAGTATCAAAGTTAATGGCACAAAAATGAGTGAAAAATAAAAAATTCCAGCATCAAGATACAGACTGAGACAACCTTAACTCTTCCTTTGTTGAGCAGGCAATAGCTGTCAGTATTTACAGGAGCATGTTCCAGATACAGCTGCAAATAATGAGGGGATTTGTTGAAGCTTGCCAGAGGTTGCAGTTATGCTGTCCTGAGGTCTGGGACCTCAGCTCTGCTGCATTGATGCTGACCCTACTGTCCTTTCCTACCTGTGCCGTGTGTGTGTGTATACTCAGACATGCTTAGTGTGCTGCCTTTTGCTTTTGAATTCTAAAGTTTGTGGCAGAAGCAGGATGAAAGATATGCTGGGGAAGGAGGGAAGTTGGAACAATAACTGGTGTGTGGTATAAAAATAGCTGTAAGCAATTTTAAACAGCCCTACAGATTGCATGAAAAATATAGCAGATGTCATGATTCTATGGAGCTGGAAAGTGTTTAAGTGCAGATAACACTTGTTCAGTACCATTCTACTTAAAGATAACGTTATTTTACAAAGCAAATTGTATTATATGCCACAGAAAAATATGTTTTTCTTTCCTCAATATATGCTTGTGTGTGGGGTATAACAGCATTACTCAAAGAGGTTGAAGTCAAGTTTATGTTAGTGGGGATTCTAATTCCATAGTTGATGATTTTAATGAGTTTGAGTTATGCTGAACCAAAAGGAACGAGATAGTTCTGTGTTACTGAAGGGGTTTTTTCAGTGAATTGGTTTTGCTTTGGTCAGGTAATTCAACTCTTTTCTGAGCTTTTGACCTGAAACAAGGCAAAGCTTTGCAGCCTTGACTGAATTTCAGATTGCAGTTTTAGGTTCCTTTGAAGTTGAAACTCAAAGACAAACGCCAGGGATGAACTCCTTGAAGTGAAACAGAGAAAAAGGTTTGCATGAAAACCTTATGAATCAAAATGACTTTGTTTCACACAGGTCTGGCCATAATACACGGTATAATAGTGAAAACAACAGTTAGGCTAGAGATATGGAGAAATATGTATTCTGGGGCTGAGACGTAGTGGGGGCTGTAATCCAAAAATAAACAGCAGGAAAAGGAAAAGTTCCAAATAAATAAATAAATCTGAAATAAAAACTTTAGTTATTATCTCTCCAACTGTGTAAATCAATTACACTTGTTTTCTATTTTAAGATTATGAAATAATTTGCTTTTTGGAATATGGTACTCTTAAAAGAAGGCTCTTCATCTTTCAGAGAATCTTTCAGAATCTCCAAGCTCTGTGTCTACTATCTTGTTATTTCTCAGAGACTTAAGATGCCATTCAGAGGAAATTACAATTTTTTTCATCCAGCTACAGCTGGGTCCCTGAAGCCCTACGGCAAATTAACCAGAAGTACTGGAAAGCTGTATTTCCCATTGCATGTTAAATACCCTAGGAACCTACCAGATTTCTTTCAGCTAAAAGGTATTCATGCCCAACAAAATGCTGTGGACTGGCAAATACCAGACTAGAGCATTGATTTTATCATTAGGCAGGACTGAAAGATAAATGAATGTATTTACTTTAAAAGAATGATTTACAGTGATGCAACATTTACAAAATTATTTAAAAATTAATTGCATTGTAATTAACAGCAAGTATCATCCTTACTAGCTTTATTATCTATATTTTAAACCCTGACTAATTAACTTTTGCAGCCTACCAAAGGCTGGCCTGTTCATGCAGAATTCTTAGTGATACTTTTCTAGAGTTTATTAGTAAATGTTTCCTGAAACCTTTGAGAAGAGGAGCTCATTTTCCTGATTATTTCTGATCTCCATCACTTTGCATGAGTTTATTCATATATTTTTAGGTTCTAATATTATTCCTGCTGTTTAAAGCTTGTTTGAAACAGAGTGGTATAATTTTAAAAATCATGTATTAGCATAACTAATGATCATTCAAGCTTCTTTTTGTCAGATTTTTATCATATAGGTCAAAGCACACTTTTTCTAGAATCTGCATTTAAGATAAACACAAGAAAGGACTTACAAAATTTACCATGACAGTGATGTATCTACCTTCCACCTCCTGCATAAACTTTGTAAGGTTTAGGAAAAAGCCAGAAGCACCTCTTTTGATGATATTTGCCTTCTCCTAATGATTTTCAGTAACAAAAATCTCAATTTTCACTTAAAAGATTAATCTTAATGATCATAGAATCACAGAATGGTTTGGGTTGGAGGAAACCATAAAGATCATCGAGTTCCAACCCCCCTGTCATGGACAAGGACATCTTTCACTAGACCAGGTTGCTCAGAGCCACTTCCAACCTGGTCTTGAATACCTCCAGGGGTGGGACATTCACAGCTTCTCTGGACAGCCTGTTCCAGTATCTCACCATCCTCACAGTAAAGAATTTCTTCCTAATATCCAATCTAAGCCTGCCCTCTTCCAGTCTACAACCATTCACCCTTTTCTTAATACTACATGCTCTTGTAAAAAGTCCCTCTCCAGCTCCCTTGTAGGCTCCTTTGGGGACTGGAAGATGCAAAAGATCACTCCAGAGCCCTCTCTTATGAAAGACATATTCTTCTTGATCAAGTTATTTTTCTTTAATTTCATCTGCAAACACTGTCCTTACTTTTACAGCTGTACAGATTCCTTCAAGAATATCAGACAGGAAAAGGTTTTCTTAAAAGCCTTCAGTTAGTCCATAGGAGGGACTAGCATCCAGATCATATCTGTTGACTGTTTGTTCTCTAAGACAGTAGGTGAAATACAACCTTACATACTCCTGTCCCTAGGAGAGGCATTAATTGCATCAGAATATACGAGAATGCAACTGTGCTGACAAAGAACATACAGGATTTTTACATTTTTAGATTGGTGATTTGCCGTAAGTTTTTTCAAAAACAGTATTTGAAACAATGTAGTGATTCTTAGTTTCCACAAAAGGGAACTTGACCTCTGAATTCTCTGTCTTCTCATAGCTTGTTGGGAATAAATGTTACCCTATATTTTGGAACCTGATTCAGAGTTAATGAGGAATAAAATTTCTCCTGAAATGATAAGTACATTAAGTGTCACTGGAAGTCTATTGGGCATTGATATTTTTCCAAGGAATATTGACTATCTCCCTAAAATGAAATATTGGTTTAATAATGAGTTTAATATTTTCTAGAAACACACTTTGAGTACAAAACATTTGTGTTGTACACATTGTAGAAGCCGTGACAATTCTCATTGCTGGCTATTGCCAAAATTAATAGTCAGCAATACAAATTTAATCTGCATAGGCTCTGATCTTCAGCAAGACCTCCATCAGTTAGTTTGTAATATCTGATTTTCCTGTATTTCTATAAACAGGAAAGCAACCAGAACATTGGACTTCATACATTTAGATGGGAAAGAAAGTCATGGCAGTGGTGTTCTCCTGTCAGCAATTTGGGAAATAGTGAAAAAGCAAATACATACTTTGGCAAAATTATGCACTGAAATTTACTTCAGGGAAAAGATAAAAAGAAACTCCATCATTTTTCTAGTCATCCCAAACAAGCAGAGTATGGGTTTCCATTTCACTGGAGACTGGAGGAATTCTGAGAATAACATTGTTATCTTTGTGATAGCAAACCAATTTGCTAGAAAAAGCAGATCCCTTGCAGCTTCACAAGCATATTAAAGCATTATTTGATCAGGAAAAATACTATAAATACCTCTGTGCTCAGAAACTGTGATACTTAAAATATTCTTGTGAAAGGGTATTCTGATCCAAAGACAGGAAGAATGTTGCTTTTTAATACACCTGAAGTGGGAGATACAACCTAGTCTGAAATGTCCTATATTTTGAGAAGGCTCAGCGTAAAACAGTCTCCTCTTCAGTTGTCCTGTGGGCATTTATGTGCAGGGCTGTTACAAACTACCACCTCGACATTTCTGAATATTTGCCAGTGAAGCATAATGTTTTAGTCATTTAGTTTAGCAGCGTTTCTCATAAACAAATCTTGGATTCCAGAACTGGCCCTTCTGCAGAAAGCTGAGTAGTGATACATGCTGCAGATCTGTGGACATGCAAGTATCTGATTTTAGTGAGATTTAGCACAATTCCTGCAGCCATATGACTGAATAGATCACACAAACCTGCATAATTTCCCAGTAGCAAATCAAGAATTTCCATAAGTAAACTTGTAGAAAGACAACACCAGACAACACAGAACAGAACAAAAACATATAAAACATGCAAACATACAAAACAACAACAGAACCTGCTGGGCTGAGTTTCTGCAGCGGAAACCTGATACTTAAAGCATGCAGTGGGACCCCACAAGTCTCTTTAGACTTGTTCATGGCAGATAGATTGTTTGAATTATGTGAAAGAATGAAAAATAATACTGGGAAAACAAACTGCTTACTTTTGAAAACATGAAAGATGAGCTTTCAGTAGGGCAAAAGCTGAGTTGCTCCCATTCCCCCTCTCCTCATATGTTTGGCATAGTTTGCCTCATTTCAGCTGAGGGAGGACAGCTGCTGTGAGATGCACTAATGGGAATGAGGAGCTTTGCAGGGAGGTGAACTGTGAAGTTACCCTGAGGAAAGTGATTTTGGAGAAATGGTAAAAGCTGTTTTGACAGACCTTCTTGGTTTGGGGAGACTGGGGATGGGGGAAATATTTATGAAATTAATACTGGGCAAGGTGATGAGAAAAGGGTTATCATGTCTTTTAGCACTGTTATTAAAGACTAAGTTTTGTATTAGATGCTGTAAGAAAAGGGAGTATAGTTCCTCACCCTACCATCTCATCCTCTTGTGAGCTGTTGTTTGTGCGTCCCTGATGAAGCCTATGGTTTTTTGAATTGCTCCTTTGAGTTCCCGATTTGAGACTCTATGTGGAACCAGAGTCTGAGTAAAGTAGTTTCCAGGAGGTGAATAATTCTGCATTCAAACTCAGAAGCATGGATGTGTGAGCAATGCTGATCTTAGAGAAATAGAGGGTGAAAAATAAGCTAAAACTTCTGAAATCTCTAGAAAGAGGCTTTTGTTTTCTTCTGCTCATAATATCTTGAGAAAGCACTTTCAACTACTGACTGTTCTCTGCCAGTTATTTTGCTATCAATTTATTTTTCTCCTCCTTTTGCACACTCTGTATCTAAAGTAATCAAATTTAAATTTGATACATGCTCTGCAAAACCTCATTTCTCAGATGTTTGTTTCTTTTGAGAATAGAGGTTCTCAAAGGCTGTTAATAAAGAAATTACTTTTGTTTACGGAGGTTTATTAAAAGAATTGTATCATCAATATGCTACCTTTCTAAGGAGACTAATCTCTTTTTTCAATAATGATTTTCAGAGAAATTGTCATCATAATTAATAATTGTTTTTGTGGATTCATATTTTATTTATTATGTGTTTTCCAAGGAATTAACATAATGCATGTCTTTTCAAAGGTTGAAGACTATGTTAAATTACCTCTTTTTATTAAAAGCTAGTTTTAAAACAAGACTGAATCTGTTGGTTTAGTCTTCTTTAGTAATTTTTTATGTGTAACATAAGAGCCCAGAATTGCTGCATTTTTCATCTTTTCCTGCAAAACTGAAAAAGACAAGCTTTTTACTCTGTTAATATTTTTGGGGTTTGTTTTCAGTTTTGGGACATTGCAGTTTTTTGATTTTGAACTCTGATATTTGTTTAAAAATCAGACTGTTCTTAGTTTCAGTGCTATAAACTATAATTCTTCTACTACTAATTTATTAGTAGTAGAGCTGAGCTGAGAGCTGCTCTGCAGCAGCTGTTTATGAAATGCAGAATGTGTAATAAATTGGTAGAAACTTGCATTTTTATTGTAAGTAAGTGGATGTGGTCTGTGTTCAGGCCAGAAAAGGCTGCAGTTCCAATATGTGCAATAGCATCAGGAGTATTTGAAGGTAAAATGAAGAAAATGAACATTAGGATGCAAAGCATAATACGAATAATCAACAATCAGTAATTATGCTAAAATTAAAAATTCAGCTGGAAATAACTCTGCCAGCTGAGTTTTGAGAGAGACTGTAAGGGCCAAAACTGGGCTTCAGGTTTTAGCTGTTTGTACAGTTGAGTTGTTTATAAGTAGCTCTACATTAGAATCAAGTGTCATGAGTTTTGAATTTAAATTTCTACCAGGTGGGGTCTAGTGGAAGAACAGTCCAAAGTCAGAGTCTAACTCAGAGCATTTTCAGTCTTAATTCAATGTAGGTAACTCTTGTAAAACTGCCTAAGTAACATTCCTGAATTGCAGCCTGCATTTGGGAAAACGTGGGTATTAGCTGAGCTTTTTGCAGGCTACTGTAACCATTCTCTATTGTTGTTCACAATGCACAACCAAATATTGTTTCCAAGGGACAGTTAAAAGAGAACATGTAATTAACAATAGATAACTTTAAAGCAGCTCATTTCTACCGTAATATCAAAGCCAGAATTAATTCATAGACTGAAAAGAACTCTGCATATAAAGACTTCAAAATTAATTAGCGTTTTCTTAAACTTTTCCATTAAGACAATCTAACATACTGCATACTTCACTGTTAATGCTTTTTTGCAATTAAAGTTTTTTAAGGTGCTGATATTAAAATCCCATTGACAGCCATTAGACACAAAAATCTTTTGAAGTCACTCAAATCCTAGTTTTCTCAGGTGTGAGAGAATGAAGCTAATGCAAATATCAACTCTTAAAGGTGTGCCATAGTCAAAGCAATGAGAAATTCTTCAGATATGCATGCAGACATATTTTTATCTGTCCACATGAAATTGTTTTTAAAAAAGTTTTTTAATAATTCAGAATAGAGGACCATAATGGGTATAATTAGGCTTGCTCTTAAAAGACACTCTGTACCAGTGGATAACCAGACATTATCCAGGGTTTGTAGCATTTTTATGTACATTACCTAGTGCAGAAAAATATAATAAATTCTACCTTTTCAATAAATTTTCCAATGTGTTGAAGCCTGTATGATCAATCTCATAGGACTGTGGATTTAGAAAAAAATATTTAAATAAATGGAGTGAAACCCTGGGATACTTCTTGTGCATTCTACACTATAATTTGTTTTAATAACTAGTGTAACAATGCTTATGTTTATAATAGTAAGTGTATGGCTCCTGCAGTAAATAAGCACGGAGAATAATTACCATCAGTTCTCTTATGATACTTCCCCATGACCAAAATATATTCCAGATGGTGGGGATTTGGATTCAGTTTGGTTCTTGTTTATGGACACCGCCTTTCTTGAATATCATTATAATACTTTTTTCCACTATACTGCAGCATAAATTTATGACAGCTGTATATGCCTTCCTTAGGAATCGGTTGTCCACATTAACCCTTTTCACTCAGGGCCCAGAGCTGTCATGCTTCTTTGTAGTTTTAGTCTGGAGGAGTTTGAGTTTTATTCTCCTTCCCAGTATGGTGTAATTTAAATGGGAGATAAAGCAGGGAAAGTTTTAGGACCAAAATCTGTTGGCAAAAGTAGGTGTTTGGTATCAGCCATGCTTCATAACCATTCTTTAAAATTTGTCCAACCTTAGATAGGACAGCTAATAATTATCTTGGCTAGACAAGTCTCTTAGCAAAAGTAATGACAGGGTACTGGAATTCTTTAAATATTTTACTGAAGCCTCAGGAATCTTCTATGTTTACCTGTGGCTAACCTTACAAAAACATAGAAAATTCTACTGATTCATTAATACAAATACAGTTTGTTAATATGAGTAAAACTACTGAAATGTGTTGATTGAGTTTTTAGTTTTTCATTTTCTCAGTAAAAGTCTTAACTATACTACTACACATACTTAACTGTATATCTAGTGGTATGAATTTTATTTTACTTGAAGCAGTCTTTCTTTTACTTCATCTTGCACATTTTTAAGCCAATGTATCCCTATGTAGCTTTTACAACAGCTCATTTATCCCATCCCTATTCCCTAATGGCCTAACCACTTGTGTAGAAAACTTTAAATTTATTTGTATCTGCAGCTGCTGTATTTTATATGGTACATTTTCAGTATACTTTTAGGTTCAGAAGGCTCTAGTAGATATTCTAAAACAGAGAGGAAAAAATAATGTGCATTTGTGACTAGCTTTTGTTTTCTTTATATTTTCCTCTTCTACTTCAGAGCACTACAAATACCACTGAATTTCTCAGATTCATGCTCAGGCTAATTGAGCTCTGTCTTTCTGAAATTCTTATCTACACCTTGCCTTTTCAAGCCCTCTTCTGTTTCCCCCATTTTAAAATTTCTCAATTTCTTTGTGCTTTCCTATCAACTTCAACAGTTTGTTTCTTCCTTTCATCATTCTTTCTCTAATAATTGCTCTGATTATTTTCCTCGTCACTCGGTCTTCACAGCCACATACACGTGTGCACACAGAAGCACCATGCCCAGGAAAGATTTGGAAAGGAATTTAACAAGAAAGCAGAATAGACTGTGCTGATCAGATGCAGGATGCAATCAGGCAAGCATACTTACCACACCACTATTTATACTTACCCCTCTTTTTTTCCTACACCTTTTTCCTCCTCCAAAATGCCTAGCCCTCTGCCTTTTCCTGTTGTTAATTCCATCCATAAATATCCTATAAATCCTGTGCAATCCTGAGCTATGTTTTCCATGCATCCCATGATGTGTCACCCTCCAAGGCAGCAACTCCCTTACTCTGAAAAGTATTGGAGAGAGCTACTCATGGTGATGGGCTCCATGCCCTCACACTGGAGCTGAGGCTGTGCTGTGACAGCCCCAGACAGGTTGTCTGAAACTTTCGTGCATCCTTGATTTGAGTCCCTTTCTGGGCTTGTGCAGATGAGCCTTGAATGGTTTGATGGCTCCTGTGGTGGGCCTGGGAGCAGCCTGGCAGGGTATTATTCTGGCTTCTGTCCTGCCATTGATTCTCTAAGCTCCTCTGTAGGTGCACAGAAGGGCGTTTTTTCTCAGAACCTGACACTTCCTCCATATTCTCATCCCCTCAGTAAATAGTCTAAATTAATACTCTGCAGTGCTGCTATTGAAACAGATACTGACAAAATAGAGTGTGTGCCAGCCAGGGCAACCCCCAAGGTACCCATCTCACATCTTACTAATTTCACAGCTCATCCATTATGTGAAAAAGATGTAAAAGTGCTTTCTAGGAAGTTGCCAGGACACAGTCATTGCCATTTTAAAGCATCACAGGGAAAGAATGAAAAAAGGGGACATGGAGCAGATGTTTCTGTTGATATTTTTATGTTCTTATTTTTATGTCAGTTAAAAACGTTGAATTCTGTTGGCATTGCAAGTTGCTTAGTGATTAATGAAAATGACAAGCATGATGCATTCCTTCTAAATCGGTGTCATGTTGATAGAGGACATTTTGATTGAGATAATGTAAATGCTGATATGAGGATTTGTTTTCATAATGTTTTAGTTCTTTCCTGGTGGTGGAAATAGGTGGTCAGCTCCTCTGGAAAACCCACTATTTGGTTAGGTGTCTGTCTGTGTGTGTAGCAGTGGTTTTGTAAACAAGCTACTCTTCTGTGGTTTGGTGTTTTGGTTTCTTTCACACATAAGATTTTAAATTGAGATTTTTAAGAAATCTTATTTTATTTGACCAGTTGGTTTGTTTGGGATTTTTTCTTTTTCGATAACTTGAAGTTTCACTCAAATATATCTTGTATTTAGTAAATACAGACAAGAAAGGTACCATTATTTTCCTTCACAGAATTGCCAATTATAAGAAGGTTGGATACAAACATATTTAGGGATCTGGGGTGGGGAAAAGGAAGGAAAAGGACAGGAAATGGTGAAAATTACAACTGTTGAGGTAAAAATAAAACTGAATTACAGTCCTATAAATGAACACGTGGGTAATGGATTTTGGGAATACTAATATTTGTGAATAAACAAAAAGTGACACTATAGTCTCTACCAAAGCTGTGTAATGAGGACATCTCCATGTTCATCTGAGCATTATTTAACACTGATTAGGAAGTTCAGGTCTGAAAAGAGATCAACTGCTCTGATATCCATGGCAGGAAAGAACCAGTATATACTTGGTGAGGGAGAATACTTTGGTTTATTCAGTGTCTTTGTTATTTGTAGCCACTTACAGATATCCTGTGTTAAAATAAGATTTCAGATAATCTGTATCTTTGACCTGACTTTACTGAAGTTATCTCCCCTGCTTTGGCCCTTGTATAATTTGCTGAGGTTTTCACTTGCATGTCTGTGTTCACTGTAGAGAGAAACCAAGGATTTGTATTACACAAGTGGGAAATTTTAAATCCAGGCTTGTCCCTTGTCTCTTCTCCTTTCCATTACCCTGGCAACACAAAGGAAGTGAGAATTGGAGTGGAACTCATACTTTTTCTTTAAGGGTACGGACCTTTCAAAATTTGTTTTTACAACCTTGAAGGCTTTTGCATGGAAGAGAGGAATAGGTGGAAGAAGGGAACAAGATGATATTGGCAGTGTTCCTGTTATCTCTCAGCTGAAGAAGACTCAAACGAGCTCCAGGCAGCTCTGAAGCTTTCAGTGGCTGGGCCCAGTGTTAGACCAGCACAAGCATGGTGAATATCTGAGTTTCTCTGACAGTCTTCCCTCTCAGATGCAGGTCCCAGTAATGAATTAGAGCTACACAAATGTGCAACACTATCCAGATTTAAAATGAAATTGTTACATAGGTGGAGATGTCTTTCTATCCTGAACAGTGTTTGGTTCAATTCTGAAACCCATGCTTGTTTTTTGTTTTTTTGAGGGGTTTTGTTGGTGTTTGTGTTTTTTGTGTTTGTGTATCCTTGGATGACTTAATTCACAAAAGCACCTTGTTAAAAATTGGTGTCTAATTATACTTTCTTGTGATGTCTGTAGGCTGACACTGTTACAAAGATGCTAATTGCCTAATCTATGACATGTAATTTAAAATCACAGCTAAATTTGCTTAAAAATCCATTTTGGTTCAGCCATTTGGATTTAAATTAATTTTTCTCTTCCCCCCTTCTCCCAGCCCAAAGCAAAGAACAAAGCTGAGAGAAAAACAGAAGCACCTTTCATCTTGCCATTAATGGGGAGGCTTTTTCTGTATTCACAGCAAATTTCTGGGTTGAGCTATTGTGCAGTAGCTCAAATTGCAGTTTTCACCCCTATAGTAGTAATTTTCTTTATTATCCCAGTGGCAAATAAACTTGTGCTCTGTTTCTCACTCTGATGGCACAGCCTCAATTTTGTTCCCTTTTTTACCACAATGGTAATTGTTATGTTTATCACTGACACAGCTAAGCCTACAGTAAACTTGACACAAAATCTGCAAATTTCCATATATCTTCTTTTGATTTTTACTGCATTTAATTTCCTTTCTGTTTCTGTGGGGCATACTTGGATATTATACTAATGATGAGAACACTTTATAAGTTCATTAGCTACAGTAGAAGGCAGAGGGAGAGTGTGAGGAAGATATAGAAGCTTTTAAAAGGCTGAAAATTAAATCAATGGCAGTGAGAAGAAGGCTTATGGTCAGTCATGAAGGAGCTTTACTATTGGAAAGTTTTAGTGGCATGACAGCCAGGGCAGCCATGGACAGAAATGAATGCTAGTCCAGATGTAAAGCACTAAAATTCCCTCTGTTGTTTTATCTTCCCTATTAATTAGGAAAAAAAAAAAAAAAAAAAAGAGAAAAAAAGCCAAACAAACAAAAAAAAAAGAAAGAAAAACAAACAGAAAAAAGAAACAAAAAAACCCTCTCTGCTATTTATATAATATTTTTATTCATATAGTACATAATCCATATGTATATAATATTATATGTATACTATTATGTACATATACAAAATAGAAGAATGTTTTTCCTTTGGGAAGCTATTTTAGGAATTTGGAGTTGCAAAGCAACTGAGCATTAGAAGGACTATGCTTAGGGGGGATTAATCAATTGTAGAAGCAATGGCTGAGAAAAACTGCTGACTTTTGTTTCATTTTTTGTATTCAGTTTTGTAGAAGTGGTGGTTATTAATGACTGATTTGCCTTGAAGCTCATTGCTTACGATCCTGCAAATAAAGAATACATCATTTAGGGATGAATTAACAGAAGTATAGTTTGTGGAATGTGCAAATTAATCTGGCTGTACTGACCATTTTCCACTCTCATATGCTGTGCTTCATGAAAAAATTGGAGAGTCCAGAGAAGAGAGAGGATAATTTAGCACCTAGAAAACCAGTGGTCAAAATGAACAAACTTGGCCATTTTAATGTAGAGAAGAGATTCATGTCTGCAAATAGACAAAAGATGGCTGCAAGGAGGAGTGCAATAACTTATCTTCCAAATTCATTGTGAATAGAAAGAGAAATGATGAGTTTAAATTCCAGCAGAACAGCCCCACAGTGTAGAGTAGGACAAATGCTGATGCTGAAGGGCCGGTGGAGCTCTACGCTGCCTTGGTGTGTCAAGGAATTTACATAATTTTAAACAGGAATATGTCAGGAATGATACATGGATGTAATTGAGCTTTTTAGGGAGGTAGATTAGATTATATTGAGGTTTTACCACAGCCATGCAATTCTGTTGTTATACTAATTATGACCACAAAATAGCTTCTGCTTTTTACCTCAGCACTTATTTCTTCAAACATAAATTGAGTAATTTAACTACTTTTTCCAGGAATAATCTTGTAGAATGATTCAGTATTTATTTAATGTGATGTTGAGGGTAAGAGAACTGAACCCTTGGGCTTTAAGTTAACTAGTATTTGAACTGTCATGAGTAAAATAGTTGTGTGGTGTGGAAAAGACTCTTGTTAATGTCATGTAGCGACAGTGAAAGGATGAAGCTTTGAGCTCTTAGAATTCATGTGCTTGTCCTAGATAGCTGTGAGAGCAAACTAAGGGCCCCTAAAATGATGATAACCCAGAAAAAAAAAAAAACAGCTCTCAGTTTCACTGGGAAGGTATTTGAAGATGCCAGGGGTTGGTTTTGCTTGTGCTTCTGGGACTGCAGTAGCTCGGTTCAACTTCTGGCTGAGGATGTAGCCTGCTCATGGCTGAGAAATAGGGCTTGATCCAGGTTTTACTACAACTGGAAAAATCAGTGGCTAAAGCATGTGCCATGTCATATACAGCTGTGATTTGGTGGACTTGTTCATGGTACCATCCAATTTTCTCCAATTCTCTTATAATACAGTGAAATTTACCAACTGCCTAATGGCCCTTATATGTGAAAATCGTATTTTTTGTTGAGTGGCTGTTCATGTATAACAACATTTCTTTAAGAACAGAGTAGAATTAGTATTCTTGTAGATGCAACATGAGCACACAAATTGTAAGTATTACTCTCAGGGCTTTAGAGGTTTTAGTTTACTCAAATTTTCAGTTATACATGAAGTCAGGAAAAGCAGGTTTTCTGTTTTCCACTGTCTTTAATAATGAGGTGATATTGCATTGGCAAGGGCATATCACATTGGGACACTCTTTTATTCCTTGTTTTTTGCCCGGAAAATAATTTGGTTGTAACTGAATGAACTGTAACTGTGCCTAGAATAGTTATATTTCTTCAAAAAGAAATTTCTGGAATTCCCTTAGGCATCACAGTACATTCCATTTCAGATGTCAAAATTAATCTTTTTAAGTACAATTTAGGTACACACCGGATTTAGGATGTGCATAAAGCTGCAGGTCATTTGGAAGCTCAGTTTTCTTCCTGGACGCGAACTTCACTGCAGTTGCTGACACATCCAGGTGCAGTTTCCAAATGCCCATAGACTGGGCACAGAAATTCACTATTGCAGCCAGCCGAGTGTGCTGGCATGTTCCTACTGCTCTGGCCTGTCCAGGTGAGCAGCCACAGCTGCTTCCTGCATTGTGAGGGCCAGCAGCCTTTAAGGTATTACAGCTTTGTACCACTAGAGCCCTATATTTTGCTGAAAGTGCTGCTTCCTGTGCTTTTCCTCATCAAGGTAACCTAATTTTACAGGGGTATCCTAGCTGCAAGTACCTGATGTTTAGTGGTCTTCTGGTCATGCAGAAAGTTCTCTTAGAAAGGTCTTTCTAAGAGTCCATCATGACCATCATGAAGAACTACTGTTAGGGTTGCAAGACAATTTTTTTTTTTTCCAGTTAGGATTTTGTTGTTGTTCTTCACTGCCACCTTTTATTTAGGGGAGTGTTATTTTAACAAATATTTTCGAGATTTTTTTAATCAAGAAGGACTTTTTAAAAGGGGTCTTTGGCAGTATGTAGAAAGTAAACCAAGTGTTTCATTACCTTTTTAATTTTTTGCATTAAGATTATTGTGTATAAGTAAAAATGACAAGAAAAAAATCCTAAAACAGAGGTCTTGGTTACCTTGGAACCTTTTCTGTGCAGGACCAGATGCTGTTAGGTGTTTTTAATGTTTTGGAGCTCTTTTTTTAGATGAGTGCGCATACGCTTAGAACGATAAATAGAATTGTGTTCAAGTAGCTCAAAGAATTTTTAGATACATATGCAATTCTGTACCAGAATGGTGATGGTTTTTTCCTTAGCTTCCGTTTCCTTCTTCTGTCACAGTTTGACTGAGTTTTTTGGATGCTGGTAGTGGGTGATTGTCCTTGGGTTTTGATTTGTGATTAATTTTTGATTTGAGCTCTCATAGCTGAAGGGGTTGTGAGCTTCTGTAAACTGGCAGCCTAAAAAGGTGGAGAGGCCAAACCCAGGAATGTTCAGCAGAAGTTTCCAACCACATTTTCTTTTCTAACAACAAATGAACAAGGGCACACCTAACATTTGGGAACATGGTAAAAGCTGCTTCAGAGAACATTTCCTCTCAAAGTCATATCTGAAAGGATTACTTCTCACAGTGTGAGGTGTAAAAGTAAATACTTGTTCACACTTATTTTTGTCTGACTTTAACAGCACATGTGTTTAAGTTAACTATAACTGAAGAATGAATTTTTAAATTTATTTTACTTTTCCTGTTCTTAGACGTCATAGGGATGAGTTCCAAACTACAGAATTTTTATATCCAGACTTGAAAAAAACAGCAGACATAAGGTTTGGTTCTGACCATTGCAGACATTGTCCCACAAAATAGCAAGATCATTGAAGTAGAGTTGCATCATGTTGGCTTTTTGTGGAGTTTTTTAAAAAATTTTTAATATACTTGAACTAGTACAGCAACCCAGCAGCTTTGTGTATTCTTTCTGTCAGAATACAGGAGAGTTTTTTTCTCTCATGTGTATCTTGCTTTGACTATGATGAAATATCTAGTTCTCTTAACCTATTTTAAAAGAACAGTAAGACATCATTTCTCCACCATATAGAATTGGAATGAGTGAGGGATGAGTATATGTTTAATGTGGATGTGCACAGAAAGAAAATTCTGCTGACAGAGCAGGAGCTTGCAGTGTACATCTATTGATGTATAAAAATTTATTTTTTAACATTTTCCATTTTCCAATTATCTTCTGAATATATGTTATAACAAAGAAACAAATCTTATTTTATTCTTTTAAAATAAACTTCAGGTATGACATTTCAGTGTGCAGCTATTTCTTGAGTAAGCTTGGAGTTTTTTCCCCCTTCTTTTGTCTTTGTGCTTTCAGGGATCAAGAGTTGAAACCAGTTTGAGTGACATAAACCCAAGCACCTCACAGTATATTTAGCTTTCAGTATTTTTCCAAGAAGTTGAAAGTGTGGGAGAGACATAGCTGGACTTTGTAGATCTGATGCACTGCCTGTTTTTCTCACTTGTGCTGTCAGTTAATTCCATCCATATTTCTGTATCTACACCTTTACTATGTTCCTGTAAAGCTGAGATTTACTCCTATATTAGCAGGTGTTTAAAGGAGTTTATTCCCTGCAGCAACCATACTCACTGACAGAAACAAAATGTATTGCAACACATTCATTGAGTCACATAGTGCAGACTGCCACGCTAGGTAATCTATTTATAATGAGCTTTGCACTTATAAAAGGATGCTGTTTGTCAGCCCTAAAATTAAAGCTGCCTTTTCGCATAGTGATGGAAAAACTGTAGTTCACCTAGGTGCTAATGAAATTTTACGGCAATATCATATAGGGCCACAGAATTTCTAAATCCTTTTTGTCATTCAGCTATTCTGCTTTTTGGAGATAGCCAGCAGCTGTGCCACCTGTGCAGGAAAATTATCCCTTGATCTTTACACCAGTCAGAAAGTAAAACAGGAGTGAGAACATCTGCTTCCCTCAATCAGTTAAGGGCCACTGGAATCTAAGAGGTGTTGGTTCTTTCCAACTTTTGACTAACAGTCTTGAGCCAGAAAAAGCTATTCTGTAAACTCTTTTTTGAACTATTTGCTTTTCCTCTAATGTTTAAAATAGAGGATCCTAAAAACTCAGAAATTAGTGTTGTCTTCCTCGTCCATTAACACCTCCCCTTTGGTGTTCAGAACCCATGAAGAAAAGCAGCAATAAAAATGCTCTTTAAGTCTGTATAGCTACAAGGTTTGTTGTATTTGTTTCACACTAGGCTGTTTCCCCTTAGCCTACTTACCTAATGAAGCCTTTCTAAGAAAAGATACTTTTTCTCTCAAGCCATGCTATTCAAATCCACTGTTGTGAATGTTAGCTTAGTCAATGGTGAACTTCAAAGTGCATTCATAGTTGCATTTGTTAGCTAATTAAAATGACTGGATTTTCTGCCTAGACTAAGAAGCTTAGAGAAGCTTGATGCTTCACACCAAAATTTATAGTGAAATTTATTATATTTTTTATGGTTTTGGCTTTAAAACTTTTTATTTTCATGTTAGAACACAGAAAACCCTTTCAAATTTTATCATGAAATTGATTTGGTGGTCTCAGTTTGATCTGTATTATTCAGGAGATTAAACTTTTAAAAGGCTATTGCATTTTTTGGTGCTCTTCTCTTCCTAGTTTTGATTCCTTTTGTGCACACTTTTTTCCTGACTCTGAGAGCTTGGATCACTGTTCTGACCAGGTTCTCACCCGTTGTGGCTTGTAGACAATTTTTGATGTAATATGAAAGCATGTAAAGAGTGAAGAAGCTGTTTGTAGGGAGGGGTTTTTTTCCCCCTATTCTCCTCAGAAGGAATATAAGTGACCTTTAAAAAATCCTAACAAACTGACAACTGGATTTATTATGCTAGAAATAGCTTACCTGGTCATCAGGGTGCATGTGAGTGTTACATTTAGATTGGAAGGTTTTGAGGTTAAATACTCTTCTGAAGTCCCTTAAGACTACATATGTTGTATGTTTGGACCAGCTACCAAGAAAGCAAATATACATTTTTGGCATTTCACTTCTACTAGCTAGAAAAGCAAAAATCTATTGCCCTTATGTCCTTAGTTCTTCCTCTTTTTTGTTTGTTTATTTTCTTTCCTGTCTTCCAGACAGAATCATCCCTTCCCTCTCTCCCTCTGCCTCCTCTGTATGTGGATATATGCAACCATTTCTCCTAATTCACATGTGAACACTGTAAAATTTATATCCAAATCTTGCATTTTGCTTACTTGCCTTTTCTTAGCTCAGTTAGATTTTTTTGCTTTTTTATTATAACCTTTAAAAGTCTTCTCATTTAAGCTGTTTTGATTCTGCCATGGTCTCTTCTTTGTATTCTGTTTTCATTTTCTTCTGTTTTAGTGTGCTTGGGTGACTTCTAAAACAGCATTCCTTAAATGTTTGTCCTTTCTTCTACTCTAAGTTTTCTTTGAGTTTCTTAATTTCTATTTTTACCTGTTCTCCTTTTGTCTTACACACTACTGATCTTTTTGTGCAATGTTTACAAAAGCGAGTAGTAGCTTATAAGGTGATCCTGTGCTGTCTTCCTTCCTATTCCTTCATCCACTTTGACATCGTGGTATCATGTCTTACTTTCCTCCACTTCAGAGTTGCCTTCTGCCTGGTGCTTGCTGCTTTTGTTCTTTTCTTTATGTAAGTGGCTACCTTTTGTCATCCAAAGTCAAAAATAAGATCTTTCTGTCACCAGTTTTCTTCATACACCAGAACATAACTGCTGTTTCCTATTGCACTTTAATTACTGGTTACTTTGTCAGTGTATGAGATTCACTTGTCCCTTCATTTTGTTCCTATGTTCCTGTGAAGTGATTTATGTTACTGCTTACTGCACTGGAACCTACTTTTTCACTTTTGTTTATTCCCATTTTTAAGATGTTTATGCATCTACATAAATGGCCTCAAGTTGTTCCAGGGGGTTTAAAGTCACAGAAAGGGTTGTAAATCATTGGAACAGACTGCCCAGGAAGTGGTGGAGTCATCACCCCTGGAGCTCTTCAACAAAACCTGTGGATTCAGCACTCTGAGGACATGGTTTAGTAGTGAACTTGGTGGTGGTGATAGGTTGATTGTTAAACATGATGGTCCTAAAGGCCTCTTCCAACCTTAATAATTCTAGGATTCTTTACTTGTGCATAATACCTCCCAGAAAACCATCACACACTCATAAGAACACTTTTCACAAGTGGAATTAGTTTAGAATATCCCACTCTTTTGTCTTCATTTGAAGAACGATCTACTTTCTATTATTTAGTGTTCAACATAATTTTGAAGTTTGACAGATCTGACTTATTAAAAAGCAGCCTTTTCTGTGCTATAAAACTAATACCCACATACCACTTTCTATTTCTCCCATTCCAGAAGAAGAGAAAGAAGGTTGTTGTATCTAAACCCCTTAATTTTCTATAAAAACATTTTACTTCCATATAACACTCTTTAATGTTGTTTTCTGAGTTGTAGCAGTATTTCTGTACAAATATTGGCCTGCATTCTCGAAAGTAGCAACTTGGATAAAAATGTCATATGGCCTTACATATAGGTCTGCTTACTAGAGACAAAGTTACCCTGGTTTTCTGAAAAAGTTTAGAAAATGAAAACACAATATTTCAGCGAGATCACAAACAGTATTTCTTATCTTCTTGACTTGACCTGGAGTGCATCCATTAAAATTTGCCACTCGGTATCACAACAATTATACATTGATGGAGTTAGTATTTTTTAATTTTGTTTTGGTAGTGTGTAGAGAGTGAGGGAAATACTTCTGAAAAAAATAGGTTATGAATTCCTTATGAATTCTGCTTTAAGCGTCTGAAAACAGACACAGAGTCTCCTTGATAATGAAAGAATATGTTGACCTTTGTTTGTGGAGAAAGGGAAAATGCTTTAGAATGTTTCACAATTTAATTAAAGTGTCATCTACTTGTATGAAATTGACTTTATATCCTCTAATGAACACATAAAACTCTCCAGGAAATTCCTTCTCTTATAGCATCACAAGGAAATTGTAGATAGATAACAGCCTTTAGTTTTGCATTCGAGCCACATCAACATTTGACATTTTTTTAACTCCTCTTTCCTTCTCATGTCTTGGTATTTGGTTAGAGGCCTTTAAATGTGTATGTGATCAGTCACTCATCACCATCAGAGCCCAGCAAAACAGCTCGTCCTTATGGACATTTGAAATAAAGCCAGTCTTAGCAAGGACATTGCTTGCAAGAATTGCCAGCAAATTAGATGAATTTTTAGAGTGGATATGAAGTCTGGTTAAACAAACATTTCATTTCTTTTAGCAGCTGATTGATTGATTCCAAACAAAAAAGCTGTGCCAGCTGGTCCTTAAAAACAAAGCCACATTACACATTCCTTTTTTAAGATTGCCTAGGAAAATATTTATATAATTGACCACTTTTATACATTTGTACACACACAACAATTTATATAAATTATCAGTTTTACTTTTTACTTATCATAAAATTATTTCTTCATATTTAATGCACATAACTGTAAAAATTGTACATTTCTAAGAAAATATGGGAATTACTAGAACAGATTCTATCTACAATGCTTATTATTATGTCTGAGCTATTCATTATAACACAATTAGACAAACAATTTTATGACTTGAATTAGAAAGCAGTATTCAAGGAAAAATTTAACCAAACCTCTTGGTTAAATCAATTAAACTTATTCCAGCAAATATTGTGACATTTCAGAGCTTGCTGGAACAGAGCATTAGTTCTGTATGTATGTAAAAGAGTAACTGCACAGCTGTGTAGACAGGTATTACATGTAGTGAGAAATTTCACAATTATGAAACTCAGTTTTATTCTGAGTTGTAATAAAACATGGACAATTACAAAATTTACAGAGAGAAAACTCATAAGCTCTTTTAGTGTATCTCTTGAAAGAAAGCTTAAGGGTAAAAGTATGTTGTATCAATAGCAGTGATAGAAACTTTAAAAAGATTATAAACAAAGGTACGAACTATACTGTCAAAATGGTTTAAATATACTCTTGAAAAAGTGTTATTGTTCCTCCCTCTCCCCAAGTTGTTACAATAGCTCTTCCTATTCTGGCTTTCTCTCACGTTACAAAAAAAGAAATTATGTGCCTCGAGCTTTTAATCACTTCTACAATTTTGGAAATACTTTGTTTTCTGTGAACATCAGTGACATTGCTTTAATGTCAAAGGTACATTTCTTTATATATAAACAGGATCAATTAATTGTCCTTACAGATTTTTTTTCCCCAAGTTACGAAGATTCTTATTGCTCTGTTTGATTTCATTTCAGCTATTTACGAACTCTCTTGTGAAGCATACAAACACTTGGGCAAAACTTCAAATTACTACTGGATAGATCCAGATGGCAGTGGGACACTGGGACCTTTGAAAGTGTACTGCAACATGACAGGTAACTGCATTGTATTTACTAATTCAGTTGGTTTGGGAGTTGGGGGGATTGTGGGATTTGTTCTGGGTTTTATTTTTTCAAATGTAGCTAACAGAAAGAGAGCGTTCATAGTTCATATTTATTGTAAAAAGAAAAATATTTACTGGGAGCTTTTCATGAGAGGGATCATCAAATCTGCAGCCACCATTCAAGATAGTCTGAGCAAGGCAGTAGTTAATCCATTTAATCAGCTTTTTAAATTGCACCTATTAATCTTAATAGGTCTTGGTATCCTCAGTATTGCATCATTTAATTTTTTTTTTTTAAGGAACATAAAGAAAAAGTAGATAGATATGGCAATTTACCAAAACTCTTTTATATCAACATAGTGGAGTTCAGTAGTATCTGTGGTTCATGGGGTATTGCAGAAGGCATCTTACAACCACAAGCAGGGAATAGAAATTAATTACAAAAAAACCAAAAAAATTGAGTTTTCTTTATTGTCTGTTTTGTCTTTTAAACTAGATACGTACTTCTAACACCAGTTAAGCTCTGGAGATAATATATATAGCTAGTTTAACTTATTTTGATTTTGTTACATGTATTATTTTATGCTTTTAAGACTAGTTTTGTATTCTTACAAAAAGTATCCAAACTTAGTCATCTGCATTGCCATGACTAAGGCAGGAAAATTTGATAATGAAAAACAGGGCAATTTTCTGCACTGAGAATATATTATTTCTTTGTTCTGTTAATGCACAGCAATTGTCTCTGCACTTTTTCTGATATGAAATATTGGGTAGCTGATAAAACAAACAAATACTCTGACTTTCCCCAAGTGTCTGCCTAACAGAAGTTCAAATTTCATTCTGTTTGCATTGAAAATCTGGCACAGGCTTGAGTCCTCAAACTCCATCAACACCAACATGAAGGTGAAGGCACTACTATAGGTTGAAACAGTGTATCGGACTTTTTAGAGATCACAGGTGCTGAAGCTCCCACAACTCTTCTGGAGGCAGAAACCTGGGCATATCTGTGGGATATCCCTGTGGGATGGATTTTATCCAACTTGGATGGGAGAGTTGGGAAGGGATACATGGCACATGCAGCAAACCCCAGATCAGGTGCTCATAGGTAGACAGCCTGTTGGAGAACGGGAGAATACCACTGTTCCATGCTGCCTTTAATGTCTGTGTTTGTATAATAAATTCATACCTAATAAGGAGCCTGATCTAAGATCTGGATGTGCTGTCAATCCTGTTTGGACTAGAGAGACACGTGTAAAGGCACTCTTTCTGATCCTGAGCCATTTAGAGCTTTTTAAATCATAACTAGCACCTTGAACAGCATCAGTAACTAATCAGGCAGGCACTGCAGGAAAGAAGGCCAAGAATGCTGTCATTTAAGTGATTTCTGCTCTTCAGAACTGGAGTGTTCAGTGCTAGCTATAGCTTTTGTTTACTCTTCAAGGGTAAATTTGTAAATTAAAAATATATCACCCTAGCGGTGTTAGGCACAGAAAAGTAAACCCATCCAGTACTGCAGCATTGCTCATTTGTGTTAAATATAAAAATACAACAGAAGGTCCTAGTAGCTTCTTCAACACTGGAAAAAAAAAAAGAGAGAAGTAAAAGTAATAATTTCATTTTACTAACCTTTCTCATCTACAAAACAATTTCAGAGTACATAAGTGTGACCTTTTCCTAACCAGTGCAAGGAGATCATGAATACTAGGATACATGATTTCGTTCTCATTCCCTTCACTTGGATATGATGCACACTGTGGAAAAATGCAGTTTTCTGTTTTAACTGGATCGCTCTCGTCAGCAGCTTTTTCCTACAAGAAAAAGTCAATTTGCATTAATATCCATATAAACATTGCAAGAAAAAGTCAATTTGCATTAATATCCATATAAATACTGCAGTTTTAAAAATAAAGACCTAACAAAACTATTTCTTCATTACAATGCAAATAACTGCGAGAGGTATGTGAAAATTGATGGAAAGTAATTTTAATCTGTGCTTCTAAAACTGACTGCTGTTCTCAGCTGAGCAAAGCTCATCACCTGTGTACATACTGTGTAGTGCCTATACATTGTAGCTTTCATTTTCTTTTAATTAGTGGTCATCTGAGGCATTAAGACTGGACTGTAAAGAGCTACAACTTTAGGAGAAATTTCACACCGCCATAAATCTTTCTCTGAATCTATATAGGGTATTACCAGCAACATGCATACTAGTGAAGGAAAGGGGGTTACTTGAGGACTTTGCTTCCTCAATAGCACAGTTCTGTAGAACTCTGTAGTGATGATACATATCTTGTCATACAACAAACAGTACTAAAGCATGCTAGAATCAGAGCAGAATTCTCAAAAAATGTTAGTATCCAGCTTGTGCAGGTCTATGGTATTGCTAGAACTATATTTGAAAAAAATAAATTAAACTAGCTGAATTACAATTAAATATTTTTTCGTGAACATAAAACTAAGTAACCTGCAGATTTAGCTATACTGAGTCATAGGTGGAGTATACTAAATGAAAAAAAATCTTCATATGGCAAGGTAGTGATATTTTATTTTAATACAGACATCCTTAACTATATTCTCATCTCTAGTCTGAGAGTTAAATCTAAATGTTCCTATTCTTCCACTATGCTAAACAAAAACTTCTATATTAAATTACTACTCAAGATACTAATGCACATTTTAAATATGCCTTCTCTTATTCAGGTGAAACCAGCAAGTAGAGAACATTTTAATGACTAAAAATGCACTGTAAAGTGCAACTTGCTAGTTCCATTCCTAGACAAAGCAAGTCCACGAAGCTAGGGTTATTGACAAAATTAATATCTTTTTGCAAAACAAGGTGGCTTAACAGCTATGTACTGCTTTCACAATTCCTGTAGTGTAGTTTTACTGGTTGGTGCAAAAAGTGCGATAGTAAGCTGAACTCTCCCTTGACTATAAGCCTTCTGGGCAAGGGCGATATCCCAAAAATCCCTGAAATTGTCTGTTGAGAAATTAGGTCTTTAGTCCTTTAATATACCATATCATAAATATTGAGTCACAAATGTCATAATTTCATCATTATATCAGCATTTCACTTACAGAATCTATAGTCAGAAAGTATTAGTGTACCCTAATATGCCAAAAAATATTAAAAAGAAAAAAAAAGAGAAAATTGTGGTGCAGAAGACAGCTGTCTGGGCATATTTCTGGGCATAATCCATATCCAAATTTAGTGTGTCTTAATTTAGTAAACTGGCGAGTGTCATGACAAGACCTCCCCTTCACAGATGTTGCTGTGGTAACCAAAAATTGTTCTAGTTTCTAAGATGTGCTGGTAATTCAATAGTGGAGTAAAAGTCAGAAATATGTAATTGCATGTACTCCCCACAGCAGTTCATGGTCTCTACAAACTATTTTCAAAGAAATCCCTGACCTCCTCCCTCCAATTCTCTTGTCCTTGTCTTCTCCAAATAAACTGTACTGAGAGCTCTCTTCTGATAGTGAAGAGGAACCAAGCACTTAGATTTTAGGTCTTCATAGTGGAATGAAAATGTTTGAGAAATCACATTCAAACTATCTGTTGCTGATGCAATCAAACAGCTTTCCAAAATCTAGGGCATTGCTGCTCATGTTGTGCAGTTTTCCAAATAGTAGTTATCTGTAGGAGCTATGTAAATTTCAGGAAGATTTTCTTTGCTTTTTTTTTTTTTTTTTTTTTTAAACAGTATTGGAAATGTTTAGAGGTAGAGAGTTGGAAATTTTAAAATTAATGGACTTACAGGAAAAGTATTCCTTGATGCTGTGTTATGGCAGGAAGTTTAACCATTACACTGCTTTTCAGTTTAGCCTCTTTTGTGGTTAAGGTCAACCGGGAACTCTTTCAAAGCTCTGTCCTCTTAAGACCAAGATCTTACTGCCTCTTTCAGAGGCAGGTCCACCAGGCAAAGTTAGACTCTGCATTCCAACTGTTTTTTCCAAAGTTGGAGGGCTACTCTCTCAGTATCCAGTTTGACCTTTCCTGTTTTCTCCTTAATTGTCATTAGAGCAGTAGCTGTAGTGGAAAGAATTGCTCTTTTAAGATATTTTTCAGAATATCTTAATATCCTAAATTTGTTAGTGCAGAGTTTGAGTATATTGCAGCTTCATTCCATACTCTGTATAAAATTTCTTAATCTCTAGGCCTGAATTCCTTTTACTCTGACAGATTTAGTTTCAGTCCCATTGAGAAAGACACGAAACATAAGTTGATTACTCCCTCTTTCTAATGTTTCTTTTTTTCTCTGTTTGGTACAAGGAGCATGAGGAAAAGGTGTCAGATGAGTAAGATTATTAAGATCTTACCTTGTGCAGTTGTCCTGCAGGAATTTTTAGAGTGAGGAATAAGTAGAGGAACAATGCAGAGGGACCATAAGGGCTCAGTTATTTATCCTAATGGCTGTAGGGGATGTCAGTGGGAGAGGCAGATCAGCACTCCTGTAGTTGCTTGAGGCTTTAAGCTGAGGATAGGAAAATCATAGCTTGCTGTTTCTACTGCTTCATCACTTAGACTACTGATGCAAAGTAGAACTGAAAGGTTTCCTAATGTATTTTACCAGAAGATATGTCAGTTAATTCTTTCTATTGGTCCTGAAGTCTTTATGCCTCCATGGTGCAGCTTTTATCTCATTTCAGGATCCAAATAGCTGCAAGCATAATGACTCCATTTGAGTGGTACTTAGCCTGTCTCCTTTCTAGTACAATTCTTTTGCCTCAAGCTGCTCATCTTCAAACAGTTTGAGAAATCATTATGAGTATTCATAGCCTGTCTCATTAAGGTCAAATGTACGAGGTGTCTTCTCTACCAGCTCTCCTCTTTCCTCTCTGCTCTCTCTCTTCATTTTTTTTTTAACAGAAGTGGCACATGTAATAATTACTGCAATGACTTTGTGAGCAGACATTAAACAACCACAACTGCTGTATCCTGTGATTTTTCTCTCTTCTGTATGTAAATAGTGGGTCACTGGAGTGCTTTATACTATGACATAGGTAGAAACATATGGCATGAATATAAATGTGCCATCTATCATTGCATACTGAGTGCCCCAGAAGAATTAAATGTTTTATTCTATTGCTCATATCTATATAATCAGTTCTTTCAGATGAGAATTCTTACCTGAGAACTGCATTACTGAACTTCCAAAGTACCAAAACTTTTATTCATGCTTATATATATGTGTATATAAAAAAATACATGTGAAACAAAAATTTTAGCAATTTAATTCAATAAAGTAAAGATTTAGGAAGGAGTCAATATTTTTTTTTAGTTGTTAACGAAAATAGAATTAATTGATGCATATTTAAAGGCAATAAGCAAAATCTTGTCATTGGGCAGTGCTAAGTTGTTGAGTGACAATAAAAGTATAGAGACCTTGTCTAGTGTAATCTCACTGCAGAAAGCTTATTATAATAAAATTTGAATCTCTTGCCTAAAACAGAGGGAGAAAAACAGCTTCATTGCCTCAATTCTTACATGTAAAATGAAGACTTTATTTCTAACAGCATCTCATGCACTTTTCTTTCCATTGTAGAGGGGTTTTGGAGGCTTTTTAACATTTTTAACATTTTTAACATCTGTTAGTCATTTTTGCAAGGTAAAATTATATTTGAGAGGTAAAAAGAGTAACAAATAATTGAAATTAATTTGGGCTGTTGTTGGAGAGTATCCAAGCTTGTTTCCTTGTGGATGAAACAACAGCAGAAACAACCATAAGAGAAAAAAAAATTAAAAAGAAGGGGAAAATCATCAAGGCATTCTGGTTGTTTTGACTTATCAAGCTAGACTCTCTGTATAAAGAAAGGAGAAAAAATACTGGGAAAGAAGAAAATATTAGTCATTCAAGCATCAGGAGATCATGTCTAGAGCAGCATCTCTGAAGGCAGATTTTCTTCCTAAGGTGAGTTCATCCTCCAAGCATCAGAGTAAAATAGTAGACTCATGAGAAACCTGGAAACAGAACAGACTATATTTACATCTTTGCCTGCCAAGTTGGCTGGAGCATCCTGCATCTCAGCGTTAGTTCATTGATTATATTTTTCATCTGCTCTTATTTACAAGGCATGTCCTTTCTATTCTAGGTTTCCTTGGTGCATATTTTCATTTGTAATCAACTTTTTTCTTTGTTGTTATTTTTAATTTATGCCAAGTTTGGCTTTCTTGCTCGTTGTGGTACTTTAATGTATCTCAAAAAATCTGACGAGTGTGTTTCTCCCCCATGCTGTGGAACACGGTGCTGACTTGCTGCAAAAGTGGTCGTGGTTGTTTTTCCATCTGGATACAACTTTCCACTCAGCCTCAGTCAGTTGACAGACTGTAGTTGTCAGCCTTTACCTGGACTCATCTTGATTATATGCAGCTTGCTGTCTGGGGTCCTTGTGAAATAAATTAGGATGTTTTTCTGTTTGGTTTGTTGGATTTGCCTCAAGTTATCATTGAAATATGATGTTGTTAGGCACCCTTGTGCTTGGCAGTTGTTTGAGTTTCACTGGTTAAAGCCGCTGTCTCAATGGCAAGGGAATGAGTGAGAGGAGTCTGTTGCTGTGTTCTGTCACAGCATGTTGAGTTTGTCATATTGTAAGGTTTTTAAGGATGGAAGAGTAAAGGACTACAGCCTGATAAAACCATGCTTAAGGGCCATGTGATTGTGAGATTGTTTTTTACTTTTATTTTATAAAGTTCAAAACTTAAACATACACTGCTGTAGAAACAGCCTACACACAGAGATGAAGGTTTTAATAATCTCAGGGCTCATCATAATATAAAAACATAGAATGTTGGCAGGGTTGGGGGGAGGTTGTAAATCAACACCTGGTAACTTCATTAAGCAGAAATGTTTCATAACAAAAATGTGGTGTCATAACGTTAGGGTTTGAGTAAATCATGTTAAATTCACATGATTCTAAATCATGTTGGAATATCTCTGGACACTTTCTGCAGTCACTCTTGCATGTGTAGAAAATGAAAAGCTTCCCCAGCGTGCAACTGCAGAGAAAATATCTAAACTATAAAGCAAAAAAATATGATGTGAAGTCTGCCTCCAGGACAAAGTTCTTGATTTGGTCTGTTTCAGAAGAGAGCAAGCTTTATCACTGACACTCAGTGTGTGATAAAGGTGGCTTTTCAAGTCACCAAGTAATAGAAATATTTCTGGATGTCTGACTACATTCCTTTAATTCTTCCTCTTTTTTCCTGTCCCACTTCAGACTTTGAAGCATCATATAAGAATGTACATGAATAAAAGTATGTAATGTCATCATCTCGATGTATTTCACATGCTCATAGTTGGAGCAAACATCCATAACATCAGGCATAAGATGACTAAACATTTACTGACCTCAAAGCATGAGAACAAATTGACATTTGAGAGTGACATAGCAGACTTAGTTGAAAATAAAGCAGACTCTTTGTTTTGTCTCATTATCTGGTCTAGGAGAAGAAAAAATCCTGACATCATCTGCAATCAGAAAATATTCCTCATTCGTTGGAAACCAAGCTCTCAGAAATTAGAATACAACAATTCTTTTTAGAACTCTGTGCATTGCAGGACCCCACAAGCCTATATTTCAAGAAATATGCCCATAACTGGGGGAGTAGAAAAAAGGGATGGTTGTAAATAAAATGATGATCAGTACCATCTACCTCAAACTGTTACTGTGAATGTTAGAAGCAAATATTTAGCTCTGGATTCACTCCCACACACTTGTTCCCTACTGGGGATGTAAGGAACTTGGCACAAGCTGCTTCAGGCCAGTGATATGCTTCAGTTATCCCTAGAAAATTGCTCCTGTAGAGAGTATTATTGAAAGGCCAAACAAAACTTATATTTTCTGTAGAACTTTTATTACTTCTTTCGGTCAGAAGATTAAGGTCAAGTTAAGGCTAGACAACTCAATAACCCCTGAAATAATGGAAGTTGGTGGTGGGGGTTTGCAAATTTTATTTTATTTTGATGACAATATTTTCTCAGAGTTTATCTGTTGTTTGAGGGGGGTACAGATGTTGTGAGAGGTGTGTTTTTGCCTACTCACTACACCACTGGGAAAGCTGCTCTATGCTTCTGTGGGCTTTGCGCTGTACTGCCTCAAAGCCTGGAAGGTGTGAGTCAGTAAGTTCATGCGGGACTTGTGGTATACAGAAATGCTTTCCCATATGTGCTTCTCCCTTACTGCTTCCTTGTCCTTAATCAACAGTGCAAAGAACATCTCATCAAGCCCTATCCAGGGCTGTTTTTACTGACAGCTGCTACTGTCTTGTCTTGTTGACCGTGGGACTAGGAAGAACACCGTTACCTGTTCTGAGCGTTGTTGCTATTGATAATTTCTCTGAAATTGGAATCAATGTAGCTAATTGTTCAAAGAGCAGATTAGTTTAGAGGAAATATCTAAAATCCTGTTCAGACTACAAATGGTGTATTATTTCTGAAACAGATAGTCAAGGGATGAAACAATTACAGGCAACTTCTAAGAGTGAAGAGAGATTCTTTCTACTCTAGAATTTCCAACCAGCATTCAAGGTGCAGCGCTGCCACCCTGGTGTGTAATTTTCCAAATAAATTTGTCTAGAAGGGCAGGTAAGCTGTGTTGTCACTATTGCTTTGAAAAATTCTCTTGTATGCTCTTGCTTTCTCTCTTGCTTTCTTGTATGCTCTGAAAGATGAGTTTTAAAAACAAATTTCTTGGGCAATGAATAAGCTGCAGAGGATACCCATGTTGATCTGTACACACACATCTAGAGAAAGTACTGCAGATGCAGTTTCCCCAGGCAGGCAGGAGATGTACAGGAAGATTTTCCCATGTCTCCCTCCCAGGAGTTCCTAACAAGTGAATTAGTGCAGATTATGTAAGAATGTGAGTGTAAGAAGTTATGAAGTGTTATGAAGTTTTTATGTGAAGGCTCTGTTTGAACACACCTAACAGACACCAAGATTATTTACATGTTTGCATTTTAACACTTAAAATTAGTCTTAGTGCTTTTCTACAAAAAAGAACAAATGTACAATAACTATAATGTGAACCTACAGACAATATTTTTACTAATTTCCAGTATAGGCACTCAGAATACATTTTAGGGCAGCACCAGAAGTATGCTGTAAACTCCCCTCCACCTCTTCCACATGGGGAAAAAGACTGAAGGGGGATAGCAATGAGGGCAAAAATCGCTTGAATCTGGTATCATCTGGAAATTGGGCTTTTTTTTTTTTTTTTTATCTCAAAGGTCACAGAAAGTAGTGCTTCCTCTGAAAATATGGTAGTCAATCAGAAAATGTTATGAAGAGACCACTTAGATTCATTAAAACCAAGGAGGAATTTTCCTGGAAGAACCAGACTCGGTTGCAACCTACTGAGATTATCACTTGCTCCACAGCACCAGAAAGTGAAGAGCAGTTGAAATAAATTGGATACAACTTAAGAGCAAACCAATGCTAGCATTCCATATGGTTTAGTGAGAAGAGTCCAGCCAACATGACCATAAGATGATGAGTTTCTGAGACTTTATGCAGTGAGTAGGGAACACCTAGAGCCAGAGGACTTCCAAAGCAAACTTTTAGATTTGAAACGGAAACCGGCAGTTGCAAACCAGGTCTCTTGTTCAGAAAGTCTTAACTGCTCGATGTAAGGATCTCCTTCTACTTGTGTACTGGAAGCCAAGTGTTTCAATGTTAGGGGTCTGGGTTCACTTTTATTATGTTCAGAGCTCACATTATTAAGAGAGTTAACATGCTTTTTATGCCTCCTGCTTTAGAGTTTTTTCCATTCACTAAGCCCAAGCTTTGGTTTTTTCAGGAGGCCTGGAAATACTGGCTTTTTCTAGTATGTTTCAGGATATGCTTCCCTGAGTTAGAACTATTGAGGTAATGATCTTCCATTATCCTAGATGAGATTTATGAGACTAACTCTGCACACAGTGAAGCATTCAATAGTAAGCAAGTTAAGAAAATTCGTGAGAAGAAATTATTGCCTTCCTAAAATTGTTTTTGTGGGTTTTGCCAAAGCAGTTCCCTAAGCCTTGAGATTATACCACTCCAAAGAGAATAGTTTTTTATCTTCACTTTGGGATGCACAAATGGAAATCACAGTAGATTTTCTTGCAGACCAGCATTTGCTGACTGCATCGGAATAAGCTTGTGAGTAGTCGTAAAAAAAATATTAAATATGTTTAATAGCATGTCAGTAGTAGTAGGAAAAAATGCCATCACAAAACAATTGTAAATGGAAATGTTGTAAATTATTGTGTTGGATACCTAGGACCATCACTACTCAATTGGATTCCCTTTTTCTTAGCGATAGTTTGGGGACAGGAATTTGTGTTCTCACAGAGACATGGACATCCCATAGAAGCTGACTTATCTCTCCAAAGCCTGAGTGTGCATTATTTGTGGTTTTAGATCAGACATGTTTCTGTCAGAAACATTTTTCTACCTGAAGATGTGTTATTGCTAAAGTTGTTCTGGTAATTACCACAGAACTAAGCTGAAATGGTCAATCTTACTTGTGTTGTACAGTGAGCATCTGATGAACAACCAGCTGAGCCAGCTGGATACTAACCAAAAGGTGTGATGAGACTATTCAAGCTACTGACATCTCTGCTAGGCAGAGTAGAATCAGCTGGGGCAGATTCATAAGTGTTTCATGTCAAAAATTATTAGCAAAAGGCCTTACTCATGAACTTGTGTTGTGCACTGGCATGAATATTCATGGCTTGTCTATCTCATCACATAAACCAGATTACTTAGAAGTTATAGATCTATGGGAAATAAAAACTACAAAAAAAAAAAAAAAAGGCACTAACCTACTTTATTTAAAGTTAATATTCAGAGGGGCCTTCTGACATTTCTGCAGTTTTTACCACTGGTTACTGGAGCTCTGAGTGGTTGCTTCACTTCTGCCTGACGCTTTTGCCATAGCTGTTGTAGATTTTTGCTACAACTGTCATATTAATATTAAAACCACGTTACTTAATGCCCAGCTGTATTGCAAACCTATACTTTCAAATGCTTTGCAGGGCTTTGTGGCATCTGCAGTGGAAAAGAAGCACTGCAGTGCCAGGGACCAGCAACCACATTTTTCATTACATCAGAGATGGAAGAATCAAATTAGAGTAGCTGCTGTTTCAGCCTTCTTCCTAGGTAGAAGTCACTAATCAATCTTATGGGTCTTAGTAGTCCATGACGTGCCAAAACTAGACAATTTTTCAAGATTAGATTTTAATATTTTCAAATCACATAATCTTTTTTGAAAGTGTAGCTAGAACAAAGATAATTTCTCTTGAAATTACTTCTGTTTCTCCCCTGTCCTTTTGTTTCCAGGCCTGGGAAATATCTGCTATTAACTCAGTTGCTAACACTTGGTTGAAATGTATTTTGAACTAATATTTTAAAACCAACATTGAGTCTCTTCCTATTCCCTTTTCAATAATACTTTTTGCTTCATATGGTCTCTAAGTAATTTCTTCACATTCATGAATGAGACCATATGTGGAGCAATTGTCAGTATTATCTATGTGCTTTTGAGCAAATAAAAAAAGTAAACCTAATTCCTAGCCCAGACCTGTGGATGCCTTGAGGTAGTCAGTTCTCTCAAATGGTCTGTCCTTTTGTCTCTGTAAAAAACTCTGGGGTTTATTTAATGTTTTATTTCTTTTAGGTAGGTATGTTTTTTAGATTTGGGGTTTTTTATTTGCTTGGGTTTTTTTAAAAAAAGGCAATAAAAGGATCTTTATTTTTCATTTATTTGCAACATATTCTTATGTCTGAGTGAATATCTGCCAAGTGACTGTAATAAAATAGATTTTGAAGAAAACTGGACTGTTCACATCTCTTATATATATTGCAAAGATTTTTCCATTATTAGGAAATCCTTAAAAGTTTTAATTTTTTGATCTTTTGCTTTTGTTGAATTTAGTGTTCACTGATTTTATGCACTGATGTTTTAATGCCAGATCTTTTTACAGATGGCTTTTCTTTTGGGATCCAATATTTTTTCATGGGCTAAAAAAATGATACAAATGGAAGCTAGTTTTGTATCTAAAAACTGAGATTAGTTTTGGTTCTTGAATTAATGATGGAAGCCTTTTACTTTGTGATAAATTTCCTGAAATATCCAGTCTGCATGTTTAGCGATATTTTACTCACTAAGTAGGTGCTCAGTAGATTACATTATAGAGAAATTTCAGCTCTACTGAAATGTTTGAGTTTCAGCCTCAGCTTATCTGAAACAGTTTTCTGAGTACTAGAAATTAGGAGACCTCACTGTAAGCAAGTGTGTTATTGCCTTGGTAAGGAACAGTGTCCGAATCCCACATGCTCTCTACATCTCTGCACAGTTCATGCAGAGGGAACCAAAAGCCTTGCTTTCACCTCTGAAATCCCTACATCCAAAGCAATGTATATGGTACAAATCCCCATCCTCGCATAGCCTGAATGTCTGGATTACTTTAAAGGGACGCCCAGCAGCTGCCTACATTCAAGGCCAGCAAGGGAGGGACAAGTCCCTATGCCTCCTGGGCAGAGAGACTTGTACTGCTCATGTTCTCTCCTTTAGACACTGGTGGTTGGACATTTTGGAGACTACTATCCCTCCTCAGGAAGCTGTAGGGAGCAGCAAGGTCACCCCTCGGCCTCCTCCTCTCCAAACCAGACAAGCCCAGTGCCCTCAGTCACTCCTCAGAGGACATTCCTGCCAGCCCCTTCCCCAGCTTTGGTGTCCTCCTATGAACACATTCAAGTATCCTAATGATCTTTTTAAATTATGGGGCCCATAACCTCACACAGTACTTAGGGAGAGGCCACATTGGTGCTAAATACAGCAGGACAATCACCTCTTTTGACCAGCTGGTGATGCTGTGTTTGATGCACTCCAGGATGAGGTTTGCCCTGCTGGCTGCCAGGGCACACACTGCTGACTCCTGTTGAACCTCCTGTCAACCAGCTCCCCCAGAGCCCTCTCTGCAGCCACTCCCCTCCCAAGTCAGACTTGGGTCTGGTGTTGCTGTATCCCAGGTGTAGAACCCTACATTTGTTCTTGTTGAATTGCATGCCATGGATGATAACCCAATACTCCAATTTATCCAGATCCCCGTGCAAGGCCTCTTGTCCCCTGAAAGAGTCAACAGCACCTCCTAGTTTAGAATTTTCCACGGACTTGCTAACTGTGCGTTCAACTTCTGCATCCAGATCACTGATGCAAACATTGAACAAACTGGCTCTAGAATTGCAGCCTGAGGAGCACCACTGTCACTGGTCACCAGCCAGATCTAGCCCCATTCACCGCAACACGTCGAGCCCTGCCCTTCAGCCATTTCTTCATCCAGGAGACCATGAACCTGGGGCTTGAGGGAGTTAGGGTTTTTTCTCCCCTTTTTTCTTTTACTTTTCCCCTTCTCAATCAGTGGAGAAGTCTCCTTTAGAGAAGTGGAATGAAACCTTTGACCCATTGAATTCATTGGGGAAATTGTGTGTCTACTTTTGGTTCCTTCTGCACCAAAATTTTGTGTGTATATGCATTTCAAATTGTTCTAATAGTATGGAAGAAATAAAGATGCATAGTCAGTTGCAGACCTGCATTTGGAAATCTGCAAGGAGATTGATTTCTGCAGCTCCTTAGGTGTAATGAAGTCAATAGCTTTCATGAAATCTCAGCATTTGGTTGTATTTCATCCTCTCTAGAGGGTAGTATTAGAAGTAAAGCAATGAGAATCATCTGCCATAGTGTACACTCAATATACATATGTACATATATATGTGTCTGATGGGCAAGAGGAACTTCATAGACCTTTTGAATGTCACTATTCTAATTAGATCTATGGATAGTTTAATGCTCTTCTGTTCTTGGAGAGCCCTATGGAATTCAGAGGACTGCCTTAACATTCAAGGGGGTATAATTTGTTTGTCTTCTTCAATGAAATAAACTTCCTATTTGTTGAATATGGCAAACCTATAAAATAAATAGCAAAGTGGTTAACAATTAGAGAAGGCACTTGAAGATCCCTAAGTAATTGATTGATAAATTAATTCCATCACCATTGAAAATTTCACTTTAGAATTACTTATTTTATTCCAGATACCATCTTTTTATATTATGATGGAGAAATCATTTAAAATTCTAAATAAAATTTAGTCAAATAGCTCAGTGTCCAGCAAAGCTGCATGAGGTGCATGTGTATTTACCAAGAGAAAAGATTATGCATATGTAAAGAAGGGTGATTGACAGAGGCCAAAGGGTAGGCCCATGCCAAGCAAGCTGGAATGCATAGATAAGCTGTAGTCGACTTTTGCAGGAATCAGCTTGACCATATGTGGAATTTGTCTGATCCAGTGTAGTATTCTCCATAACCCCAAAATACCAGACTGATGAATGCGAATAGAGATGTTTCCTTGCAAATTTGTCGTTGCTCTAGAAAGAGTTTTGCTGTTGTAATAGTTGGTTTCCATATATATTTGGTACCTCAGTAGGAGCCAGGACAGTCTAATACCTCTTTTTCCAGATAATGATACAACAAAACACTTAGCTATTCAATTTGTTGAACTTGAACTACAAAGTTCAATTATGCACAATTGAATTTTCAGCATCTCAGAAATGTTAATTTAAAATGTATCATTTCTACATGATACTATTAAATTTATCAATAGATGGTGTTATATTTCTCAGTGGTTTTGGAGTATATGGGATAGTATTTGCAAGCCTTTGACGAAAAAGAAAGTAATATTAGATCTATTAAAAAAGCATCTTCATTTTCACATATGCTACCCTCTTCTCCAACTTCTGTGGTGTTTTCTGTATGCTCTGATTTCTATATTGAGGCATAAAAAGAATATTCAGGAGCACTAGGTTTATGGAAATAAACATATTCCTGCATTTCTTCTCATGAGTCCTATGTTAAAAAGAACTTTCTGAAAGCAAGAATCTGTTGGATTTCTTCTAGCAGGAAGCCAGTGAGGCAGCTGGTGCAGCACTGGGCTTTCTTAGAGTGTTGTTTTTCTGCAGCACTGTCTTTGACCTGTATGACAGGGTACTACTTTCAGAGATGCGTACTGCAAGGATACTCGGAGTTTCTGAAAATGCTAATTTGTATTTCCTTAAAAGAAACATATGTGTAAAAGCACTCTGTCCCTTTGGGTGGAAATAGTGTCCCCTGCAATGGGTTATAGTGTTTTAATGGTGGTCCTGAGATGAGAGGGAAAGAGAGGGCATCCTTTGTCTACAGAGAAGTGAAAAACTTAACATTCGAGAATTTCCAGAAGTTGAAAGTTTCTTATTGGTCTAGCATGATATATATTCCCCATTCTTATAGTACTTTTAATTCCTCCATTAGAAGAATTATACTAATGAACTTTACTACTCATAAGTGCAAGTGGGATATTTGTCTTTTCTCAGGACCAAGCTGTGTCTTTTACTGTAAACTAGCATAGAAAGTTATGATTTTTCTCTTCTATTCTTAAATTTAGATTAAGACAGAATGAGATCATAACATTCAGAAGAGGAAAATCTTTTAAACATACTTTATTAAATTTGCTGACTTTACTATGAAGTCTGCTTGGCTTTTTCCTTTCTTCTAATGTCACTCTGTGCCACATATCAAACCACAGGTGTACTAAAAACTTTCATAGAATACCTTTTAAAATAATGCATGGCATGATAGTTTAGTATAGAATTCAAGTCATACTTCATTTGAGAGATTACAAATAAAGACATTCAAAATTCTTCTGTCAGTCTCAACATAGCTTCATTCTACTATCCATCTTGTCCATCTAGTATCAATGTTTTTTGAATTTCCTAAAGAATTTTTAGCACAGTTGTCAAAAAAATACAGGAAACATGATTTTATACTAAACTATGTATAATGGTAGTTTTTGGTTTTTGATTAGGCAACGCTCAGGTTTATGTAGTAATTCAAATACAATTCAGAATAATGATGAAATAATTACAAACTACCAGGAACATGCACTAAAACTTGGAATTGTAAGTTCTCCAATCTGGAGGCACCTTTTGAAAGCAAAATAAAAAGTTTTTCAGGAGGTTGGCTAACATTCAGTTTATTGATGCAGTAATTAAAAAGGGTACTTCAGCACACTATATTCCTTTTCCCGTCTGTCTGCAGAGTGGATTAGCACGATGTGAGAGAGGAGAGTGGAGTATGTTGTTCTTTAGAGAACTAAGTTGGATCAGTGAAGAGTATGGTGAGGATTCAAGCATTTAGCTGATGGGGGAATGAAAGGTATGGGGAGTTTTTAGTGGTAGCACTTGAGACCTGCATTAGACCAATCCTCTTCCTGCCTCTCCATGAGAATAGAAAGTCAGCCAGAATAGCTCAGGAAATGGTTTCCTCACGGTCCAAGCTAACATACAGAAAGTTTTGAAGAGCCCTTTTCTTCAGGATATCCTTTGAAATATATTCTTTAAAACTGTGTTACTTTTTTTCAGTGATTCTAGGAAGACCTGTTTGGGATTGTAGCTAAAGGATTGTGCTATGTTGCTTTGTAAAAGAAAAAAATCAGGCAGTAGTCGATTTTTTTTTCAAGTGCATATGCTCCTATTATGGGCTAGAATGAACTGAAGGACACTTTAAAGGAGACATTATTTGATCTTTCCATTTGTGTAATAATGGGTTATATATAATGCTGCTCCTCAGAAAGTAGAATCAGTTTTCGATTCTTCAGTTATTGAACTGTTAAAAAAGTTTCCAGCTCTTGCCCATATTCTGTTCACTGTGCTGAAAACAACCACACTGTTAATTCTTTTATGGCCTTTGTTCTTGACTTTAATGTTCCTTATTCTAAACTGAGCTGCAATTGCCATCTGTTAGACCAGGCACTTAAATGATCCAAGTCCTCCTTCATATGACTATACTGTATCTCATTACTTATTGTTCCTTTCAATATAGGATTATTTCTAAACTCATGCTTCTAATAGCACCCATAGGAGGTAATTTTTGACATTAGGGCCAAAATCAGATTTAAGCTTTTTCCCCCAGGTGCTGTTTTTCAGCATAACAATATCTGTTGTTACAGTCTTTTTTCTTTGAAGGCACAAGTGATCTCTATTTTGTTTTTCAAGGTACTCTTGTCATTAGCTTTTCACACACAACTGTGTTGAATTGTTCAAAATCATCTCTAGAAATCCAGAGAAGTCATCCTCTTCTTGACTCTTGACTAATTTCCCTTCAAGTTTCTACAAGTTGAATTGGAACAGCCATTTCATTATCACTTCTCTGGAAACTTTTGGTCCCCTGAAAACTGTGTTTTGGTCACTAATTTCCACTCTATTTTGTAAAGTATCTGAATTTATCTATTATATATAGATTTAAATTATTAGAAAATTATCATTCAGTATCACTGTAAATTCACAAATAAATAAAGTTCTCCCTTTCCTGAATTGTAATGAAAGAGACTATGTAAATACAAGGCAAGTGTATTGCTTCACAAGACACCATCGTAAGTAAAAAAGAACACAATAGTTCATAGTTAAATTTGAAAATTCACTATTATCTTGATCAAGAAATAATGAAAGGAAGGAATGAAAGGAGTAGGCATAGAAAATAAGTGCAGGAATGGATCAATTACATTTTGGGATTGATCCTATTCCCCACCTAAATAGATTAAGAAACTGACTGACTTTGCTTTCTACAGAATTCAGTTCTTAAGAATACTTCATTTACTCTTTTTATTTTTCCTGAATATTGGATTTTTTTGGTCTAAACCCCATTTTCTACATTAGCAAGATGACAGCAGTTCATATCACCAGAGTAACTGTACTGCAAAATTGACATTTGCAAATCTCAGGAAAGATTTTCAAAACACTCATTAACTTCAAACGAATGTATATTTTTCATTTTTATAAATTCAACTGTAGCTCCTTTGAAGTCCATAGCAGAATTAGTTTTAAATTGCTCTATATAGTTTTAAGCTTTTATATATAAACACACATAGAAAGAAATATAATAGGATGGAGAAGAGGATATTGCCTATTGTCATATTTTTTCTACATCAATTGTATACATCAGGTCTTGCATCTATAACATCGTTGCAAAACGGGCTTAGTTTATTCACATTGCTAATGACTGTAGTGTTACCATCCCACACAATTCAAAATACCAACTAGGGTCTTATCAGAAAATAAAATTGGAGACCTCATAATATGAGATGATTATGATTGTAATTTTTGCCCTTCCTAGAAGGCAGTCCACTTTTAAATGGGTAATCTTGTCTAGTTTCTTGAGTGATTTGTAGAGCATGCTGCAGTAATCTAATGAAGGGACAAAAACACTGATGATGGTAAAAATCGTGATGTCTAATAAAGAACTACTTCCAGGTTTTATGTGCCCAGGTATTCTCAAAATCATCTTCTCTGAGATTTCAACCAGGAACCAAGGTGTTCTCATACATCAGGCAAATTTTAGGTCAGGAAACTGCATCCAACAAAAAAAAAAAAACACACCACATATCTATTGAGAAAGAGAGGGAGAGTGAGCAGATGATCTTTCCTGAGAAATAAAACTGTTTTCTGATTTCTCTAAAATACCTAATAAAATGATATCTTAAGAATATAAGTCCATTCATAAAAAAAAAAAAAAAAAAAAAAAGTGAAACTCTAATAGCAATCAATATAACTGTAGGTTAAAGTAAAAGGGGGGAAATGTATCCATAACTGTCCAATACAAACATTATTTTCTGAAGTTTCTTTTTCAAACTTATTACTGGATAATTATCATTACAAAATATTACTTAATTTATTTGTCAAAAGCACGTTTTCTTGCTTAACTGAGCACCAAGCAAATGAGTGAGGAAAGTTCAGTACTAAAAGAAACTGAGTATCTGCAAAATAGTCAATAGCATAATGATGAATACAACCATACCATCATGAAATATGTTGAATATGAAGTGGGAAAAATCACTTATGTTAATATTTTATTTGATCACTTAAATAGCTGGTGATCAAGGAAATTCTAAATTTCATTTCTCTTTTATTAATGAAACATTACTAATATTTATTTATTATTTTATTAGCCGACTACTTCACTTTTTATCGGTCAAAGGACTAATGGGTGGCAGGACTGTAGGTCAGTCATTGCAACTGAAAGTTATTTTCAGCAAAATGTATTATGCCAGCTTACTGTCATTTTAAGGAAACAGGTGGTCATTTCCTTTTTTAAAAAACAATTTTATTCTTAAATTAAGGAATCTAACCTTACTGTAATATCAATCTGGTAGAGAGGAACTGTTTCAGCAAAGAGTAATGTGCAGACTAAATTACAGGGAACCTATTTTCTCTATAATTGCATCAAATGTATTAGCAGTTTGGATCTAATTAGATTGTTCTTAGTAAAAACCATTATGAATTCTATTAAGAATCTATGGTTACTGGTTTTAGGCATTCTATTCAAAGAAAGTTATACTTCTTCTTCACTGCTAAAAACAAAATAATGGTGGAAGAACCACATTTTTTTTCCTGTGCAACTGCAACATGCTGTGCAACATTAAAAAAAGCTCTAAGAAATGCATTTGAATGAAGAAGTGGTCATCTTGGAGGCCCTTATTTTCCTGAAGTGTTAGCAATTAGCTGGTGTTGGTACTCTATCCTCCAGTGGGAAAGCTAGAAATAGCCTAGTAAATCCAGTTATGAGCTCATATACTTCCGTGTGTAGGGAAAGTGTGCTTTGGTGGTGCGTAAGTCATATACACAGCTGTGACTGACAAACTGTATAAACTCTTGTGGTTAGCAATAGCCATATTCTGTTCTTCAGACAACTACTAGTGTATTAGGGGAATACTCATTCCAGTATTGTGGTGGTGGTAATTGCCAGGAGTATGTATCAAATTACTGTTAACTAGGACAGATTTTTCACTTCTGTGTACCTTAAATGGGACTTCTGTGTACTATTGATGGAAAAAAAGGGATAGCTTTACTTTGAGGTTTTGATATATTAACTATGACTACCATATCTTGCTCTCAGCTACATGGGAGTAATGACATAAATGGTGAGGATACAGGTATTTGAGATAGTGTGAACTATCAGCATTACCTTTTCTGTAAGGCAATTTGGCAGCAAGTAGGTTACTGATTCAATCTCTCTCAAGAATGGACTCAACAAACAAGGAGTTCCTGAGCAACTGAAAATATGAGTGAACATATTGGCCTTATCTTCAAGCTATAAATGTCTAGTTGATTTCCACAGGAAGTATAAACACATTAACAAATTTTTAAGACTAAAAGTCAAAAAGCAGTTTATAATCAGCATTCAGTAGATAAGGCTGAGATTTCTGCCTGGCATCTACCTCTTTTAAGTATTTCCAGACATCTTGAAGCCAGCCCCAGACATATAACTATTTGTGGTTCAGGAGTCTGCTTTTGGTGGGGAGGGGAGATGGATTTTTGTCTGTGACCATATTACACTGTTAATGTGTTTTCCCAGCCAAGGAAAGGCCCTACCATTCCATACAGTTTTGGTCCTTGTGTCGTGGCAGTGCTTTACAGTTAAATCAGGAAAATGTGAGAAGAGCGTGAAATCCCTTACCCAGAGAAGGAGCTTCCTACCTGTACACCAGCCACAGATTTTCCTCCACACTCTCTCTGTGCCTGACCTCCAGGCACAGATGGCTCAGCTTCCCGAGTTTGGACAAGACAGCTTGCTGAATGTGTTTATAGGTCATTTGAGCCAGACTATCAACAAATTAGTTGCAAGTGAAATAAGACCTAGGTTTATCTTCAGTATCTGACCAGGTGTATCCTAATCAATCTCCCATCATCTTTTAGACAGCAGGAAGAGATTGAGTTGCTTTTCTGTAAATGATTATTGACTTTATGCTCATATATATGTATATTGGGAAAAAGATATATTACAAGCTGCAACAAGTTCTTATCTATTAGGAGTACTTGCATTTTGACAGAAAGGTCCTGAAGTTGTTCAGAGGATGCATTTGACTGACAAGAGCATGTTTATCTTCTTTAATTCAGTGTGCCACTGTAAAGTTTAAACTTCCTAATTTTGATGCCTTAGGTTTTAACTTTTATATTTTTCAAATCCTGTACTACTTAGTATGTAACTCTGAAACTTAATATAGCCTGTTAGCTACTGTTCTCTCATGCTGGTTAGACATAACAAACCCTCTCTGGGCCTGAACTCAAGGACACCTTGTTGTCCCAGGCCCCAAAATATGTAAACTAAGGCCTCTGACAGGGGGAGCAAACTTGGGGTAATTACATCTTTGCTTGAAAATATAATTGGAGAATTAACTCTGATGTGCAAATGGACCAAACTTATAAAAGTGTGAAAAACCCGTGACCCAGTGTCCATCTTGGGTGGAACCCCTCAGAAGTTTTTGACTCCCAAGGTGTACTTTTGAAGGCCATTCAAATAAATACCCACTTTATTCTTTTAATCCTGTGTAGCCTGTTTTCACGTAGCCACTTCAAGGCATCATTTGGAGGGGAAGTGACTGGATATTGGCTAGAATCTGCTATCCATAAGAAAAATCCTTCTCAAACATAACGCCTAACACAATTTCTATTGCTATTCACATTCCTGTACCTTCTTAGTGGCTAGTCTAGGAGTCTTTGCTTGGTGAAAAATCCAATAAGAGATTCTAACTGTCCTAGTACATTCATTCCTCACTGACACTTTTGGGTTCTTACATGTACAGGATTTTCTGCCAAAAATGAGAGGTTTCTGTCAGTGAATGTATAAACTACCTCAATCCTTTCTTGAAAATGAATCTGCAGTAAAATTCCTTCCCAGGCTCTTAATGAAACTGGTTATTCTCTATATAACTTGAAAGGTGACAATTACAATTTTTTTATTGGTGCTTGGGAGTGGGATTCCTTTCTCCTGATTTTTCAATTTTTTTTCTCAATGCAAGAACACTGCTGTGTTTTATAAAGACTGTTTTATTGGACTAAGGATATGAATATTAAAATAATAACCATCTTGCATTACCTGTTGAATTTCATCTCATTTGGCTAGTGATGTGCACAACCTGTGGAGGATGTGTCTGCTTTGCTTACCTTATCTCTGAACTTTTGATTAGAAAGACTTAACACCATATCAGTTGCAAACACATGGGTCCACATGATTCCATATAATCCAAAATAGCCTGATACTATGCAGTAAAAATTAAGACTGGAAAATAAGGCAGAGTACAGAATTCTGGAGATAAGGATAATCGTAACGAGGAGAGCTATCTTTACTCTGGCACCAAAACTCATCAGTGTATGTGAGCTCATTTCTGTGAACTTGGTGAAGAAGTATTGAAGCACTTTTGAGTAGGTGTCAGTTTGGCAAAGTGTTTCCATGTAAGTAAAATATTGAAGTGCAGGCCACAAGTTTTAGAATGACGGAGATTTGCATTAACAGGCAAGAGATTTACATAGAACTGAAAACATACTACATTTTATGGGTTTTATCACTGTAAGGCACATCTGTCAGGTGAATTAGTATACTCTGAAACTGCCAGGTGATCTCCCTGGAGAGTCTGTTTTTGTGATAAATACAGCAAAGTTAGCAGTATGGTGTGTTTTGTTTCTGCATCTCTGAAGGACAGCTGTGGTCAGTGGTGTTGCATGACAGGAACAGCTGTGGCAAAGGCCTGACTGACTCATTTGGGAAACTGGGCTTTCGTGCAAGCCAGGTGAAGGCACCAGAGTAGATTCTTACCAATGTTTTTTAAGGTTCTGCATTTTTTACTCCAAGACAGATTTATTTGACTTTGCCCTCAGCAGTAGAAATACACAAGGCAGAAAATTTAAAAGAAAAACAGAAAAACAATTTAAAATGTGGAAGAACCATACATGAAAAATACTACTGACAAAATCTGATGCACTTCTAGGAAGTTTTGTGGTGATGTGTTTCAAGTTTGTCTATAGGGAAAAGAGAATTTTCTGGGGTTTATTTACAGAGGATAATTGACCTATTTAAGTCTTTGTCTATGTGAGATGGACAATATGAGTAGTATGCACCAGCTGAGGTAGTGGATTTTTAGAGTGGTACCTAGTCAACTTCAATTTTAAAATTCTTCACACCTAAGTGATGGAATAGTATTCTTTCAGGAAGACAGTATCAATAATATTGACTGAGTCTTCATAGTTTTCATTCTGAAACCCTATGCCTTACTCAGATAATATCTTTTTCATTTAGGTTCAGTAGAATGTCCCTGTAAGAAAAATTAATGGTTGGTCTATAACAGGAAAGTTTCTGTGCCTCATCTTTGTTTCCTTTCTAAACTACCTTCCAACTTCAACAAATATTTCTATAAGAAGAGTGTGGAGTGTGTTGTTTCATTATTATGATCTCTCATCTTAAATCTCCTCTGGTAACTACTGACAAATGGTTCACAGTAACATTTCTAGTGACTTGCTGCTCACTAGTTTAAAGCAATATAATGCATACAGACATTGTTGTGGGCTGGATATCACACACTTTTTGCATGACCCTGCAAAAAAAGTCTGTTGGAGGTGTTGAGATTTGGCCAATATTGCTGTATTTCTTATCAAAAAATTGAGGTTGTACTTCCTTCTTCCTTGTGCCTTTTCACAAATAAACAGAAGCTTTTGTATTTCCCTTCTACTTCAATTAGTTCTTACGTTGCTATCTATACAGTAACCAGAATCAGTAAGGTCATATGGTGTTGCTGCTTTAAAATATGTAAGTCTCAATAAGCAGTAATTTTGTTTTACCCAAGAACATAGCTTGGGTAAAAAATGTGGAAATGTTTTCAGTATTAATTTCTAAGTGAGGTAATCACATGAGAATCTGGTGCATCCTCACTGTTACTTTACTACTATTTACTGAAGCATGGTACAATTTACTAGGCACCGTGATTGTTCTTCACATAAAGGCTTTGAATCTTTAGGGCATCAGGCTTGTGTCCTTCTGATAAAAGTTAATCCTTATTAGACCCATATGTAACTATAGGGATCAGTTGTTTAAGACTTCTAACATGGTATTTTTGGTATCTTTTCATAAAGGTGATCAGTTTCTTCCCTTCAGCTCACAGTTGTTGGAACTATGCTGTCACATGATGGCTTTTCATGTTCAGTGCCCTCCTTCCCCACTACCACCTCAACAAATATCTTGCATAAAATTTTTACTTTTTGTCAAAGGCCTAAATTTATTCTAGTTCAGTTCCACTGTCTGCCTCTTACCCGTTCTTGTCTTGTCTTTCTTCCCCTCCCTTTCAGAGGATAAAGTATGGACAACGGTGTACCATGATCTGCAAATGCAGACTTCTGTGGGAGGCAACAGCGTGGAGAAGTTATCTGTGCTGCAGCTCAACTACAGTGCAACAATGGATCAGATTTCTGCCATTACCAGTAGTGCTGAATACTGTGAGCAGTTTATCTCCTATTCTTGCAAGATGTCCCGGCTGCTGAATACACCAGGTAGGCTGAGAATGGGATAGCCATTAAATACAGTGTTAAGAAACTTTATCTCAACAATTTAACAGGTATTGCTGTTAGATAAGTCCATTCATTGAAAGTACTTTTTTGTTCTCCTTTGCTAAAGTTGACAAAGAGAATGAAAATGCAGAAGACATTTTCTTAGGAAAATTTGCCTGCTTGCTTACTACTACAGTGATTTTTATTGCACCACGTTTGTGTGTTCTTCTCTCAGATCTGTTGCTCCTTATAGCAGGTGGCATTTGGTAAACACAGTAGATTTTAAAGTTTAATCAATAGAGGCATTGAAAAATTGCTTTGAACGTTATCCTGTTTTTCTGGTTGTCAGTTTTCACATGCTACAGTCAGCAAGGGCACTGGCTGAATGAATGTTGGAATTTTTCCACTAACGCTTTTGATACAGTTTCTTAAATGCAGAGTATTTGTGGGTAATCAGATGCCTTATACATTGTAGAGAATGGCATGGTCAGTAACGCAATTGTGTGAGAAATTATATGCTATTACCTACAAGCAGATCCATTTTAAGATCCTTCTTTTGCTGTGTAGTTTTACTGGAAGAGAAGGGACCCTTTCTGTATGTGCCTCCTCAACAATTACCTGTAAACGACAAAGACAAAAGAATTAGTTGTTCCAGAATTAGCACACAAAGAAGGAATTTTGTTTTAAAAGCTCTATTAACATCCAACAAGTACTTTATATGTGCCCTAATTGTGTATGATAGATTTTGATATTAAATAAATCTTAATGGTACTTAAGGAAGACTGGTTTATACATGGAAACATATTTTCGTGATTGTGAACTGAGTTCATTGTGATAAGAGCAACTCAAATGCATTTCAAATTAGTTTAATGGCTGCATGCTTACAGTATTATACTTTAGGTTGCTTTTCCTCATAAAATTTTTTTGTATGTTTTCTTATGGTGCTATAGATAAGGATTCATTTGGAACGCATGTGCATCTTATTCCTATTTCCATAAGCATTCCATTAGTTAATAGACACTGCAATGCTTGTTACTCCTCTCCATCCTCCCTGCTGTTTTTTAACTAATTCTAATGCATGGTTTGTCTCTGTTGCTGTTATTTTGCTTAATTTAGAGTAGCACAGTGACTCTGCAATGTGGAAAATGATTTGTTCCTTCCTGGGCCTTAATATATAGGATCCTGAATCATGTTCATAACTAGAAGTGTTCTGATTGGATTCTGCTGATGGATACAAGCTCCTTGCTTGCATATGCTTCAGAAAAGTTGTATATGAATGTAGCTTTGGCAGGTGTTTAGAAGGCAAATTTATTTGGTAATAGAGCTGGAGATACTGTGCTTAAAAAGTTCACAGTTTGCCAAGAATACCATGTTAGATTCTTCTTCTTGATATGTACAAGACTATTATTTCAGGACCTATTTGTACTTGTTAGTGTATGTTTATATTATAATAAAATAAATATATACTGTAATTGCAGGTGTTTGCCCTAGCTTCTAGATTTAAAGGACAATTAAGCAGCACACAAAATACTAACTTGCTGATTGTTTTTTCTAAGAAACAAGCAGTTCCAGATATTTGCCTGAATGTTCTTAGAAAATTTTGAGTATACTTTGCAAGTATCTCCTTCTTCATGTTTTCACCTTTTACATAGAAAAATAATTTCTCTTAGAAATTTTTGTAAGCCCTTTTTTTGGTCTGGAAAGTGAGTTTCCACAGATGTTCTATAATGTAGGGGTGGTTTTCCTTTTAAGTGAGAGAAAGAAGCAACAATGGTTATTTTAACCTAGACAGTAACAAAAAAATCACTCTGCAGTGTTTGCACAACACCTGTAAGGGTTTGTACACATAGAACCACAGTGATTTGTGTGTTAGTGGGAAAGAGGCTGATCCATTTTCTTTCTGTGTGTTCTTGGCTTCAGTGTATGGTTTCTAAACTAAGGAACTAATTTTTCATACCTTTCTCTGTTTTGGAGGATTGCCATATTTGCTGAATATATTATGCCACCCTATTCATCTCACAGCACAGCTCAAAGCACTCTTGTGGCATCTTCTACCACTTTGTATATAAATCATTACAGAATGGTTCCCGCACAAAGAAATGAAAAAAAAAAAAAAAAAAAAAAGAGGTTTTGTATTCCTCAGGAAGTGAGCACCTGGTGGTATTGCAGCCAGTAGTAAAACCTCCATTAGCTTCACAGGATCAGGACAGCATTTGTGGCCTTGACCTTAGGTACTTTTCTAGGCTGGAACTTTTTCTCATACCCCTTTCAGATGTTTAAATAACCACTTAGGATAGAAAGGTCCTTTTGTTTTAAAGTGCATCAAAGAGAACTGAGAACACACAGAAGATAGTTAAGCAATTCAACTTTTTTGCTTTTTTTTTCTCTTGGGAATCCTGTCTCTTTACAACATTTTTCCTTCTCAGGAAGAAATCACTCAGTTAACATATTTTAAAAAATCAGGACTCTAGTTGTTTATTGATCTATTAATGACATGTAGTTAACTAGCGAATAGTGGAATATAGCTTTTGCTGCTTATAGTTGTGAGTTTCCTGACAAGGCAGAGATAGATACAATTCCACTGATTCTGCTGCTAATAGCTTAAATAATGCTTTTGGTATGAAACAGAAACTACATCAAAATTCTGTGTTTGAGGAAAGCCTTCACATTAACAAACCTGTTTTGTTGTGGGGGGTTTTTTTTGGCTGCAGGCATAGCACTCAAAGAATTCTCATTGTCATGTGATTTCAGAGGTATATATGAAACTTTGTACAAACTAAACATTCTCATTCTTCTGTTATGAGTTGTAGACTTTAAGAGTTTATTGCTTCATATTCATGTCTTTTTTTTTTTAATAATGGGCTTTCATCCAAGCAAAATAACGTGTACATCCCAGCAAACAGTTTAAAATCATTGCTGACAATAGGGATTGGGAGTGATTTTACAGATAATAATGCCCCCGACTTCTACTTAGTCTGAGGGAAGATAGCAATAAGAAGTTTCATTTAAATTAAGTCATAAGTGACTTCTGAAAACATACTTGAAAAATAAAAAGCTCAAAAGGCTATAGGATAATTCACATTTGAAGATACTGCAGAAGGTCATCTGGTTCAATTTCCTGCTCAAACCTGAATGAACAGTCCTTGTCTAGTAATCAGCAAAGACTATCTGGAAATACAATTTTCTGTCTTTACTGGTTTGGCTTTGGGGTTTTTTTTTTAGTTTGTTTTGAACTTGCAGCCCAATATGTTAAAAATTATGTTTAAACCTAGGTGTCTGTTTCAAAGGCTTAACTAAAGATTATTTGAAAAACAAAATTAGTCAAGATAGTTTGGTGACTTTCTTAGGAAAGTGCAAAACCAGACACCTTTGCTGAAAATACACCATGTTATCACAAGAAACAGTAAAACTATGGGTACACTGTAAATCTCTGAGGAAACTGTTTTCAAGCAGGGATCTTGCAGTGGTTGCAGTTGTCTCACAGCCTTTATGGTCCTGACTTTGATACAGATTTGCTCAGATTGTAGAATTTTTTTTAAATCAGTGTGAGATTGATGTTTCTTATTGTCTATTTAGATATGGAGTTTTTTATGATAGTAATTACTTTTTGAATATGCAGTTATCATCATGATAGAGGCTTATTCTTGGCAATTCAAGTAACTATGGCAGTTAATGAATGAAATAGTAAACCCATATTATTATTATGGGGTTTATTATTATTATTATTATTATTGATCATAATTGCAGCATAATAACAATGTACATATATATGTAGATTTGGGAAAAAAAACCAACAGATTTTTGGGTTTGTTTTTCTCTTTTACAATTACCTTTCTCATATCCTCTTTTCTGCTTGTTTCCTTGGAAACTTCCATTTTGAGAGAATAATAATATGTTTAGTACTGAGGACACGCAGAAAGTTGTCTGTTTTCTGGGTTCTCAGTGCCCATATGCTTTCCAGTTGATATGGGAGATGATAGGACACTTGCCTTTTTTGCAAACAGGAACTTGGAGACAGAAGAAAGTTTTTTTGTGCCTGCCGGTTAACAAGCAGGAAAGAGGCAATGCAATGTATAGTATCAATTTTCCTTATAGGAAGAAGCTTCCCTGTGCTGTAAGAAACAATATTATCACAGAGAACAGTGATACAATATACTCATAGAATGCAAAATGTTAGTTAATAAAATTGTACATCTTCATCCACTCTTTTCATGAGATTTCCTAATAATACCCACTCATGACTTTCTTGGTATGAAATTTTCCATGGGCCACTGATCTTTGCCTAGAAAATGGGAGGGAACAGCATGCTTCTGCCATTCTTCCTTTTACCATGGGAAGGGAGAAGGGCTGCTGCATTCACAGTACCTGTGTCTGTCATGTCCCAGAGCTATAGGAACTGCAACAAATAATCAGAGAGTGGGAGCTAAAAGCATAGATACAGACAACAGAGCAAGATCTGTTGGTGTTGTGTTCCAATTTTTATTCCTATTCACTGTGCCTGGAGGCAGCATATGAAAAACATATAGCAGAGTTACTGCAATACATGAATTACTGTTTCAGACCTGTTTGTCTCGGGAGGAAATGAGACAACAGCTTCATGAATTAAGGAGCTAAACAGGTGAAATAGAAAACTTAATTTGATGTTTGGTTGTTTCAGTTGCAATAAAGCAATCATAACACCAGTAGGAAGTAAGATTTATGCATACACCGAGATAAAAACAAAGTTTAAAATTGCAATATGCTATTTTTCCTCAGTAGCCGTCCAAATCAGAACCTAATGAACTTATGAACTTTCCCATCGCTACCCATTAACTGATCTAGAGTGCTAGTTGCAGATATAATTCCTGCTTAACAAGAGTTTTTGAAAAAGAGTCTGAAGGTTGAATGGGATTTCTGCAGTACTACAGTGATGAATGGAAGTCTCTCCAAAACTTGTTCAGGCTTTATTATTCTATTTTCAACGTTCTTCCGGAAAACATGCCCCTCCTCAGCTGTCATGTATCTTGCCCAGCCTTAATAATATTGACTGACTGCTTCTTCTTAATGTTCTAAAAGAGCTGATTTCAACTTCTAGTGAGTTTTAAAGCACAAGGATAGCAAGAATAATAACCTTACTCCATTCTGATCTACATGCTCGTGTCCTAGAAGTGGAAACCATTAGCTTTTGGGGATTCCTTTGGTCATCGTTATGTTGCCAAATAACGGAAGCAGAAAATAATTTGTCCATTAATGTTTCTCATGAAATACACATCAGTCTCTTAGGTAAATGCTAGACAGATAAATGGTTATCTTGAGCTCATTTTTTCCAGCCAGTTGTTAATATTCCCTTCTCTCGTCTTTGTTTTGCTCTGCACCTTTGCTTGTCTCTTTCCAATTTCTTCAAGTTTTTTTGATACTGTAACCACCGAGTCTCCTAATTTCACTTAATCTTCATCATTCCTTTAGCTGGTGAACTATTTCTGCTAATTTTCCAAGTTTTCATTGCTGTTGTGTAGGAATTAATCTTAATCCAGTATGACTAAAGTGGAAAAGGGTACATGTTGCTTTAGTGTTTGTTAGAAATAGTAGTAGCTGATAAGAGCTTTGTTAATAAAAGAAATCCTCTATGGAAATAGTAACTGCAGTGCAGTGAGCTCTATTTCTTTTGCTATGCCTTTTTAAGGAAAAGTGATGCATATGAGTTTTAACTTTGCAGTTCTAGCAGAATGTTCTAAACCAATTGTTTCTCATACCATCTCTCTATGTGAATGTGAGCTACCTATTATGGGAAAAGATTCACTATTTTTATTTCTTAAAATAAAGTTAGAGCAAGGCAATAATTTCCCCATTTATTGTATCATGTTTTATAAAAGCTGTTTAAAACCATTCATGGTTAATGTTTTCACAGAAATAATCACAGCCATTGCTTCTTCACAAACCCAGGTCGTTCTGGGGAAAAGTTATCTTTCCTGGTAAATGACCAAAACAGATTAGTTTATTAATTTCTCGGACAAAATGAATCTGGGTGGTGTATCATTGCGTGTCTTGTCATTACTTTCTCCTAACCCATATCCTAAATGCATTTGCATTACCCTGAGTATATTTTTCCTAAGCAAATATGCAGTAAAAATATCCAGTGTTTCTTTCTTCACTACCATTCCTGAGATGAATGTGTCAGAAAGAACTGTATGAATAATCCAGCTATAATTTAACACAGTTAAAATGGCATTTTCCAGTGCATAAAACAGAGCTCCATTCCCTATTGTGTTATGATCTTCTCTTGGTCTTTTCTTCATTAATTGCCCTGTGTTTTGCCTCATAAGTTGACCAGGGTTCAACTATTATTGAAACATTGCCTGCCCTGTTTTCATGGATGAGGAAGTACTGTTTGTTTTCTTGAGGCTGGGACTTTTACCCTTTATCTGGAGGTTAGAGTTAGGTTTTCCTACATTCTAACCTGACAGCCTGGGGCATTGAGCTATAATTTGTGTATTTGGAAAGTTTTCTATTTCTCAGGACCCTCTTTAAACAGTCATCAGTTAATGCTGGAACTGCTTTGTAAGAATTGTTTTTTGTTGTTAGTAAAGTTGCCAGATCCCACCCCTGATACTGTACAGGCTTTTCCTAGTGAGTTCAAATAAACCTCTGGAACACAGAAGAATGCATATGAACAGAATATACAGCATGGATATGGTGTGATTATTAACATATGTGTGACTATTTGAGGTATGAACTGCCCCAGATACATCTTATTCCAGGAGTATGTTGGAGTATTTTTTTTACTGTACTTTTTTGTGTATTCATGTTTGATGTTATTTATCAAATCAGACTATTAAAATGTTTTTCAGGATTGTCTCTGAAATAGAGTGCCTGAAATATTTTCCCCTTTTCACCTTGTGAATGCATTTTCTCTACTTTCCCATGTTTTCTTTGTAATGTAACCCATTCTTTCCATGCATCCCCTCCAACGATTCCAGACTCCGTCTGAATATATTTTTGAATGATAAAAAAAATTTAATATTGCCTGGGTGTTTATGAGGACAGAGTTAGGGTTTACTAAAGGTTAAGGGGAGTATGCAAAAAGTACAACCTATTACAAAATCAGGTCCCCGTAGCATCATTGTCATTATAATTTGAGGGAGGAGAGTGCATTAACTCGAACTTTTGTGTCCGTATGTGCCTGTGGCACATGCCATAGATACCTGCAGATTTCTTTGTGGAGGTCTGAATCCATATAGGTGTTAATATAGAAGGAGATGACCTCCAGGTAGCGATCACTTCTTTTTAGAAGGAATAATTTCAACAATATCCTTTCCTGATACATCTTTTGAAATATTTTGTTATGTGAGATTACTCAATGTGAGAAGACAAAAAAGCTTAATTATCCTCTGGTTTTCCATAAGATAGACACTTTACTGAAAAGACATATGAACAGTAAATTCTGTTTTCAAGAAATTTGTGTTGCCAGCAAAAATGATTCATGATCACTTGCTAAGGTTCTTAGGATAAGGAATGGTAAAAATACTTCGTTTGATTTATAGGATTTATTGATTTACAAAAAATCAATAACCATGTTTTCTGGAAAAGTGTATCTACAGATTTTCCAAAAAAGATGAAAAGATGCTTACCATTTCTACTGTTGGAAATTAAGCTTTGAATCTGGGCATTTGTTGTCCAGTGCAAGGATAAAGATGAAGCTGCTAACAAGATGCAAAAGATTGAAATGTGTAGTTCAGCTTTTCAGAAGCAGCAGCTAAAGATGTGGAAGCAGTTATCAATTTAGCTGCTGAACTATAATCGGTTTCAGAAAGCAGCAGCAAGTTAGTGCATTCTGCTGTCTCATTTACCACAGAAAGGACCTACTTAACTCATTTCCATTGGAAGTGTACCCAATACTGCTTTGCAGAAATTGCTGGAATGTTTTGGTAGTCAACATGGACCCCATAAAGCAAATATATGCTCCACAACTAAGAGTGGGGTTTCACCTGCAGCCTTTTAAGATCCTGTGCATTGACACGACAGCAACAATGATGTTTTGTTTAAACTACAGATGTGCAATTAGATACATGTTGCTTACAGGATAGATCCTACCAATTCATAAATTCAAGATGTATTTAAGATCTGTCAGGCTGTTTTTAAAATGATGTAGCACTTGTGTAGATTCATGGCTATAATGAGTTTATTGTATCAAGATTAAATTGCATTCACAAAAATATTTGTATTTTGGAACATTATGTATCATTTAACAGAATCTTTTCTCCCATCACCTTAAGAATTAGTAATCTGCTTTCTGCTAGCATTGGCCCATCTCAAAATTGCTTTTAACATTTTTTCTCTTTTCACTACCCATTCCTCTTTGATATTTTCTTCTGTCTCTACCTCTGATATTTGTAACATGATCTGATTTCATATATTCTTTTGTAAAATCTTAATAGTATTTACAGTAATGCTACTGTCGAATGACACAGGAGTAAGAGATCAAGGCTTCTTTTCTTTTTAATCATCTCTTCCCTATGGCATGGAGTGTGTTTTTATCATTTGGGGGCTTTTTACAAAGCACTGTGTCAAGTAGCAAGAATGTTTGGAAGAGATACTGAACCAATTTCATTTTTGGAAACCTGAAATTGCAAACAGGACAAAAAAAAATTGTCAGACATAAAATTCATCTGTAATGATGCTCTGTGTCCCGATGCCAATTTTTTCACCCACAGATGTAAAAAAACCAAAATCTCCAAATGTTAGGGATTTTTGGTTTGTTTGCATTTTGTTTTGTTTGTTTAAAATTTTTTGAGCAAAGTGTCTTGGAATGTAGCAGTACTGAGGAATTGAGAGGATTTCTGGCCACAACTTAGTGCTCAATGCAGATCAACATTTACCATACTAAGCAGCAAGCAAACTACTCTCACTGAGCCAAAACATCTTGACCCTTGCTCTGGTTAATACTGGACCTTGATTTGTGGCCTGATGGCAAACTCTATTGTTCACAATCAAGTTCTAGTACAAGAAATCTGTAACACCAGGAAGATTTTGTGAATGCAGAAATAGTTAAAAAAGGATAATGAGTGGTAACTGAATCTGCCAAATGCCATATTATAATTTTCTTCTAATAAAATTCAGGTTTTACCCACAGAACCTCTTCCTAACATACACTTGGCTCATTTTCAAGGTGGAGCAACTGAATATACCCCTATATTTCAATGAAAAGTACATAGGTAGTTGAGCCAGGTTTGCATGCAGCATCCCAATGTCAATGTCTACTTTGGACTCACATGCACATTTTGCATTGTACAGTAGGATCTGGACAAAAGAAAGGTAATCCAGTTGCCCATTATGTCAAATCACTTGGCATCCTCTGTGGGCTGTGTTTTGTATCCTGTATGGATTCCAGTGAGCACAAGAAAAGTAATCAGCAGATCCAATATTTATAGTATTACTGTTGACAAGATTTAACTTTATTCAAGTGTATTATAGTGCGACTATATGAACAAATGCTCAGAGAAAGAGAAAAAATTTTGATTGTTTTTTTGAAAATCATGCTATCTTCAGTAATCCTTTCATTAATACCTATTCATCAAGAATTCACTGTCTATATTTTAAGAGCAAACACACAAAAAATTCCTCTCATTTCAGTGTATTAAAGGATCATTTTTCTCTGTCTCTCAAACTTTGTAATCCTTGTTAGGAGTTATGACTGAGGGATGATAATAGAATAGCTTCTCATCTTTGTCAATGGCTGAAAAATAGAAATGCTTTCTTGCTGAAAAAATCATGAATCAATAAGTTGAGCAGGATTAAAACAAATTTTAAAATTATTTCTCTCCTACTTCAGGATATTCGTTGAGATTTCTCTCAGATTAATTACACTGCAACACTTATGAAGCAACATGCACCTTCCTGAAATCCTATCTCCTGTATTAAGACTGATTATTAATAACATTTCAATAGAGTAGGGTGGTGAGCATCTTCTTACTGCTATTTTGTTCTCAGTGCCTCTGTATTTCATAAGTAAAGTTAGTGGCATCTTCAAGTTCTCATTTGTCATGTTTATAAGTCTCCCTGCTCTCTTGTTAAATTTAAAAAGTGTTTTGATTCACAAAATAATTTGATTTCAAATAAAAGGAATTCTCAAATATCAGGCATATGGCACTAGGTTTGAACTCAGGGAGAGTAACACTGAGGGCAGGGAACATTTGCATTGCTTCTCAGAGCCTTGTTCTCCAAATACAGCCTGGATATGCCTTGAGTAACCTGAATACCCCTTTTCCTGTCTGTCTGGATATCCTTCCAAGGCAAATGGATGGGCATTGGTAGAGAGGGAGGCATAACAGTTATTATAGATTCCCTGATAGGAATTAGAGAAGGACCAAAGTGGCAAAGCACTCCAGAAAGTACCCTTCCTTTGCAGTCAGGGCTCCTGGGACTTGCATGCCCTGCAATGAGTACTGGGGGAGGACAGTAGGAGCTCTTCGCTCTATTCAGCACTGCTGAAGGGTAGAACAAGCCCTCTCTAAAGCCACAGAAGATTTCTTTGCATTTTTGCAACAGGTTTGGCAGATAGAAAATGGCAGACATGAGTGCATTCTCTCTCATATGCACGTGGCTTAACATGATTCTTGGAGGAAGAATATATTTCACTTTGCAGAAGTTTTTATTAAATCCCTTGCAATCCGGCAAACTAAAGGAATAGCATGTTGCAAGTCACAGAACATCTTGAGACTGTATTCCTGACAGTCCTATCCAAGACAGCAAGTAATAGCTTGCTTAGATCTGTATCAAAGAGCAAAATCTGTAATTAATAAGTTTCATGAATACAGTTGAAGGGGAGTTACAGCAAGCAACTTTTTCTGTCTTCTCTATCTCTCTGGCTTTAAAATAATCCACTTTAGGGGATTATTCATTATTTAAAGAGGAACGTAAGAAATGGTAATGACTGGGATTACTGTAATTCTAGAAAAAGTAGGGCTCTGTTCTGTTGTGTATTTTTTTATACAAAAATAGTGTGACAAAATTATAAAAATAATGTACCAAACTTGGTATTGCCAACGATTGCCAGAGGGGATACCTAAGCCTGCATATGTCTGTGCATAGGGCTACAGTAATATACAATAATTGGCCAGAGTCTATGATTAATATTTTCATAATAAATTTGGAATCTTCCAATATTCCTCCTATATTGATGAAGAAACTTGTAATATCTGTAATTTTCTATAGTAAAAAACATAACCTACAACAAAAAGGTGTCACATTTAAATGCAGATTACAGTCCTGGGATTATCAACACGACAACGTACTGCTTATTTCTGATGATTGAGTTTTACTGAAATATAGATATTTACACAAATAGATCATTTTAACATTGAAGGGAAGTGATTTTTCTGTTGGCATATTGTGTGGTGTTCTTTCTATAAACTTAAACTAATAAATTTATTTCATGTTTTATCCCTCATAGCTTGGTACTCTATTTTACTCATACACTTTACTATTATTAGGACTTTCAAAGAATTTAGAATGCTATTTCTTTTATATGTCTATTTTTGTAGTAAAACTTGTTCAAATATTTCTAAGAGTTATGACTTCTTCAAAACAGGCATTTCAGAAGGTCAGGAAGATTCAAAATATTCACAATAAACAGTCTAAATTTTCAACTCTAGTTGAGCATTTTAATAGGAACTTTGTAAAGAAAAAATTAAAAACTATAGCTTCTGCAAAGTAAAAATTGTATAGCTTCAATACTAAGGAAAACAATTGCTTTAATTAATTTTTACCTGTTTATGTTTCCTGCTTTGTTTCTTTCATTCTCTTTTGCATCCTTTCTTTCATGCTTTGGATTCCTTTTTTCTTCCTCTCATTCCTGCTTTTTAACTGAATAATTCTTATTAGTAAGTGTAGAAGGCTTATTGCTTCCACTGATCGTTTTTTCAACCTATGAAAAATTGTTTTGAGTTGCTGCTTCTTTCTATCTGTTTATGTTACTCTCTTCCAAATAGTTTTCAGACTCTTCTATAGAAGATGGGCAAGGGTTTATAGGATATTGGGGCCAGTGAAAGAGGATCACAGTTTAGCAGGTGGAGATATAGAAATTATATATCGGTGGTACTGTAGAGAGATTGTGGAATTTAAAAGCTGCTTGGAAAGAAGGAAACAGTGCAATTTTTAGGAGATGATGGAGAATCCAAGCCACTGTGTTTAAAGTGGTTGAAAGGTTTATGGAAGCCAATGAAAATATACTGAGGGGATCATTGTTGACCCTTATTTCTTTGTTCTCAAATTGGAGCTATTTTAATTGAAACTATTGTGCTAATATTAGCTTGTCTTGGGGAAATTAAAATATGAGTGCCGTGGAAGGTCTGTAGAAAGTGTGGAGGTGGTGCAGAATAATAAAAATGTGGAATATTAAAAATGGTTGAATAGCTTTATGCAGTTGGAAAAATTTGACAGTACTGCAAAGTTCTAAGTTGAATAAAGTCACATCTAGTGTACCTTCCTTGAGGTCAGTAGAATAATGAAAATTCAATTTGCCACACAAGCTGTTTTCAGGTTCTGAATGACTTTAATGAGATTTCCTGTGTTTTAAAAAGGAAGCCTTTCGAAAATATAGAGCACAAAAAATAACAAAATGGCTTTGAGTGTCTGGACATGTCCTGGACTGTTAGGCAAAATATAGCTGCTTTTGCTTTCATTCAAAAGCATTTTCGAACTATGTGCTTTCCAGTTTCACCAAAACGTCACAGGATTTCTATGGTATGTTAAATACACATTGCCTTTGATGAACATAGAACTTGTAGAAATATGTCCTAATCTAAAGTGGCTTTGAAATTGAACTAGCCCCTTAAATAGTTATCAACTCTTGAATTCTGGTTTTGGGATGCACTAAAAAATCTCTTCATAAGCTCTTGAGGTCAGTACACTTTTCACTCTCTGATATGAAATTATCTAAATAAAAGTTTAAAAGGAAGCACAGTCCAAGAAGTTACTTTCCAAGAGTCTCCTCACAGGTTTCAACCAAGTACATTTGATCAAGTATTAACTCTAATTTAAATACGTGTTCCAAATTAATTCAAAACCTGAATTAAATGAATTAAGAGAATAAAGCAGCTGGAAGGTTAGCAATACAATTGGTTTTATTAATTGAAAACTATCATGTATAGAAAATTTTGAAAATATTGCAATTCAGAGTTCTACAATCAGGTCTGACTGCTTTGGATCCTGTGCAAAACAGTAGTGCTTGAAAAGTATTTTTACTGTGTGCCTGCTCAGCTATCAAGATGAATTGAAAGTCTCAGGCTACTTTGTCCTGGTCACATGCTGAATGTAATGTAATCACCCGGCACCTATCAAATGGCCAGCAGTCTCCTACAACAGCTGATACAGGGTTTTGTGAGCAATTTATTTTTGCTTGGCTGAATGCTGGGGAGAATAAGAAAAAAAGAACAAATATTTTTTAAAATCTAGTTTTAAAGATCAGCTTCTTCAGGTCAAGTTATTATATGTTTCACATTTTACAACTAAGCAATATAGATTAATAACTGTATTATTTTTTTGAAAATATAAAACAATAATTCAGTTTTTATGGGTTCTTTTTGTCCTTCAGTTGTTTTTGGTCTTAACGTTGTGCTGAGTTTGACAATGAACAGTTTCTTTAGCTAAAAGCCATGTTTTGAGAAAAGAAAGACGTTTTGACACCAAAATTGTCAGACTTGTGCTGAGTTAGTGCATTTGCAAAGTTTCTACTTGATTTTTATTTATTTGTAAGATGGACAACATTTATCAGAATTATTAAAGAATCTAGCAATTTTTATTGTCATTTATTTTTATCAAGTTAATTGCCAGGTGAAATTACTACAGTTATATTTTATTATATGATTTATACAGGATATTTTTGTCAATAAGACATACAGAATTGTACCACATTTCAGAGGAAAATGATTTCCAGTATTGTACAAGCACAACCATCCTCATCCTGCAGTCATCTAGAAATATCACTGTCATTTGATAACTTTCTGGCTTTTTACACTAAGTAAAAAAGTACAGAGTTTGTTTATTTGCCAATTAATTGTCTTTTCATCAAGTTTAATGGGAACTTGATTGACTTTTAAGGGCCAGGGACTAAATTTTGCTTGCAACTTATTTTTCAAATTTGGAAATTGAAGTGATTTCATATCCTAATATATGTAATAAGGATGAGAGGAAATCTGTTATTTTGCTTGCTCTGATATTTGGTGAGTTTAGAAGAATATTTCTATAAACAAGAGGTAATATATTTCAATCTGGTCAGTACAATATTAAATGTATGGTAGTTAAAAAGATTCTTTCACATTACAGATATTTCACTATTTGTGTTATAGTGTTTTACCTTCCAATTTATTTTATAGTATATTTCTAGTTTATTGTTTGAATTTGCTGCTGGCCCAGAGCCACAGGTCATCATACTTTGCCTGGAAAATGTTTTTTAAACAGTATTAAACATGGAGATTTACATCAGGAATGACTCTACATATAGCTAATTCCTCCATTCTGTCAGCTGTAAATAAGAACTCATATCAGGAAGGTTGCAATTTATGTTAATGATAGTGTGAAAAGCATTGGTATGATGGTCTTTACATGGGTTCATGCAAATGGTTGATTGCTACTGAAGTGTGCATTAACATAAAGCACATCTTCAGGTAATTTATGGGAAAATTACAAGATATGAGATACTAAGTGAAGCAATGATCAGTGAGCAATATCACTGCCTCAGATCAGTACACGTTGGCAGAATGGTGTTCATCATTTCTTTGGAAGAGAAAAAGGCATGCTGTACAAAAAGAAAAATCGTGATATACATGACAGTGCTTAGAGATATAATTATGCTTTCAATAAGCACTGCAAATTTGGGGAATTATGTTTTTATGGTGGATTCAAAAAAATATCAGTTAAGGGATTGAAACCAAGAATAAAAAATATGATGGGGAAATGTAAATATTCATAAAATCATAGTATCACAAAAGGGTTGGAAGGGACCTCTGGAGGTCACCTGGTCCTAACCACCTGCTCAGGTAAGGAACTAGTTGCCCGGGGCAATTTCTAGGTGGCTTTATGGAAGTCTCCAACATGGGAGACTCCCCAGCCTCCCTGGGCAACCCGTGCCAGTGCTCAGTCATGCACACAATGAAACAGAATTTCATTCAACAGATGTTGAGGGCGAATGTCCTGTTTCAGTGTGTCCCCATTGCCTCTGGTCCTGTGCCACTACTGGAAACTACTGTGGCGCTACTGGAAAGAGCCTGGGCCTCTCTTCTTTGCGCCCTCCCTTCAGGGACTTACATATGTTGAAATGTATTCCTTAAATGACCAAGGGTATATCCCATAGCATAAAGCATCATGCCTAAAAACTGTGAGGTAGAGGAAGAAAATGTGGGGTGTGCCATCCAAGTTAACAGTTGCTTGGAAAGTGGCTGGGCATTGGTCTGCTTGGAAGGGATCAGGAGTGATTTCCTTTGCATTCTTGTTTTCTTTCTCTTTTCCTTCACTAAGCATAGCCTTTACCTGCCCAGGAGGTGTTTATCATCAGAAGACTGATTTGTCTGATTTTTTATTCACGCAAATACTGAATTATTGGAGATGAGAAATAGCAGTTGGTCAAAACCAAACACACAGCTGACGAATATATGTAGAGCAACAGCCACAACTGCAGCAGAGCGTTACCCAGAAAATAATTAGAAATTATTAATCAACCCCATAACCCTACTAAACATAATATTCTCAATTAATTTTCATTTTTAGTAACTTGCTAGTGCCATCATTATGAATTTTGAAAAAAAATTATCTTCAGATGAACCATAGGCTTTAATTAAACACATACAGTAGAATTTCAGTTCTTCTGTCGTCATAATTAGAGATTGCGTTTCCCTTTTCCATATGGGCAATTCAGTAAGCAAATCTGTCTTAAAACAATTATAGATTAAATTTGCAGAATTGTTTAGTTTTCCATATTGTGAGGACATAGAAGATTATGGCAAGGGCTTTCTGGTTTAGGATAGATTTATTTTTTTTGATCTCAAGACCAAGCAAGTTAGCTTGTTGCTTCTGTTTTCAGCCTAATTTTAAAAATCTGCCAATCTTGAAACAGATATTTTTGTCCCGTTTGCACATGTTCAAAAATTAACTGAATATTTTGTTAGTTCTCAGATCAATATTTTTGCAGCTTTTCCATTTAGATTCCTTATGGTAATACTGTATTTCTTTAATTCTTCTTAAATACATTATATTGAAAAATGGATTTTTTAATTACTTTGTTTGGTTGATCATGAGAATAAAATATCTGAGGGAGAAAAATTCTGTGAGAATACCTGAATTTCAGCTTTTCAATTACTTAATTACCTGCATTCTGTGGGAAGACTGAAGGTCTCTCCATACTGATGGTGAAAACAGTACCACACCTTTATGTAACATCTTTAATTGATTTCACTCAGAAGACACTAAGTTTATGGTAGCACAACATGCAGATTGGGGGGAGGGGGGTGAAAATGCAAGGTATCAGAGTTATTCAAAGTAGCCTTGACTTACTCCTTTGTACAAATAGTTGTTCTATGTTGTTTGCTGTTGTTGCCCTAGAAATATTCACTAAAGCTAAGAAGTGTACAAATATTTTAGTAAATTAATTAAGAACTGTTTAATGTAGGAGCTAATAACTTACTTGGCTTTTAGTTATTTTTTGGGGCACTCTCAAGGAAAAATTTTAAAAAACAACACCCTTTCTATTTTGAAAATAAGTAGTCCTGGGATTTAAGCTGAAAGGAAGATTGGTAATGTCATGAAAGAGCATTCTTCAAATAAATGATAAAATTACAACACAGTATTTGGAATTATAGATAGGGAAAAAATCTGGTGATGTTATCAGTTCTATTCTCAGAGTACTAGAAAGTAAAAGAGATGTTGAGGCAGCAGAGTCTTTCATTATTGTGTTTTGCTCATATTTAAATTATCCATTCCTCCTGGAAAACTATTCTAATTAGTACTGTAATTATATTCTGCCTTAATTATTGTTGACTTAATTTGTCCTTTTTCTTTTCTTTGTTTTTGGCACCTCCACTAATTAACTATCGTTATCAGTAGAGTGTGAATCCTTAAATATACTGCGATAGTTCTACCCTCATATACTTGCCCCAAGGAGAGGCAGAAAAGAGAGTGCAAGTACTTACAGCTGTCTCATCTTAAGAGAAGATACAGCTGAGGATAGAGAGTTCAATGAAAACAGAACAGATTTTGACAACAGAACCAGAACAATTAGGAAGATGTTAAAGTAAAAAATAGGGGGAGTTAGTGAATGAATGTATAGAACTCCTATGGAACCACCTCTCCCAACATGTAACATAATATCTTTTCATCTCGGTACATTGAGCTGTTTAATTTAATTTTTCATTTGTATTTTCAACTTAGTGCACAGAATGCTTGAACACGTCACTCATAAACCATGTTGGTTATTTCGCCTTTTTGAGCCAAGCTTAGCTTATCCATAGTAGTGACATTGAGGTGAGAAGATATATTAACATCAAACAGATGGAAAAGATTTCTGATGAAAAAGACTAATACAGCTCCTGACTAGGGGATCTAGTCCCAACAAATTACTTCAGGTTTGCATAATTCCTTCTGTGCATAATTTGCTTTGGTTAAGTAATATTTATGAATTGTTACTATTACAAGACTTTGATTCAAATGCTTGGAGGTTAAATTGTTGTTTCATGAACATATGTTTAGAGAGAAGAGAAAAAACTCCTAAGATAATTGTAACTCTCTCTTTTTTCCTTATTGCTGCTCTAGTTGCCTAGCTTACCTGACTTGGTTGCTGTTATTTCTGTTATTACTGTAATTGCCATTAACCCTTTATTTCTTTTGCTTCTATCACAATTTGCAACATCTGTCATTGACTCTATGTAATTACACAGTTTTGTCTTCATCTTGCTTTTTCCTACTTAGAAGTTGTAGCAAACAAAAGTTGGAAGGGAGTGTTTCAACATCAAAAGATTCAAAACAAGGAGAGCTGGTTTTCTACCATTTCCTTTAATTGAGTATGCTACTGCTTCATAGGAAAGCTTCTGAAATGAGGAATCTAAGAGTCCCAGATTCAAGTCAAGGCTGACCAAGACTTTGACAAAGTCTCCTCTTAGATATTCTTCAGTGGGTACAACATTTTGTGTGCAATCCTCAGACATAAAAATACTTTTATGGCAGTTGATAGAGACATCTGGAGGAGGGACAGATTGAATCCAGACCCTGCTTTATTCAGCTGCATCAGGGAAAGAGAGCAATTGACTCATCCGAGCATATTTTCTGGTAGAGGTCTCTGCTCATAACTGTATTTCCAGAGCATATCAACAACTTTTCCAGTCTGTGGCCCTTTCCTTGCATGCACTAAGTAGGATTTCATTTCCATGTGGGAAGGATTAGCCAGGTAGAGGGACATGAAACTCTTTTTGGACTAGTGCCTTAAAGCACGAACGCTTCTGTGACGTCTTCGAACTCTGGTCTCAGCTCTCACCACCTATGATCATTCAGTGAGATCATGGAGTAATTTCCAATGACCATGCTATGCCTCTCAGTGAGAAATTAGTTCCTTGAAAACAGACCACATAATCAAATTTGGTAACTGCTCTGGAGCCTTGACTTTGAGATAATAAAAAAAATTGCAGTAGAATAACTTGCCAAGGAGGAAGCTCATCTGGCATATGCACTAGCTGTAGATGAAAATACTTCATCTAAATGTAATGTAGGGGGTATATACGTGTCTACTCTTTTTCTGAATTCACTTCGGTTGTTTGAGTTGGTTATCTCATGATAATGAGATGATAATAATGATAATAATGATAATGCATCTGTGTGTTCATGAACAAATATATTGGTAGAAATTTATTTCCCTATTTATATTATACATGTATTTCTAAAATACTAATTATAAGCTGCATTTTAGAATTAATGAGTGGGATGCAGACTGCTTTTTCTGATTGAATAGTACACAATGCTACTGAGGTTTTTTTGATGTAATTTTCAGAAGCTGATTGAGAGCTGTAGCCTGAGTGCACAAAAAGAGCACCCGAAACTATAGATCACTGAAAAAAATGGCCTTAACCTTATAGATCCATCAGTCACGCTCATAAAAGATGTAGTAGTATTTATCTGCAAATAGACCAGAGAGGTTTTTATTGAGATATTCACAGCAAAATTTAAAAAGTATTAGCAGCATTATTTTTCATCTGGACGTAGCACTCTTGATGAAATGTCAAAGGTGATTCTCTTCATCTAGCATCCTTTGTTACTTTGGCATCGATGTATGAGTTGTAGGTTATGATGATGCAGCTCTGATACTCTTCTGTGTGCTTTAACAGAAGACAAATTGAACAGATGTACGCTTTCTAAAAAGGCCTTCAAACTCAATGATTTTCTCTTCATGGGTAGTTCAATCCCCATCAATCTGTCTTTCCAGCTGGCTAATTTTTTTAAACAAATACCCATCACACTGGACTACAAAGGGGGATAGAGTGAGAGTTGTTTGATAGCATGGTGTTTTCATGTCAAAATACAAGCAAATTGTCAGGAATGTAGCATATATAATTACAGTTCCGATATTTATGAAGAATTTATGGTGTACTGGCATTTTGCATGAAAGCCTATAATAAGGATAGATACCAACATAAGGGTGGTAAAGCTGAACCTACTCAGAAACATGAAGAGTTTAGGTTTCTTTAAAATCCTTGGGTTTTGGTTTTTGTCTTTTCGTGGATTTTAAAATCTCTTTGGAGGATGCATGTGGCCAAAATTCCTTGATTACATGAATTGTAACTTTGCTTTATGAATTTTAAAATCATTTAGTCAAGCACATTTGTTGGTCTCTAGGATTGTACATCACCAAGTATGCTGAATTATTAAATTCCTAATAAAATTAAGCGTGTCGCAGCTGTGTGAAGCTATACAGATAGCTTGAAAAAATTCAGGCTTTGGATGAGCAACATTAACTCCCTGAAGGACTAGATTATCCATCTGTAGCAGGCAGTGCCTCCATGTGAGTTTTGTCCCTCATGGGTTAAACATGCTGCATGCAGTGTGCTAGAGGAGCCAGTGATGGGGATGTTTCCTAAAGAGATTAGTCTTAGCCTGTCACCACACACAGCTGAGTTTATTCAGCTGAATTTTGAAAGGAAGCCAAAGTAGCACTCAAGGTTTGCTCAGTTGTTTAGACAGTGAAGGCAGTGCTCAAGCTGATTTTCATTTACCTCTGTCCCTCAAAGCAAAGATATAAAGCTGTGTATAGGCAGTCCTGGGAATGTTTCACCCTCTGCACTCAGCATATAGGGTCAAGTCACAACAAGATCTTTATGAAATTAAAGGTATTATACAAATTAATCCCTCATTGACATAACTTATTCTTTTCAATACATGCTGAATGAATCATTATTTCTGTTTTCCTGTACCCAAGAGTACAGAATTCTCTACAACATTTAAAAATGCCTGATGTTGATGAAAAGAAGCAAAAAAAAAAGCCTCTGCTAACTAGAACTGACTGTATTACCAACATGACGAGACTTAGTTTGATGAAGTAAAACATTCCTGGTAACTATATGTACATTTTTTTCCCTATTCAATAAGAAGCAACCCACACACACCTAGATAAATCAAGAAGTAAAAGTAGATATCAAGCCCAGAGTAGGAACCAGAGAGCAAAGGCAGAAGGAAAAGAGAGTTTTGATTACTTATGCTTGTTGAGTGGAAACACCTCTTTAAAGTAGTTCTATATTGGTATATGAAGCCAACAGCATTTGCATACCAATCAGGAATCTTTGTACTGTTTCGTTTCTCCTCTGAGAGGGTATTTTGTTTTGTGATTTAAGGGAAATTACAGTTCAGATAAGGATCATGATTTCATATGCAATCTTTTATCATAATTTGTCTGTGAAATTGTTTAAATCTTTCATCTTCTAAGAAAATATATGGTTTCTTTTATAGAGAGACCTTCCTTTTTCTTTCATTTAAAGGATGGCTTACATCCTGGCTAGGGAGCTTGAATGTATAATGACTATAGAATAAATGCAGGAATTGGATGATAGGGATTTCCACTTTCAGCCCTGCCACTGGTTCACAGTATGCTACTGGGTACCAATCATGGGTTTTCACTTTTTTTCCTGCTTCTACAAGACTGATGTTGGTGAGACTGTACTCCTTAGAAATGTATTTTTTTATCTGTTATTAAAAAAAACCACATGCAAGATCTAATTACTAATTTCATCAACATATTTCCAATGTGATTTCTGTTAGTGTTTGCACTTCCATTATTGTGTTTTCTTTCATTACAGATCAACCAAGATATTTCTAGCTGGCTGAGGCTATGTGTTGTTGCTTTTTCACAGGAATCTCTTTCTTGTGTTTTATTAGGTATGTCACATATCTGTCCAACAGCCAGGTCACGGGAACGGCCCTGCAGCAACTGGGGACATTCTACCTCACATCCCTTATCTCATTTCTAGGCAAGAACACTAGTGGCAAAACTCTGTCAAGGTGCAAGGCAGTCCTTTCTTGCAGACTCATTTGTTCTTATCAGGGAAATGTCATATGAAGTGCACCTTCCTAAGCTCATAGTTTCTAAACTGGGAAGCAATAGACTGACTGACAACAGAGAGAGTTTGGAAATATCTGCACTTTTTTTGATTTTCATAGAGTCATAGAGATATTTAGGTTGAAACAGACCCTTGAGATCATCAAGTGAACACCATGTTGTTTCCACAAAGGATTTTTCCTCCCTGGCACCCTGTCTACCTAACATTATGCCAGATGTAACTAAAATTCCTTAAGTTACTTTCTTGATAAAGCAGTTATGAAGATCCAGGCATTAGAAGAAATGCATAAACAGCTTTGGAAGTAATTTATCTTCTCTCCAAATCATCAACTAGTGGTGGAATATTCAAAGTGTTTTGGTAACTTGCTGGATCCATGTCATTGCTCATTAGACATCACCTTTTAGACAGGTGAAAGAGCTTTAACTTCCATTTAGAAGGTGGAGGAAGAATCTAATTATTAAATCCATTATATCTGCATACAAACCAGATTAACAGCACCTTGAGTAATCCTGTGATTCTCATGATGGACACAAGATAATTGAAAGCATTAGAGGCACTGTCCATATCTGGATTGACATCTCCCAGAACAATGAATCTTGGAGACTTCATTACCACTCTTTGACAGCAGCTATTTCTCTTCAGACAGAAGAGAAGCCAGGAACATAGAGGTGGCCTTTGTGTCTGTGTGCAATTTCAATCTGATTGTATTCTTACATTTGTTATACATGTGCATTTGTATATTCGTTTTCACTACTTTTTGTTTAAAATGGAACATTCTTCAGCTTGAATAATCTCCTCTTTAGCCTTGAGAGGCTTCTGTCATCCCAAATATAGATATTTGTTTTTATAGGTTAATGGCAGAGTGAGTTGACTACTACGGCAAATCTCAGTGATGCTTTTAATTGCTTCATGTAAGCTTCTTTTTTTTTTTTTTTCCTACATATAGAAGAAAAAGAAGTAGCGCTTTTGTGATGGTAATTTGATATTTCCCAGAAAACATATTACTGACTTATAGGGAAATAGACCTTGAGTTCATATAGAAGCAGCATGCTTCTGCAATGAGACAGGGGTTTGGTCATTTAAATAGCATGAATAAAAGCTGTCAGCAGTTGTACTAGCTAAAGTAGAACTTATATTCTGCTACATTATGTTATAACATAGTGCAAGCATCATCTGTGGTTATGAATAATATCTCACTGCTGTGCAGAAATACATAATCGCTTTTATCACTTTCCAGTTTTTTCCAAAACATCTGGTGTTAGCCATTGCTATAGACCAGAGGAACAGACCATAGGAGACCGTTAAGTGGTTTAACACAGCAGTTTCTGTCCTTTGGAAGGTCACACACAGTATTCCATGCAGATAGCCAGCCATATGTAAGGGATTTGAATGTTGCTAACCTTATTGTTATAAATGTGTACAGAAAACATTTTGTGTGCAGGATTGGAGGCCTTCCAGACCTGAGCAGGTGAACTGTTGGATTTTTTTATTTTTCATCCTCTCTCGTTGTTACAGATGTTGTAGATAGTTCATGTTTTGATGATGAAGTATATGCATAAAGAAGGCTTCAGAAGGAAACAAGGGGGTGGTTTGACATTAATATCACCTTTACTCAATATACCTTTTGGCTAAACTGAAGGGGAGGGTGAAAGATGGGAGGAGGATTTGGCTGTCTTCAGGCAGTTTAATAGAAATAATTTCTCCTTAATTCTCATCTGCATGCTACAATTTGCATTTCAATTTTAATATTTTGAAGTGTAAAAGCATATTTAGGGACAGGGACTAATTAGATCTCTGTAAACAGCCATATGTTGCCATTTTTATTAAATTTAAAGGGTGGTTAGAATGACAAAGATTTTATTACGTACAAGAAAAAGGACATAAATGCCCACCTGCAAGATTTATCCGTTTTTTTTCTTCTTCTAAAATAGTGCTTCAATTGCACTTGTTCCTAAGTTTTGAAAAATAAAGAAATGAGAAATTGCTCACAAGGTAATCCAATTATGTCCTCTTTTGAGGTGATGAATACCTCATAAATGCCTATCTGGAGCCAGGTTCTGTTCTCCTTACTTATAACTGTAAGTGTAAATAATTTTTTGGCAGGAATACTTGAGGACTTTTGCAAGGAGTGATAGAATTTAGTATGCAGCAAGTGGTCTCTGGGGTGGCAGTCACACTAGCTTCCTCTTGAATTTGCTCTTAAACCTGGGTTAATAAGCCCAGGTACCGGTGTGTACTTAGGCTAGGCACATGTCAACTCCTCTGGAAAGGAAACTTGGGTTCACTGCGGTTGAAATGCAGAAGTGGTGCCTGATGCCAAACCCGATTTGTCACACCTTGAACGTGGCTGTATTGTCCCTCCACAAAAAATACATTTGCATGTATTTGACTGTGCTGCATGCCTGGAAAGAACTGCCTCAACTATTAGTAAGTGTGCACACTGAGTATTACAGCAACTGTTATTAAGAGCCTGCCTGGGCAACGGCCAACTCTATGAAACCCAATCACCAAGGCCAATTTTTACAGAATGGGAAAGCAAGGCAGGTTCACACTATAAGTCTGAATGCTGTATGCAAGAGAGAGTGGCTGAATTTCTGGAGCTTCATGCAATGCTTTCTTTTTCTGAAAAATAAAACAAGCATTATAATCAGGAGACTAGTACAGATGAGTCTTCAGAGATGTTTCCACCAGCTGGCTCAATGAACTTCATTCAAGCACAAAATGGTACTGAATCTCTGCAATAACCTTGAACTTCACTATTTTCTTAAAAGTTCATTATTATTTCAAAATCCAGCTACAGAAGGTGTAACTACTCAGTAAAACAACGAAAGACATTAAAGTGACCCATTTGCATTGTCATTTATTGTTTTATGAAATATCCCCTTGAGTGATCACACTATAAAATTTTACTTAAAAGACTCATGATTTAATATGTCAAAGTGTTTTCTATTATAACAGAATTGGAAAAGTGTTGCTAAAAAAATCACTTTTACTATTTTTGGCCTAGAAGAAAGAATGGAAATATTTTCAGGCAGGGACTGTAATTTTTAGGGGAACAAATTTACAGTGTGCTTTTAAGTCATGCATGAGTTAGAACAGTGAGTAAACAGAGCAAACCATACAAAAACCAAGATTCTTCCTTGGTGTCTGCAATACTGTATCTGGAAGTTTGATATTACCTATATTACACCATTCTGTAGGTGTCTGTAAAACCTGTTAATATTTTGTTGTCATAATTTGTCCCTTAATAGATTTCAATAAACATATGAGATAAATGGAACCTTAGAATAAGAGCTGATTAAAAGCTATTATTCTTGGAATATGAATGTGGCAGAAGAGATCCCTTAGTACAAGTTTTGAAAAGAATACCATGTATCAGTGTTTACCACATGGGCTCAATCTCCAAAAGATATGATTGTCCATATAGTTGGTCCACATGGATGCTCTCAAGGTTCAATTACCATACTGGCCTGAGAAGGAAGTTGTCCCGTGCCTTTGTAGTTCGACAGCTTAAATGGGATATCCTATCTCAGTTGTCCTAAACCATTCATCTTCTTGAGATTGGGACAGGCAAGTATTTCTTACTGCCTAGCACAATTTTCTTAGAGCAATTCTGGAAAGCTTACCTTCCCATCTCTCTGTTTCACTTTTCTTCAGCCTTTGAGAGACAGGTTAGGCAAAAACCTGTTGCTTCCCATACTGGCTTTCTTGTTTACCATTGTCATACATTCATGCACATGGTCCTGGTCGTTACTATATAACACCTGTCTTCAGTTTCATAAGCATTTTTGTATCACATAGTGTCCTTGGTACTTAGCTATTCAGATCTACCCATCTAGTAGATTGAGACATTCAGATAGATTAGGTGGATTTCAGTAAGAGAAAAATATCAAAATCTATAGCAAGTTTAGTTCCTGCAAACAGAAAGAATTCAGAGATGCTTTGATATTTTCTAATTTATAGAAGGTGATTCTTTAATCTGTATGTGAGTGAAGGAATTTCACAAATTAGAACCTTTCACACAATGATCAGTATTCCAGGGGAAGGAAACTAGATTAAAAGGTGAGGCAGTCCAGATGTATTCCAAGATTTCTGGCTTAGATGCAGAACCTGAAAGTCCAGGAATGTTCACTTCTGGTTCTCTCTGAGGCTGGGGGCTTGGGATAAGTCTGCTGTAGTTCTTGTTGAAATGACAGCTTTCGTTTTTCTTTTAACTTTTCTATTATTTTAAACTTTTAATCTTTTAATTCAATACTATCTAAATAATATTAACATTTTCTCAGGTTTAATAATCATTCTGGGCTGTCACCATAAGCCTGGAAACTTTAAACCACAGTGGAGAAGATGCTTGGACTTGGATTATTAGTACAGTTTTTATTACTGGGTTGTAGCAGTTAATCAAGTTTAGAGTGTATGTTGTTACTACTCCAGAAGTTGTAATTAGAATCACACAACAATTTCATTTTTCTTAAGGGATGTCTGGAGGCCATCGGGTCCAGCCCACAATAAGGATTCATTTGGTCTTCAGTATTGGAGAATATGGCCTCGTGGATGACTAGTTACACAGCTGGCTTGTTAAACTGGGCTCTGCCCTTCCCGCTGTGACCTTGGGCCCCATGGACAGTGCATCAAGAGCAGTCCTAGGTCTGCTGCAGCTAAAATGTTTCACTGATACTTCCTGAGCCTTATGGCAGTAGGCCATGCTCATGATTAGACGTTTAAGACTTTTGTGTTTTGCATCTTCCTGTGGCAGAAACTGTACCTCAGACAGTATCTTGTAACTAAGTGCTGTGCAGAATTCTAGCATGGGGAGGGGAGTGTTTGCTAACACAAGACAGGGAGAAGGGTTTCTTTATTCATACTTTGAGGATAAGTCTGAAATTAGTGGGTTGCATTTCTTACAGCTTGAAACATCCATAGGAAGCACAGGAGGTATTGAGATTTCCGTTGCTTTTTATGTTGGTGCTGAAGTTTTTAAGCAAATAGAAATTAACTGTTCTTATTCCTGCTGTTATAAGGCAGTGTACGTGCCTGTCAACATAACTTGCAATTCTGAGTGAAAAATCTCTATTTTTTTATTCATAATCAACTCAATATTTTTCTTTTTATCTTCTTTTTTTTATTATTGCTTTTTCGAGAGTAATGAATGAATGAGCTTTGGGGGATCATCTGGCTTATGGTGAATTATGCAGGAAATGAAAAATCTCCATCCAAGTCATATAGCAAATGCACTCAGGTCAAAAGAATCTCGTCTGTACTCAGCTCTTTGCTTTGTGCTAGTTTACAGGGATAAGCACAGAACATTTAACTCAGACATAACCAGCAAATGTTGCAAAACCTAAAGGTTTCTAAGTGGTGATTCCCAAACTCCCAAGATATCCTCATCATTTCTGTTCACCTTGCAAAAAGTGTGACTCCATCTTCCATTGCAAGGATAAATCCTTTAAGAAAACCACTAGAATCTTATTAAGTTTGATTTGATTTAGTATCTATTTTCTGCTTCCTCTGTTTTAATTTTAATGAGAAATCAAAATTATGAATGGTTAATCCACACACACTCCATATATATATATGTATGTATGTATATAATATTATGGTCTAGTCAAAGGTTGATTTCCAGCTTTGATTGGTTAATACCAATGATTTTTGTTTTAAGTTTTGGACTAGACAGAATTTTTTTCATTTTCTGTCCTTTTAAAAGGTAAAAGTTATGAGTGAGTTCCTGAAATGTTTATGAAACAAAATGATAGATGAAAAATTATCAGTGTAAAATTAAGTGAAATCTTTGATTTTGTATTCAGTTCAAGCTTTGCCTCAAGATTCTGTTTCTTTCAAGGCAAGCTGAAGATGCAGCAAACTCACACAGATCAAAAATTAGCACAAGGATAATAGGTATACTCTGAAACCAAGATGGATGTTATTTTTATTGGCGTGGTAAATAGAAGGTTACCATACATCTTTAGAAATCAAGGTAGGCACTTTCTGTATCAGATGTAATCATCTGAAGAAGCTGGGTAGCACAGACTGGCTTTTTTTCATTTGCCTCTCTTATGTTCAATTTAATGAGTACAATATCCCTGTGAGCTTACAATATTGCATCAAATGAGATATGATTGCACTTTTAAATGTTTAGACAATGTTACATTTCCTGATGGATAACTGCCAAAGGATTTAGTTATGGATTGCTACCTCAGAGACAATACACATCCGAAACTATTAATTTCAGACTGATAAATTACTTTGTGTCTCATGTATATCTCTGGCAAATTTTAAAACTTCATGAATTGCATTTACTTTGTCTTATTGCATATTACAATTCCAAACAGTAGACAAGCAAAGCACTTAGTCAAACTAAAATAGCATTAGAAAATGCTATTTTGATTTAATTCTACGTTGATCAGGCAATAGAATACAAATGCAGGCAAGGTAAAATGGACTGGATGTTAGTCTGTGCATGCAATAGACAAATATATTTAATCATATCTACATGAAATTTAGTCAATTGTAGTCAAGAGGATGCATTATGCATGGATTAACATTTGTATACTCATATTATTTTGTCAGGAGAGCTGGACTTAAATCACAAGTTCAATTTGTTATTCATACTCATTCTTTAAATATCCTTCAGTCTAAAATTCAGTACCATTTTCACCATTTGCATCTCATCTGGCTGGTATCTATTTATCTATAAACTGAACCAGAACGTTCAATCTCAGGTGTTGCACCAGTGTGTACTTTAAATAATATTTCTGTGTTTCCAGGCATTTATAATGTAAACACTAATCATGCAAATGAATATTCTATATGTAAGCACAATGTATTTTAAAGGTGAAAGGATAAAACTGAGTAGAATATCTTAACTCAGAACAAGAAATTTCTCTTTTTATGTACAGTGTGACATGACTTTTACTTCTTGAAGCCTTTCTTTCCAAAGCACTGATAAAAGAATATTCTGATTTCAAGGACACCACCTCCTTCTTTTGTTGTTTTTTGTTGGGTTTGTTTTTTTTTTTAAATTTGCTCTGCATTACACTGAATTTCTCAGCTTTGCTTTGGACTGGGAGCCAAAAGTCCAAGGTTCTATTTCTGGGAGTGTTTCATCTTCAGATCACATAAAGTTTCATGCAATATTTGTTAAAATAACTTGTGATTTTTAGGACCTCTATTTTTGATGTATCACTTTAAAAGAACCTAATTTCCAGATTAAAAGGCTAGGAGTTTCTGAAATTAGAGCTTCTTTCTCTTCCCATCACCCATAGGACATTGTATGTGAAATACCTAAAATGAGACACATACATAATAGCATCTTGGGTTTGAAATTGTTTTTATTGTTTTCATACCCAGAGATTACAGATATTTCTAAGTCTTCATTTTTGTAAAGTATTTTGAACAACAGAGCTGTAGAAAACACTTATGCTTTGAATATATATTTTTTAAATGAAGGATGCAACAGGGGCCTCTCTCCTGTAGTTTCTTGAAGTAGAACAATGGTGCAGCTTGCACAAGGGATCCTTTATAGAGTTCTGTCTAAAGGCACTGTTGTTGTTCCTTGGTCACTGCGGTCACTGTGCTGGATTCTTAATGGAAGTGAGATCTGTGTGTAACAGTCTAAAACAAGGACCTCAATAAAAACAGCAAGTCTAGGAGCTGTGGGCATATGTCACCATGCATGATCCTGTGACTGAGAAGTGTCCACCTTCCACTGTCACTACAGGATGACTAGCATCAGCTCAGACTGATAAATAAGCAGGAGCTGAAGAAAAAAAGGCAAGATTATTTCTCCCCTGCCTAAAGTACAGGAAAATGCTTTTTTAGCTTGTCCTTTTGGTACTCCACTAAGAATGACACTACAGAAGGAACCAATGTTATCAGTGCCACTGCCATGACCTTAGTCTTCCTCCCTAGGGATATTATGTGACTTTACAATAAGTGAAGACCCATTGCACAGTAATAATGGATCTAGATTCTTGCCCAAAGACTCATATATTTGTTTCTTGCTGTATGTTGTTTGTAGTTTGCAAGTGGTACAGCTCAATATATAAGTAAATTAGATGGGTTTTTGGTCTGCACTTGACTTTAAACAAGGGGAAGAAAGAAAGAGTATCACAAGCATTAAACTTTTAATGCAAAAGACAGAGCAGAAAATAGCATATTTACAAAAGCAAATTGCAATCTGAAGAATTCAAAAGTTGTGAGTCATTGCCCAGCAATCAGCAATGACCTGTAACTACAGTTTAAAATTAGAAAGCACACCCTCCTGATACTTTGCTGAACATGTACTTTGCTGTTATTATTCTGTTTTCAACTGAGATTCAGAAAAAAATGGAATAAAATTCTTTCTCAATGTTGTTTAAAATTTCACTGTTATGCAACATATATTACGTTTGGTATTTGGCTTTTAGGACATTTAATTAAGTGGCCTCCCCTCTCCAGTTAAATATATTGTGTACATTTTATAAACATGAAATGAAAGATGCAAAAAAAAAAAAATTCTTTCATGTAATCAGTCTCTGTTCCAAAAGGAAAATTACCCTGTGGTGCTTTAAAATATGAGACCACTTAGCAAAGAGTCTCTCTATATATAAATATATACAGCTACTTGGAAAGGCTTCATCATTTATTTTATTAAAGTCGTACTCCACAAAGCCATACTGTCTCCTGTGGAAATTCTTCAGGATGGAGGGAAGGCAAAATTGCTCACAAGATCTGTGCATATTTTTATATGTACATAGGCACTTGTAATCTGTATCCATAAGCTATTAAAAGTTGTCTCATACTAAGACTGATGGTTGTTAATGAAAGGATAAAAAAAGCTGCATTTTAGAAGATTAAAATGCTGTTAATTTCTGTATGCATTTAAGATTAATAAACTGCTAATTAGGACATGCAAATGAGCATTTTATGAATTCCATCACAAACATTCACAAGTACCTTATACATAAATCACATTCAGTTAATGTATTTTTCTTATGTAATTGGGGAACAGATTGATGAGCCAGTCCAATTACGTCTAATTTACATGTGTATAGAATTTTGTAATACAGTATTATGAAGCTAATATGCAAGTAAGAAAAAAACTAATTATAGCATGTATTTTCTTTAGTAAGATGAAAAAAATTTCAGCTTATCTTAAAAAATACTGCTACTTAATTGAGGAAGAGATAATATTAAAAGAATGTAGAAATTTTAACTTTTTCTCATGACATAATAATGTGATCCAATACCTGTCTCTTAAAATTCTTATAGTATGGTAATATACAGATTTTTAGATCTACAAATTCTGGGAGCTGAATCCATCAGTAACCAACAATGCTGGAAACAAACCTAGCCTTACACAGGGTATAGCAAAGGTAAAAGCAGAATGAAGTCCAGCTCTAACTGATGACAGAAACCATGTGGCCTTTGGCAGGCAGACATGAAGGAAGAAAAGGAAGAGAAGACAAGGGAAGAGTCAGTTCCTGCAAGAAATCCCAGTTTCATTGGGAATTGCAAGGTCTGATTTTCTCTTAATGTATACACTCTCTTTCAAAAGGTTTCCATATGTTTTCCTGCTGAGTAGCACTTGCAGATAAGGCCTACAGGGAAGTGTACAACTGAAGTGTTTATGAGGTTGCTTGGACAAAGTCACTATATGGGAAGTGAAATCCTTACCTTCTGGTGCAAGCAATCTCATTCTGTAAGGAATTTAGCAGTCATAGCCAAATCCTCATTTTATTGTTTCCATCAACAAGGTATCTTGTATTGTCATTAAGTTAATGGATAGAGCTTTAAAGATACTTTGCCATAGCTCCTTTGAATCAGACCTTTCCTTTTCAGAGTGGAGGTATTTCTGACTTTGTATCAGGGTATTTGTGTGTGGGTCATGCTACATGTTTCACTTGGTGATAGAAAATAGCATTCAGCACCTGTGTTAGCCCACAATGTGACCCATACTTTTTAACCTAAGAATTGAGAGAATTAAACATTTATTAGCTTTAATTTAGTATGCCTTGCAGAGGTTGAACTGCAAGTCATATCAATGGTGGTTACAAATGATAATATCAAGGATGACATATTTTCAGTCACCACCTGTCACAGAGTTTACAGCATGGACCATCTGAGAACATTTTTGGGGGGTTTCGCCTGTAGTCGTATGTAAGCACAAGAGCTGGATGATTATGCCCAGTTTCTTCCTATTTTCTATTTTCAAATTACCAGTGTTTTCACTCAAGAGTATAACAACCTCACGGCTGTTTCTGAGTCAGATTCATCCAGAAACCCTCACTGCATGTAGATAGAATGGGCTTTATATTTAGCCACTTACAAGCAGTATTACTTGGGCAATGCAACATAATGTACTTCTCTGACAAAACATCATGAACAAGGAGCCCAGGGCTCAGATAAAATGTTCCTGACTGCAAGGAACAGTAGTCCATTTCTTGGTAGTACCTGACATTTCTGCTTCAAGAATAATACAATCATCAACATCAATGTTCAAAGGGAATGAAGTACCACAGTGCCTAATTCAAAGATCAGACCTTTCTGAAATGAGAAGTTGAGAAGAGAAAGGGGGAAGGAAAAATTGAATTAAACCAAATAAATTTGTCAAAACTTTCTGTAAGTTGGAAAAAAAATGCACAATAAAAATGTACAAGGTTAAATCAAACTCTTCTGTCTTATTGAAAGCAACTTTTATAAGCTTTAAAAATATTTTAGAATTCTAGTAAAAATTTGCTGCCTTACTTTGATAGATGTTAGACTTATATGAACACACACCTGAGTATTTGTTTATATACCTAGGATACATTTTCCTTTGGTCTCTAAATGGAAAATTTCTGAAAGAATAATAAGGTCATTCTATTATTTCAGATGACCAAGCTCTTTAAAGGATGTGACAGGAGCAATTTATCAACAAATTAGCTCTGAAAGACTAACCAAAGAGGCCATCTTCTACTTGAAATTAAATTGGTACTGCTTTTAACCCCTGATGATACTTATTTCAGTGAGTGTGATGCAAAGACATCCAGCACCTACTTTCCCTGTCACTGGAGAGCTTGTTCTTCCATTAAAAGACTTACTATAGAAATTAAGCTATGTGTTTCTACAAATGAAGATGGGAAAGAAGTTTTAAACACAATATAGTAAATTTGTGTTTCTTCTGTTAAAAAGAAAAAAAATTAAATTTTTTTTCTTGCTTTTGGCATCTTTATTTTCCTAATTTTAGTACTGGGCATTGTCTTCTTTTTTTTTTTTTGGCTACTAAATGCTCCTCGCTCTCATTTCATAGGAAACACAGAAAACACAGAAGTTAAAATATCATTTTTCTCAGTGCCAAAATCTTCAAGACCTTTAGTGAAGCCAGTATCTTACTCTGAAATTCAGGGTAAAATGAAACTAGTATGTCTGTTCAGCTGACTGGTAAATGGATGTCAACAACTTAAAATATTTCTAATGTAAAATAGTAGCATTTGGCTTAGGCTTACAAAGGATGTTTGTATCCATGTGATAGTTTGTCTGACTTTAAAAACTTAAGTTTTAGCTGGATGTTTCCATTATTTATAAATTTTCAAAGCAAGGCATAGCATTACTTGGTTCACAATATTGAAGTCAAGTGTCAGGATGCTAACAGGAAGGATGGTAATGTCTAATGCTAATGCCTTTGATATAACTAGTCAGCCTGCTATCGTTATTTCACGTGTCTTTTCCCTATCCACACAGATGTGTTCTGTGAAGATACTCTGTAAAACATATTTAGCAGGAAATACCCTGGATCTGTTTATCACATATATTTATAGGAAGTTCCAAAATGAAGACATCAGAACCCTTGCACTGGATCTGTTTTACCACCAGAATAAGGATAGCAGTTTTAAAGGAGGTAGTTACAAACATATGGGCTTCTATTAGAGTTCCTGTTCCTGCAGGCTATTTAAGGAAGTCTTGTAGCTACTCAGGTTAGAGTAGATTCAAATTGAAGCTGAGCACTGTTGGCACTCTTTTAAGATGCAAACAAACCATTCTAAACAGCAGGAGATAAAAATACAGTCATGTCCTGTCTGTATTGCACTCTAATTTTCCGGTTGGCTGATTACCATTGACTAATTAGGTAATACAAAGAAAGTTTGTATTGCTCTTTGTATTGCATCTAATTGGGGCAGGGGGGAGGACGTTAAGTGAGTAAAGTCAGAAGTTCAGTGCTTAGAATATATGGAGAATTTGTCTCACTGACATTTAGGCTTTGCAACTGAGCAGAGATATAATCCCATCACCATTTTATCCCTCTGACAAAATATAGAAGATACAATGGAAAAGAAAATTACCTTATCTGTTATTTTGAAGAGTTTGTGAATGTATAGGGTTATTTGCCAAGGAGTTGATAGTATTTTCTGCAATCGACTGATTAATTTGCTCCTAGAGAAAACATTTATTGCATTACAGTTCTAAAATTAGAAACATGATAGAGAAGTGAGAGGGATTGAAAACTGAAAAAGGTGATCCAGCTGCTTGCATAACATTGTGCAGATTTGGAGACTAAGTAGCTTTTATAACATGAGAAGAGCAAAAAAGAAAATAATCTATAATATTTTATCTATTTTTTCTTTCATGCAATTACATTTGATACTTCACAAAACTCATGATAGCATTTAGTATTTTTGTTTAGCAATATAACATATCTGCTATTGCGTCTATTTTGTGCATCAGCTCTCTATATAGCATGCTGGTTCCAGGGTGCTGTGTGTTATTTGCACATAGTTACTCTGATAAGTATAGAAGGAAACATATATATATATATATATATATATATATATATCCTGTGACACTTCTCAGTCACAGGATCATGCATGGTGACATATATATTATATATATATTATATATATTATATGTATATATATATATATATATATGTACACTCTGATAAGTATAGAAGAAAACTAAACTGGCATATTCCTGGAAGTTTAAATGTAGAAAAACACTTTTCTAATTTTTTTCCTCTCCCTCCTTTTCTTCTATGAGCTGCCAAGGAAAGTTTTAATTGAACTTGATCAGTTTTTCTGTTGCTAGTAACTTTTGAAATGTATTTTCAGCCAGCTGAATTGTATGTTCAGTTTTTGCTTGATTTGTGTTTGTTTCTTTTAAGATAACAGAGTATTTTTGAAAAATGTTATGTTTTCTATGAATTTCTATCAAGTCTTGTTTGGCCCTCACAGTAGTGGTCTTTTGAGAAGAGTATAGGACTTATGCCAGGTACCAAATGCATGAAGTAAGATAACCATTCTACATCAGTAATAAAGATACACAGTTATTTTATAAAATAATAAATGCAACATCAGCCTCAGTTTCAGTAAGCAGGGTAGGAGATGGCTACAAGAATAGATGTGTTGGCCAACACACTCAACAAATACTTGGTGGCACAGTGACTCTCAGGTACCATGAGACTATTCTCAGGTACCACACAGTTCCAGGTCCATCTTCTTAGATTTTTTCATGTTGATCTTGTTTCTTCATTAAATCTCATGCTCCTAGCTTGGGTTTTTTGTTTTGGTTTCCAAACCTTTTTTCTTTGACCATTTCACTGTCATCTTCTCTGTCTTGTCCATTACTTTCTTAGCTAGCCATGTCACTTCAGGCCCTCTTAGCTCACCATTTAGTTTATTTTCATGTTGGTTTGATAGCTCCTAGTTCCCTGCCTGAATGCCCTGTTAGTCTGTCTCTCTCCTGTTTTACCTCTGCATCCTTGTAGACTCTTCTAAAATGTATCCAGCCATTCCCAATTTCCACGCTCTCGAGCTCCGTACACACACTTTTGAATCTTCAGATCTTTCCTCTTCTTTGTATCCCAATAAGAAACAGGGCACTGTTGGTTGATGCTATCAGATGTACAAGTAGAGAAATACAGTTATCCAGAGAATATGTACAAATACCATTTATTTGTCAACTTTATGCCACCATGTAAATGAATATTTTTCAGTGTGGTCTTGGATATATTTTATTGCACTCCAAATCTTGCTGTGGGTGATAAAGGAAACAAAACTGATATTCAAAGCCAAGGCTTTGTTGTCAATATAGTTCAAATCTTAACAGTCTAATCAGAGAATTATTGTAAGTACAGACGTAATTATTAAAGACCAGGAAAATAGGGTTTTGTCACATAAAATGACAATAATAATAAAAATAATCAACTATAATTTTTAAACACATTTCTCACAATTTACCCTTTTCTCTAGTATTATGTTTACACTTCCACTTCCTTTCTGGGTCCTAACATTGATACCACCACCCTTCCTTATTCAGTTGACAGCATGTCTTTGGTGTCCCAAGTTCTTTGCTGGGAAAAGTTGGATGTTGGTGGAGTTTCTTCTTTTTATCTCCTCTAAGGTTTACTTGGGACTCATTTTGTGTTTTCCAGCTTGCCCACACTACTTCTGAATTCTCCCTATATGATGTTTTATTTAGGTTAGATGCTTGTTCTTTCCTCTCTTTGTCCTACAGCCACTTTTTCCCAGCTCCCCAGCATGCTTTTCTTTACCTGACCTCTGGTTTGTAGGTCTACTGTCCCCAGGGACAGCATGTCCCCTTATTCTTATCATTCTACTCTTGTACCCTGAACCTGTGTCCCTGCTTTTCAGGGCGCCTGTTACCATACCAAACCTGTATTCCTCTGCAGTGTGCATTATTTATAAATATTTAATTCTGCACAGAATAACTACATTTTTCTACAACTTGTGAAACACTAGGATTGTAACTCAAGAAGAAAAGCAAAGGTAAGTAAATTAGGCATACCCATGCTGTGGGGGTTTTTTTAAGTTATTATGACAAAACCTAGTTAAAACAGAGGTTGAGTCAGGTCAACAGCAGCTCATAAAAAATCTAACAAGCCTCAGTCCTAAAGCCTTGCAAACTCAGGACAATGACTACAGAGTTTAAAATCTGGGTCAAAGTCTGAGTTGGACAAAGGAATCATTTTTAAGGTTCAGCAAAATTGTTGAGAGGGGAAAAAAAAATAAAAAAGAGAAAGCAGTTACTGAATTCCTTAAGGTTTTGTTGGAAGATTTCAGAAGCAATAGTCCCATCACAAATTCCTTAGAAAGACCTTTGTTTTAGCGAGCCACTTCACTGAAATTTATTTTACAGTATGAATGCCAGATTCTATCAGTAAATGTGTCTAAAACACTACAAATTAAGTGGTGTTCATAGGTGGTTTTTTTGACTTTTGGGACAAATATCTCTCTAAGGTAGTCTTTCATAGCACTGCTGTGACAGTGCTCATATGTTTGCATCTAACATGGAGAAAATAATAGCAACCAGATCCTAACAAAATTTTCTGTGCTTGGATTACATCTGAATCAGATTTACATTCTGTACAAGAGTAATTGAGTATTCTGTTTCATTTTGTATACAGTTCTTTGCTTATGTCTCTGTAGTGTTCTATACAAAGCAAAACATTAGTCTCAAGCAAGATCCCAAGACTTCTGGCAGTCAAGCAGTACAATATATACTATTTTTAATCATCACAGTACATTGGATACCTTCTGCATAGTCCTGCATTGGACACACAGGTCTCTCAATAACAGCAGAACTTCTCCTAATGTGATTTGGGTTTGCTTTGTGTTGCTCAAGTGGTGAATTTAATCCAAAACTGCATTTCTGGACTGGAGTTTAATATTATAGGCTTGGAAATAATTATTTTTAATCAACTAGAGCAATACTTGTTTTCTTGAAGAGACAATTTGATAGACTAATTCTTGTTTTTAAAGAGTGCTTTTATCATTTTGGTACATTAGATATGGAAAGAGTTTTTCACCATGGGGGCAATAAGTGGGGTAAGGTCATTTTGTTCATTTATTATTAAAGATGATTTTTTTCTGAAACAAGTCCCAGTGTTCAAAACTAAAAAGGTCTGAACACATTTTCCCCAGTGAGTAATGGGCTGTGCTCTCTGCTCACATTCCTTTCTGCACAATAAGAAAGGATTTTTGTTCTACCTGTGTTTTGAACACTGTTAAGTCAGTATGTAAGATCATACTTCTGCTAGCCTTCATAAATGATTAAATGTGTATTTTAAAGATCTCAAAATCAGGAGACTTGAAATATTTTTCCTGGGTTTTTTTTCTATTCTTCTTTATTTTTAATTCATTCTTAATCATGTGTTTCAGTAAGAATGTTGCTGAGACCTACTCCATACTGCTTCAAAGTCTTGGTTGGTCAGATCTGGAACACTGATGTCAATCTACAAAACAGTAGTTCTTGAAAACTGGGAAGAGCCAGGTTCATATTTGAATAGTGACTTTTGTCTATAATGGCTACTGTTTCCTAATCATACATCTCCCGTATTGATCACATTTCTTTTCCAGCTCTTTCTTTTCTAATGACAACACTCCAGGATTTTATCATGCCATGTTAGTGTTACAGTAATTACTTGGCACCATGGGGGATCCTTTCCTGGAGATTATAAGCACTACATAATGCAAATAATAAATAATGGTATCAACAGCCTGGAAGACTTGCAATATATTCCTAATGACTAACATGCATTTGGAGCTGAACATTTACCAAGTCTGCCTTAAGCGTCAGTAAAATGTATTCCACTGTGACCCAAATAAAAAGAGAACTTTTTCAGGTCAGTATTGGTTTTTTGTAATAAAATATTATCTTTTGCAAGACAGCATGCCATACTTCACTAACCTTCTGTTTACTCAGATAGATAAGTTTTGTTTTCTCTGCAGACCTTAGAAAGCATAAATACACTCTCTGTACTCTCATTTGTATTAAGGACAAGTTAGAAAACTGATTGCTCAGACCTATGCTTCTTATAGCACCAGGTCTTTCCTTTGTTGTGTTCATTCTGGAGATGCTTTTACAATTTCAGAGGTGTAAAGTTACTTGTATTATCTTCATCGAACGAAAGTGTCAAGACTTACTTGAAATTAAAGGCTGAAAAGTGGTTATCTTGCAGCACTGCAGTGGATTGCTAAACATTAATTATTGATGAAGACCTTGAACCACTTGAGTAAATGACATTAAAGACAACTGCTGTGAGAAGCCAGCTCGGGAGTGCCAAATTCTATTTATGATGGCACGCCATAAGGATAGATGAGCAAAGCAGTAGTGACAATCAATTCTGTTTCTCAAAAACAGATTACATGAGAGCCTGGTCTGAAGGACAGTACTTACTTAAAGAGGCAAAAATTATACACCATTAAAATAATTACTTTTTGTTCTCTCCGAATAGAGCAGAACATTAAAGCTTGTTAATTGATTTTAAAAGAAAAGTGAAACGAGATGTTGGATGTGATTAACATATGCTGACTTTGCCTCACTGAAATGTTTACTTATGAGTCCAGCATTGCTGTCACAGAGAAAATGAGTCTATTTGTCTTACTTTAGTCTCTGAAGGGCTGTTGCCAGCATTAGGAAGGTACTGTGTGTATTTATATTAGCATATATACATACTGTCAAAGGAGTTAGCCTTTCAGGATTGAGGAAACAGGTTAGAAATGGACAGATTATTTTCATGGAGAATGATCATATCTGATTGTAACATAGCTCTATAATCCTAGATTTAAAAAATATGTGTTGTAAGCCATAAGCCATCAAGCAATTGCACTACCCTTTTCTGTAGGAGTGTAAGCTTGGTTTGGGCATTCAAGACACAGGTGCAGTTCCTATTGAATTTATGCTACTGAGAGCAGGGATAGGTGTTCTATTATGAAAGCAGGTGCTTCATATTGACATGTGCTCAGTGATCCAAATGGGATAGCACTTTGAGTTATCCATGTCTAAGCTGATTTTTCAAACAGTAATAATATTCACTCAAAGTTCTTATTGACTAGGTTGGCTTGTTGTATGATGGCTTAGATGCATGATTATAGTAAAAAAAGGAAGGACCCTTCCTTTCCTTTTACAGCCAGGGCCATTACAGCTTTGTAGCAGGATGGGATGAATTTTTGGAGCAGAACACATGCTGCCTCTTAGAATAATGTTACAACATTCGTCCCACAGTTCTTCAAGAAGCAGTGTGCTAGACATAGACAAAAATAGTCTCAAATTGCCGGATTTTCAACAAAGTTTCAAAAGTGAGAAGACATCGCTGATCTCACCTATCATTGCAAATCTTTCATCACTCATCTTTCATGCAAATCCTTGTTAGCCTATCATGACCTTAGCCTTGCATTGTTTGGATAGTATTGCTTAATATTTTCTTATTGCCTCCATGCTGGTTTTTTAGTGCTTCACAAAAAAACTTTGAGCCAAGACCGTGCATGGTGGTCTTATCTGGTAAATAGAAAAATATGTTGTGGAGAGACATAGCAAAATGCATTAGAGAAGTCAGAAAGAGCAGTGTGTAATATGGAAATAAATATTTTTATTGTCTTGTGTTTTTCAGTACTTATATTTTATATTGCCTTGAAGTAAATTTAAAAATAGCATTCATAATGCACCAAAATAGAGTGAAGTGTGCCTAAAAACATTTTTATTAACAATTTCTTTGTACAGGTGGCAAATCAAATTTACTGTAGTTCTGTCACAGATTTCACAAAAATTCATTTCGTTTATTTAATACTTTTTGTGGTGTAGAGATCACTTGGGAATATACAACCTCTTAACCATGCTACTTAAAATTTGAGGTTTTAAGTAAGGAACTCTTTACTTTCTGTGTGTAAAAGCCTGCACTCAGCACTTGTGACACTGATTTTTACGTGGGACCAGCAGGACTTGTTATATTCATAAATAATAGCATTGTCAGCTACTTAAGATTGACATATTGAAATAATAAATAAATGTGGAGAGATTTAGGGTACAATGTAGAGGATGAATATGCCTTCATTATAACTTCTATACATGACTAAATAGTAGAAAAACTGATTTGCCAGTGGTGCATTGCGTCAAAATGATAAATTAATTTCAACAATTCATAGATGTGTTCAGATTCATACATCTGATTGCCCAGAAGTCCTCAAAGAAATATTCAGAAAATCAAGATATCTGCATTTATTGAAAGGTACCAGAAGATTCAGTATGTACTAACAAATATTCTCCCCAAAACTATCAGTGTTCCTCAGGCTTATGTTCAGCATGTGTGCACCTTAGTCAGGGAGACAGATGCAGCATTATATTGTATATTATGATTCTGTATAATATATTCTGTACTAGACTTAGAGAGAAAAATCCACACACAAACTGCTGATTTTTTCATCTGAAAGAGTCAGTGAATTTTTAAGGAAATGAATGTATTTGCAGAAATCAACTACTGCATGATTTTATAATCAAGAAAAGCAATAAAGTCAGGATGAGTTCCTCGTAGTAAATAATATAGCTAACTAATAAGTTTTGTCAATAAGCTGAAGACAGAGAAATTGTAATACTACATTGCTACTAATGTTGAAGTTTACAGGTTAAGCATATGTCTTATGTACTGACAGGGCAATATAAGGCAACAAAAAGAGTCTCAAAATTGTAAATTTAAAAGTAAAATAGCTTTATATTAATTGTTACATTTATGGGGTCTTTTTAATATTGAAGAATGGGGGTTTTTACCTAATTGCTCCCAGAAAAGAAATTCACCATTTTGTTTTGGATGACTGTGGGAGATGTCTATAAAATTAAAATGCTTAGATATTTTAAATGCAATATTCTTTAAGGGAAAAAAAAAACCCCAAGATGTTCTATGGACAAAGAAACAAAGTTGTGAAGTTATGAACTAAGAAATAACATCATGGAAGCCCAGGGAGACTATAGAAACAACAAAGCAGGAAGAGACATACACTGTTTGTGTCAGGTATACAAATCTGTAACTTCACTGAAAACAATTAGTCGACATGCCACATCCTGCTTATTCAAACTGCACCCAATTCTGAAAAGTACAAAGTTTTAATGAAGAAAGCAGTCACGAACAAACATAGTATCAGATTCAGGCATTCTAGAGAAATCTGTCTTCAATGCTTTTCATGCTGCTCTTCCACAGATCAGAAAATCATTCTAAACTGTCTGTTTCAGTAATATTTTTGCACCAAAATATATGTGCTAAGTACCAGTCCCAAGACATCTTCCTTGTTAGTTATGCTGACATATTTGTGCTTATTCAGCTTTTCTTTTTCATTTTCTTATTTTTTTGTATCGATGCTAGTATTTATTTTAACTGACTAAACCTAAAATGTTCTGTGCATTTGCTGAAAGAAATAATGCACAGCATTTTCAGGATTATCTGGTTCTGTTCAAGATATGCATTATTAAAAAACATTCATTTAGAACAGCTGAATGAGTGTCCTAAGGCAAGTATTTTCATCATCATCAAGTGGCTTACCTAGAGTAAATACTAAATAGGAAAACAGTTTAAAAATTTTGGTGACATTTTGTTTTTCATTTGCTATTAAATGAATCTCTTCAAATAGGAAATTTAAAAAATATACATGTGAGTCTAGCAGTCAGTATATTCCAGGCTTGATCCCTTAAGGCATTGAGAATTTTACCCAGATTTTGGAAACTCCTTCAGTTCACAGTTACCCTTGATCACAGGAAAGATTCCACGAGGTCTGAAACTCCCTGTCTTGCTTCTTGTATTGATTTACCCTAGCACAAAGAATAACCTAAAAGCTACTCTGTGTATATAGTCTTTAATCCCATCTGATTTTTGTTGATGTAAGTGTAAAGACAGTTTGGGCCCAGCATGCTACAAACACCATTGGACTCCTTTCAACTCCAGCTGCACACACCTACATATCCACCAACCTTCTTGGGTGACAGAAGACAGACTGTATTTGATAAGAAAAACCCTGTCAAGGCCATGTTTAAATGGTGTATATTGGTGCAGCACGGGCCCTGAAGATTTAAAGCACTACATGCAAATGAAAGAACGATAAAATATTTATAGTGTGTAATGTCTAGAGATTCAATTTATACATTATTTTATTTAGCAGGACTTTGGAAAGCAATTGATAGTCAGATAGGCTCTGGAGGGCAGTTTATAGGACTGTCTTAAGTATCCAACACATCAACAGACCAGATTTTATTCTCTCAGTGTTTTCCAGGCTCTTTGACCACAAAAAAATCTGGAAAAGGGGAATAAGCCCATCTTAAAATACCCACAAAATTTATAGAAGCAAGATAATTCATTTTCCTGACATGTCTTCTTAGTCAGTGCTAAGTAAATGGAGTCATGCCATGCCAATATTTTCATTATAGCAAAGACTTGCATGCTGGAGACAGGGCTGGCGTTGTCAAAGTCAATTTGCACTGAATCTCAGTTAGTCTTTGCCACTCTTGTTTGTCAAACAAAGTCCTGTATTCTTCACAGACTAAAGTGGAAAAAAAAAATGAGTAGGACAGACAAGACAGCTGGAGTCTTGGTGTTTGTGAAATAGAGCACTTGGCAGTGTTGTGTGTTGTTACTTTAATATGACAGGACAGGAAAACAACCAATCCTAAATAACAGTTATTGCAGTCACAATCTCTGAATTTACTCTAAAACGGATGCCTTCATGTAGGAAAATCACCCCTGCAGTTTGCTATTCCCAAAGGCTCAGTTTGCCGAGGACTTTTTAGAACAGCGTCCAAGAAAAGTATGAAGCCAAGAGCTAAGCTGAGGCAGTCAGCAAAAATCCTTCCAAAAAGAGTGATGGAAAAACATTTTCTTTGCCTAGGTTTTCCAGCTACAGTGAAGGTAGGCATCTCACAAAAGCAGTTTATTTCTTTTTTTTTTTCATAAATAAGAGAAAAATGAACTACCTGCCCCTTGGTTACAGCCAGCAGCTGTGAGATCTGGTTTCATGGCCCTTGCTTTTGCATGCCTATTTGGAGACTGAACTGAAGATGAGATCTCTTGTATTAAAGCATTCTCTCCCAGCCATTAGTGCTTGCTGGAGGTTTCTCTAAAGTCCTCTTGTCGCACTTGATTTGCTGCAAATAACAGTCATTGAAGCAGGACCTTGTAACTGTCTCTGGAACTTCATTCATTTCAGAAAGTTTCCACCATTATTCTTTTGAGTGAAGTGTGTTAGAGAACATAACTGAAATGAATAGATGTTTCAGCTGACATGGACACACAAAACCCAACTAGAAATTTTTCAGTATTTGTATAAGGAGGCTTTGAATAGCTTGATGGTTTCAAGAACTGGGATGTCATGGAGGGTTTTTAATCCTGGTTTTAAGCAATTTATTGAACCTGATACATAATGTTAGCTCTTGTATGAAAAGGAGCAGGATGTTATTTTAATAAATCAATAGTTCTTACTTAACCCTTTTCATTACTTGTGACTTTTATATACCTCCATTTTATCTACTCTCACTTATCTAATTTCAAGGCTGAAAAACCCTAGACTATGTAGGCATTTTCCTCCAGGAAATTGTTCTTTACTTTTAATCATCCTGTCACTGTTCAATGCCTTTGCAGTTTTGTCATCATCTTTTAGGATGTGGGCACAGAGTGAGGTTCAGGACAAAACTAGATATGATGTTACTGATCTGAGTCCCCTATTTATGTACTGAAAAAAGAGGATTTTCTGCCTTGTCTTTTTCTTTCCCAATAATTGCTACCAATTAGATTGTGCTGGGGATTTTTTTTTTTTTTTTTGATTGATAGAAAGATGATATTTTCACAGGATTGTCTTTTACCATTTCAAGGAGGTATGAGTTTGTTGGGGGGGTGGTATTTGGGCTTTTGGATTTTTTTTTGTTGGGGGGGGTGTTATATGTAGTAAGATTTATCTGTCTGTACCTCTGGCTGCTGTCCTAGTTTCAAGAAAAATACAGTAGTTTCTTTCTAAAACTCAATTGAATAAGAAAGATAACTGTACTAGTTTGAAAACAAACCAGTGGGAGGCACCAAGTCAGAATAACAATTTAACGGGGAAGTTAAAAAAAAGAAAAGAAAAACACTAAAAGAAAACACTGGTCCAAACTGACAGAGTCAAGATACAACCTGAGTCCCTGTTAGGCAGGGTGGTGGCTACAGTCCTCTGAAGCCGTGATCCTGTAGAAAAAGAGTCTGCTCTTCCTCAGAAGGTCCAGTGGTGGCTGTGTAGCTCCTGTCCTCTGGAAATCCAGTGGAAAGGTGTTGTCTCTGGTGTTCAGTCTCAGCTTATATCCACGATGGGATGCTTGGTTCCTCCCTCTGGGTGGAGCATCTCACAATGGGGTAATGAGTCATGACGCCAGGTGTTGATTAGGCTCATTAACAGAAGATAGTCCAGAGGGAGTTATCTCTGAGTCATGTGGCAGGGCATTGATGGGCCATTAACAGAAAGATAGTCCAGAGGGAGGAGGCAAGGAAACACTGCCCCACCTGATTTCAACAGCTGATGGGGATGGTAATAGAATACACTGCAAACCAGGACAATAACCTTCTTTCAGATTTCAGCAAGGTTTTTAACCACTTTAGTATTTTCAAATGCTAATCATCTTTGTGAATTGGCCTTAGTAACATCTTTAGCACATACGTATACATACTCTCAGCGCATATACAGCTGAGTTTTAGCTATCTTTGTTCTTGAAGTGAAAAATTCTGCACATCCAGGAGTGTTTCAGTCTTGAACTCCATTCTGTGTTCAGTCTGGTTTTGGAGATAAACTTTTAGTTTCATCACTTTTTAGTAGGAACAGCAATCTCTTCATCAGTGTGAGCACTCCTGTGTCTGGCAACCTATCATGAGTGAAATGAGAGTTCTTTTAGTTCTCAAAATAGTCTGTCTGCACTTCAATCTTGCTTCACCTTTAAAATTGCTTCATTTTTAAGGAAGGCCATGGTAGTGTGTAGATGCTTTGTGAAGGTGAGGAAGAGACAATAGACACTCAGTTCCACTGGTTTGCTGCATACAGGTCTGGAAACAAATGCCCAGGAACCACCAGTGCTGAAGCAGCCGCTTTTTCCTGTTTCAATGGGCATCTCTACCAGAAACTTGTTTTTGCAACCAAGAGAACCATGTTTTTCACAGCTTCTGATAACACTTCCTAAGAACCACACCTTTTTGATTTTCAGCAAGATATCCTTGTTTTGATGTTCTTATCAGACGTGGAAATTAGGCTTATAGCCAAAAATGTGTTATCCTCTCTTGACAATTTGAGGCCTCTTATATTGACAGAAACCACATACCAGCAAGTGACAAAGAAACTTCAAAATTCAGTGAAACACAAGTTCAGAGTGGTCCGTATTTGTCATTATATTTCCTAAGAGTTTCCTGATCTTTCTTAGGCTTAAGCCTGTGTGGTACTGAGATGCATTCCTCTTACAAACCAAAAGGTGATCACCTTGCTTCAGTTTATCTGTTTCTTTCATTTGGATAGTAGCCACAGTTTCCTGATTTTTTTTTGTGATACCATGAAGGGTTTCATTGCCTAGATTTTGTTCTCAGAAGAATAAACTTCTCCAGATTGGATAGTGCTAACCAGCTATGTATTTCCTTTCTAGTTGTTCCTATTCCCTTTTATGTTTTTGGGGCTCTGTTTTCTCAGAGTTTTTTTTAATCTGGTTTGCTCTGTTTTGGGGTTTTTTGTGGGGGAGTGTACAAGGAGGAGTGGGCTTCTTACTTCAGGGACTTGCTGCTGATAGTTTTCTCTTTCTTATTGATTTCTGGCTAAGCTTAGTAGAGCTAAAAGAAGTTGTAGAGGTTGAGTAGACTGCTCTGTGGTGCAGTATGGTGAAAAAAAAGTTCTTAATGAGAAAAAATCTGGCTGCAAAACAGAAACACTACAGTTGCATACAGCACATGCTTTACTGAAGGTCTAGTGCCATCATCTGTTCACCATTATCCTGTTTTTGCCTGGAAGTGCTGAATTTCTAAACTGAGCTACCATGTCCCATTTTTTTTAATACCATACTAATGTGAGGAGATGTGACCTGCTTTTAATAGGGGATATATGGCTTTGTTGCTTCACTTCTGTGGTCAAACCAGTTCAGTCCCACTAGGGGACTTACAGCAAATGGACACTTGGAGTAGACATGTCTATAGATATGCCATGTGACAATTACTTTGTTAAAGGTTTGCCCTGGCTGATATTTTTCTTTTTCATTTTAGAATAATCCAATAAATATTTTAGGTTGTTCTTTTGCTCCCATGGATTGTCTGTAGTTTATGAAAGTGATAACAAGCACACAGAAACCAGATTGCTTGCTACTGTGTTACAAAAGCAGCCCAAAGAATCAGGTCCTTTAAGGGCATGTTTTTCCTGATTTAACAAACACCTGGATAGATTGCCTGGCACTGATGCCTTCTGACATGAAACATCCTTTATCTTTGCTAATAAAGGGCATCTGGACTCTTCCGGCTGCCAAAGTGCATTAGGAATTGTTTGGTTCAAGTGCTAGCTGAAGTGGTCTAGATGATCATATTATGGTACCAAGAAATGTTCCCGGCTGTGCTTGAAGTTAATAGTACAGAAGAATTTTCACTGTGTCTCACCAGTGTCCATTTTTCTTGCTCCTGCTCTAATGTGTAATAGCTAGAGCCTTATGGAAAGCTAGGTCAGGTGCTACAATACTTCACCTGCATTCTATTTATATGGAAACAAGTCAGGACTAACTCCGTCCCACGAAGAATGCTGTTTCACTTTTGGTAAATATCCTCATCTTCTTGGAAATTGTTTTGTTACCAGACACCCAGTGCCACATCTTTCACTAACCATCCTCTTAATTTGAGAACCCTAAACTAGGGATAAAATATTGAAATTAATTTTTATTTGCATAATTAAAACTTAGTTTTATGAGGAAATAGAGAATTGAACATGGTGGGGAAGTAAAACGGTCCAAAAGGTTTGAAGTAAAAATACAGTGAGCATGACGGCATTTGAGATTAAGCAGTCATGATTTTAAACACATTTGAAATCCTGCCTGAGTACACACATGTTTTCTTTGACCTTCTGCAAGCTCTAAAGGCTCCAGTATGACTGAGATTAAGAGCTCTTGCTAGAAGTTATGAAGACAGTGGAGTCAGTTTAATTGCAGCAGCCAATGTACAATCCCATTCCCATTTCCTCTATAAAAATGAAACAGTCCATCAGGTAAAGCTGAGTTCAGTGTAGGCCTTCTCTGATGTGTAGTCAGTGCAGTAAGGGCCTTTAGATAATTGTAGAAGGCAGCCAATTCATCTTGATACACAGGATACGGGAGAAAAAAAATAGGCTTTAAATGTCCATCTGAGTTTTGGAAAGTAGACGTTTCAGGACGTGTCAGACTGCTGTGTGATTAAGTAGGTCATCAGTGTCAAAACGCATAGAATTTCAATTCCAGAAATGCTTTTGAAAAATATTATGCATCTCTAACCATGTTTGTCAGTTCTTTTTCAGTAGCTGTCTATTTTTTGGTCTTGTTTTTAGACAATTGTTGTTTCTGTGCAGTGGGAACCAGAAGGGGGGAAGAAGTCAGTTGAAACTGGTTTTTCAATAAGCAACAAAATGTATCCTACTGCATAGGCTTGTGCCATGGAATTTTCCAAAACTGTTACTTATTCATATTTTTTAATTGGGCTCAGAAGACAGTTTTTCCTTTTGATAGAGGTTACTTTCTTTTATTTGTACTTTAGTTTTAAATCATTGTCCGCTTTTGTTAAATTGTTTGAGAAGTTTTGAATTTGTATACCTGCAAGATCATTTAATTTGTATGTCGATCATCTTCTTACCAGATAGTTTGCTGACTTATCTTCAGAAATAGTTCGGTGAGTTGTATGCCAAAAATCCCCAAACCAACAACAAATAAACAAAAATCCCCAACCAGTAAAACCAGTTCAGTGGGAGTTTTATACTTCAAAGGAGATTTTAAATGTGCTGCATAGGCGCATACCTATTAACTCACTTTAAGGTGACAATTTTTTTTTAACCCACTTTCTTTTTCTTTCCTAAATTCTCCCAGAAGGGGGACTAGTAGCAAAAAGTAATATTATGGTTTCAAACTCTAGATACTCCCAAAGAGAAGTGGACCGACTCCAGTAAGACTAAAAGACACATTCTGTGCTAAAAACAGACGTTAAATCTCAAAACCACAAAATTTATTTTTAAGGTAGTTGCTGCTGGTTGTTCTTGCTGTTCATACAGTTGCTACATGGAAGTATAGCAGCCCACCAACAGAAGTCAATTATTGTTGATAGTAGTATTGCCGTAATATTACCTTTGCCAATGAACAAGACAGGAAAAAACCAAAACCCTGATGATATTTTTGTTGCTTGCTTTCCTTCACAAATAAGATTACTCTCTACAGCAAAGAACATTTTTACAAAGCTCATTACAACAATACTAACAAGTATTAATAATGAAATTAAATTTTTAAATATCCATTGCAGAAAAACAACATAAATGTTTCATTGTTATATTTGTGATATAGCATTTGGAGGTACAATTTCAGTAACTAATTAATGCAATTATAACGTGGACATTTAGGTAATTTAAATGTGAAGATAATTGGATAATTGCTTGTTCTAATAAATTAATATTAACAGGAAAGGGTTGTAGAGAAAGAAATGTGTAACTTGAAAACTTTTGGTGTTATAGCAAGTGGTAGTTCTTTACTAGCAAAACATTAGCATCAGTGAGGCTTTTGATCATGTAAGTCTGTTTTGACATAACTTCAGTGGCTTCCTTGTATATAGGAAGAGAGAGAGGTACAAAACACAAGATTTGTAATGACAGCTTGATTTCCAATTCAAATCATGTTTCTTAAAATGACGGTACTTAAACCTTTGAGGGGTTTAGAGGGAGGTCTCTGGTGACGGTTATTTAAAGGTTGGGATGGTTTTGTTTGGTTAGTTGGTTGGGGTTTTTTGCAAGGGGGGAGAGGCATATGCTTATTTGGGGATATTGTATTCTGTTGTTAAAGAAAATAACTCTGAATCTTTCTGAGAGAGTTTTTTATTCAGCTCTCCTGCTTCCTGTTTAGAAGTTAACCTACTTGACAACTATAAAAAGTAAGAACTGAACATGCATTTTCTTGCTTGGTTTTTCTTCCCTTCCAACTCAAGTGGCAGTTTTAATACTACAGCGATGATTTCTTTTTTTTTTTTTTTTTCAAATTTGGGAAAGAAAAAGTGGTAAAAAGTACAGCAAAGAGAGATAGCATCAATTCTGTTCGGGCTAGCAACATTAACAGGGAACAAAGTTGGCTTACAATAATTTTTGATCCTAATATGAGAAAGATGTGTGCAACTGTGAAAAAAACCACAGAACAAGTCAAGTTTTCATTAATTTCCATTTACCAGTAGTGTTAGTATGCTTTCTTTGGTTTCTAACAATCAGTGTGTCTGAGTTGGTAGAATTGGGAAGAGACAAATCATCTCTCATAACCTTATCCTTCTTGATGGTAGGAAATAAAGATCTGGAAACTGTCAAACACATGAAACAAACTACTAAAAAATGAAATCACTTTAAGTCTCATATTTTCTGGTAAAGTAGATTAAAGTAGATAAAATTTCATTTAATAACATTAGCAGGTATTTTCTTTGCCAAGAAAAATGTGATTTAATTAATCTTTTGTATTCTATTGGGTATAAGGTGATATGAGATTCCCCAGATATTTCCACCTCCTTTGGGAATCTTGGATCTTCAAGACTTGCCTGGAAGGAAAGGCAGGAGACAGCTGGGTTGTTAAGGCTGCTGGAAACATGACATGTGCTGTTTTCTGTAAACTGTTGTCTAACAACTGGAAACATGAATATTCATTGACATTATGGTACAATCACACCAGGCATATCTTATATACACTGTTGTAAAATTTGTTGTACCCCAGTTGGCATCTGAATTATAGAGGTTTTTGAGTTGGCAACACAGTGGAAATAAGATTAAAAGTCATCTTGTCTACATTGTTCCAGCCACAATAGAGATGCCCACTTGTTAGGCTTTTGAACATATTTTCCACCTTTTAACAAAACTAAAAGCTTTCTCTTTAAGTTTAATCTGCTTCCATTTTGCATCTGCATTGTGTTTCAGTGCACATGTGTTAAAGCTGTACATTGCAGGTGAAACATAAATGCTTTCATTAATACTTATATTCAATAAATGGAAGTATATTGTCCAGGTTTTAAGTGCCCAGTTCTGGATTTCATCCTTCTTCTGGAGAAGTTGGGCACATTAACATAAGTTATCAGAGCTGACCAAAATTGACCCTGATTTGAGCAAAGAGTTGGACAAGTAATCATTCCAAGGTTCCTCCTTTCCATCCTATGTTATTCTGTGATTCTGTTCTCTGAAAATCCCAAACAGTGGTATCCAAAAGTAAATTTACTCCTATGCAGCCACTTACTGACTCTTGCTTTGTGAGGATTTTAATGATCAAGCTCTTGATACCATGCCAGATAAAATCAGAATTTCAAGGACATAATAAGAAAATAATGGCAAGAAATAAAGGAATTAATCTCCATTAAAAATGGATTTTTGAAAAGAAACTTGAAGGGCACATCTTGGGAAAAAATAGATGTTTTGAATAATTTATAATCCCTCAAATATTAAACAGGAGCAGTCTTGAGCAGTGTTGTCTTTGTGGTTTGAATGTGATTTTACAAGTGCCAGCAGATTTTTAGGTTCTTTTAACTTTTACATAGACAATTTTTGATCAAGGGAGTGTACTCAGACACTCCCATACTGCTCTATTAATGGTAAATATCAAGGTACCTGAGACTGTCCAGAGAACATGGTGTGTGATTCATTTTGCCTCTGAGACATGTCTTCTACAAAAAGCTTTTTATTTTGAAGTTGGTAGTAGCAAAAAAGTTGGAGGTTTCATTTGAGCTGCCATTGAATTTTCCACTCCTTGAGTTCACATTCTTGCCTATCTGAGCGAAGACTATCAATTAAAACTTCAGGAAAGTTAAAGGAGACAAAGAAGTCAACATCTCTAAGAAAAGACTGCTTTTCCTGCTTAAGTAGTATGACACAGTTTATGGATCAAGCAGACTATCTGATCAGTAGATTATCTAATTTTCCTAAGTGGCAGAGAATTGAGTGCTTGCTGCACGAACCTTGGATCACTGATGGAGCGCAAAGGCAGGAATCTTTGCAGGAAATGATAAAATCATTGCTACAGAGCATATCTCAGATATGTCCCAAAAGCTAATTTCTATGAATTGAGGGGACAGAAAATCCCCCTTTCAGTGTTTATCAACAGGTTTTAGGTTGAGCACCCATCTCAGTCTCTGAGAGGAGAGGAAGTAACAGGTGTGGTGTGGGATTCAGGGTTTAAGAAGACGGCAAGGATTTCAGGAACTGATAGCAACTGATGACCCAGCTTAAGCATTTTAAGGACACTGTTGTACATAGAATTTAATACCTTATAAAGCAAAAACCAAACAGAGCATGAAAAATCATTCAGAGATACAGGTTCCATAGCTTTACTTTTCAATCCCTCTCAGTGGGTGTATTGTTTGTTTACTTTATTAGGTTTTTTTGGTGATGTTTCCTTTTGGTTTTGGGGTGAGGGGGCAGGGTGGTTTGGTTTTTTTTTACCAAAAGCAAGCACTAAAGTCAATGAGGTTTATCCTTCTGGGTAGGAGATCTTCTGAAGAGCAAGTAAAATTTTAATGCTGCAGTGCGGGGTAAATTCTTGTCTTATCTTTAGCCTTGATAATTATTTTCCCAATCAGTGTGGTAATACTGCTGACTTGAACTGTTTGCTCATAGATTAATAAGGGATCATTATTATTTAGCCTAATCTTTATCTTTTCTAATTTCTGTGCTGCAGTATCATAAGACGCATAGCTAGAGCTTTCAGAAGTGGCCTTAAACAGTAATTCTAAGTTGTCGTGTGCATGCAAGTGAAATACTTAATACATCACTAACAAGAAGTGGTAAGGACTTACCTGAAGGAGGAAATTTAAAAGGTGTTTCTACTACTATCATTTTCATATTTCTTTAATTTGATGGCAAAATATGTTTTGATCATTGATATATTACATCGGTCTAAGGGATATGGAACATGACCTATGTCCAGTAAGAATTTCAAATAGAAAAGCCTTCTCTAAAATGGAATGTTATGGAATGGTTTAAAGTAAAGCTTCATTTCCATAAGTCTTTGGTTAACTTTAAGACCCAGAAGTAAGCACTCTGAAACAAGTATAGGCTTAAACACCTGATTTGAAAGTAGGCATCACGTACCAAGTCCTGATACCTTGATGCAGGCAGGAGCAGAACAATGCGGAGAAGTAAGGATTACAGTGCCGGTTTGTTTGATAGAGTTATTAGTTAGCCAGGTATTCTGTACTGTCATAGTCACTTAAAATAGGGCAGTAAATAGAAAATAGCAAAAATGGTAAAAAATAAGCAATAATTATTTTTTCATATGGACTTCCATTAAAGAGATTAAAGAGATTAAGGCTGGATTACCCTTCTTTACCATGGCATAAATAAGAGCTGTTTTTTATAGAAGTCACACTGATTTCAGTGTTGTGATGGATTGACCCTGGCTGAATGCCAGGTGCCCACTAAAGCCACTCTATCACTCCCCTTCTCAGCTGAACAGAGGAGAGAAAATATAATGAAAGGGTCAGGATTAAGGGCAGGGAGAGAACATTCACCACTTATCATCATGGGCGAAACAGGCTTGACAGAGAAATTTAATTGAATGTATTAACAATCAAAATCGGAGAAGTGTAATGAGCAGCAAAACTTTAAAACTGGTTTTAAATTTTAAAACCACCTTCCCCCCATCCCTCCCTTCTTCCTGGGCTTAACTTTACTCATGATTTTTGTACCTCTTCTTCCCTGGCAGCACACACATGTGGATGGGGAACAAGGGCTATGGTCAGGTAATCACATGCCTCTGCTGATCCTTCCTCTTTAGGGGGAGGACACCTCACACTTTTCCTCTGCTCCAGTGTGGGTTTTCTCCCACGGGAGACAGTCGTCCACAATCTTCTCCAACATGAGTCCTTCCCATAGGCTGCAGTTTTTCATTAACTGTTCCAGAGTGGGTCCGTTCCATGGGGTCACAAGTCCTGTCAGCATGTTTCAGCATGGGCTCCTCTCTTCAGGGTCCACAGGTCCTGCCAGGAGCCTGCTCCAGTGTAGGCTTTGTTGCTGATAATAAGTAATAAATCAATAATTGATTTATAGTATTTTAGCAGAACACTACCTTTGGGAGAGTGGTTTTGAACAATCCCTTGAATTTCAGAGTAATACTTATATGTGTATATAAAAATACCCTTAGAATATCTGTAGGATGACTATTCTTTTTCCTTCTTCTTAACATAATGCAAAATACATATCTAAAATGCATATACATTAATGCAAAGACAATAGTGTGACTGAGTATTTTACTTTAAACTTGAGTTGTAATTCTCAAAGTCATTTTTTGTTAGACTGCAAGAATCTTCCCCAAAGTACACTTCTCATGCATTTCACTTAGTTTGCAGTCAGTTAATTTTTATCCATGGTTGATATAATCTCCTTGATCTGCCATTTGAGTAGATGTTATTTTGCATTTACTTATATTTCTTTATAGTGTTCTCTACCTCCTTGGTTTTGGGAAGCATTTTTTCCTAGGGAGTTGAATATTTAGGTTGCAGCCACTGAAGCCCCAGACTTTGAAACACATTTGTTTTATTTTAAATAACCTACTTGGCCTTGGCCAAGTGGCATCATTTTATCATCAGCTTGTACATTATTGCAATGAGTAATGTTTTAAGAAGGGTCACCTTTTTATTTGCTTTAATCTCTGAAGTGCTACGTAATGGCAGAGTTTTTGTATGGTTGAGCATATTGTCTGTTCCAACTTCTGTATTTGTGTCTGAAGAGGCTCCTTTTTCACTATGCTTTCATGTTCAAATAGTATCTTAATACTCTCTATTTGCTATGTGTCAGTGAGTTATAAATCAGGCTTCAGATCACAGGCTTTCCCAAGTTGAAAATCTTCTACCAAAGATCAGTCAGAAATTAATTTAGAATTCTGAAACTGTCTGCAGTGGTATGCTAGGCAAATAGCATTATATATTAAAGAACAAGCTAGAAAGTTACTCATTTGTAGCATAAAAAAATAATTTTTAAATTATTCTTTACTGTTATTTGTTATTGGCTGTATATCCAGGATCAGAGCTGCCTGACCTTTCCTACGGCTTGTGTACCTTTCCACCTGAGACAACTCAGTGAGCTCTGACATTTGCCAAGCTGCACAAAGCTCTAGGAAGTTTGCTGTCTGTCTTCTGGGTGAAGTCACTAAGGCATCTCTCTATTGTGCAAGGTTGTGCCCAGCAAGCTCCACAACAGACAAGTGTCAGGAGGCTTGAGAATAGCAAAGATCCTGTTGGAGGGACCATGCTATGATGCAAAAATCAGGTCACATTGAATTTTAGTTGTGGAGCACAGGAAAACTACATCTTTAGCTGATAAGTTAAAACAAAGGATGGTGAGGAAATATTTGTGCGCATTTCAATTGCAATGTATAAAAGAATGTGCCTAAGAAGTGGTTAGGAATTTGGGACACCCAAGCTGAAGGATTTAAAACTACTTTCTTACCAAGGGTTAGGCTCCTAGCCAATTTCAAAGAAAATAATTTATGTCCCCTCATTTCAAAAGTATTTCCCAGATGCTTGTCAAATAAAAACAAGGAGGTATTTTAGGTGTTTGCCAAATCTCAAAATCAAGTTATTTATACCAGGGTTTTCTTAAGCCTAACTTCATTATACTTTCTAAAATTTTTGTAGTAATGCTTAGAGACACTAAAATATAGAGTCATCCTAACAAGCTTCCTATGTGAGCTTATCTTGCTTGGTGTGAACTGAATTTTCAGGAGTGTTTTGATAATGTAGTTATCAAACTGCATGAAAACCATGCCATGAGAACACCTGGCATATTCTTAAAAAGACTGTAAGGATCCCAAGTGACACATCTAAAACCAGATCCTTTCAAAGAAATCTTCATTAAATTTGTTCTGGTATATGCTGTAAGTTATAGTAACTACATTTCAGTTCTGTTTTCCACACCTTATTGAATTTGTTGAATTCCTTTTATAGAGTATGATGGGAATTGTGCAAGAAGTGTAAATGTTAAAATTAAAAACTTCCGTCATATGCATTACTAACTTTTGTTTTTCCAAAATAAAACAAAAAAGACAGTGTGTCAACTAAATCACTAATTTGACTATAATTTGTAGATAAGAGATTTGTATGACAAAACTCAAGATAAGATGATTGTATTCACTTTACTACTTCTGACAGCTCTGGAGCAACTTTGAGATAATTACCCTACAATTATATATATATGTATATATATATGTAACTTCTTGAGGTCCTGCTGCTTAGTGTTAAGAACAATTAATTAATAGATGTTATGGATGTAATGGAACAATCACCTTTCATTTGCTCTCGTGCTCATTTTTTCATAACAATTTTTCCATCTCCTGTCCCTTATCCTCAGAGGTGTAACTATAGCAACACCATTCCTCCAGAGTTATATTTATACTCTTATCAAAGTCCCCATTTTTTAGTTCTACCAATATGGAAAGATTGCAAGGAGTCTATTAATAGCATTTTATACCAAGTAATGGCCTTTTCTTACATTTTCCTTAGAAGAAGTAACTTGTTCTTAGGTCAGGTGTTTTCTTTCTATAATAAAGTTCACCGATGTTGTCATCATCAAGAACATTTTCAGAGGGGGAAAAGTTCTGACCTATGACTTTACTTTTATTTATAGTGTTGCAATAATTATAAAATTATAGAAGTCCTTGACTATCTCCTCTGAGCATTCTTCTGTTTTAGGGGTTTACTGCTCAGTCACAAGCTTCTAATTCCTTTTGAGTGTAATTCTGATTTTCTGTGCATTCAAAACTATAGCTCCATGGTTTAATACACCAGCATTTCCCACCTATTAATTGTTACAGGGTTTCTTTCTTTGCTTGTTGATTTCCAAACACATGATTTTTCAATATTTATTTATTTAGTGACATATTCCTATTGAGCTAACTGTGTAGGTTGAAAACCGAATTAATTTTCCGGAAAGCTGCCATAAAAAAAATTTGTTATCCTAGGTAAAAGGCAACATTCTTACTCTTTTCTTTGGTATGTAATATTGATTAAAAGAACTGTGTATTTTATTCATTAATTAAAAAATACTTATTTGAAATAAAAGATAATTGGACTTTCAATTGCTTAGGTAAAATTTTTCAAGGGTGATTTCTACTTGGTTTTAATTAGAATGATTTTTAGGTTTTATTCTAGATGTATTTATATTTCCTCTTGTTATTTTTATTGTTCTCATTGTACAAGCCAAAATTTATACTGCTGTAGAGCAGATTTAGATCTAAATTAGCTGTCTTGAATACTGATAAAAGTGTAATTACGGCAAGACAAGGTTCCTGACAGGATATGGGGATCAGCATTTGCAGAGCCTCAACTGGTCTTGTAGCTTTTACTGAACTTTCTGCTGATTGCAGCAGGCTTCATTACCCTGTTACCTCTGTGAAAATAAAGGCTGTGTCTTTACACAGCTGCAAATCACTCTTGCTGGAATGCAAAGGAGGTCTGATATACGTTTGCTGGTATGCTATGAGCAAAGCACTTGTTTAAACCTTAAGTGTATACTTTAAATATGTATTTCCAAGTTATGGTACCCATTTCTTCAGAATAATGACTTCTATAGGGATGATGTAGAAAGGATAACCAAAGATTATTACAGGGTTGGTCAGTTGCCAGCACTGTTGGCCAATTTGACAGCTAATGAACCAATATGATATTGAAAGTCCATAATATTCCAATGAGCCAGTCATTAAATGCTGTAATGAAAAATTTTTGAAGAGATTATTACTGTTCTAAACTACATTTAGTGATTTGTAGTAGACATTTTCTTCTTGATATTTGCATTACAGAATAGCATCATAGAATCGTTTAGCTTGGAAAAGGCCTTTAAGATCATCGAGTCGAAACATTAAATTACAATTGCCAGGTCTACCACTAAACCATGTCCCTAGGCACCACATCTTTGGGGTTTTTGGATACATCAAGGAATGGTGACTCAACCGCTTCCGTGGGCAGCCTGTTCCAATGCTTGGCAACCCTTTCAGTGAAGAAATTTCCTAATATCCAATCTAAACCTCCCCTGACACAACTTCAGGTCATTTTCTCTTGTCGTATCACTTGATACTTGGGAGAAGAGACCAACCCCACATGGCTACAGCCTCCTTCCAGCTAGCTGTAGAGAGGGATAAGGTGTCCCCTGAACTCATTCTGTCCAGGCTAAACACCCCCAGCTCTCTCAGCCTCTCCTCATCAGACTTGTGCTCCAGACCCTTCACCAGCTTTGTTACCCAGAAGACCCAGCACTTCTCCTTGTTGACCCTCATACGATAGGCATCATCCCATCCATCCAGCCTGTCCAGATCCCTCTGCAGAGCCTTCCTGCCCTCCAGCAGATCAACATTCCTTGGAGTCATGCGCAACTTGAAATCACTGCAGCTTGGAGTCACCTGTAAAATTCCTGAGAGAACTTCCCCTCATTCAGATCATGGCTAGACACTAAACAGAAACAGCCCCAATACCGACCCCTGAAACACACCACTCGTGACTGTCCACCAGCAGGCTTTAGCTCTATTCACCACCACTCCCTGGGCTCAGCCATCCAGCCAGGTTTTACCCAGCAAAGAGTGCACCTGTCCAAGCCATGAGGAGACAGTTTATACAGGAGAATGCTGTGGGAAAAGGCGTCAAAGGCATTACTAAATTCCATATGGGCAACATCCACAGCTTTTCCCTCATCCACTGAGCAGGTCACCCTGTCATACAAGGACTTACAGTTAGTCAAGCAACTAATAAATTATGAGGCAACGAATTTGGAAATTCTGTAATTCCTGTGTGTTTATCAAGCTAATTTCTACCAGCTACAAAGCCAGGCATACTGGGGTACACTAGGTTAGTAATTGTTATCGGCTGAACCAACAGAATACTTACCATACTTTTTCTGCTGATATGTTGACTTGTTGCAGTGGGGATACTGCAACACGCATATATCAAACCAGGAGTCCCGTGGAAAGGAAATATATATGGACAGAGAGATTCTTGATAGCTGTTTCAGAGATGTTTATTTCTCCAGCCGCATGGCCGGGGCTCTGCCCAGGAACTGTTCCAGTCACGGGACCAAGGGTCCTTCTGCCCGCGCAGGGAACACAAACCAACCAATGGGAACGAGGCTGAGCAGGGGCAGGGAAACCCCGTGTCTGTGCCCTCAGGGCCCCTCTCCCAGGGCTACACGGCAGGAAGGGAGACCCCAACATTGACTTTTATTTGTATTTCTTTATATTGGTGGCTATAGAGTGTTATGATCCATTTTTATGCTGCTTAATGTCAATTTAAAATAAGTTGTGAATTGTAATTGAGAATATGAAAAAGGGAGTCTAACAGCAGAAGTTTGATAATCCTGTGGACTCAAATGCTACTTTCACCTTCATGCTGACCTCATGAAGCACTTTATTACATTCCTGGAGGATTAGGCTGAAAGCACAAAAAGCTTAAAATCAATCCAAGGCTAAAAGAAATTCAGACTAACTCTTTATCTCCCTACTAAGCTCATTCATTCACTGCCTCCAATCCTGTTTTCATTCATTTTATCAGGAAAAGAACTTCAGGGAAGTAATTCCTTGTAGCTGAAACACTGATCTGTAAATTGATTAATCCTCTCTTCCTCCACTAGACTCATTCACTTACCAATACTTAAAGTTGAGTTACATTTGTTATCCTTCAGTCAAATGGAAAGTTTTTATCTTTATGTTTTAGAAGACTGTGGATTATTGTAATTTTTTTTGACGAATCTCTTGACCTTATCTTCAGTACAAAAAAGTGTCATACTAAAACCATGTCTGTAATATTAAGTCAGCTAATTTAACACTGACCAGAATTTTGTGATCATTATAGATGAAGATGGGCTACATCAGTCAGAGTTAATCTGAACTTGGACCAGAGCTTTGTCACCATTCAGTTCACCCAGTGTAAAATGTGATTCTACGTCTACCTCTGGCTCATGGTAGTGGTCAGCCTCATGATAGCTTACTTGGTTCTTCACGGCTCATCTAACATAATAAAATTCTGCAGTACATCTTGAAATCATTCTCAAGTTAATAGTAAAAATATTTTTTTTTATTTCTATTTATTCTTCTAAACCTATTCTATAGGTTTTTCAAAATTCTTCTGTCTTCTACATATTCTACATATTTATCTGACCACATTTGTTGCAGGAACAAGGCAGTCTACCATAATTAGTTAATGCACATTCTTACGATTGGAGGAACTGGAACACAGAAATCTACTAGAGGCTAGATTGTCAAAGCATTTAGTGGACCCATTCTCATTGGTTCAATACCAGACATGATTGTAAAGGAGTGACATATCTAATTATCTATAAAATTTGGGCCAAATAATCCAAACAAAAGCATGCAGGAAGTGTAACCACATGTTGATATTATGCCTTTAATCTTGAGGACCAGGCATTTCTTTTGCCACCAGACTCATTCACCTACTAATACTTAAAGCTGAGTTACAGCTGTTATCCTTCAGTCAAACGGAAAATTTTTATCTTAATATTTTAGAAAACTGAAGATTTTTTGTTTTGTTTTTGAAGTTTTTTTGGCAAAACATCTTGTATTTTGGTTTAAGATTAGTTTCAGGTTGTGGTCCCAAGAAAAAATGTCTTTGTTCCTGTTATATTTGCTACTAAAGAGTGGTTCAAGGTAGAGCTTTTACTCTTAAATTTATCCTGAAGTTCACATAGCCACATTCTTAGTCAGTGTCAGACTGACATTAAAGATGGCCAATTTAAAATATTTCAAAAGTTTTCATTGAGTTTAGAACTACAAAACACCTCAAGTTATAAATCCTGGATGACTACAGATTTAATGGCTGACATAAATAGATCCATCATTCCATTATGAAGTATCTGTTTTAATTACTGGAGAAACTCAATGTTATTAACAGAGTTCTTGGAAGGTTACTTCATAAAGGCTTCACAATTAATTTTTTCATCTCAAGATTAAGAGTGCAGATTTTGTCAACTTTATACCTTGTCATTCCTAATTTTACTTAAAAGACAGGGTTAACTGCCTTTTATGTGTTTGTGTCTTGAGATACACAACCCGAAACATAATTCCAAAATATTCCTCATTTAACCACCACACCTTAAAATAGAAGTGTGTCCCATCTCTTAAATAAAATAGTCATAACAATATAAATCATATGAATTACAGAAGATTGCTTAAAATGAATGTTAAGAAGGATAGCCTTTGGGTTTTGAAGACTCACAGGAAGCACAGAAATAGGAAGTCAAGATTTTAAACTGGAGATTTAAACTGGAGAGGTATGTACAAGGAAGTAGGTACCTGTTAACCAAGTAATAATGAAAATTTAATCTGTTGTGAAAATTGTTTAGGTCAATATACGGAGAATCTAAAAGAAATGCAATTAAAACAATGCAGAAAGGTAAGAACCAGGAGAGCATATGTAGTATGAAAATGTGTTGTGTGGATGCGATCAAGAGAGAAAGGGGGGGAGAGAGCATTTCTTTCATTTGGCAAAAGATTCAAGAATAACCTAGTACTTCAATCTCTGCTTTGTAATATTCTTTATTTTGAAATTGGTCACCAGAGGACAGTCTTAATCACTCCACCATTGGAAGACTGTTGATTGTTTCTGTGATGTTTTGGGGGGTTGGTTCTCTTTGGGTTTTTACTTTTTTAAGCATAATTACTCAAAGGCTTCCCTTATCTAAGACCATATGATTTTGTTGAAAGACTTATCCAGCTGATGAGATAAATATTGAGATTTAGGGGTCCTAGCAGATTTTGTCCAAGTCTCTCACACAGTACTAGTGAATGGAATATGTTTGTTTCATATCTTGCATTCTTTTAGCTTCATAAGGACTATAAATATTGTTTATTTAATCATAAATAGGTAGGTTAAATGTAGCATGGTACAAAGAGGACAGGCATCCTTTCCTCATTAAGATAAGACAAACTTTTTTATTTCAGTGTGGTGAAAGCAAGTTAATTTTATGTACTTATTTTTTGTAACTGAAACCGAGATCCAGTTTAAATACCTGTACTCACATTTACCTATAGTATATAACCTTTTGCCTGTGGCTGGCCAAGTTTCACAATGGTTATGCCCTACTATGGTTTTTCATATTTCTGAAACCTGAGTTCTGTTGTAGTGTTCTCAGTTGGCCTCTTATTCCTGGGTAAAGTACACTTTACTTAGGAAGCACAGTAAATAGAGTCTTTAATCTTTGAAACACTGTCAGAAAACAGTCTTTTCTGCACTACAAACTGGATTAATTAGTAGCCATTATAATTTCCAAGTCATGGATCTCCAAACAAGCTTGTAATAGGCTGTGCATTCCCTGTATATCTGCCACTTAGACAGAAAAATATTAAAAGGGTAAGATATGAAGGCCATTTAATTTTATGTTGTACAATCAAAAGGCTTGTAGTTTCCAGATAACATCACAAGGAGCTTAGTAACTGCTACCCATGAGCACATATAGTCCATGAATTATCAACTGATATAAAATACAGAAACCATCCACGTTCCTTCAACACATGGCCTTTGAAATATCATTGTATGCAATTACTGAGAGAAGGTTTTGTATCATCCAAGTCAGAGACTAAAATTTCTGGTTTACTTAAATCTAGCTTCATATGTGGCCAGACTCATTATTTTGAAGATGAAGGCCAGCTTCTCTTTCTGTCATTTCTCTGTAGCTAGATTTACATACACACATGGAGGTAGCTTAAGGTTGCTACAGCTCCTGCTCCTGACAAGTTTCCTGTGAGATCTAGGCAACTAGCAAAAACAGCAGATGTTGCCTCTCTACTAGCAGGTCATTTACTTAGGATAAGTGAGTGGGGAGTCAGGAAAAAGGTGGACAATAAAAAGTGAAACCCACAAGAACTCTTTAATCTTCCGTGGCTTGGTCATCATATGAGTGCAACCAAGTACAGTTATTTGTTTGGTGGAAAGCAGGTGTATAGCTATAAAAATAAATACAACAATTTTCCCCTGAAAGTTATCGCATACTAAAGAATTGTCTCTCCTAAGTGTATCTTTAAATCCATCTTGTGAGAAGTACTACCCTTTAAGCAAGCCTATAAGATTCTAGTAAACACATTTCTTTGTCAGTAGCTCTGCATGAATTAGAAAAAACCTAGTTAACATCTCTAAAGTAGACTATTTTTGCCTCGGTGGATGTTAAGGAAAGGAAATTGAATTACCTCAATGTAAAAGAACATTTGCAGGCATATGACATTATCATTATATTTTTTTAGAGAGAGTTGAAGAAATTATTATTTTAGTGCGCTGATTGTTGCACTTGCCATGCAAGGTCTCCCTATATTGTAACACTAGATGCATAAAATAAAGTTTTCTAAGTCAGTGGAACAGAATTTTTCATATTCTTTGGGGAAAAAAGTAGACTTCAGGAAATATCTCCAAGTGTTGAAGTATCTGTGGTTTCAAGACCACCTGCTGTATACTTTTAAAATGAGTAAGAATAAAACTCAGTGCCCAGCAGAGCCTGTTTGAATTCTAATAGCTTCAGTAAATGCTTCCTGGTAGAATGGAGAAACTCTGTCTTAACTGTTGCTGGCTCTACATACCTTTGTGGCAGGTGGGAATGTTCTCTCTTGTTGAACACCAATGGTAGGTGAACTGGAAATAGAGAATGAACCTTATTTTGTATGGTATTTTCATTCTTTTTACTGAATGAGCAATTTCCTTTTATTTGTGTTTCCACTTTGCACCAGGATTTCCAGGTAGGTTGATACTTTGGCATATGTAATAATACATCACTTCAGGTGAGACTATTTAAAGGTTTTCTATTGTTTTGAAGACTGAGTACAGGACAAGCTCACCAATACATTTCAGCAGCTTTGTGCCTGTTGGCACAAAGCAGCCATGAACCTGACTTAACAGACTAGTTAAATTGGTTTTATGGCCTCTTTGTGTTGTGGGAATATTGTAAAACAGCTGGAGTGCATTGCTGATGTATCTGGTCCTAAATTGCTTGCACGGTATGAAATGTGGTTGTACAGCTGTCCCATGGAGATCCTCTCAAAACAGCATTCATCTAGAGACACTGCACCAGCAAACTGGGGCTTCATTAGGTAGCTTTCATCTTAGTGGACCTGATGTACTTCAAAAGCATCATTAATCTCCTTTCAGTTAAAAGAATAACTGACTGAGACATCAGAAGCATCTATACAAATATGGTGCAGATCAGATATGCACATTCAAAGGGAAGTGCCAGTCATTGCTCTTCCTGTGTTCTGGTTCAGATCATGAAAGTGTATCGTAACACACATTTTGAATGAAGTGAAGCACATCTCTGCACTCTGGTAGTAGCCCTACTGGATCCCAACAATTAATAAGCATTTAGTCTACAGGACTAGACTAGAATTTATCCAAAATACCTAGCCCTGTTCCCCTTTCCTCAATGGTGGAGTGCAGGTGCTTACTAATAACTCTTTCACTCCATGTCTGCTCTTACTTGTGCTCTGCTACTTGCTAATGCACACAGGCAGAGATAAGGAATTGGTCCATGCTACTGTCCACGCAGGAGAAATTCTAGGTTTCCTGAAACTACCTGAGTTCTTGCCATAATTTCTGGATGCTTGAGGTGGGATTCTAGCCCTTTGTGGAACCCAAGTTGAATTCCTTCCTTTATATGATATCACAGCAGAAGTTTTCAATAGGTTTTCCTCAAGTTTTCTCTTTTGCAACTTACCTTTTCTAACAACTTTATTGTAATAACATATTCTATCTCCAGCTGCTCACTACAAGAATTGCTTGTATGTTCTGTGGATCTAGAATTCTCAGAGTCTGCACACACACACACACACACACACACACAGACTGTCTTTCCCCTCCCCACCAAGAATTGTGAATTAAGACTTACTGGGTAGTTTTTCTGAGGCAACAGGTAATTCTGCCCTTAACACAGTAATGTCAACATAAAGCTGGTGCAGGGACACTGTTCACATAGGTAACTCTTGAGCAACGTCATACTCCGTGACTGTCAAGACAAACCCTTTTTGTCTCATATTTCCCAAACGCTTACTACTGAGTGTCATATACTCGAGACACACCTTTGTGAGAAATTCATGGTGATGAGCATTAGCTATTTATATCCTGCTCCCTAATGCAGTGCTTCCACTTAGCTGTGTATTTTATCTGGTATTTTGGGGGAGGTTGAGCCAGAGATGAGCTCTCCTGCTGTAGGGAAAAGATGAGATTTTCCAACTCAACATCAGAGGAAGAAGCAATGCTGAAGATTAATTGAATCAATTAGAGGAAAATACAATATGCTGACTTAAGTGCATAAACAATGGGGTTTCTATTGTTGTCCTATGTACTTATATTTTAATTACCATCAGTATGTCAGCATAAATCTTCAAGCATTTCACATTACGAAGTGCTAATTAGTAAATGGGTGTCGCACTGAACATTGGCTTTAGTTTAAAAACTGATTGAAGATTCGATCAAATCCTCGACCCCAAAAGTCACATTGTTTAGGCCAGGTGGAGATGGTATTAAGAAAATAAAATGCTTGTACAAACACCTGTTATATCATAGAATCATAAAATCTTTCAATGGTTTGGGTTAGAAGGGTGTCTTAAAGATCATCTAGTCCATCCAACCCCCTGTTGCCATGGTCAGGGACACCTTCAACTAGATCAGGTTGCTCAGAGCCCAGTCCAACCCAGCATGAAACACCTTCAGAGATGGGATATCCACATCTTCTCTGGGCAAGTACCTCACCACCCTCACAGTAAATATCTTCCTAATATCTAATCTAAACCTACTCGCACTCTGAAATCATTCCCCTTTGTCCTGTCACTGCATGCTCTTGCAAATAATCTTGCCCCATCTTTCCCATAAGCTCCCTTTAGCTACTGGAAGGCTGCAATTAGGTCAGCCCAAAGCCTTCTCTTTTCCAAGCTGAACAATCCCAATTCTCTTGCCTTTCCTCATAGGAGAGATGCTCCATCCCTCTGATCAGCTTGGTAGCCCTCCTTCAGACTCATGGATATGATAACTATCAGTAGATGAAATTCGAAAGCTACACGCAGATTGCATACTCAAAAGTTGCCAAAATAAGAAAATACATAATTAACCTTCTTAGTGATCTTTTCAGTAACCAGTAATTATCCATAGTGGTTTAACTGTCCGGGTGTCTCAGTTATTTTAATCTAGCTTTCATCCAGGTCCTTTGATTAGTTCCATAAATCCTTTTGTTACTTTCAACAAACTATATTACATAAACAGTGTTTGGAAACTCAGTTTTTCTTGGATAGTCAATTCTAATTTTTTTTTTTATTTATTTTTTAGATGCAATGTGACAAACTATATTTGCGTGATCGATTAAAAAGGAACACTGCAAGGTCTTCCTGCTGTCATTGCAGGGTCTTTGAGGGTGGGACTCTTACTTGACTGGATTTACATTTGTGTAACGGTTTTGCTCAGAACCGAGTCAGATTTGAGTTTGAAGGGTAGAATATAGTATGGAGGCAAATAAGCACAGGATTTTAATTAACAAAATGAAATCTAGAAACTGGTCATTCATAGGATTCCACTATTGTATCTCTTCTCTGTGATGCTCCGTGACAAGACCCAAGAGAATGGCCTGAAGTTGTGTCAGGGGATGTTTAGGTTGAACATCAGAAAAAGATTCTTCACCCACAGGGTAGCTGGGCACTGGAACAGGCTCCCCAGAGAAGTGGTCACAGCACCAGCCTGACAGGGTTCAAAAAGTGTTTGGACAATGCTCTCGGGCACACGGTGTGACTCTTGGGGATGGTGCTGTGCAGGGCCAGAGTTGGACTCGATGATCCTTGTGGGCAACTTTCAACTCTGCTTATTCTGTGATTCTGTGAAATAGTAAATATAACCGTTCTTTGGTGAGGCCAACTAATACCCATACCCACCCACATTCTGAAGGACCAGTTTCTAGATTTCATTTTATTAATTTAAAAAACTTCCTACGAAAAGTGTAAAAAAAATAGGTAAATTTTTCATGTTTTCAGAGACTCTGTAGCTGTAGCAAAGCCTTTTCCATGCATTCACTTTATGTCATTAAGTAATGGATTCTTACAACTGAGAGATGTCACATAGATTTTGCAAATTTGTAGGGCCAAATGACATTACATCTATGAAGCACAGTCTATTTTTCTAGCAACATTAATACTTAAATCTGTTTTTCATGCTACTGTGAATTCATATTCTGTCTGAACTAAGGAGATAAAATTTGTGCTGATAAAATTATCTTCTGTACTGAAACTTTCAACGTAAAAGCAAATCTGAAGAATTTACTATTACAGAGAAAAAAGATGCTTTTAATCTTGAGCAATCTTTTGATCAAATCATGTTTTTCTAGCTTTATCCTGTATATAGTTTACAGGAATTCACAGATGGCTGTCCATTCACATGGCCAAGTACTGATTTATAGTAGCATATTTTTAAAGATAGACCAAGGAGAAGGAGCAATTGTGGATAACTCATGAGAAGCAAAGCAACAGAGCAAATCACTAACCACAGGTAAGGTTTGCAAAGGGGCAAAATGTCAATTTTAGAAAATTGTCTTTCTCAACTTGAAAACCCTAGCAAGTATCCAAAACCAAAGAGAGCTGTCAGTAGACAGAGATGTTGAAGAAAATTGGCCTCAGTTACTATGCTACAAACATATTTATTCCCATTAATATCACTTATTTTTATATTAAGCAGGCACTTTTTAAGTAGCATTCCCTAGTTTTTTGTTTTTCAATTAAACAAGTTGATTGACACCTACCTGATACACATAGATAATTTATGGTTGGTTGTCAAGGTGCTTGTATATGTTTTCATTGTACAGAACTGCTCTCAAGACTATGGTTTAAAAAAAAGACTTCCAGGGAAACAGTGTCATTCTAGCCATCCTATGTTTTGCTGGATCTTCATATTCCAAATCAACAGGCAAGTGAGATATTACAAAGGACTGAATAGTAAGAAAGTGCAAACTAGATTGTTCATTTTAAAAACCCTATGGCTTCATTTGTGTTTCTATATCTGTACATAGAATCTTAGCATTGGGCTCTTACTATAAAGGGAAATGTTTAATTAATTAGGAATTAATATAATCATTATGTAACTATAATAAATAATTACTTATATACTATATTATATTAATATATAATTAAACCATTATCTGTATAAGATTTGAATGGTTTTGCATTCACCAAATGTACAAGTAACTTTTCTCAAAACTACAAATTCTTTTTTTGAATGTATTCTTCACAGAAGTTAACTTTATTGCTGCTCTTGCATATCTGATATGTTAACACTCCACTCTAAAAAGACATAAACAATTGTTATTATAGTGATATAATAATAAAATAATTATTATATTATTCATGCCTTTAATTAATACCAAATATACATATTCAGATGAGCATGGGTGAACATAGACAAAATGTCCAGCAGCAGAAACTTTATTGTATTACATATCTGCTTGAAAATTAAGTACACTTTAAAAGATAGTACATTTTCTGCTGATCTAAGTCAAGTTTCCATGGGGTAGGTAAATCTAAAAGGTGTTGGTGCAAGCCTGAAAGTAACTGTCTATGTCCATGGCCCAAAAATTTCTGCGGCTTTATTAAAATTTCTGTAATATAATTTTTCTTGTGAGTGTACCACCTCTGAACTATCAGATTGTTTCTAAAATATGAGGGAGGAAGATATTCTTCATTGTAGTAACAAAGGCTTCAAAAAGATTAGACATGAATTAGTTTTACAGAAATCCCTTTTCAAAAAATATTCACATGAATAACATGATAATATTATCACTAGAAAATTATAACAAGCACTGAGTCACAAAAGATGTCCATGGTTGTTTTGAACTTAGGGCAAATAAACATTCAGTTGCAAAACAGGTCAAAACAAAAATATGATAGACCATTATCTGTATAAGTTCCAGATTTTTCTGTATTCACCAGCTGTGCATGTAACTGTATTTTCTGAAAACTACAAAGTATTTTTAATGTATTCTTCCCAGAAGGTATATTATTATTGCTCTTTCATATCTGATATATTAACACTCCAGTTTAAAAATTATATACAGTTAAACTTTATACAATCAGCTGTTCAACATATATGTTGTGTTCAAGAGTGGTGTAATATTCTATTTATTTTTCCATTGAAAAATAATCTTATTTATGACCATAACACAGAACTAAATTAAGGAGGTTTACTGGAAAAATGTTAGATCCATTTCACATGACAAAGGACAGTGTAAATGATCCTCCACAATCGTATTTGCTGATCCGAATGTGATGTCATTTGATTCTCCATAAGAACATAAGAACCTCGCTAAAAAGTAATGGTTAGAGAAACTGAATGGGCCATTTTGCCTATTTCCTCACAATCTGTTTTCAGAAAAATTTTGACTCACAGATGAAAGGCATTGCCGATTTCTTTAGTCAGCTTTGTCTGAGGCAGACCCATATCAGACTTTAGCTTGCAGGAGCTGGCATACAAATGAGGTGAACCAACCCAAGCAACTGCCTGAAATTGTGTCACTAAAACATAATGGACCTTATTCCTTAGAACAAACTTCACCTCTAGTCATTTACCTGTCAGGAATCTGTATTGGGAAATTGTTGACATGCAGTCCATCCAAGTGCATGAAGATACAAGTGACTTCCAGTAATACCCAGTAATGGGGTACACTGCATAAATTTCTCTAGCTGAAAACATTTAATATGGGAGAAAAGACTGAACAGTAATTTGCAGGGGCCTTCAGAATAGAGATATAACCAAGTACATACATAAACAGACTTCTTCCCAGAAGCCTAGCCAAGAGTGCTGGCTATTAACAGAACATTAGTAGTAACATTTGTAGTCTAAATAACAAGTAATTAGCCAACCACATTAAACAATAATGAGAGCTAGTAATCATTTTTTTATCAGCAAAATTAGCCTGGACTCATTCTAAAACAACACTTAATACAAACAGCTTAATGAATATGTAAAAGGTAAAAGTTATGCACAGAACCAAATGTTCTCTGCAAACCAAAGATAATTACTGTATCTTGACTGTTATGCATGAACTTCTATAGAACAGTCATTTCCCCACTGTTCATTCTTGTACATGCATAAATTATGGCAGTTTGCTGTTAGTGTCTCCAAAGGACTTCGTTTCATATGAGAATGAAATAAATTGCTGATCAATTTTGATAACACTCTTTGATCTGAATTTTTGATACACAATCTTTGAGAAGCCTATCTAAAGAATAGTAATAATCAAATATAAATGGAAAATATTTTTACGAGAGTATAAGGGCAAAACTGATGAAGAAGTAAGGGAAAGAGAGTATAAGGGAAACTGATGATGAAGTGTGATGGCCAATAAGATGATTAAGGGTTTGAGCACCTCTCTTACAAGAAAATGAGAATTGGGATTGTTCAGACAGGAGAAGAGAAGGTGACGTAATTGCAGCCTGAAGTGCCTGAATGGACCATAGAAGAAAGATGAAGAAAGACTTTTTAAAAAATGCGTATCATTACAAGACAAAGGGGAATGGCGTCAAACTAAAAGAGAGTAGGTTTTAATTATATATTGGGAAGAAATTCTTACTGTTAGGGTGGTGAGACACTTGAACGGGTTGCCCAGAGAAGTGGTGGATATCCCACCCCATTACGTGTTCAAGGAGAGCTTGGATAGGGCTCTGAACAACCTGGTCATGTGAAACATGTCCCTGCCCATGGCAGGAGGTTAGAACTATATGATCTTTAAAGTCCCTTTCAACCCAAGCCATTCTGTGATTCTATGATAATCATTTAATATGTCCTGGAAGCTATGCCTCTGTGACTGAAATTATCATTCCTGGTTTTGTCTTGTGGGACAAAAGACTCAAACAATATTTCCAGTAAGTGTCTTTTCAAACAATGCCATTATCAAGAAATTAGACCAAATCCTATGTGTTGTCTTTAGCCTCACCTGCCTTGAAATTGAGCTGGTATTCCATGACAGAATTCTTCTGTTCAATACCCTGATATTTGTCTGTATTTTCTAAGGTAGATAACACTACAATAGAATTAGTACAGGTCTTGACAACCAAAAGCCAGAGTTGATTAAGTCAAAGTGTGGCAAGTCAGCATATATTAAAATAGGCAAAGGCTTTCTGAGGAAGTGTTTTTAGTATTCTGTGATACACCTTCAGCAGCTTCAGTAAACCTCCACTCATTTCTACTCAATCATTTGACATGATGCCTCAGGACTGATTTAAATCAAGTCTTTAGAAATTTGGAGACTATTAATTATCTCACCTCTGCAATTCTCAGTGCTACTGAGATTTTTCCCAAATATTACTACAGTGTATTTAATGAACACAAATGAACTTGACATGGCCAGAATATATTGCCCAATCCTTTTTTATACTAAGTCTTCTAAATAACCTTTTTGTTTCGATAAATAAGAAGGCATGAATGACAAATTATACATGAGTATTTTTAAAGAGAAATCTACTACTACTGAAAATTAGGCACTTGAACTTCTGCTTTCATTTTCTGAATTTCCTTTGCTTTCAACAGCACTGGCCCAGTTCATTTAAGTTATCTCAACTGTGCTAAGCAGAGAAGAGGTATAGAATTAGGATAACCTCTCTGTTGTCTATGAGTATAAGGCCTTCTTGTGACTTGAACGTCATGTGTTGCTAGTCCTTTCCTCCAATGCTTTTTTACTGTCATACTGTCATAATTGAAGTTAATACGGGAATATTTTATAAATGCCCATTGTCCACTACTCAGATGTATTTTTATTAATATTCATTCACAATTTTTGAGAGAAGTATCTTATATCTAATCATGGCCTTCCAGGCAAAAGCAATGACACAGATCGGGATTACAGTAATTTTATATATATATATATATATATATATATATATATATATGGTGTCATCTATATATATATAATGTATTACATATATGTATCATCAGGTGATATTAATTTTTATAGAGCTCAATATAGAATTTGTACCTTTGCTAAATTTAGCTCTGTCTAGTGAACTCCCACTATTAGAGTATGTCAGAAATTTGTGAAAGCAGAAAACAAGAAATAAATGTAACATTATTTACATTTTGTACATTATGAATAGCAGTACATTGTTTATCTTAATGCATCCTGATAGATGTAAGCTGACATGGCCTGCTCAGACATTGCTCTGAGAAAAGTCTGAAAATGCCCTCTATGTTAAACATAACTCTAATCTTTTGCTGTCAAGCTTTTCATAAGTACTCTAATACAATAGAATTTAGCTCCACTTGGCTACCCAAAGCAAGTTTGTGAAGTGTTTTTCAGCACTTTTTATAATTCTTACAGTTTGGCCCAGTGTTTTCCTGCTGGACAGAAAATAGTCTGAAAAAACCAGCCAAAGCATTCTGCCTTAACAAAGATGATACTTGGAAATACTCTACTCAACAAATAAAGTCACTATAACTTTTAAGACTAAAGACTCATCTTTGTGAAGTGATAAGATCTGTGTATTTGTCAAAAAACCACTTAGGTCTAGTTTTACATTCATGAAATGTAAGTCATCACAAAAATAAGCAGTATACAACTAAGTTATTTCTTAATAAAATTTGTGTATGCATATTTAAAAATCCTAAATTTTGTCCCTAAAACGTTGTGGACCTTTACAACGTCAGGCTTGCACTTCCATTCTGTAGAGAAATCCTTGTAGCAATAGAACTGGGAATGAAAAAAGCATTATGCTTATGTGCTTGCTAATTTTTAACATCTATAAAAGTTCTTTATAAAATGCGGCAACCTAAAAACCTCATTATTGAAGTGCAAGGGACATTTCCATTAACCAATTTTTCCATCTGACTGAATTACAATATTTCTGTTTTATGGTATTGAAATGTCTTTATCTTTAGTTCTACCTGGAAGCAGTATTAAGGAATTTGTTCAGCACAGAGATGTTGCAGCTGTACGTGCTGTGGTACAAAATGTAATGGTTTATGTGGTTGTTTCACAACAACCAGGCTGTTGATGCATTGTTTCTGTTCTGTTTCTAAGTCTTGCAAATTCAACACAGAGTAAGAAAGTCAAATATAGAAGTATTTTTCTTTCCCAGACACCATCACTCACAGGAAAATTTTGTTGATCAAATTATACCACCAGCAACTCATCAGCAACTCAATCCTCTTCAGATGCTGACTTCCAACTGATTATTCCTGCCTGCTGGCTGTGGGCCTTCATAGGTGTTACTGAGCAGGATTTGATAAGCAGTGCTCTCTATACTGTACTGAAAAGGAGTGCTCCTCAGTCTCCTGTTTCTGTGCTGGTGTTATCATGTACAAAGTTGTAGAAAGCAGTGGAGATTTACTTTAGTTTTGCAATGAGGCAGAGACAATCAAAGGCATGGTGTGTGTGAGTGGATGTGGTGAGCAGGGACATGTTGTTTTGCACAGCTGCTCTTCACAAGGGCAAAGAAGGAAGCTGTGGCAACAAGGGTCGGGAGACACAACAGTTAATACCTGTTGTGCCTTTGCTGTTTACCCTCTAAAACTCCTTGAATTAATAGTTTTCTTCTGAAACACATTTCAGGGATTATCTTACTTATTCAGAAAGGATATATTTTTTATTCTGTATGATGAGTCTTGAGCCTACAAAATTTCCCAGTAATTGCACAGCTGGGAATCACTCTGTCTTCTGATAGAATGAGTGGCAACTGAATTTAATATCAATCTGAAACATTCTACCAGACTTGGACATAAAGTGTGTGCTTGTAACATTAAAATTTTATGTGTACTAGTAAAAACAGGATAAAATATAGGAAGTTTGTTTTAACATGATTCCTGCTGTTTGTAATTTCTTTGTTATTTTCATGGTGCCTGAGGTTGCCACATTCTTACAGGAGAATTGGAACAGAAGTACAACACACAGGAATGCTAAACTTTGCTGAATTATATTCTTGTAGTAGATAATGTCTCCACAAAACTGTGCAGTTATTTTGATTGAATACATTTTATAGGATTAGAATTTTTTACTTAATATATTTTAACATAAAGACTTACTTCTCTCAGCTTTTTCTAATTCTTTGAGGTGTGAAATGTCCTCAATTATTTTTGAAAGTTTACTGATCTTGAATATCTTTGGAACTCTAATGTAGTAAATATTTTTTGTTACTGGTTAGCAAAATTGTATTTGTCATCTTGTCAGTGTTCTGCTTATATGTTCTCATCTTTTGTGTTCCATATTCTGGTTTTTTTTTTATTTGGTACCTCAAGCATATTAAGCACATGTAAAATTGAGTTTTCTACTCCCCCCCTTGACAGAAACATTGCTTGAATAGTACATACACAGAAAACAAGCAGATCTTGAGTTCTTGTACTCTATCATCAAAACACTTTGAACAGGAGAGGCAAAAACGTCACTGTCAATCACTGACAGTAATTCTACAATTTTTAATCACAACTCTATGTCCCAGGGTGTCATTTTCTGTTAACTTTTGTGATTGTAATTTTGAATTAATATCTAATATATTCTTTCACATTCTGAATATGGTGAATGAGTGATAATCCTCATTTATAACACACATTTCCTGTAACTAAATTATTGGCTGCCTCCACAGAGTGATTGCTTCTCTGTAGAATTGCTTCTTACTACTTTGATAATTTAAGCCTTACATAAGAATCTCCTTGTGAGCAGGATCCCTGCTGGTTTTCATGAGGAATTCTACCTGAGTTTAGTCCAGAAGGTAAGGCCAAAAATATTGCACCTAAAAGCAATCCATTTTCAGTTCTTAAGTTACCAGACCTATTTTGATGTGGTAAAGAGCTTATGGCATATTTAAAAGAGAGATGTGTGCTTCTAATTTGGTTACGCACATGGTGTCTGAATTCTGATGCCAGTCCAATTAAAGAGTAAATTTTGAAAATAAGTGAAAAACACCACTGAGAAACCAGGGTGAATTGGATCAAATCCAAGCCCAATGCACCATGTATTGACTACAGTATCCCCCAGATAATTTTTCCATATTTCTAGTCTGAGACTCAAAGACTGTATAGGAATGTTTACTTCCTGTGTGTCATGGTTTAATTCCAGACAGCAGTCAAGCTTCCTACAGCTGTTCACTCACTCTCCCACCAGCAGGATCAAGAGAATGAGAAGGGTAAAAGAAAACTCATGGTTTGAGATAAAGACAGTTTCATATGGAAGGCGAAACTACACACACAAGCAGAGCAAAATGAAGAATTAATTCACCTCTCCCCATGGGGAGGCAGGTGTTCAGCCCCCTCCAGGAGAGCAGGGCCCCATCACACATAACAGTGACTTGGGAAGACAAACACCATCACTTCAAACATTCCCGCTTTAATCCTTCTTCCCCCCACTTTATAAACTGACCGTGATGTCAGGTGGTCTGGAATGTCCCTTTGGTCACTTTGGGTCACCTGTCCTGGCTGTGTCTCCTCCCAGCCTCCTATGCACCCCCAGCTTTCCAGACAGTGTGGCTGTACAAAAGGCAGAAAAGTCCTTGGCTTGTGTTAGCCCTGCTGAGCAATAACAAAATACCTTTTGTATTATCCACCCTGTGTTCAGCTCAAGTCCAAAACACAGCTCCGCACCAGCCACTGTGAAGATGGTTAATTCTGCTCCAGCCAAAACCATCACACCATGCAAAGAGCCATTTAGGCCTGTATATGTGTTGTTGCTCTGAGTCTCATTTAACCACTTTTTGCATTTCTCAGTCATGCTGTGACACTGGGACTTTCCTGGTCTTTGCATTCAAAAGCACATTCCATGGCAATGCACATGCAGTTCCACAGAGATCCTAATTTTGCTGAAGTTTTCAATGGTGTGATCACAATTAAACAACACGGTACTGTAAACAAGCTCTGGTTCAGGCAACTTTAAGTTTTCTTGCTGAGATAGGTGATACAATTTGTTTTACCAGTAATGATGTATTTTATTTGTGTACCAGAAGATCTTTAACCTTCCAGTCCTTTCCAGTACTTTGAATACAATTGTGCCATAGTGGGCATTTAAGCAAAATAGCCGAATATCATGAAATGTGAGAAATATTCAGAACTCTTACCTAGGCTTGGATTTTGATTGCCAAGGTGATCTGAATCCATACAAATAACTTCAGCATAAAGACTTAGAGGAGGACCAAGAGAGTTAGACTGACTGATGCTGACTTTTAGAGAAAAGCAGGAATCTGTGTGCTCTTGCAAATCCCAAATATAAAAGGTAGCATACTTTTAGTATAAGCACAAAACTGTTACTAGTGTCAGCAGAATGCTGTGAATCTAAAGATATGTGCACAGAGATTTGCCTCATGAGCTCAAAATGAAATAGAATTATCTTCATTATGTTTACAATTTGTACCTGATCAAATCTATTTTATTATTACATTTGAGGTAGAATGGCATCCATATTTTGCTGTTAGCTTTTTGAGGACAGAATTTTTATGTTTAAATGCAATAAATAAACAGTGTTTCCCTAACCCTAGTTATACTTTCTTTCTGTGGTATATGATTATCCTGTCTGGATATAAATATCTGAAGACTATGTAAAAAATGGGAGATTTCACCCAACATATTTTTCCTTTCTAATGTGATTTGCTGAATCCAACTCTCTTCAGTTATCTTAAATCTTTCTTCTTTTCCTTGAATATGACATGATTGCAGTAAACTATGATTGCAGTAAGCATTGCTCTTTTATATCTATTGCATTTCAAATCAGAAAAGTGAAGCTATGTAATTTACACTCAAGTAGGGAAGTGGAGGGAAATGCAGTGGTCGTGTCTGTGGAATCCTCAGGTGGCAATGTGTTCATGGATGTTCTCTTCAGGGTATCTCAGAGGATCCCAGCAGGAATAGTTTTAATTTAATTTTAGGTCAATGAATAGGTGACAATTGGTCAAAAAACCCTGATACTTTTAAGAGATGAAAAAATTTCTTCTTGTAGGTGGGAATGGTAGTTTCTATAAAATTATTTTGTATGATTCTGAAAAAGTCCTTCTGAAAAAGAAGGACTGTGGATACAAAGAATCAACTGTTATGAAGTCCTATTCTAAGTCTTTCTTGCCTTGGTTTTTCTGATCTTTGTATTCTTGTTCATTGCCTTCAATTTTCTGTCCTTTCAGAGGCCTTTAATCTAAACCTTTGTTCATTTTTAGATGCCTCATTATTATTCTTTCGCCTTATTGTTTCATTTTCCCGAGATACACCTATGAGAGGGAGCAATTAGCAAAATAGTTTTAGAAGTAAATGGAAGGTCTTATTTCTCTGCACATATTATTTTCATGTTTTATCCTCTTCATGACATTTTTAACCTGTTCTAAATAAGAAAGAATATCTAATGCTACTTTTTGTATTTGTCTTTCAATGGCTGTAGTTAATTTTAAATAATGTTCTAAATCTTGTATGTGAAAGGTGTAGACAGTGGTCTGTGCTACTTATTTATATGCAGAGCTTGAAAGGCTGCATACAGGTAGTATTTGACCAGGGATTAGAATAAGTACAGGTGTTTTCACATATTTCTCTAAAATCAGTCTGAACTCACTTCTGAGTGAAGATATACATCAGCTCTTTCTTTTCAGTGAGACTGTAAATGTCAAGGTGATGAAGAACACTTGCAGAGTGGCTTGGAAAAGGTCTGCTTGTGACACAGTTGTACGAAGGATATCTCTGGTGTGCATATATACTGTGTATAAAGCATATCAACTGAGTGACCATACCTTATGAATGACAGCCTACAGAGTTCCACCAGTTAACTTGATCCATTGTTTCTCTTAGTCCAGCTAGTTTATAAAACTGGCTTCTAAGCTGATGAAAGTACAGCCATTCAGGAGATACAGTTCAAATGTGATTTAATTTTTCACTTGCTTGTTTTAGTACATTAATTAGAAATTCTGAGTGGGCATGAAAATATTGAAAGATGCACTGAGTCAAGCCAAGTAGCCAGATTTGCATTTTTTGTCTAACAGTAGTATCATTTGCCTAGACAACGGTATAGAAATACAGCAAGTGCTTGAGAGTAACTTTCCTCAGTCTGTGACTCAAGGACTGGCTAAATTTCAGGAGGTATCTTTGTACTACTAACATTTAAATGGATCATTTCATCCATGAATTAGATTGGGGTTTTTTTCAAAATTGGCCTTGTTTTTTTAATCTGAATAGCTGGGATGTCATCATAGACTGAACTTCATATTATAAATAGTCTGCATGTAAAAAATAATTACTTTGTTTCCAGTCTCTCACCTGGTAGTTTCATTTGATGACTCAGTTTTATCATATTACCAGAAACATCCACATTTGTGTTTTCCACACCATTTATCATAAGCTAGTATTTGATCTATTTGTTACACATCCTTTTCCAGTGTGAAGAAATGCCGCTTTAGCAATGCTCTGTACTCACTTTTTTTCTTGTACAGACACCATTACATCCTCCCTATTTTGCTCTGTATCTTTCCTAATTCTTCCATAACATTTGTGAGCTGGTTCAAACACTAGGACTGCAGATAGTTTTTAAAATGTACATGCATTTATACAGTACCAGAATGATGTCTGCAGTTTTGCTCTCCACTTTTTCCTTAATAATTCCTGGTACTCAAAGTGCTTTACTGACCTTTTCATAGAAATACCTCTTACAACACCAATATCTCTTTCCTGTGTATTTCAATGGGCATTTTCAAAGTGCATTATTGTGCATTAGGATTTTTTTCCACAAACATTGCTTTGTATTTTTGAACATTTAAGTTAATTTTATTTTCCAGCTACTCAGTCTCATAAGATTACTGAGTAATTTTTACATTTTGATAACCCAAATAATTAAGCAGCTACACCAAAATTTCACTTTGCTGAGAGGAAAGGATGGCTATAGCACAATGCCTCAGAAAAATGTCATCAAATAGGCTGCATTCTCCGTCGCTTCTCCGCTCTAGACTCAAGGTGTCTGCAGAATCGTTTCGCCAATTCATTCTTTTGAGTGAAGCTTCCAGTATTATGTGAAACCTGTTTCTGTAGTGCTCAAGGCAAAGTGTTATGAAAAGGCAATGGATTTGATTCCCACAAAAAAAATTCACTTGGAAATTATATACAATTTCTTCATTCATTTTACCACTGCTGAACACCAATTATTCAATTTTTCACATCCTTCTGCTAAAGGTATAGTTGAGTCTTGTATTTCACAAGGTTTTTCACCCACAGCCTCAGTCCACTTCACCCATGCTCATTTTTCTCTAATGAGAAATCAGAAGGATTATGACACCTGATACGGAAAGTAGTCATTTGTGTTAATTGAAAGTGAATTCAAATAAAAGTGAAAAGTGAATTAAAATAAAAGACCTATTCCAACTATGCTCTAGCTGTTTTTTAGATTTAAAAATGCTGTTCCTAAACAATAGTTTTCCTCTGCTTTAAAATGGTCAGTTATTTTCAAACCATGAAATAAAGTGCATTTTCCCTTCCTTTTTAAAATAGCAATATGCTTGAGAACAGGAAATTTGTAATAGAAGATTAAAACTTGAGCTTGTTTAGTTAAAAATCTGTCACTTTTTCTAGCCCATAAACTTTATTTTCTCTGTCAAAACCATGTATTTCCTTCCATTTCCTCCATCTGTGCAAATTTCAGTCCTCCTTCCTTCCTTCTGCAATAATGATCACAGGAAACCCAACTGATATCAGCATGCTGCTATGCTACCAAAGGTTATTAGTGCCAATATTGTTAATTACTGATCTGGTAGGATATGCTGATTTAGTGGCAAGGACTGGCCTCATCTTCTCCTGAGGTCATTTTCTTAAAAATACTGCCAACTGATTTTTATCTTTTCATGATTGTTTTGTCTTCTTTTTTTTATCCTACAGCATGAGAATATTTGGTAACTAGGTACTTCATCTCCCAACTAATTTCATCCATTTTATTTGTATAATGAGGTAGTACAGGACTAGAGGGTAGTCTTTCAGCTAAACGATGGCACAGAAACTGTATTTTTCCCAGGAGACCTAACTCCTGGAGCTCACTCTTTGGTCAATGGTAGTTTCTGTGTATCTGAGATGAAAAGCTTTTTCTTCCAAAGGCTGAAGGCCTGATCTTGCTTACACTGGATAAAAAAGGCTGTCTTCACTGCCATCAGTGGCAAGATATGAGTGACATGAGAACTGTATCCTGAGTGTGTGGAGGACGGAAAACTGCAAAATAACAAACTTAAAATAAAAGACCACCTGTTACCAGCAAAATAAGTATGAGCAAAAGGTACACAGATATTTTAAATACAAAAAATACATGCAGTTTAAAACTATTGGAAGGCCTCCAAAATTATCTCCACCTTTTCCGTCCTTCTTTTCATGGTTTTAAAATTTTTAGTAACTATTTATTACATTCTGCAACGATAGAAAAATGTGACCCAAAACCAATAACAAACCAGAAATAAATGTATGAATAATGAAAGGGTGTAGCTTTTAAATATCCAGCTTCCCTGGATGAATGATGTTTGTCTTCCTAGTAAATAGGGAGGTATTTGTTTGTTTTACAGTATTCTCTACATAAGACATCATATCCTTCCATTCAGTGCCTATTCTTCCTGGCAGTATTTTACCTTTAGCATCTCAGTCTCCCACTGAGAAGAAATCTCCACTCCCAGAGCTAGCTGTGAGGTTTCCATGGATCACCGCTTTCAAAGACTCATCTGTTTTAAGGTGACAATGTCAAACTTTGATATTTATGCTCACAAACACTTCATTTTAAACTGCCATAGGCAGAAGAGGCAAGTCTATTTCTGTTTCTGGAGGCAAAGACCACTACTTCAGGATTTCGAATCCGGGGAGCATTTGGGGCTGCTCAGCAAGGGACGGATGGGAGGAAAGCATCCACTACTGGTAAAACACTTCACCATCCCATCAGGACTCACCATTAAAAGTGTTCTCGGTGGTAGATTGTTAATGATAAACAGTAAGAGCTCTCCTGTCCTGGGAAAGCATGGCTCTACATTCCCTACAAATCACCTGATCCTCAGAAAAACACCATCCCTTTTAAAATGCCGTACCTTGGAAGTAAGAATTTACATCATTAGGTAATCTGTCACTTGGGGCACTGTCCCACTCCCATCTGTTCTCAAGACCATGCTGGCCTGGCACTTTTACCCTCATATTGGCAAATAATCCTGGCATCAAACTGAAGGAAAGAGGGGCTGGTGGGTAGGCAGGGGAGCAAGTCCTGGGGTTGGTCAGAGCTAAAGATTGCTCCTTCCCAGCCTTGTAGATAAATTGTGCTAACACTAAATCACTAGGGGACAGGTTGATTGGGATTGGTGGCTGGATATGTACCTTTCCAGTGTAAAAATAGAGTAATCCTTCTGTAGGTATGTTATTTCCTGCGATTTGAAATGGGCTACAGTGAAAAATAGTTCCTTGGCATCATGTGCGTAGTAGCAGAACTGCACATATTGTCAATGCAACATGCAGTGCAGTGATCATGGCTCCTCCTGTGATACAGACACGATTTTGTATCCTGCTTTTTATGTGGCCATAATCAAGATGTCAGTCCTAAGAATAAAGATCGTTGAAGGTCAGAAGTGACAGGCAAATTTTGACAGCCTCTCTTTCTGTGGACTGCTGGGAAGGAGAACTGAGCATATTGCTTAACAAAACCAGCATTTTCTTATTATCTCTTCAAAGATTCAAGGGGGGAGTGAGGCAATTACTCCTTTACAGGGGCTAGAGCAGCGGCAATCACCTTTGTCTGATGTGAGCTGCATATCAGGCATCAGAATTTCAAAATAGCAGGCATGTTTCCCCCTGCACAGTAGTGCTGCCGCTGCTCTGGTGAAGCAAATCTCCATAAATTCCCCTGAAAGCTGTCCATTTGCCTCCCCTGCAAACTGTTTTGAATGGCCAGCATGGTGGCACAAGGTGTCCAGAGCTTGGCAGGAAAGCTGGCTCTGTGTGCAGACAGTTTGCAGAAGCAAGCTTAGTTGGGACCATAAAAATCAAGCTAAAACACTGGGGTTTTCTCCCTTTTTTTGGTCTTACACTATTTGCAGCAGAAACAGAATGTTCACGGCAAACATTTGAGCATGTCATTGTGCATTCTTCAGATGCAGAGAAATTAAATGTTTTTACCATGGCAGATTTGCTCAGTCCTTGAACTTGTAAATTTGTTGTTACTAGCTGACAGATACAGGAAGTATTTTAGGCTAGTGACAACTGATGTGAGATGATAGAGCTCTGATATTTGTTCATTTTTATCAGCCAAGGAAGTGATGACCTGATGTTTAAAAAATTCTGTTAAAGAGGTGGTTGTCTGGTGTGATTTGGACAAGTCCCACTTACTTGTGACTGTTGAATTTTCCTTGCTGTGACACCTCTAGCCCTTTGCAGTCAGCCTCTCATCCTGCAATGTGCCTGGAGCAGGAGAGAGGTTGCAGCTCTGCAGAGCATCTGGGACTGCGCTGTCTGGTAGGTTCCAGCACGTGGGGAGATCCCAATAAAAGGCACACTCTCTCCTATCTTCCTGTGGCTAAAAACAGTCTCTGCAGAGAATCAACCATTCCAATTCTCAAAGTTATAGAAAAAGAGGGCTAGAAGAGAATTGAAGAATTCACTTAATACCCTAAGAAATAATGCCTTTATTATCCCTGACATAAATTTACCTCTGACATTTCTATAAAAATCTTCACTGGTTTCCATGACTTTTCCAGTATATTCTAGCGGTACACCATCTTTATTGGTAGATTGTATCCTAATCTGGATCTTTCCCACCATCGAAACAGGATGCCCAGAAAGTGGTTGAATGACCATCCCTGGAGGGATTTAAAAGACAGATAGGTGTGGCACTTAGGGAAATGCTTTAGGAGTGGACTTGGCAATGCTCTTAATGATTGGACTAGATGATGGTAAAGGTGTTTTCCAGCCTAAGCAATTCTATTTTCTATATTCGTAATTATTTTGAACTATCTTTCTAGCTGACAAAAAGCCACAAATCACTGTTACCTGTGGACAGAGAAACTATGTAAGCTAGTCTTCACAAATTGCTAAAAATTAACAAACCTTTTTCTCTGGGGAAAAAAAAAAAACTGATATGAAACTTGTAATGCATTTGAAAGAAATTATAACATTTCAAAGGTTTTACTAAACACCCTTTCCTTCCCAAATTTCTAATGTTTCTAAATATGAAGAAAAAAAAAACCTTCTGCATCTTTAAATTTTGAGTAAATATGTTGCATTTATATTTTTCTAAATAGTATTCAAATCTCATTGCATCAAATCCATATACATCTTTTGATCTGGAGGTGATGAATGCAAGTATTAAATCAGGATTATGAAGCAATCAGAATGACTTGTTTGTTGATAAGTTTCAACTTATTGTCTTTTCACTTCTAAAGACAGAGGATTTGTAAAAAACTTTCTCGCAAATCTCATGTCTTCTTTAAAAGTTACTTCTGGTAATTAATAAATAACTGCTTTTTAATTCATAGTGTTTCTTGGATTCTGTCATTCTTTCACTTTCCTTGCTTTACAGAGCACTTGTGTATTACCTGTAGCAAAAAATGTCTCCTAAAATATCAGAGTAGTGCTCTTTATGAAAGGTGTCACAGTAAGTTCAAAACACATAAAGTTTCACTTCAACTGCTAAATTTAGCATAATTTTGCTGCTCAATCAAAAAAATTGATGCTTTAAATATGACAAAGGAGGCGTATATTTAAAAGTGCTGCAACTGTTTGAGAATAAAACTTAGTTCTTTCAAGCTATTCTTAGATAATTTTGCATAAGGAAAAGATCCTTGCTACTGGTAAGCCTCCTTCATGTAAGGGGTACCAAACCTAGCTTAGTAGACCATAATTTGGGGTTTTTTCTTGAATGATTATTCACAGTGATACTATGTTTCAGATCAAGATTCTGAAAGAAGGTTGTAATAATGTTTATTGAAGTGATGTTTGTGCTCTAACTTCTCCCACAGCCAATGTATTTCAGAAAATAATGACTGAAAAGCATTAAGCTGATAGTTTGTCATGTAGCTAAATGGAATAATGCAGTGCACTAAGGCAGGAGTATCTCTGACTTACTACAGGTTCTATTTATGACTCAAATATTGCCAGCAGATGTAAGATTGCTGTTATTCCTTCAGTATGATTTTGCTGTGGTATAGTGTGTGCTGTTTCCTGTCTTCATCCTGAGCACTGACTGAAGATCTGTTTATTTTTTCTCAAGGCAGTTTCTAACTTATGATTTATTTTTTGTTTGTTTTATCACTCATGAGACAGTTTCCTGAAGTCTAAACAAGACCAGGCTTTAACTACATTCTTCATTTTTTTTCTTATATAGACAGACTAACACCATAACTACAGAATTATGAAATCTCTCATGTTCTTTGGGTCGATGTTCCAGAGCAGTAGAGACTTCATGTTTTTGTATTTACTTATTATATCCCTTTAGCCCTAAGTGTCTGGATTTCGATGACAGTAAATATTTGTAGTTTATCTTATGCAGGTTTGTTTGGTGTTTTTTTATAAACACGTAATAAAAACAAAAGTCACATGTCTTATATAAGCATGTACTGACAACAAGCATTTTTATATGGCCAACATTTTTCTTAGAAACCCTGTCATCCACTGAAATATTACTGTCTTTGCTTTTCACTATTACTGATCTGTAATGGTATGTGCTTGGCTTTAAATCTGATAGATCCTTAAATGAATCTCAGCTTATTCTGCAATGTTGCTTTGCACTAGACACGATAGTGGCAGATATAGTTCTTTTAGTATGATATATGTCAGTGTATAGATCCAGACAGAAATGGGTGGAAAATATTAAAAAGGTTGCAGCCCTATCTTGCAGGTTTTTAAAGTCTATTAAAAAGTTAGGGGCTTTGTTTTGGTTTGCAAAGTATACAAAATCCCACACCTTGAATATTCTGAGTTTGAGAGGAGAGGTTGAGAGTTTGTAAAATGTGTTACTAAATGTGTTATTTGAACAGCTGTAGAAATTTTTCACTTTTAAATTCCTGAAAAATTAGTAGAAAAGTGATGTTTGTAGAAGACACACTTGCTTATGCAAAGAACTGTAGATGTGTTGTTTGGCCGTGATGAATCCTCCTTTTACCTGTTATTCATCAGGGAATGCTGCCTGCAGCAGCTATCTTATTACAGAGTGTATTCTGTAACTCCAGTCCCTATTTCTATATAATAATTACATATTTAATTATTGTTGACTTATCACTACTGAAATAAATCCAGGTCAAACAACAGCTCTTTGCAGCAGAGATTATGGTTATTTTATCTGACGTTATTCTTGTGTTCTGGTCTACATTGCCACTAGACAAGGAAATGAGCCAGCCCTGGTCAGGGGACAGAGCTGTGGCTGGAGCAGGACCACATAGCTGGAAATAGTGTGTGGTGGAAATGGGAGCAGATGTACTGGAGAAAGAGAAATCAGGAGTGCATCTGGAGCTCTCCACTGATTCTTTGAAAGGGGACTTCTATTCACCACCAAATGAGTCCGAACAATCAAGAATCAGAGGACATTCAGTTCACAAACATCCTAAAATATTAGAGGGGTCTCATGCAGACTTTGTTCCAAAACAGGGGCTTAGTTTAGTTACTCTGGGATGAGAAATGAAGAAAATTAACACCAAACAGTCTCAGAGAAATACAACATAATTGTTTGATTGTCTGTTTGTTTGTTTGTTTGTTTGTTTAAATAAAAGAGGTTAAGTAGTAAGAAAGTAGGAAGAAATAGATGAAAAGAGCTGAAGTGTGTTTCTACTTCTGCTTATTTTTTATTTCAGCTGCACTTTTCGACATGCCTGTGATTATTTGTAACTGAAGGAAATTGAGTAAGTAATTAGTCTGTTTTATTTGCAGTAGTCACTAATGTGGGGCCCAGTAATGTGGGCAAAGGCCAGGAGCCAACATTTTAGAATATTCAAGACCTTATTATGCTACAGTGGATCATAGATAATTCCATACTTCTCGTTTTAGCTTATTATTTTCCTGTTTTTACTTGTACTTTTCCCACTTCTCTTTAAAATAAATCATTTACTCAGATTGTTAGAAATGGCCCTAAAAACCCAATGAGAATGATGTATGATAGCTTTACTCTTCTTTTGCATTTATAGCAGATATACATCTTTTCTGTTTGTTTTTAAAGAAAAAGAGAAAAATCTATTGTCAACATGTGGATTTATATTGATGGTAGTTGTAACTAATCAGCAGGGTACATTGTCTGAAAATTTTTTCCTGTCTTAGATAGATACATTTAATCTCTAAGTTTCTCTGACACTTACCAAGGGGAAGGAGGAAAATGACTTATGAACTATCAAACTAAAATCAGTCTTGATTTAGATTTTTGAGGAAATATCTTCTTATTTTCATAGTGCAGTCAACAGTCTCCAAATCCCACTGGTCATTATTTGAGAGTACATTTCCAGGATACAGAAAGTAGTGGCTTTTCCTCCCAAGATTTTAGTTGTTCTTAAGTGTGCCGAGAATAGAGAGAAGGTTCATGAAGATGAGCACAGAATGAAATCTGAAGGAACTGAGTTTGTCGATGCTTCTTTAAACAACACATGAATTATGCTCCCTTTGCTGATCAGAATCATGACCACAATGCATTTTCCAGAACCATTTTTGTTTTCCATAAGTCAAAAACCAAAAAAACACCTTCATTTTATCTGTCATAGTGAATGGATGGTGATAGTAGACTGATTTCTATGCCTAGAAAGATTAATGATGCTTCAAGAGCAGATTTTTTACATTCATCATTCAGGGGAGATTTCCATCACATTCCTAATGAATGCTTTGGGATCCAAGGACTTGGGAATAGATGTCATCACACATCACATGAGAAAAAACGCAAGCCAGCTACTTCATCACAGAGCAGTATCTTTTCTAAGTGTTGCAAGCTGTATCTGTGTTGACAGTTTCAAGCTTTTTAACTAAGGTTGAAACATTTCCCCTATTTTTTACTACTTTTACATACTTTTGAGAATTATTATACACACACACACACATGCACAAATATTTGGTTTCATTCAATTTTTTTCTTGGGTAGACATATACATTTTTCTTCTTTGTTCTCCTCTGAACCCATCCCTCCAGTGGAGTTCTTCCAAAACCAACTCTCAGTTGCAAATTTATCTTCTTTTGTATTTTTCCAAGCTGTGCATTTTTAAAAAGTGACTTTGTTCAAAAAGAAAAAGAATCAACACCTACTGTGTCCTTTGCAAGTGTGGATAAGGTCAAGTAATTTGGTGTCTTTATATATGTTTTATAAAACAAATACTTCTGTTCAGAAGTCAAACAGCTTTTTTTTCTGTTTGTTTTATTCTCCAAAGATATATGTATCTCTTTTTACCTAAAAACCCCACACCTAAGAGTGCTTCTTTTTCCTCCTTGGGGGATTGCTATGTTTTATTATAGTCAACAAACAACAAAGTTCTATATAATTTTGGGGAGCTCAAAAATATACTCTTATGAGGCTGGTTTTGTTTCTGTTAACTGAGGCTGGTCATGTTTCTTTTAACTGAGGGGAAATAGCCTTTTAAAAGCTCAAATACTACAATAAATAATCACATTATATGTAAACACTTGCTGTCTGTATTGGCTGGCTGTAACATGGAGTAATATAGTTACAGGATCTGACAAAGGAAATAATGATGCACAACGTGGAGTTCATCCTCATAACCTCCCATGTGGGAGGTTATAATTACATGAAAAGAAAACTATTTGATATAACTCACTTTGTATTTAGGAGGTCATGAGCATCTCTTGCTAATAGGCAAAGCTCAACACGAAATAGGTGAGCAAATAGAAACACTTCAAAGTTCCATTTCTATACTGCTTCTCTTATATTGTAATAAATTATTTTCAGAGTCTTATATAGAATAAACTTGTATAGGACTACCTTTTTTATTTAAATGCAGTAATTTCCTAGTGTCATTTGCCATCAAGTTTAACTCTATTGGACTCAAACATTCAGCTGTAAAATAAGTACAGCCAAGTCTACATTTGTGTGCTAAGTTTAGAATTTAACTCTATAGCAATGAATGATTCTTGGAAAACCAAAGATGAGAATTTTTACTGTTAGTGAAAAATTTTGGCAGTCAGTTGTTAGTATGGATTGTTACATTTGTGAGAAATTAGAATGAAACTGGTAGACTGAAACATCAAGCTGAGACGTAACGAAAATCTGAGGTTATTATTATGACTCAAAGAATTGTAAATATTGACCCAACAATGACTTTTAACCAATGGGTTTATCAAGACATTGTATCCATTAGTATTTAATTAGTAAAAAATATCAACAGAAATAAGAAAACCAGTATTTAATTCTTGAAGGTGTAGCATCAGAAATTATTTACAAAGATTACTTGTTAGTAACTTTTTTTAACATGATATTGGTAGCATGACTGAAAGAAAGTCTTATAAAGATCTGCTTTAAGGTGTTAAAATATGATACTGGATAATTTTAAAAGGCAAACTGTACAGTATTAGGAACAAAAACAAAAAAAAAACCAAAAAAAACAGGGTCTTAAAGAAATGAATGAGAATTTGCACATTGGTGGCTCATTTCTCACAAAAGAGAACACGAAAAATTCCTAGTTAGGAGAATGCCAGCTCTTTAAATATTCAGGAGCATCTCACAGTAGCTTATAGTACCAGGTTCATTCACTAGAAAGGTTAATTCCATTTTATCATCTTTGAAAAGCTGTGCCACAAAAGCAGAAATGTGACTCACAATAGTCCAACACATTTTAAGACGTCGGGATTTTTTTGCTGTTCCTGTCCTTGCATTATTATAAATTTTCTATGATTCCTTTAAGCCATATGTTACCCTGAAAATGGTAACATATGCAAGTTTCAAAATTAACAGCATGCAGCTTTGTAACAATTAACCATCTGCTTATAGGGCTGGTAGGAACTGAAAGCATCTCCATGGAAGTCAGGAAAATATTAGAAGAGCATACCTACCAAGCCTTAGTCATGAGTTACCCTACACTGTAATCTGTAGTCCCCTGACAGCAGTGAGAGGCAAAACTGCACCAAAGCTGCAAACTGAATTCTTCCTAAACATTTGTCTTAACAGACTTCTAGTGACAGATTAAACAGGTCCAGGAGCAGATGTCACACAAAAGAAGTGGATTAAAGACAAGCACAAGGGGATAGAGTTGGTAAAGAACAAAAATTTCCTGAGTCTGGCACTGGTATTAATTTGGTCATAGCTTCATCTGGGTGTGGACACATGAAAAAGGATAACTACACATCATCCCCTGTAACCATAGTCCCTTCATCTGTTCCTACAATGTATTTATGTGGTACAACAAAAAGACCTGGGGAGTTTAGGCCATCTTATCTTTGTTAGTAGGACAAATATAGACTTCATATTGTTATAGTGATGTGTGTAAAAAGAGAGCTTAAAAACTCCTGATGTGGCCCTACCTCATGGCCATTCCTGGACAGCTGTAGACAGAAGCTGGGATTGCATTTGTGCAGACAGAGTTTACATCATCTTCCTCAGCCATAATTGAGATTGTCACAGGAAGATCTCACAGATTTATTTAAGCCATAGCTTAGCATGTGATGAAAAACCTAGGATTTTTCTGGTATGTTAGTTTAAGCACTAATATTTGATTCTAAAGAGATTTTCAGGAATCTGCCTGGCTAAAAATTCACATGAGGAAGAGTAATCAAAGATTCATTTCCTTTTCACTTTCTCCCTTCAAGAAAGAAATCCTTTTGCTAAACTGAAATAATCTCTAGACTCTCTATTGTGTTGCAGGAGAAAGCAATTCAGACCCAGGGAAGAAATTGAAGTCCGACTGGTTTCTATCTCAAAACATACAATTGATTAATGTGGAGGAAAGAGGAAATAGCATAGAAAGAACCTATTAGGAACCTGAGTCCTGGGAAAGACAGATTTTGTTTAAAAGCCCATGTTAAAATAGTTTAATTACAGGTTCAAAGTACAATATCAAGTGGGAGGTGGCGCTCCTGCCCTTGATTTTATTCTAATACCTGTCTCCTGGGTCCACTTATGATACCCCTGATTTCTGAGGAGCTAGAAAACCTGTACAGTTAACAAGAAATGAGATAGCTGCCCACAAAACAGTTCCTTACTAACAGCTCCCTAAAGAATGAGTTTGTAATTTTGCTTTCCTGAGCCAGTGTAAAACAAGTTATCACCACATCACATAGTGCAACAAAAAGGAAAACACATCATGAAAAGAAAGAAATTTCCCCAAACAATTCACCATTTTAAATGCTAGAGGATATTAAAAGTTAGGTCACTTCATCAGTCATATCTGCAGAAAATTCCCTTCCACATTATTTCCTCTACCAGTTTGATCTGTGCTTACTAATCCTAGAAACTTTACCTATTCCAGGATGAAATCCTAATCTTTATCTGATTCTTAAGAAAAATTTAGGTGACTGTATCCACCGTGCCTCTTTAGCAGATTTGGTGATTCATTTCTTTGAGAACTTGCCACCAACTGTACAAACAAAACATCTTTGCTTAAGACAAAGTGGTATTCAAGCCCTCATCAGTCATATATCTCAAATTTATATTCTGATAATAGGAAACAGGACTGGAAACTCTGCAGATGCATGAAATTTTTACCCCTGAGAAGCAAAGAAAATCTTTGTTATAAATTATGTATGTTTAATTTAACAATTTCCTTTCATAGAAAGAAAAACTTCTGCTATTCACTAATCTTGTTGCTCTGCTGGGCCCCATCAAATGTCCAGAAGAACAGCTCGATGACATTGAAAATAAGCAAAGCTTTTAATAATTCTTCCTATAAAAATGATCTCATGGAAATTTAATGGGTATACAGTGTATTTGGAAGATAAGTTCTACATCAGCATTTAAGTTTCAAAAGGGAAACAAGGCTATTATATAGCACATCAGAAGCAGTGTGAGATGAAAAGTTAAAGTTTGATCACATAGCCTTCCTTGAAAAATAAGATACAAATGTATAAAGGTTAGATGAGAGAGAAATATAGAGGTGAGTGAAAAAAGGTTAAATCAAAAGAGAATATGTTGGAACTGAATTAGTCTTTGAAAACAAGATAGTAAAATGGCATCTACTGATAGCAAGGATTTGATATCCAGTAGAAGGTATAGGGGGTTTTTCCCAATGCAGGCAATAAGTTTGTATCTCTGTTCTCCTCCTTGGAATTCACAAAAGTTTTAGTGCCTCAGCTATTTTAGAAACTTGAGCCCAGTCACAAAGATTTAGTGTTAATGAAGAGAAATCAATCAAATTGTTGAAAATCAAAAAATTATACTGAGCTAGACATGACAATTTCTGTATAATGCTCCTTTAAAAGTCATCTAGATTTTTGAAACATTTTTTTGCATAGAGCAAAGAATTAGACAGTAGTCCTAATACCTCTAATAGAAAATGTGTAGAGAAAAGTGAGACTTCTAGCTGAGTGTAGTGAAAGAAAAAAAAACTGTACGTGAAAAGAACAGTACGATACTTATTACTGCAATTGCAATGAAAAATAAAAGAGGAGGATTTGTAACCTTTTGATGAAAAGACTTGAAGGGAGTTTTAGTATTGGAAAAGACTAGTCTCAGAAAAAGAAAAATTAGTTCAACAGAGGTTCAACTGTGCTTATAAAATGGAAGCACTGTAATAATATTTTGCATATGAGGGTAATTTCAATAGTAGTCAAAATGATATCTTGGAACCAAACTTGATAAAGAACTAATGACATATGTTGTATTTAGAGATTTTATAATTCATTCTTCAAGGTTTATCACTTTTTCCGGAGCACTTCCTTCAAGTCAAAGTTCTGTCATAAAATGATCTCAGAAGAGTCTGCAGTGAGTTACATTCGATGTGAAATATTTTTCCCTATTAATGCTGGAGTCAGTGTCTAGAAGCATGTGGTCATTTTACCCACATCTCAGCATCCATCTGAGTGGAACATCAGCACAATAAAATTCTTGCAGTTACTGAGACATAAAGTACCAAAAATGAATTTAGTTATGTGCAATATATGTTGATATATTCAAATATCCATTGATCAAAGCATTGCAAGAGTCCATTTTTGATTGGACATGCTAGACTGATTGCTAAAAATGACAGATGGAGTTACTGAACTGAAAAGGGGGAAAAGAGCATAATACACTCTGTACATATTTTAAGAAGCAAGACAATAAAACAAGTGAAAAAAGTTAACTAAGTTTTCTAAATCAGGAGAAGTTCATCCACTCACTATTCAATCATTTATAGTTATAAATAAGGCAAATAATTTCTATTTCTTCTAAATTCCAGAGGAAAAAAATATTATCTTCATACCAACAGAAAGTCTGTAGACATTTCAAACAATAAAATTCTGCATATCTTGAGAATATTATACACTTTTTCGACAAAAACCATTTGCATATTCAATTAGCAATGCTTTTAGTATTAATTGTCTTTTTTTTGAAAGGAACTATTAAGACTTTGAAGCTGTTGTGTATTCAGTCATCCTGCACAGTGACTCTATTGTACCCACCTTAGGAACTGCATCAATGCATTTCACAAGTTTTTAGGGACTTATCTCATTTTGGACCAGCTATGGAGCTCTGTCATGATGCTGATATTTTGTTCAAAGATCACCCATCCATCATCAGTAAATAATGTAAAGATTAGTGATTAGTATAAAATGGCAAATAACAAAGAGCAAAGCTGAAAACAAGCCAATGTGTCTTGAGCTTTGCAAGAATGAGCAGAAGACTCAGGACTAGACAGCTTTGGATCTTCTTTAAGCCTCTGAACACAGCTGAACTGACAGCCATGTGGTGAGATCTGGATGTAGATATCAGACAGAAAGTTTTATTTCTGAATAAGTAGAAGTCAAAATCTATCATTCAATTTGACATACTTCTATCTGTTCTCAAGCAGTCAGTAAGTCTTTAATCAAGAGAAAACAAGCGGGCAGGAATTTCACTAGTTTAATGAATTGTGTGTTTCCTCCACTCTCTTTCATGCTTACAGTATGGTAATAAGGTACAAAACAGTAATGTTGGAGAGACCTCTAGGAGCTCATTTGGTACCTCTTGTGACAGCTGTTCCTTTGTGTTTCCTGACACATATTTCTCTGGTGCAATAGAGCCACCACTGACATAGGGCCACCATAGCCTCCCTTCGTTTCCTATTCCAGGACTTCACTGTCCTTACCATTAGGCAGTTTCACTGACATATCTTCTGGATTTTCCTTGCTCCAATTTTAATTCTTTGCCTGCCCACTGCGTGAAAGCAATACAGACTGCTCTCCTGGCTTTGCAGAAGTCTATTTTGTGAGCAAGAACTGTTGTTATGTCCCTTAGTCTTTTCTTCCTTAAGCTAAATTTTGCAGATCTCTTCTTCTGTGTATGTCATGTTTTCTGGACCTCTGACTATTCTCACTTCTGTCTACTAGTCCCTGTCCAGTCAACCTCTCCCTTCCCCCTTGACTCCTTTTCCCTTTTTCTGCCTTTGCTGGTTGCTGGTTTTGAATTTTAGTTGGTAATGAAGCATGCAAGCGTTGAAACAGAAACAGTCACTATGCACCTCTTAGAAGCTCTGTGTGTTTGTTTTTTTCAGGGCACTGGTGACTCAAATTTCAATTGTGGTTCCCCTGACTCTTCCAGTTTTTCTGGAAGCAAGTTCCCTGTCTTGTATTTGTGCTTTGCATTCATCACTACTCAGCAATGTGTAGGATTGTCATGTTATTTTATGTTTTTCTGCAGCTTAATTTGTAGTGAACTTTTAAATCAATTAAGTTATAGGATATGTGCATGTGGTAGCTAACATAGTGAATGTGTGAAAGAAAATTTTCAAAGCATTGAGCTTTTCTGTGCACCAGAATTAAAATTATATTGTGCTGGGGCTCAATGCACAAAAGCAAGTCCTCAGTTTCAGAGGCCTGGGAATTATTAGAGAGATTTTAGCGTTTTCTTGATGCTCCTGTTATTAAAAGTTATTAAAAGTAATTGGGGACATAATAAGTCATAATACTTACTACAGAGCTATCATTTATTGATTTTCAGTTCTTTCTGGGCAGCTTTGTGAAACAAGGAATTAGAATGAACTCCTTGGAGTGCAAACATTTCTCTCCTCTGTCACAAAAGTGCTCTAGATCATCATTGAGCTGGGCTGGTGGAGGTGTGGTGGGACGAGTTTTCAGAAAATTGTTTTACCCTTCTGTTATTCATGCTGAACATTGTAACTGAAATGCCTTTCACTGTGCTGTCAGACTGACACTGCCAGAATAGGAAGACAGACAGATGCTATTACACAGTGAGGAATTACCAACAGGAAAGACATTTCTTGTCCAATAAAATAGACCAAATGTTAGCTGGTAAAGGGAAATAATTCAAAAATGTGCATAAGCTAAAAAGGTAAGTGCCTGCATACACATATGGTTCTGCATACATAGCTGTATATGCATATGCATGTATACAGGGTACCTGTATATATTTTCCTATAAATATGCATACATACCTACACATATGACATGTTGGAATCCATTAAGATAGCAGGGATCCATTCTGGATCCTTGTTTTGTCTGCCTTGTTTCTGAACGTGGTAATATTCCATACATAAATTTAAAGAGACATGGAGTTTCTATTGATATGGAATTACTTCATTTGGGCTTTGATTGCTTTGCCATCTTATAAGATAAGTAGAGAATTATGACAATTTGGCACTCCCTTGTGCTATATACCACCTTTCTCCTTTTTGTCATCTCTCTCCAACTAAAAAATTCATTGCTTTACAGAAGAAAAAAAAAAAAAAAACAGAGGTAAACATGAGGTAAGGCAGATAAAAGGTAGTAGAAAATAAAATTTATCTGGAAGTTGGATGCAGAATTCATAAAGAAAATAAGCATTTATTTGACAAAGGTTTGAAGGAATGTTCAGTCATCAGAGAGAACTTCCTAGCCATCAGTCTATTCCCTAAAACACCTAGAGCCACATGTCCAAATCTGTTCATTTGCTTCAAGGTTGGTCTATGCTCATTATAACACTCTTCACATTTGAATCCTAGCAATTGGTGACAACTGTAAAAACAATAACTTTTATGAATCTTGAAGAGTAGTGACCAAAGCATGGTGGATATAGGACAATAATTGCCCAGCAAACATTAATTGAATAGTGTTCCATGTATCAATTGTCAGTTAAGTATCACCCAAGTTACAATATTTTTATTCATTATATATTCAAATGCATATTTTCATGTCTCCCTCATTGTGTCCCTTAATTAATTTTTTTTCTACTGTTTTTATAAATAACAGTGTAGTGCTTTAACTGTTAGATTTTGCCAATTCACTGGACACGAATTGTAGAGAAAATTGTATATATTACATTGCATCTTTATTCTGCATAGTAGCATAGAGGAGAAAATATTGTCTCCTGCAAAGATATTGATCTTTTTTTATCACCTACCTCGATTGCTTCAGTGATGCGGAGATATGTTCAGTCAGGTGTCAGAAACACCCCATAATTCACTGTGCAGGTATTTGTGTCATCTTCCTTGTAGCATAGAGGGAACTAGTGCCTCATCTGAAATGTCTTGAAATTCCATTTGTAGAAAACCCATTGTGAATGGCTGGCTGTAGGGATTGCAGAGGAAAAGAATTCTGACCCCTTTAATGAAAGACATAAGTTGTGCATCTGTGTGTTCTGCCTCTGCCATTTCTCCAAAAAGAAGATATTGATATTGCCTGCCATGTTTTCTTCCCACAATGGCAAGTTTTTGTTCCATTTCTGACTAAAGTGACAGTGTTAATTTTGAGATCACCTCTACAACAAAAGTACATGCTATATTGAAAGAATAGGGCAAAGACCAAATTTCCTTACTTCCTGTTTACAGGGTTCTGAGAAAATACTACATCACAAAAATCTGAGCATTTCTTTAAAAATTATGAGCTCACAAAACCAAAATATCACATTATAATATTCTAGTAGATAATTATTGTTTGGCATCTTGTCAATGATAGAGTTACTACACCATAGCATCTTCCTAGAAAGGTGTTGACTTAAATAGTCCTCTCATTCTTTTCATTATGTTGTCAGTCAAAATTTTAAATAAACCTCTGGCATGCTTCTGGAAAAATAGACATGAGCTTTGATTATACTTTTTCTCTTAGATCATTTGTTTGCAGTAAGCAATGACACTGTCTGTTTCTGATGAAGGAATAGAGTTCTGGAAACTTGGCAAAGAGTAGGTTTGTAGCTGTTTCACAGTCATTAATATCAGATCTGTGCAGTACTGGATGAGCCAGAAATGTATATTTCATCTAGTTCAGGCAGGTGAACATCACTGAATCTCATTTGAATTTTTTGAAGATGATGCTAATACAGCTAACAGTTTCATGTGCTTAGGCTGGGTTGATCTCTCCTGCAGAAGAACAGATGTCAAATGGTACTTCAGCTGGCACAGAGCTGGAGTTGCATAGACAGGCAATACTGGATGTGGGACAAAGCCTGCCTAGACTAAGTTAATCCATCATTGTCTTTGGACAATTTGGACTGGTGTCCTGGTTTCAGCTTGAATACAGTTCTTTTTCCGAGTAGCTGGTACAGTACTGTGGTTTGGATTTAGTATGAGAATAATGATAACTCAGTTGCTGCTAGGTACTGCTTACCCTAAGTCAAGGACTTTTCCATTTCCCATGCTCTGCCAGGGAGCAGGTGCACAAGAAGCTGGGTGGGAGAAAGCCCAGAACAGCTGACCCAAATTGGCCAAAGGGATTTTCCATGCCATAGAACATCATGCTCAGTATAGAAGCTGGGGGAGTTGGCTGGGAGATGCCAATTGCTACTTGGGGGCAGGCTGGGCGCTGGTGAGTGGATGATGAGCAATTATACTGTACATCACTCATTTCTTTTGGGTTTTATTCCTCCCTTTTTATGACATTATTACTATTACTGTTGTTGGTGTTTTTATTATTTCCATTATTGGACTGTTCTTATCTCAACCTATAGGTTTTAACTTCTTTTCTCCATACTTCTCCCATCCCACTGGAGATGGGGTGTGTGTGAACAAGCATCTGTGTGGCACTTAGTTGACAGCTGTGGTCGAACCACAGCAACTGGCAGAGTGAGTTCATGTCAAATCTGTACCTTTTCCATCACACATTTGCACTATTTCTGCTCTGGTACTAGGACTCATAAAGCTACTCTTACCATATGATAGACCTGACCAGTTTGAAATGGATTATATAAAAATGACAAATAAAATTATTCTTGATGAGTTTGGTTTCCAGCTCATTCACAGTTATTTCCTCTTCATACCTTATCACAGGATAGCACACAGATAAGAGTGCATTCTGCTTCATACACAACTCCAAATATCTTAAGAGTATGTGATTCACAACTGGAGACCTCAACACTGAACTAGACTGCTGGAGCAATGGGTTATTTATTGGGAATAAATGAAAAAATTGGCATTATAATGCAAAACTACTTTTAGTTGCTTCACTCCATGCCCATCCTTTAGTCTGTTTCCCTTTCTGAAATAAATATGTCCAGTTTGAAGCCAGGATTTCCCTGGTAGTAGTTTGTTCAGATCATCCATCAGTAAAACAGACTCACAGCTGCCAGTTCTGTTAGGTCAGATTGTACAATACCTCTATATTTCCAGAGACTGACAGAGTTTAAGACTTGAAGAAGAGGCAGCAGCTGGTCATTGCTGATAAGACTCAGTGAACACAGTAAGTCATATATAAAGTATACACTTGATACAGAATGTGCAATCAATTTTACAAGTTGCTCATTAACAGGTCCACAGCTTGCAGATCCTGCTGGATTTCACCCAGTAAGTCCACACAATACAGCGGGGTTTAGCGCTTCTTTCTGATCAACAAAATTGTGGTTTTTTCCAGTTTCTCACTAAAGGTTTATCACTATCTACAAAGTAGCAGTGTGTTGTGCACAGTTGGTCCAAAATTCTAAGCCTTCTCTCAAATTGCATCGTTGTTCTGGAATGGGATATGATGTAGGCTAACTATAGTGTAAACAGCAATTCTATGCATACTACTACAGGTGCATCTAATTCAGAGATCATCCTGTGTGTCCCCCAAAGGCTTTTAAAAACAATTTCAGTGGGCACTTCTTAGACTTTTAGTGTAAATGGAGAATTAAAAGTAGGTCTATCTGAGTTCATATTAATGGAAATACTTCAAAACCTTGATAACTTGAATCACACAATAAACTTAGTTAAGCCATTCACTTGTAGGAAAAAGATATTGGAAAAAGATACTCAACATAACATTCAGATTTACATTTACCTTTTAATCTAATCTGATTTATAGGGTTAGTTTTCCAAAAAGAATACGTCAATAGTCAAAAGAGCAGTAAAATATGAGAAAATATTGCATGGGAAAACCTAGGACTCTTCAAACATGAATGAATCTGTCAGATCAGTTGTAAGTATCTTTAAACAAAAAAAAAAGGAAATCTCATACCAGGCTCTCTTGCCTGAAAACCTTCAATCTTTTGGTCTATGAGGTGAACAGAAAACTGTCTGAACAGCCAGACTCAGAGAGTCGTGGCCAGTGGTTCAGAGTCCACTGCTGTTCCTCAGGGACTAGCATTAAAGCTAATGCTAATTAATGTTTACGTCGAAAATGGTGGGACAGAATGAACTCTCAGCTATTTCACAGGTAATACCAGAGTGGTCAGTATGATAGACTGTCACCCAGAGGAAGCTTTACGTGCTGTACAAGTGGTCTGGCAGGATCCTTACGTAGTTTAATAATCCAGTTTTGGACTCCCAACTGGAGGCAGTCCAATGGTAGGGCCATGAAAATGGTTTGGAGAGTGGAGAAGATAATATAAAATATAGAAACTGAGAAAGTTGGGCTTGTTCAGGCTAGAGAATGGAAAGCTAAGGAGACATCTAAATGCTGTCTTTCATTACTTAAGGGGTGGTTTTACAGAAGTCAGGGACAGACTTTTCTCTAAGGTGGTCAATGGAATAAAAGGTACAACAGAGGAAATTCCAACTAATCTAAAGGAAAAAATACTTTACTGTGAGAGTAGTGATCCACTGCAGCAAGCTGCCCAGAAGGGCTGTGAAATCCCAAACTCTGGAGATTTTTCAGGTCTGGAAGTGCTCTGATTCAAGCCTGAAGTTAGCACTACTTTGAGCAGATGTTTGGAGTAAATGATTTCTGAATGTCCCTTCCATTCTACATCGTTCTGTTTCTTTGAGACTAATGCAGGAAGCCAATTTTGACCAGGCATTGAAGGGCAGATGAAACCTTATCAGACTGAGGAGAGTGCTTTGTGGATCTGCATGGCTTGGCAATGCCACGTGTTGTAGAAGCATCACTGGACAGTGATAAAACTATGGTAGTGAAATATGAGAGAAAAAAGAGCCTCTCAGAGGCAGAACTTCAGTAATGTGGCACGGCATGAAAATAGCAACCCTAAGCTCCACTTTCACAACTAAACAAGAATCCAGGGCTGTTTGCAGAGAAATGATGGGGTATCCATCTTATTAATTATATAGCCAAGTACAAGTGGAAAATCAGTCATGTTCTGCATCACTAAATATTCCAAGTAGTTTTCAAGGGTAGCAAATAACTTTTATTTGAAAAGTAGCTTATAAAGCCAGAAGGGATTTTTAAAATTTATTCTGACCTCCACTTTAAAGCATGCATGGCATTTTCTCTTTATATAGAACATATGTTTTAGAAAAGATCTTATTTTTCACTATACAAATTTTTAGTCGTAAAGAATCTAACATAACTCTCAGCAAATTGTGCAAAAGGTTAATGAACTTCACTGAACTTTATTTCTAGCTTAAAAATGCCTCGCTTCATCTTCTACTGTGGGTTATTTTATGCTTTGCCTGCTAAGTGAGACATTTCATAACAACTCCTGCAACTTCTGCTTTCCCTCCAGGTATTTAGAGAGCGTAACCAAGTTTGCTGTTTACTATTTTACTCCAGTGTTTTCAAACTCATATACCAAACATCACTTCTATAGCTGGCAGCGCTCTGGGCTTTGTGGAACCTGTTCACTGAGGGAGAGACTTTGTGTGATTCAGCAAGACAGCCCTCTTGCAAAGTGCTTGTGACTCACAAGTCAAGAAGAGCTCCGCATGATAAAGATTCAGGCCCTTTAAAATGATCAGTCTAAAACAGCTTTTTCAGTCCATTATTTTGAATCTTTCTCCATGTTTTCTTCATGGCAAAAAGGGACGTGCATGCTGTTTCACTGACACTCTGTTGTGGTTTAGGAATGGCATTCCCCAATTTAGCGTTCCCACTGAAACTCCAAACCAGGCACCGCTCATTCACTTTACCCTCCCCCTCCCTCTAAAGCAGGAGAGGAGAACTGGAGGTACAATAGGTAAAGATCACAGGCTAAGATAAAAACAATTTCCTGGAAACAGCAATGAGATAAGAAAACAAGCCATAACAACTGCAATATCAATAACAAAGTGTACAAGAGAGGCAAACAATTCACATGTGATTGCTTCGAACCGGCACTATCCAACCACTTCCTCAGCTCGGAACCAGCATTACCCACCACTCCTTCTGCCACATTTACTCACATGGTAGGGACCCTTCCCCAACAGCCCCAGCAATGACCTGGGGTGGTATAGAACCATGTCCATGTCCCAGCCACGCTCCTTCTGGCTATTGCAAAAATCATCCCTGTCCTGGCCAGAACCAGGACACTCACATAACAGTCCAAATATATTCAAAACACTTTTTGAGACGCCGAGCCTAGGGATAGCTCAAAGGGCAGCACAGCATCTCGATGATGATAGCCCTTGGCAGGCGAGTCACAGCAGCTGGAGGGCGAGCCCCTCACTCTGTGGAGCCAGGCCCAGGCCAGGGTGGTAGTGGCGTCAGCAGAGGCGAAGAAGCAGGAGGGACTCTCCGTATGGGTTCCACAAGCAGGTTTACTCCAGGTGAAAGGCCCAGGGATGAACAGCCGGTTTTACAAGAGGGTTCCGGGGTTTTGTACTCAGGGAAAGAAAGGTGGGGACAAGGGTAACAGCCAATCAGGAAAGGTGGTAGCGGAGGGGTTAACTAGGAAGTAGCCAATGGAAATAGCTCATAGGAGGGATCACAGGGAACAGCAAATGGGGCATCAAGGAACATAGAACTTTCCAGAACTGATACATATTCAACTAAGAGGATAAATATTTATGATCTTCTACATAAAACTAGGAGGGGAGAACCGTAACCAACCAACTTATAATAAGCAAGTTAAAGAAACTGAGGATTATGGGAACTCACCATCACCACGGAGGTGATCTTAGACGTTGGTGCCTGACCTCCAGGACTCAGATGCTGTAATTCCCTCTGGGGTCATAGTGGCCACGGCCACTCACACTGCAACAACATTTCTCAGTGTAAATAGTTTCTGTATCACATGCATCAAAGCTTCTCATTAATATCAGTGTTTGAAGAAGGTATTTCCATATCAAGTCATGGTCGGAGACAATTGCCAGGTTCAGACAAAGGCCAGCAGTCACTGGGTAAACCCACAGGTTTAAGGTCAGGCTGGAAGGCAGTCCATTGGGCCTAGGTCCAAATTGGAGAGGTCCAAAGCTGCAATGCCTGCAGTGTTGCACATGAGGGAACACTCTGGAAATGAGCTCTCCAGGAAAGGGAGGGGCCCCCAATGAGGTTTCCTGGCAGAGTTTTTTGGGAGGAAGCCTCAGCTGAAGCCTCATCTAGCATTTTCTGGAGATGCTTCAGAGTCAGCTGAGGCTTTTCAAAGATCTGTCTGAGCAAGCTAGCCTTGAAGGCAGGGAGGTACACTCCTGGTCCTCACGAAAGAAAACTGTATGCTGGAGCACAAGTAGTCCAAAGAATTGACCACAGGAAATAACACTGGCATTGTTATCTTCGCCAATATGTCATTCTCTCTCTAGAGTGTGGAATTTAAACTCTGTCACACAAAGCAGGGGAAATCATTCATCATGTCAGTGCAGTAATACAGGATTTTCAAGTCAAGTTTTTCAGAAGCAAGTAAAATTGGAGTTCTCTTTCTACTCTTAATGTAGCAACTGGAACTCCATACGCTGTATCAGCCTAATTCCTCTGCCCTGTGAGTATATAATGATAGTTATGAAATGTCATTTCAACTCATAGAATAAGATATTATCATAATATCTTATTAAGTCTTCAGTAAAGTGCGTCATTAGCCAATTTCAATTTTCCCATAGAGAAATCTGAAACTGATGTGTGAGAATTAATATGCTTGAATGGACTGATGAAACAAGCTTCAGCAAGGAAGAAGATTGCCCTGAGCTCAGACTGTAGGAGGTGGTATCTTGACAATGTGAAACACATCACCTAACATTTCCATTTGTCAGTCTCCATCAATATGTGTGTGTCTGTTTTCCAGAAATCAATAGAGACCTAGTTCTTTACAGTAGCCATGAGACCCAACCTGACCTGGAAGAAAAATCATTTAGCTTAAAAATAGCAAAACACAAGCCCATTATCAAGGCTGAAAAATGATCAGCTGAAAAAGCGTTCTGATTATTTTCCCTTACTATCCCAGCACTGGGTGCAGAGAGTTTTCTCCAGAGTCAGGTGTAGATAACACAACACATATCTGAAGTCAGTTACCTCCCTTCCCTGCTTGTTTCCTTTTACACTGAAATTTGTATCCCTTTAAATAACTTCTCTGTAGCAACATCATCATTGCTAATGTCTTATATAATTTCTAAAATCTGCGTGTACTAAGTATATCCTCTAAAAGGTTATTCATACACTCGTATGAATTTTAATAGGAGGATGTAATAGTCTGTAATAATTTACAGGATTACAGGACTTTAAACAGCAAAAGCATTTTGAAATCAAACTGTTTGGACTGTAGAAACATGAAAACATGAAAATGCATTCTGAGAGGGCTTCTTTGGGAATGTTATTCTTTACCATCTCTCATTTCTGTATCAAATGCCCTTCCTTAACAGATGGCTTGGGTTTGGACCTCCAGCTTTAATGTTTGTTGGTCCCAGAATGATGTTTTTTGTGTAGTGTAGCTTCCTTTATTTCAATTTGGATATGCTTGATAGTCAGCCTGTTGTACACCTCAGTGCTGAAGCTCATTGCGTCATTTTTTACTCATTTGAAATCCATTGCTATTTTATGGAACACAGTGCATTGCAAGTCATGGTAATACCTGTTTGGGTCGTTATTAGTTCCAAAGGGTGGGATACCCTCCAAACTTGGAATTATGGGCAGTTTGGGAAAGGTATTGCTACCGTGCAAACAGGCTAATATCTATGTTGATATATTAGTGTTACTTCTGGCTTCAAAACTGTCCATGCACACTGTGTAATTGGAAGAAAAAAAAAAAGACAAATTTTCTTAGACTGAATATCAGTATTATTATCAAGAATTCTTGGTTTTCAATACAGCAGTGGAGGAACAATGAAACAGAAGAAGTAAAGCTGAATGTTTTGAGGTTCCTCAAGGGTCAGTAGGGAAAGAAAATCAACAGCAGCAGCAGTCTCACCAACGAAAGAAAACTCTTGTGCTTCCCAAAACCAATTTCCAAGAGTGCCACAGTCCACTGTCTGTATGAACTGCCAGATATTAAGTTCTCATGGATGGAGAGAAGCCTGAAGTCCTTCTGCCTCTTATAATGGCTTTTTTCTTTCAACTTAAACTATTGCTTGGGGGCAGGGAGCAACATTTCAAAAGGAGAAATGCTTGCGAGAGGTATAGGACCTCTAAGACCATTTGGAGAAAAAGCTTGCATCAGGTCTGCTAATATTGAGTGTAGTTTAATTTACCTTGGGATCTTGTTAGTTTTAGTTCATTTGTTAGTAAAATGATGGCATCGGCTCTTAGGGAGTTGTCATATTTAGTTCCATGTAGTCTGTTATTACTGCAAATCAGATAAAATGGAGCAGCAGATATTTTGGGCTGGATGATGTAGGTGCACATAAGAGTGTGCATTTTCTTCTCTGTATAGGTTAAAGGCACTCGTATGTGGGTGTTAGAAGCAAGATCCCAAGAATTATTTAGCAATTTTGAGATTATTTAATGAATGTTGTGATTGTCTTCATTATATATGAACAGCAAGGGAATTAATCTGAGAATAAGATCATGAATACAATTCTGTGATATCACTATCATTGACATAATATTTTACAGAACTTACTTTTGCTTTTGCCCTGTTGCCACATAATGTATCGAATGCTTGCTTAAATGATCCTCTTTTTGCACTCAATCTGATCAAATAATTTCTGTTTGATTTTACGCTCCCTATAAAACACACTGCTTATAAGAGTAGCCATTTTTATGCTAATAACCACAATTTATGAAGTTCTCCCAATGGTACTCTGACATAAAATGAGGCTGTGGCTACAGAAAGCTTCAAAAGGCATCCCCTCACTGTTGAAATATCATTGGTGAGTTTCTAGGCTTTTTTATGTCCTTTTTAAGAAGTTAAATAAACCAGGGTCTTTAGCTGTATTAACCTGCAGAACTTCAATGCTAATGGCTGCATGAACGTGTGTATGCTGTTTACCCATCCATCAAGTTTGGGTAGAGATAATTTTATCAACTGATCACAAAAACCACAGCAAAATCACGGAATCCTCTGACTTACTGTTAGTATGTTCTTCACACGACCATTGCATGGACATGTGCATTTTGTCATGATCTGGCTGGGCAAACCCCAGGGTGAGTTACAAGCTTGTTGTGAGACCTTCTCAGCTTTGCTGTTGCTGGCACCTCTTCTACCTCGGGTAGTCCTAGCTGTGAAAAGTCTATCCCAACTGCAGTCACACTTTCTAACTGTGATTTTCCTGTAGGCCCTCCTCACAAAGTGCCATAAGCCCATTCCTTCAGAACACATAGTAAAAATTATAATTAGCTGGTTTTTATTGAATATTTATGTCTGTAAGTGTTCTTTTTATCCCTCAAATGACTTTTAAATTTTGAAAGTACTTATTTTTTCTTTTCCCCTTAGCACTACCTTAAGCTAAGACATTATTCTTAGGCCTTAAATGATCCAGTGAATTTACAGTACACAATTAATTGCAACAGTAGCAAGTTCAGCATATCATGCTGTTAAGGATAGCAGGGACTGTAGTGATTTTATAATGCATTCACTTTAAATCTCAGCAAATAGTGGCATACAAGGACATCTGACAGCTGCTTTCCCCAGCTAAATCTCACCACTGAGACTTGATTCCAAGCAAAATAACAAGTCAGGCTTGGTTAGTAGTGCTGCAGCTTGGAATATGAGTTTTGACAAGGGAAAAAATCATTTGTACTGTACTAGCTTTTCATGAGCTGGGCCAAGGAGTAAATCTCTCCAATCGTAAAATAAAGCTGTCAGACAGCTTTTTCATAAGATGCCATTGGACATCAATATGACAGTTCTCCCTCCTGATCTTTTTTATAGGTTGCTAATTCTGAAAGAAAAGTCATCTTTGCCTACATATTTGTGGATTCAGACACTGACATTTTAGAGGCAGGTATACTAGAACAAAAATACAGGCTCAATAAACAGGAGTACCCCTACAGCCTTACTGAAAAGATGCTTTAGCTAAATATCTATTATCTAGGAAAAGATTTCTGCTTTATATTTTGAGATTGATATATATATGTATGAAATAAGTTCTCTGAAAAATTAACAAGCGAATACACAGACACATGAGAATACTTTGACGAGCTGAAGAACAACGCAATGGCCATCAGCCTGGGGCATGGGCATCATTGAGGCAGCAATTTGTTTCTCAAGCACTTGAATATGTTCCCTTCTCTGTCTTTACTGGACATATATGAGAAAATTTGGGCTCTTCTCTGGCCACTTTTTATGCACCAAAACTTAATTGAAGCTCAGGAAGAATGGTGAGGACTGATTGCAGGGGTCTTCTCTTCCAGGAAAAGTGGGAAAGCCAAAGCTCCTGGCTGGACATATGAACATCTCATTTTAGTTCCTGATACTGAAGGTCATGGAAGTTCTTCTAGTTTGGGTTATGGAGATGGTTATCCTTACCTCCACTTTAAAATGCATTACTTTATGGCTGTGGAGGAAAAGGAGACAGCAATTAAAACTTAACATGCTCTTAAGAAAACAGTAAATAGAGTGTGTTGTATTAACATTTACTGACATTTTTATGCTTTTCACAAGTATTTTCCAATATTTATCTTCATTTTCTATTAAAATCTTCAGAATATTTTCCATTCATAGACTACCCTTGAGGTATGGCATAATTCTGAATATCTTACAAAGGAAAAAAACCCACTTCTTTCTAAGGACTGTTGCATTAAAATGCTTTGGCCATGAATTCAGACATCAAATCACATCAATTCTTCTATTAACAACCAAAGCATGTTTCAGAGTTCTCTTTCAGGGCAGCCTTTAAATCTTATATTTTCAAGCAGTTTGAATAGTCTTTGCAAATAAATAGTACTGTCAAATAGACCAAGCACTTTAGTGAGCTTATAAGGAAAACAAATGTTTGAGACTAGTCTTAGTAAAAGAAAAAGAAATAATTTGACACTAGCACTGTGAAAAAAGAACTAAGTCAGATGTGAGTACCTACAAAATTTAAATTATCATAAATAGCAAACTAAACTTTTCAGGTTATACTTCCATTAAATACACAGGCAGCTATAAATTAGATGTTCCTAGTTTTCTGAAGTGGCCAAGGGTACTTTTAGTTTCTTTTCCATCTATTTTCTGCCCCAAGTTTCCAATGTGCTCAAATGTCTCATTTGTGTTGCTATTAGGGTTTGACTAATCTCAACTGTTAGTCATAAGAATGGCGACCACTGATGCAAACTGTATTCACAAATAGTAAGCACTCCTTATACTTTCCCCAAATGCATTGCAAAGAATGATTTATCAGTTCACAGAATGAGAGTAACAACAAAATAATTGACTTAGCTTGCAATTGTCATATTGAATTTGTGTATATGTTGCACAGCACATTAGTGAGCAAGAAGTGTTACTGGAAGAAATGGAAAATCGGAAAAATATTAATTAAAAGGAAAACAATCTCAACACAACCACATATAGATATTATACAAGAACTCTCCTTTTATTTTAGAAGGTTCACTCATGCACAAGTATTGTCATTGAAAAGTGGAAATGTGACCTGCCAGACTCTTCTCTGAGTTCTGTTTTCTCAGTTTCAAATAATTCGGCCTTCTGGGTGATCCCTGAAACAGGCAGAACCTGCTCATAATCCACCTGAGTTGCAGGCAGGAGCAGAATCTCTCACAGTTTAGCATCTTCAGTCAGCAGTGTCCACTCTTGCCATGAAACTCCTCAGCTGCTGGGTGTTCAGTCTAGGGGGGCACTTCCCGAGACATAAGACAGGGGCAGCAAACCAGCAAAGTGTCTACTCAGCTTCATGTTGGTCCCAAGCATTAACAAAATAATAAAGAGGAGGAAAAATCAAACCAGCACAAAATAAACTAGGGCAGCAAAGCCTGCCCAGATTTGACACCACTGGCTTTAAGAATCCTAAATTGGAACACGTAGATGTACTTGATGCATGAGGGACATTAAACCATGTTTCCTTATTCTTTTTCCAAATACTAAATCTTCAAAAGCTCAGATAAATGGCTCACAATGTTCCTTAAGAAGATTTGACCTGAGTGGAATAGATACTGCTATGGTGTGAAGAAAAAAAGCTGGCAATAAGAAGCACGGTGAAAGCTGTGAAGCACACAGCCATATTAGCATGCTGAACTTTTCAAACAGTGACAAAATTATTCTTTCAGTGTCTGTTTCTTCACTGCAATAGCAGATAGAATTTCTGCACAGGTGTTAATGAACCATGACCTTAAATCAAGTTGCCCTTGTGAGTCTAAATGTACTGTTTTATAGTGTAGCTGAATGCAAATGCATGTTTAAAGAAAGTATTTAATCCAGAAATAGAGGAATTTTACCTGGCTTTCCACATGTGCAGATTGATTTTTTTTTTTTTTTTAAGTTTTGTCTATTATTTAGTCATCAGATATTACCCCTGGGAAATAGCTTTCATTTCTACCTATGATTAATTCAGGTGTCCAAAACTGCAGTACGTTTTGGAAAGATATCTTTGGGCCTAGTCTGCCAATAACAACAACTGGGTAATTAATTCAAGATGTTCCATTAAAAAAAGAAGTAAAAGACTGAACAAGAGAATATTTTCTGAAGATAAAAACAGTTATACAAGTTCTGTAATTGTTGTTGACAGTCCTTAGTATTTAATGGGGATCTGTAATATTAATGGAAACTGGAAAGGACCCATTTAAAATAAAACATTTAAAAGTTCAATTCAAAGCTATCCACTCCTGTAAAGGAACACCTAATTGCTTCCAGGGAACAGCTAAATGGAGTTATTAAAGTTAGACAGGGTCCCCAGTAAGTAATTTTCACTGGTCTTGTTTTTCAGAGGTTCTGAGCCATTGACTTCCATTTGAAAGTATTCCTAGCCTTTCTTTATAAACCATTTCCTTTGGTTTTAAGGACTATATAAAGGTCAGGAAAATTTCCAGAGCAAATGGAACAGAAGCATTTAGCTTCTCCAGGTATTTTACAAATAAATACAGTCATCAGCATTCTGAGGGCTGTATTTTGAATGGAGCCTTTGAATGCAGAGTGCTTTGGAGCATCTGTCCACTTAATTTAGTTCCCTGAATTCTCTCAGTATTGCTGCTTCAGTTACTAGTACTGAACACCTAGAAATAAAAGCCCTAAAATGCTAAAAGTAGCAGCATTTTAATTAATCAGTTGCATTTAAAAATAGTAAAACCAATTGTTTATATTAAATGCTCACTAGAATATAAAGTGTACTTTCAAAAGTTTTACATTTTGACACTGTTCAGCTGTATTAGAAATAAATATATTATTGACTATTAAGAGTTCTGTTCATACTACATTAACTTTTGTTGGATATGGTTTTATATTAAATGAAATGGTTCACACAAAGATACATTTATGAGATGAAAAAGGAATCACTTTTTTATGACATTCTGTGAGAATACAAAGAAGTGATCTGTGAGAATACAGAAAACTTTCCTTAATCTTTACTTTTTCTTGAATATTCTGTACAGGAGAACTTGATAGAAAACATTGATACCAGATTCTTTACACACTTTCACCTAGTAACTGCAAATCTGGGCATTTAAATAAGAACCCATATTTTGCAATAATTTTAACCAAAGCCCATTACTGCAAAGGCACTGCAACCACTGTTAAATGTATTACATGTAAATGTTAAAGGCTTTTGAGTGTGTGTGTGTGTGTGTGTGTGTGACAGGAGAGAGAGAGATTCAAATTTCTATGAATATGATTTGAGTCTGATTTTGTAGCCGTGCTCATATGTCTGCATGCCCCAATCATATTGGCCATTTTGTCCTTAGAATACTGTTCTTTTCTGTGGGGTTATAGGATCTCCTAAAAACTGGATATCTTTATCCATTCTATTGGTATCCACATCTTACTCTGATATCATTGCTTTCCTGCTAAGTACACAAAACCTTGCAAGGGGCTTCTCTTCAAGAAGGGTGTTGGAAAGGCATCCTGATCATAACTCAGTATGGACAAACCTGAACACTTCCCACAGCATCCCTCAAAGGGGAGCTGGTTTGTACCCAAAAAGCAGTTCTGCATCAAGGCTTTATTCTAATCAAAATCCCATGGCAGGCGGAGAATCTCTTTCCTCCTCCATCATCTCATGATGCTATTTGTCCACAAAAGCTTGGGGGGAAAAAAACCACTCAGTTGATGACAACAACTCAAAAGCTACCCATGGCTCAAAATTTTTATATGAGGTAAGAAAAGGTAATTTAAAAACCAGAAGAAATATCTTCTGGTATTGCTTCTCATTGTAAAACATTTGAAAACTACTTTTTTGTCCTTAAACTGAATTTATATACTGTTAATTCCATAAGACCAACACTATTGATAGTTTAGCAAAATAATAATTTTTGGTAAAATAGTCTGATACTTAAAATTACATCCATTAATGATCAGTCTTCACACTGGACTGCACTGCTCCATCTACTTGGATTAGCCTTTTCCGAAACCTTCCAAAGCAGAAAAAAAAAGCAAAGGTCTCTGGAGTAGAAAGATTTACATTCTCAAAAGGAGGCTATAGACGTATAAAAGAGCATGAATTGAGAGAGGGGAACAGGGGTCCTATTTCTAATTTTTTTTTCCTGGATGATACATCCTTCTCCTTTCTAGCCTTTCTTTTCTGTTGTTTTTTTAATCTCTCCATTTGCAGGGTTTTACTCTTTGTCAGTCATAGCAGTGTCTGCAATATTACTGCATAGCATTCCCAATTTGAAGCATATGAACTTTAGCCAAAATGCTGCTCATCTTTTTCTTGGCTGATATGAGGCAGGAAGACTGAAAAGGGTTGTTTCCATTTGATTTGACTGGCACAGAGCAGATGGGACATAACTGTGTCTCCACACCTTTTGCTTTTATTAACCATAGAACATAAAGGAGCTCCAGTATCTCTTATATGGCCATTGTGGTGGAGAACGATCTGGTGTGGGGCTCTTCTTATTCCTGTACCTGGGGTTATGTCCCAATGGGAAGTCTGCCCTACTGCGTGGATGCCAGCTAATCAAGATCTCCTCTGTTACAAGCCTTAGCATAATATGCCAGGCAATCGGAGTCTTGGGTGGTGTTCACAAGGCAGTGCTGTGATTGTTGCTTGTGGGGATGTCTAGGAGAATATGTGCTGAATGCAAAACCCTTAAAATCATATATTATGTTCTTGACCTTTCTGGAAATTTTAAACACGCACATTAGTCTCTTCCTAAATGTGTGTTCCAAGGCCTGAGGGTAGGTCTTTTCTTCAGAATGAAGAAGCATGGGTCCAAATGGGGCCTAGCCAGCATATATGCACACTAAAAACAATAGATGTGAAAAACAGCTCTGCCTATGCTAGGATACGCTCATGGTTTAAAACTGTACATCAATTGTCATTTAAATGAGTTCAAACATGCCCCATTTGTGTCTGCCATAGTGGCCTGTGACAGCCATCACTGTAGTCTGTAATTCTGCCGTCACTATCGTCTGCTTTAGTCATTCTACCTGTTTCTGAATTTTTGATCCACTTTTTGACAACCCTAAGTAATTTTTTTTCCTGGTGCTTTAATTAACAGTCTTGCTTCCCAGCAAATTACTTGCTGACTGAATCATGCAATTCTTCGCTTGACAGAAAGGATGTAAACAAAGAGAATTTTGAGTAACAGTCAAAATGGCAGCATTGGTGCCACAGCATAAAAACTAACTTCAAAGATGGGATGGAAAAACCCCATAAAATAGGAGTCTCAAATATCATTAATTCTGTAGTCGGATCCTGTATTAATAAAAGCGATTCTGTCATTCTCTGTGGAAAGATAACATTTACCTTTAAATGCTTATTAAAGAATCTTTTGTAATCCAGGGCTATGTACTGTCAGAATTGCTAGATTTCATTGCTTAGGTTGGGAATGCTGCTGCAGCATTCACATGGCACATTCTTCTAACTTGCAGCACTTAGTGATAATTGAGTCACAGAAGCTAAAATGACCAATTTAGAGTCTAGAATAAAGTCACACGATTACCACGCCCATTGCATTAGCACTAGAGCTGAATGGCCGTACTGTGCAACACAGCAACATCTAATAAAAACCTTCAGCCGCCACGAATTTTTCACATTACTGTATTTTTGTTATCTTATATGATGTTTAACAATTCAAATACATCAGAGAGATGTGCATTTTGGGGTTTAGGTATTCTTTAAACATATGTTTGGTTGTTCTCTTCATCTCTGGAATTTAATTTTCTTTAGAGTTTGGTGTGAATTACTTTCAACTTCTGTCTGAAATAAGTAGCTTTATGGTCCAGATGATCAAATCTAATTGTGAAATGGCTATTTTAAGGATTATGCCTGTAGTTCTGGGGGGATGTGTGAGATGTGCAAACAGAAAATTATGGAAGTAGAATGTCTATTATGTAGGATTTTACTGGTGAAATTTATAAATAAATGAATTCCATAGCTTAATTTCATTTAACATAAAATTTCCAGCAGCAGATCAGATGAGGGAAAAGAGACATTTTAAAAAAAAAAACATGTTTATAGACTGAGGTCAGTCATTATTTTTCAATGTCAAAAATCACTAAGTACATTGATACTGATTAAGTTATTCACTTGTGTTTGATGTTAAGTTCATATTTGAGTGTCTTGCTGAAGCAGAGGAATAAAAAAATAATTTTCCAGTAAGGGCATTTTTTTCAAATTAGAAATAAGAGTGGAGGAGGGTTGATTATTTATTCATTTATTTATTTATTTACATATATGGGCTTAGTTGGTCCAAAAGGATTAGCAATAAGCTCAGAGCAGTATATGAAGATATTAAGTTGCAAACCCAATGTGAAGAAATATGATTACATCTAAGTTCAGAGCACCTCTGGTAAAGGATTACATTAAAAAAAAAATTGCTTATTTTTAAATGGTTAAGATGCTTTTGGAGTTTGATAGTATCTCTTTACGCTTTGTTTAGCACCAGCTGCAGAGAGCATGATGAACGTTTGTTTTCCAGTGAAGACAGAATAATTTTCAATTAAAAGCTGTCGTTTAAAAAAATAAATAAATAAATAAATAAATAAGAGAAAATAAACACATCTTTCTGTGCAGCATTCAAGGTCAAATATTGAAATAATCCATCTGATATCTTACTATATGGTTTGAACTGAATTGAAAGTAATTATGGAGTCTGCCCACATATTCTCATTATACAGAATACAATTAAAAAAGCTAAACGAAGAGCATATAAGATAAAAAAATAATTAATTTCAGTCATTATACATTGTGTGAATACAGAAAAGAAAATGTGTTCTGTTTACCTGGCAGAGTCTTTTGAATACCTTTAGTAATAATGAATTCATCTGTTTGCCAGCAATGTGGGATGGCTCCAGTTATGCGTTGTTAGCATTTGCATATTAAACATCTGAGCTCAGTGAATGCATTATGGAGCTCTACCTCTTCGATGCATCATAACCTTGCATTTTCATTCCTTGCAGAAGGGAATCCATATACCTGGTGGGTTGGAAAAGCCAATGAGAAGCACTACTATTGGGGCGGATCAGGACCTGGCATTCAAAAATGTGCCTGCGGCATCGAGCGCAACTGTACTGATCCCAAGTACTACTGCAACTGTGATGCTGATTATAAGCAATGGTGAGTGCTTTACAAGAAGGAAGGAAGAGAATGACCAAATCTCTTAACTTATACAACACCGCCATGACTTTGAATATACTTTTTTTCTATATTTCCTTTCTTATCAAAGAACAAAGGCAAAAATATTATATTTGTGATCCCTCCTGCAACATGTCGACCCATGCTTTGATTTCCACTTTATTCATGGTATCTGTGACTGTCAAATATAAGGATTATATTTACGTTTTCAAGCCCACTGAGCTATGGAAAAGAATGCTAAAATTGCAAAAGCAAATCCTCATAGGAAAGGCCAGCATTTTGGCCACCTACGCAACTTTGTCTCCATCAGATCCAGTTATATTGCAATACAGAATTAATTTTATCTCTGCAACGTCATGTTTTTTCCCAGAATTTCTCCTTTTTAGAGTATTGCTGCTGCATTTGAATGTGAGTGATATGTATTGAAATCACTCATCTAGTGCCTCCAATTCTCATTATCCATCTTTCATGAGAAAAATATGTTAAGAACTAGACTCCACACTTATTATGGAACAAGGCTTTGTATTTCAGAGGAAGCTACTGGGCTTTGCATGAGATAATTAATTAGGCAGAAAAAATAAATAAACTCGCATCTCTGATATTCCCCACAAACATGAACAGAGTGTGTAAAGCTCATCATCATTTCAAGTGAGACCCTCTCTGTGGTCTTACAGCACTTTCTTTGTGAACCTTAATCATTTCTGTCTCTTTTGTCATGACAGGCAGGATTATATTTTACATGGTATACAATGTTCAGTGACATATTGAAACCATACTTTTATGAACAGTTCTCCCATTAACAGCAACCCATGGGTAGTTGAGTCAATAATGGCTCATAAACCATTTGGGGTTAATTGAGAAATTCTACAGCTATTAATGAATGTAGAGCTACAGAACTGTAGTGGTATGTCAGAGGCTAAAAAAGAAAGAAAAAAAAAAAGAGTAGGAAGAATCACAGAACCACAGAATCACAGAATATTTGTGGATGAAAGGGACCTCAGAGTTCTTCTAGTTCAACCCATCTGTCCAAGGGGGGTCACCTAGAAACAGTTGCCCAGGACATTGTCTCAGCAGTTTTTTAGTATATCCAAGGATGGAGATTCTGCAGCTTCCCTGTGTGCATTGTCTCTGGTCCTGGCACTGGGCACCAATGGAAAGAATCTGACTCCATCCTCTTTGCACCCTCCCATTAGGTATTTTTAGACATTGATGAGATCCCTGGGAACCTTCTCCTCTCCAGGCTGAACAGTCCCAGCTGCCTCAGCTTCTTTTCGTAGGAAAGATGCCCCAGTCCCTCTATCATCTTAGTGGCTCTTCATTGGACTCCACCCAGTAATTCCATCCCTCTCTTGTACTGGAGACCTCAGAACTGGACCTAACACTCCAAATGTGGCCTCACTAGTGCAGAGCAGAGGAGAAGGATGGCCTCCCTCGACCTGCTGGCCATACTTTGCCTAATGCACCCCAGGATAGCATTGGCCTGCTTGGCCTCAAGTGCACATTGCTGGCTCATATTCAGCTTGGTGTCCACTGGAACTCTCAGAGCCTTTTCTGCCAAGTTACTTCCCAGCTGGGTGGCTCCCAGCATACACTGGTTTCCCTAGGTGCAAGGCTTTACACTCCTCACTGTTGAACTTCATGATATTTCTGTGAACCCACTTCTCCAGCTTATGAGGATCACTCCAGGTAGCAGCAGGACCCTGTTTGCTGTGATCTGCAAAATGAAGTATGAAAAATACAAAAATAGAATAATAAAGGAAACATTCCAGGCCCTGCAAAAATTGTAGATTAGGATGTGGAAAATCAAATATTGCCACAGACATTGCTACCCTCAGCTTTGACATTGTTAGGCTGGTATGCTGTTAGCTATGATAATGGATGGACTATGGTACACCACAGACACAGAGGAGTCAGTTTTAGAGACAAGGCAATCACACATGCTGCCAAACTTCAGAGAGAGAATTATACAGAGAGAATGAGGAATATAAAGTCCGATGACTCCAACGCAATCATAGGCACTAGAGCAGTATGGCAGAAGGGAGGTAAGTTTGATTCTGTGTCAAAACAGTAACAATAAAAGGAAGATATTGTAATAATAATTACAATAATGGTAGAATTAGGAGCACTTACAGTTTTCATTGCCTGAGCCACTGGATGCCTATCCATGAATAATAGGGGTCTGTACCATATGTTAACTGTTCTCTTTTACACCAAGGGAAATGTGTGGAGAAAATGGCACTGGCTTTTGATCTCTTCTTGAAGATCCTCTAAGAGTCACAGATGATAATTTGATAAGCAGCATGCACTCAATAATCTTTTTCTGTAACCTCTGTGCCCCCTATATACACTGAGATTATGTGGATTCTACTAATAAATAGATTCATATGGTTATTAGATTTAGATCTAAAATAGGCTTGTTGTCATAAAAGATACACAACTGTTTACTCAGAACTTCATACAGGAATATATTTTTACAGCATTTCTGTAGATAAGTATCAGAATTTTTTCAGGACAACTACTATTTATTACAGGACGTTTTATGAAAAGCAATTCAACCATTGGATATTATATTTTAAGCTGTGACGTGTGTAAATCACAGGAAGAAATGAAAGCTTTATTATAGTCTTTAAGGACATTTTGTTCAAGATTCATTTTTTCAGTTTGGTTTTGGCAGAATCCAGTCCTTTCCATAGTCATACCTTTTGGGCTTGGGAGTTATTTGGTTAAGAATTTTATCTAGCCAGGTTCATCAATACCTAAAAAGCAAGTGAGCTCCAGAGGATAGGAGACCTTGATGACTTCAGTCATCGGAGGCAGAATTCAACTGAGGCCTCCAACACATTTGTGCTCAATTCTGGTGACAGCAAAACAGCTCCTGGTTTGGACCACAGAATATGCAAGAGTTTATGATGAGCAGACAAGTCTCAGTTCATATATTAACAAAGCAGCTTGCCACCATAGCTAACCAGCACAACTTATTTTAGGAGAATTTACAGTCCCCTAAAACAGAAGGGCTGAGTAAACGCCAAACTGTGGCTGAGAGTCCAGGTGGGACTTTTGCAGTAATTGCATATCTTGTCCACAGCTGGGAACACTGCATTTGGTTGTGGTATGATGCAGTCCACACCTTAATTGTATCTCTCCTGATGGGGGAGACTTTTTAGAGTCTTTGCCAGGAGTCAGAGATGAATGGAGCTTTTGGCTTTCTCTTTCTTCTGTAGTTGTTTATTAAGTCTCATCAGAAAAGTACAAGCCACTGACGTGACCCAGACATAGCATGAGCAGACAATGCACCAAAGGCTGAATTATCAAGATCGCACAGCCTTTTTAAAGGTAAATTACCCAATGAAAACTTAAAAAGCAGGATATTTTCACTTTTCTACCAATGTCTAATAAATCATCTAGTCATGCAGGCAGGAACTGCGGAATTCTCTATCCAATCATCCCGGACCACTTCTACTGCAGAATATGGAGTAGATGAAGAAGAAGAAGAAGGTCTGGAGAACAAAAACAATCCTCCATTTTGATGTTTTTTGCTTTTATCTACTTACTATACTAATAAACCCAAAAACTCTAAATTTTTCACCCTGTGACAATCTATCACCTAGTTCACACCATTGTACATTCTAATTCTTCCCAGAGGGTAGGCAATTTTCTCTATGGATGAAAGTCAAAAACAGTGTTATCCAGGAGGGTAGAACCCTTCCAAACAGGCAGAGAAATATTCTCTGTATTCTGGGTTCCCACAGTGGTACACCCACAATGATGTTCTGCTCCTGCCAGGCAGTGTGGGAAAAACTGTTTTGGGGTTTTTTGGGTGGTTGCAGGGGTGAGATACAGTGGGGAGAAGGCAGTAGCCAGAGCAATAACTATATTAGAAAATGTAAGGAAGTAAAATAGGAAAAGAAGACTCTAGAAATTGTGAGAGTGAAAGGTGAAGAAGAAGAAGAGCAAGATTCAGGAAAGAGATTTTTAGAGGAAATTGGGGAGCCACTGAAGAATGGGTCAGACTGAATCAGAATGATGTAGTGTAAGTAGAATTTTTATTGTAGAAGTTAGAAACTGTGTTAGAAATGAAGAAAGAAATTACAGTTTGATGAATGATTTCATAGCAAAAGCAGGAGAATGCTTCCTTGGAGAACTGGATTCTAACCCTGCCTCTGGAACCACATTCCTGCATGATGCTTCCTCAGTTTCATAAACCATATCTTCCCAGAACAGTCATTAGTCTGATCCTAATTTTCTGGGTATCTAATGGAAACCCAGAAGTCCACTTTGTGAAAATACCAACTGCACAACTGCAACCAGAATAAGGGATCACTCTCTGAATGTATCTAATGCAGTCATTCAAAGAAAAAAAAAACAAAACAGTCTTTAGGCATCTCATATTGAGCACTAAGTGTGAGTGTTTTCAACAGTAACATCTTTCGGCCTCAACATCCAATCTGTAGAATGCAAATTATGGCAGATACTCCCTCCTGGAGGTATTGCAAAGATAGGTAGATTTATGAAGCAATCATCTGCTGTACTAATGAGCACTATAAAAAATCCAATGAGGAAACGCAGTCTTTATAGAAAGATTTGAAGTAACACATTAGATATAAAATGGGATCCACATATTGAAGCATGAGAGTAAATTTGGAGAGTGGGCAATGATACACTAAATGAGTATTTTCTTCATCCTATACTGAATTATGCTGACCCCCTCCAGAATAAATAATAATCAGTGACCAGTCAAGGATTGTGGTGGTAGACACAGGGGACTAATTTAAGCTCTTTAAGCAGTCTGAAATGCTTTTTTTTCCAAAATTTTGTGTTTGGTTTTTGCTTTTTTTTTTTTAAACCAAGTATGTGAGTAATTCTGTGTAAGTACGGAACCAACTGTGTTAATTGTGGACTTACTTACAATATAACTTTTCCCAGGGATTACTGTATACCATGGGCTTGGTAAACCTTACATCTGAATGGTTTTTCTACTGATTTTTAAAATTTCACATTACACCTTGTCTATCTGAATATAATTGTTATAGAACTATTCAGCATGTGCCTAATGTGTTGATTATCATGTCTGAATGGTAGATAAGCCAAATGGTAGGTATTGGCAGGGAATATGAAATATGGAATTCAGATTTATGTGTATTTGGACAGTCTAAAACACAACCTGATTCTTAACAGAACTCAAGCTGTTGCTTCAATGTAAATATTAGGTAATCGTGTTTGTCATGATAAAGAAACAAAAACACAGGTGGAAGAGCTTCACCCACAGTAATCTCACTGAAATGATCCTTAGTCCCAAATTATCCATGATTTGTGACCAAAATGAAATTAATTCAGAATTAAATGGATCAGATTATATAAAAAAGGTTAGTTTTCCATGCTAATAAAGATAATTTTTAAAAGTGAGTGTGGTTGACATTTAAAGTCAGATTGCCTCAATCTTGAGAGAATAAAGGTAGCTGTTATAAGTAGCAAGAAGTTTTCTGGGTTGCTGTTAAACAAAATTACAATCAAATTTTTAACATTAGGTAAAATGTAAGACTTTTTGAAAAACGATCTTATTTGAATAAAAACATTATTATTACAAATTAGGCAGCTCTGTTACAAAAATGACTAGCATTGTAGAGATAGGCATACTGCACTAATTAAGTAACAAATGTAAAGCTCTGCAAAGAAATTTTGATTCCTACTCTCATTTGACCCTAGAGTCAGTTAAACACTCAGATTGGCCAAAGTTTCTACACCACAGGCTGCTTGCTTTTTATTACACAACAGCTGCAATAAGTCAGAAGACTCATAATACGATGCTGTTCAAGGATTTACTCAGAAAAGGTGACATAAGAAGGTTTTTCATTTAGTACTTCCTGATGTGGATGCACCAGGTTACAAAGTCAGTCATGGACTTCATTGCTGACTACTAGTGTGGTGGCTAATCTTTCAAGAACTATTTGGTGATGATCAAAAGAGTTTGAGCAGTATTTGCTGGTAAAAGTGCTTTGGACAAATAGAGAAAATCAGTGGAGGGAGCCTTATTTATAATCTCACATTTTGGACGTTCAAGTTTTTTTCTCCAGAGCCTGCCAAATTGCTTTATTTTTGTGAGGTGTTTTACAGAACACTCTGCAGGATGCATCCCTCTTCCCTTCACAACTCTTCTCCTACAAAGGGAGTTTCAAAAGAAAGTTTCAAGTCATGGGGAAAAATGACTAAACAGAGCTCAGAATGACATGAGTTTTTTGAGTGACAGGTGGATGTTGAAATGCCGGCCTGAAGCTGTGGCATTGACAGGTAGGTCATTTGTAGCCAGATTTAACAGGATATTAAAGTCTCCTGGACCTATAGGAAGACATCAAGGCTTAAGTTTAGTATGTAATAATTACCATCAAAATCATTGATATTTCAGTTCCTGGCTCCCTTAGGCACTTTTGAAAATCCTTCTGTCCTTTAAACCTTGTGCACTCTCAGTAACAGAATTGCTGATGCAGAGAGAGCTGGATAGTTAGAAGACACTGGCTTCTCCTGTCCTTCATTACAAGCTGCTAACAATGTCTTTGGATGTTTTTTTTTTCCATTACTTTCCCAGCTAGGCAGCAACTGGAGTTTCCACAGAGGTGTTGCATGATCAGAAGTGACTAGGCTACACATTCTCTGTGAAAAACAAAAACCAAAACCAAACTGAGAACTTGTCATTGGCTAAATTTGTGGCTAAATTTTGTTTAAATTTAATTACTATTTCTAGCATTATGTAAAGAAATCTTAAATAGGTAAAAGGGATAAAATTTGAATATACCTAAAAGAACTTGAGGGACCATAAAAGTAATCTTGAGAAACATGCGTGAGTAGAAACATCCTATAGAGAGATATACACATACAAACAAAAAATTTCCAATAAAACTAGATAGATCAGAAAATTATCTAGTGAGATTTGTGATGTGCTGCTGTTTTGCTTCACATCTTTATCAGATAATGAATCACAATTTCCTAGAAATTGCGAAAACTGTAGAATTAGGCCACTCCACTTTGAAAACTGTAATTCAACATTTTTGCAGGACTTAAAGGCCAGCTTTGAAATGACAGACAAGAAAACACTATTAGTAATTTTGTGCAGTAATTACATCTCCTTAGTCAAATAAAAGTTGAAATATCAAAACTTATTTTTTAGTTATGCTTAAGGAATGAATTCGTTTGGTTGACGAAGGCAGGGAAACTTAGCCGACAAATTGCACTCCTTCAGATGGTTGTTTTCCTTGTACTCTTAGAAATTCAGACAGGCTTTTGTAGATTTTTTAGGGTTACCTTGCAGAGTTCCTTTGTACATTGACATTGACACCTAATGTTAATATATTTCCAGTCAATCAAAATTTAGCACTTTGACAGTATGTAATGGCACAGAATAAAATTTGCATAAAGAGAGACACTAAAGACAGAAAGTCAAGCATTCAAACCTTAGGAAATATTAGATTTAATACAGCTGGTAGTACTTTTTTCCACATGAGTGATAGATTTGAGTTGGAACTTTCACCAACAGGCAAGCAGATAGCCAGAAGCCATGAAGTTCATTCCTTCTAGTTACAATTTGACCATTAAAACTACTCCAATAGGGAAAGGGTCAAGTGACTGGCTATTAAATAGGCTGCTGTCTGTCCTGTGTTTCTCAGCTGTACTCATCAGATGTAGCTGGTGTGCAATATTGAAACAGAGTTTGCATGCTGAAAAATGTGAAATCTTCCTTAAATGCATTCCGTCCTCTTGTTTTTATAACTTGTTCAATGTTTTTGTTTATAGAAACTGTATGTACCTTGTGTTTGTCCATTATGCATTCCTGTTCTTTATTTCTTCCACAAGAAAAGGCTGAATGATTTTGTTACTGAAAACAACAGATTAAAAGTTTGAGAGATGGAAATTTTGAAATGGAACACTTGGCCATGCTACAGATGTGCTGAGTAGCAGCTTTCAAATTCTCCTTTACTTGTGCCTTAGTACCACCACAGGACTTTAGCCAAAATCCAGGGTTTTATTAAGCAAGGCTGTCTACAAACAAAAAAAGACTGTTTTTTTCCTCAGTGCTGTGCATTCACTACCATAAATGTGTATGTAAGACTGATTTGAGTGATTTAAAATTCAATCCAAGGGCAGATGAAGGGCATAGCATCTCTTGCACAGTAAGTTTTCAGGCTATTGCTTTTATGTGGACTTTGAAGGACAATACCTGCTGTCTGGAGTTGCCCCTAATGCTTGTGTTGTATTTCTAATGAGCTGGCAGCTCTAGTCCAGGATCCAGACAAACATAGGGTCATATAGATTGCTCTTTCTCTTTTAGAGATGTTCCGCGCAAGTACTGACAACAGCCATGGTATGTAGCTCACAGGAACTGACAGATTTCCAGCCCGAACCAATACAGATTAAGGGGTTTAGAAGTTTCAAGGTTCAATGAATCATGAAACTTTCCCATTTTACTTGTGTTTTCTCTGTTTTCTCTTCTGTATTATTCACCTTCAGGACTTGATTCAGGCCTTGTTTATAGAAAGCTGATCCTCCTTGGACTTCAGCTATCATGCTACTCACTGGGAGTAAAGAAAACATTTCCCTTAAGGCTTGTGGCTAACGGCAGTGAACAGACATGTGAGGAACAAAGTCTTAACTTTCTCCAAATCTGAAAACACGGGAAAATGCGGGCAAAATAACTCTTTGGCAACCTGCCTTTTCTTTGTTAAAATACCCCTTCTTACTCAGTGTTATGTATGCAATCCTGTGTACTTATTGTGCAGTTACAATGATTTTTCTTCCTGCAATCAATACAAAACTAAGAATGAGGAAACAGGATTCTGTAATGCCTCATACATCATGAGCAGAGTCTTTTACCTTGCTGTAAATGTGAAAATGGTCAAGCTCTAACAACCTCTTAAGGATGAGGATGATTCCCATTTGACTTCAGATTCATTCATTTCTCAGTGCTAGCAATAATGAATGAACTTAAAGGGGAGAGTGATGACAGGACGTTATCCTTGTGTTCTCTAATTGGGAGACAAAAAGTGAGTGTTCATCCTGCTGACAACCTCACTTCTGAGTGCTGCTGTTCAGGTTTTCCTGACTTCAGTTCCAACTAGTCACAGACAGATGGTGTCATCCAGGTCTTTTAAAGTTAGAGAATCATTCAACAGTGGCACTGAAAAAAAATCTATCACAATTAGGTATTTGTAATTATTACTCTCTGGCATATTCTTGCTGTTATTAGAAGTGTCCTATCTTTCTCAGGATAGTCTAAGAAATTTCTGAGAGGTTTATGGATTAGCAGGTGAAAAGGCAGATACGTGACTTTTAATTTTACCATGCAGATGATCTGAATATAATTCCCAGCACATTTGTATTCTTTTCGTTATTAAACTTCATGATTAGTGTGAGTGACAAATAAAGTGAGCAAGAACAAATATGTCAACTATATTTTGCATAGAAAGATGCAGACTTTTTAGTCTGAATGAAAAGCTTGTAGTCTTAGCTTTAAAGCAAATGACCTTACTGACACAGCTTGTCAGGTAAGGGCAGAGTACATTGAGCACTGTGCACTGCAGAACTTTCAGCTGCCTATTACTTTCTCCTCTTCTACCTTTTATTTATGGGCTAACTTAAAGACTAATGACTCTGCCCTCAGTGCCATGCCATGAAGATGAAATCACCCCAATGCTGACCAGCCTGATGTCTTTCACTCAGTACCTGGCTCTGCTTAAGTCTTGAAGAGAAGTATTTTCTTCTTAAATTGTAGGACTTCCCTGACTTTTTTATTTCTGAATCAGTGCAGTCAGATGTAAAGACATATGAAATATATGACAACCTGTGTTATAGGGTAGATGAAGCCTGCAGCACATGCTTGGCTGTTATTACTATTAGCAGTCATATTTTAGCTGAAACAATCACAAGGGAGTCCATCAAGCTGAAGGTGTTAAGCCTGCAGTGTAAACAAAAGATATATCTGTTTTCACTGTTTGTTCTTTGGTGTACCAGGAGATATATATAGATACATAGATATAAGGAGAAGAATGGAAATAGTCATATGGGGGGGAGAGTGAGGGGTCTTGGGGAAGAGAGAACTCAAGAAGCCCTTAAGGTACATCATTTGTATCAGGTCTCAGACTTGTTTGGAATATAGTCTTCAGAGTAATTGATCAAAACATCCTGTCAGTTCATCACTGAGGTAGTTGCTAAACCTCAACATTTGAAGGAAGAATTTTTCCTTGTCTTTTTCTCATTTTGCCCAGCAGATTCTTACCACTGCAAAAGGCCTGATAAAGAAACAGAAAAATAGGCAAGACTCACCTGCAGCATTGTGTTTGCCTGGGAATGATTGTTACATACATAATGTATTATTTTACTGTAAAAAGGAAGATGACTTACACTGTCTGTGAAAAACACTCAAAGCAATCATGTAACCTTTCATAAAGTGTGGAAATTGAGGAAAAAAGCAATGGTTCTGCTCACCTAGAGAAATGGGAGACTGCTTTTACTTTTTTTTTCCCCTGTAGTTAGCCTTGTAGAAAAAGCTTAAATTCTATAAATTGTTTTAATATCATGGGCTAGGTGTGGGTTTATCTTAGTTACCATTCATGTTTCCCTCCTGGATTGCCCTAAGAATTCAAAATTACTACTTGTCTGTAATTAATTATGGCTAGATATTTTGTCCCAGCTGCAACTCTCTTTGCCTCCCCCAACCCTCACCCCCCCTCCTCTATTTTTCTTTCTATTTTTCTTTCCCCTGCCTCCTGTTCACATGCAAAACACTATACTTATGATAATTGTTACATATAGGAAACACAGTCCCTGGAGATCCTGCAAAGTTTCTAAGAGCTGTCTGAGTATGCAATGGAGATGTAATAAACCAGGTCTAAGGTAATCTGTTGAATTCTTATCTCAAGTTTTTTTTCAACAGTCTTTAAATTGAAATTAAAATGCTACATGGATTCTTCACAGTACAAGTGTGTCTATATGAGCCAGTTTCCTGATGGAATTTAGATGGCTTTTTTTTTTTTCATATTTTGCTGAAAAAGAAGTGATTTACTAGGAAGAAATTATTCTATCTAAACCAATATCTCAGGACAGTTAATGATGTGTATTCCTTTATCACAATTAATATCTTTTGCTCAGCTTTTGGTCAAGTTGAAGTTGATTACAAGATTACATTAATTGTAGATTAGGGAAGCAAAATCTTCCTTGAGTTATGACTTAGGTCTGTTGTTTAAATTATGCACTTGCCTTTATGGAAGTATCTGAGTGTATATTTATTTATATAAATTAATAAAGAGAAAGCAAAGAAAAATGAAAAAACAAATTTTTGAAACATTTTCAAGCAAGCAGGTAAATATAAAATTAATAAACTAAAATCTGCTGTTAGGCAATGTGATGAAAAAAATACAGTAAGTATAAAAACCTATATCTATCATGCAAAAATTTTTTCCTGCTTCTGTAAAAGCACAAATGGATTTGTAGCTATTATTTCTATGAAAGAGAAATGTTTAAAATGCTATGACTAAACATGTAATCTCATGTCTAAAACCAGTTATTTGCTAGGTATGACAAAATATGTCATAATAACATTTAATGGTCAAGAGTTCATCTGTTGAGTTAAAACATTTTGGAAAAGAGACTGAATTCAAGTATCTTATGTTAAATCTAAGATACTTATTCCTGAAACAATATTGTGTTAGAAGTGTTTAAAGGATTTCCTAGGACTCTGGAATCAAAACCAAACTCCTGATTTGCACAGAACACTTACAAATAATGCTCTTAAAACTGATCTTATGTTTTTCTGTCATTTCATTCAAGAAAAAAGACCAAAGCCCAGAAAAAGAAATTTTTAATCCCTGACATTAAAAACAGAAAAATGATATATTCCTTTAAGGACCTTTAAAAGCCAACAACATAAATAACATCAACTGATGTAAATCTCTTGAATCAAGAGAGCAGATAGGAGATGAAAAATGTGAACAGAAAGCTCAGGAAGATTGATTATTACCTTATTATTATCACTGTTATTATTAAGTGTTAAATTATATGTGATGATTGTGAAGCAGAACAAACCTAAATAATAAACAGGAAAAAATGTCATCTTCTGTTCTGAAAGATGAAAAAAAGCAAAATAATGTTTGGAATGAAGGTAGACATTGACCTGCTTAACTCTAAGATAAAGAACTGAGAAAATCATTGAAGAAACCGAGCTTGGCAGCAAAAGCTTATTAAATACTTTTCCTAAAGACAAATAATTTTGGAGACTCTTTGAGGGTGCTTAGCTCTTGCACTATACTCATCTACACTCATCAGATCATAGAGTAATTCAGCCTGGGAGTGGCCTCCTGAGATCTTGTAGTCCAACCTGATGCTCAGGGATGGTGGAATCAAACTGGCTGAGGACTGTGTCCATTTGAGGTCAGAACCTCCAAGGATGGACATCCCGGAATTCCTTTGAAGACCCTGTGCCTGAGTTTGACCACTGTCATGATGTAATGTGGTAAGGACAACAGGTACCCTTTCAAAGACTGGAACATTCGATTTAAGCCAGCTGTTGCTGAATAAATCAGGTATTTCTAACAACGTTTTGTAGAATTGGCCTTCTCTCCTGTTGCCATGGAAGAGCACTCTAGTTATAGAGAGGATGGAAAAGTCTGAAGTAAAGGCATTGAAAGTTACAGCACACTACTAGTGCATGCCTCAGATTCTTATTTCTTCTTTCATTTATAGGAAATAGGTAAGGAATAACTTTTTAGCTCTTGTATATCCAATATGCTGTCCAAGCTGAAGGGGTTAGGCTTCATAGTACTGGGATCTTCCAGGTATTTTTTACTAAAATTTGTCAAGTGATGTGCTGGTTTTGACTTATGTGCATTTCCTGAAATTTGGGATTCATTTAGTTGCAAATCATCGGATTTCATTTAGTTGCAAAATGATGCAATGATATGATTGGCTATAAAGTCCTTGTAAAATTACAGGCCTAATATTTTCAGTATTTTGAAAGAAATACTGAGAGAAGTTAAGAAAATTCTGTGATTCAAAATATGTTTATTTGTTGACATTTTTTTGCCTATCATGAGATGAAATAAATCAATAGAAAAGAAACAACTTCACAAAAAAATCCAACCAAACAAAAAACCCCTCAGTAAATAGGAAAAAGAATAGCATCTGGAAACATTTTCTTGTCTTTCTGGCAGCTGGTTTTGTTTCCTACAAAAATTCAACAGTTTTGTGGTGGATTATGAGTGGGTTCACTTTCCGTGGATAAGCAGACTGAACAAACTGCAGTTCTTAGTAAAATTCAGGGTCTGTTTCTTCTCTGACTCAATGTCAGTTTTGCTCTTGTCATCTGCAAAACATGATGAAATATATATTATAAGGAATCAATATGTAGGCAAAACATTATCTTCTTTTTGCTTTCATTATCACAGTAGTATTTCAGCTTCAGTTGCTAAATAAGTTATGTATTTTTTGAATGCATGCGCTAATCTTGTATTTTACTATGCACACTATGCTGATTCTGTCTTCTAACTGAGAGAATTTATATATGGAGCACTTATTTATAGGTGACAAACATAACAATGTGTGACTGAAATAGCTCAAGTTTGTAGGAGGAAATGGACACACTGATGATTATATCTCTAGTTATATCTTTCATTTAGTTGTACAATGAAGAAAATTGTGTACTTGGTTTTTTAGCCTACTAACTCAACCTGCCTTTACTTAACTTTCTTAACTTACTCAACTTCCTTAAGAACCTTCTAGTGATTTACTTTGAAAATTTATAGCACTTACCTCCTCATGATTCTTACCTAATTTCAGTTTCCACTTCTGATGCTTGCAAATCACTTATGACCTTGTATAAATACATAAAAATTCAGTATAAATTATATTGATACAGCTGAAGGATGTATTGGCAAACCTCCAGGTTCTGTTGCTTTGTTATCAGTGACTCCTCTATAATCTTAAACCATATTATTATTGTTTGTAAACATGGAGTTTTTTTAAAGAAAAAGATCTTTTAAAACTATTAACTCATGCCTTTCTAGAAGATTATGAAGGGGGTCAGACTAGATGATCTCTGGAGGCCCCTTCCAATCCCAACCATTCTGTGATTTAGTGATTTGTTACATAATGTGAACATAATTTCCTTGCTGGCCCGATTTCTGGTTTGCCCTTAAGGGCAGTGGAATAACCTGCTCAGGAGGAACAGGGGTATTGTTGTTACATACACACAGAACCACTTCTTGTCTTTTGCCAGAGGAAAAAAAAGATGGGAAGTTCACATGCAAGAGAACACCATTGCACAGTGCACACAAGCAGAGCAAAGATGCCAAAAGCTGGTACCAACCTGCTATCTGGGGTAAGACCTGATTTAAACAGGTGGAGAAAATGTACTACTTTACACTAGTGAACTTTTGGAACTGGCTGCCAAAGGAGGCTGTGCAAGCAGACAGGGATTCAGGAAAAGATTTAACAGAGTCATGGAAAACAGGTCTATAAATGGATGATGCAACTGTGTACTTTGTAACATTTTCAATTAACAGTGCCAATCTGGAATAGCTTTTAGATAAGAGTAGGGGGGAAGAACAGGCAAATTCTTCCTAAGCAGGCTGTTAAATTCAACACAGCAGTTTGCTCACAGCCTCTCACTGGGGTGAAAGAGAGACATGGAAAAGTCCGAAATCTTGTGGGTTGAGATAGAGGCAGTTTATCAGCTAAAGCAAAAGCTGCATGCTTGAGCAAAGCAAAGTAGGGAATGCATTCACCACTTCCCGTGGGCAAGCAGGCCTTCAGCTATCCCCAGGAAAGCAGGGCTCCATCATGTGTAAAGACTGCTTGGGAAGACAAATGCCATCACTGAATATCTCACCTTCCTCCTTCACATGATGATGTGAGAAGCAGAAAAGGCCTTGACCATGTAAGCACTGCTGATCAATAACAAAAACATCCCTATGTTGTACTGGTTTGGTCACAAATCCAAAAACAACACCACAGGAGCTACTGTAAAGAAAATTATCTCCCTCCTGGATTAAACTAGTGCAGATATGTTCAGATTCTGCAAGAGATTAGGTGAGGTGGCTGCCTGCAGTAGCAGAGAGCTGTCATCAGTGACTGCAACCTTTCTTGCATTGCCTGCATAGTCTTTGCTATAGGTAGAAATGATAGACTTCTTGGTATCCCTAAGCCCATGAGACAATAGTTATCTCATTGTTTTAAGGCAAGAAGCATCTGCAGTAAACTATGTTTAAGCTGTCAGAAAAGAAGCATCAACATTTGGCAAATTAACGTACCTATCCATTGAAATGCAGCTTAACCTTGGCAAGGCTCTCAGTGTACCCTCTGTGAATACTGTGAACCCTAGGCCTCTGGACCTATGTTACATTATATTTTAATTTCTGTCTTCACCTAATGCTGATAAAAAATGTCACACTCTGAAATACCAGAGAAGCACAACCCGATTGCTTCAGGGTCAGCTTCCCTGTAAAATCAACCCAGAATTGCTTGGAGTCCTGAAAAGCACAATTCTTATAGATAAGAGGGATGGAGAATCTTGCTCACTTCATCATCAGCCTCCTTTGTTCATGACCATATTGTTGCAGGTTGTTAGAAACATGTGGCCCAGAGCCATTTTAGTCTATGCAGTCAGGGCTGTCACAGTAGACTTGGTAGTAAAAATCTTGGGGGAGTTCATCAAGTATTGTGCTAGGAAAAGACAGGCTCAGCTCAGATGGAATTGTGTTAGGAAATGACTGGTGAATTCTGCTAAGTCTGTGCCAGTCTTTTGTCGAGAAAAAAAGTGGTGATGTGTAATGTAAGGAAAGTTGAGCTCAAAGGCTAACAGAAAGGATAATGGAAACCCATCAGAGCAATAAAGTGGAGCAGTCTGGCTAATGAATATATCACTAATCCTGTATAAGTGTGACCAACAAACCGCTAAACAAATGCTTGACATTCTACAGTCAGTGCAGACAAACAGATTTTTCTGAACAAGGGCATCTGCATTTGGCCTAATATTTAGCACAAAGTGTGGCATACCATGCCTTCCCTGTGGCTCAAATCCTAATCTCCATCACTGAGTTTTCTCATAATGCTCAGAGTAACTGCAGTGAGAGAATGTCTGTGTAGAGTCCCACATAACCCAGCTGCCTCTTGAGCTGACACAGTTGTACACATTTCAGGAATCACAATTTTTTTAGAAACTTCAGTAAGTACCTTGTGTAGTATCCTTTCTCATTTCCTCATTACTCCACTGTGTGTGGAGATATACACACACACGTACAAGAGGTAATGATATCATAAAAACACAAAGAGGTCAGGAAGAAATTAACCTACAGGTAAATTTGCATATCACTATAAACCTAGGTCATCCATCTTTTTAGCAAAAGCAGTAAAAAAGGAACTTAATTGAAATTAAATCAATTCTGAGAGATATATGTGCATGTTTACTACCGGAGGAAAGTATCCTAGTTTTGCTTGTGCTTGATAGCAAAGTGTTTACATAACAAATAAAGACCTCTGTTAATTATGCTGCACCATTGCTTTAAATGTGCTTGAATATCTTGAATGTGCTTTAAATGTGCTTGAATATCACTTTCAAATAATTATTTCTGATGAATGGGTGTATATTTAAAATATTTTGTAGTGGGATATTTAATTCTTCTTCTAACTAGAGTGCTTTCATGATAATAGACCCCACTCTCCTTCCTCAGTAGACATAGAAACATCATTCATTATGTTTATAGCTCAATTTGTAGATAATCCTTTAAGGTTTCATTTCGATATGGTGGTTTTTTAGTGACAGTTGTTACAAATTTCTTCTTCCATTTAACTTTGGCATATTTTAAGTATCTCTTTATTCCCCATTTACTCACCATTTGCAGGACCTACCTTCCATAGGTCTAACAAATGATTACAACAGCATGAAAAATTTCACAGTCCTGATGTGGAATTCATTTTTAGATTACTTTTACTGATCATTTTTCAGTTAGAAACAAGTTTTCTATCTATTAGATAAGCAGAAAGAAGAAATAATAATTTGTAGGACCAGTGATTCCAGCTTCGAACAGCAGTAGGTTAGGAAATCCTTGTCAGGAGAAAAGAGCTACAGACGTACAAGCTGTGTGCTATGTAAGAAAGACTAAATAAAACTGGTCATCTGTCCTGATGGGGTAAGTACCACTTTGAGAGAAGGGTTGCTACTGGGGATTTGCCTTCTTCCACACACTCATGAAAGTAAAATGGAAAGCAACCTTCTGGGGCTGAGACTGGAGACAAAATTAAAGTTCAATGTGAAAGTTGCCTCTAAGGACTGAAACTGGGGTCTTCTGAGGGGACACAGATTATGTGCAATACCCTTAAAATACAGTATTTAAAGAGTGTGAACCAATTATAGATATAGAAAGTAAGATGTTGTGGTTGGTACAATTAAATTTTGGGGTCAGGTAGAATGGAGAGAGCTTACTGAAAAATAGACTCAAATACCTACGTTTTCTTAAAAATCAGCACATATGTGGTAGGGGCCTTTACAGAAAGGAAATAAATAGTCAAATAGTAATGTGGAATTTTAATAATATGAGACATTGCTACTTCTCCTATATTTTGCCTCTTTATTGGCTACTTAGATAATTATTTAGAAGAGGGGTGCTGGTATGTTTTTTTGCATGTGATGTTTAGCAAGTAACTTAAATTTTCCGTCATCCAAAACGTCACCTGTGATGGTTTTCCAATCTAAGCCACTTTTGATGCAACTGGAGGCCATTTCCTCTTGTCCTCTTGTCCTGGTCCTGGGAGAAGACTCTAACCCCCACTTTTCTACAACCTCCTCTCAGGTAGCTGTAGAGAGTAATAAGGTCTCTCCTGAGCCTCCTTTTCTCCAGGCTAAATAACCCCAGATCCCTCAGCTGCTCTTCATTGGACTTGTACTGCAGACCCTCCACCTGCTTTGTTGCCCTTTTTGGTCATACTTCTCATACATATGGAGATTTTGTGAGGTTGCCTAATCAAGTGCTCTGTTCCAGGTTGTGATCAATAGAGACCTTTTCCCTAAATACTTGGTGTCAAAGCTATACAAGCAGCTCAAGACGTGACCTAAATCACAGCATCCTTATATTCCCAACGTGCCTGCCATAGATTGGTTTCAGTTTTGTATGAGGTATATGCATAGATGGGGTGTGAGGAGGAACACTGCAGCAAATGCCAGTGGAAGGGTAGGAGTAGTGGTAGATGCTTATACAAATGGGTTTTACTGACGTTTTCTGGATGCAGGAAGTACCATACTTCTTTCAGTTTTCTGGACCAAATTCAACACAAAGTTATGCACTTCAGTGCCATATTGAACTCAACCGGCATGTAGGGGCTGAAGTCAGCATTAACTATAGCCATCTGTTATTTTGTCATGCCATAGTCAATTATTTTTATTTAGCTCTTTCAGTCACACAAAATAAAACTGTCAAAGTTGTCAAGAACTCCAAGAAATTAAGCCTCTGAGCTGCTGCTCTGAGATTTTTAATATTTCTTCCAATACAGATCCTTGTGCCCTAAAAATCCTACCAGAAGTACATTTGGTCTGATAGCTTGATGGGACGTGAGCCAAAGGCTTGTGGCTAGTCAGTAGAATAGATGAAGTAAAGAATTCATCATTTATCTGCATAGACCTTGCAACTGTGCAATCAGTAGTGCAGAAAACACACATTTCGTTAGATAAGTGCTTCTACTGTCCACACAGTAAATTATTATCATCACTGTAATGCATTCAGATAGACAAAAGTGTAATTAAAATTCTTGGTGTTTTAAGTTAGGTAATTTTTAAAACAGGTGGTAATACTCAGTAGAGTCCTTCATTATTATCTTCCCTCAGAGCTAAAGTAGGTGCTGTTCCATGGAAAGGTTCGGCATCTGTGATGGGATCATGGAATAAATGTAGGTTTCTCTTAGACAAAGTGATATAGAAATCATAAATATAGATTTATATAATTAAATATCTAAATATAGATTTAATTTTCTGGGGCAAGTTGAGTAGCTGAACGGAGCATTTAATTTATTGTCCTTCAATTGATTACACTTCTTCAGAGGAGAGTTTTCTCATTTCTGTCATAAAACAAAGCAATTCAAATTTTAGGGTGACTAAAAAGCTTTTTGGACATTGTTAATTATGGGATATTGTTAATATTTTTATAAACTATTTTTTTTTAAGAATTTTCAAATTTTGAAATATTTTGAGATCAAATAATAGTGCTGATTTTAAAATGCCAAATAATTGAAATACTATAGAAAAATTATTTGAGCAAGCTGTTGCCCTTTCCAATGTCAATTTTTCCTTTGAAAATTCCCATATCATCCATTTTCAGCTCTATGTTCACAGAAGTTTCTTTTCTTGGCTTCAGCTGAATCCCAAGTAATTTTGTCTTTGTAACCAAGGTGAAAGGGACATCCCAATTTAGCATTTCTTCTAAAGGAAATGACACATAGGTTCCCTGACTTACTTAAAAAAAATTAAAATTCAGACATAAAATTGATTAAATTGTTGACAGATGCAAAGATCAATTACAGCAGGGTAGAATTCCTAGATTTCATTCTTAGAATATCTGAGTATGGAAATCAGAAAAATTAGCAATCAAGTCAGAAGAGTTGCTAGACCTCAAATGAAGAGAAGAATTTCCATTACTTCTTTGAAATAACACTAAAGAATTGAAGTTTGTAAGAGGAGCTGCTCTCCTTGAAGGGACTTTCTGTCTCCACTGGTCTTTTGGAAGGAGAATATGAGCATATACTCAGAAAAGGCTGATTTTTGCAGGAAACTGGTTCCACATTGTTCAAAAGAAAGCAGAGCCCCATTTGCTCTCTCCATTATTCACCTTTGCTGTGGTTATTCAGCTTCTCACAAACTCCTATTTGAAAGGAAAGTCAAGAAGTCCTTTCAGGCAAGAAAGTTCTGTAGAACCAGTGTCAACTTCCTCAGTCTCCTTCCTGATATATATTTTTAAATGAGACATATTTCTGACCACTTTCTCAGTGTATCTCCCCTTAAATTAATTTAATCTGATCAATGCATTCTTTTGTAATTTCTAAGCAAGGATTACTTGTGAATGCTGCACCATCAGTTTCATGTCTTTGGTATAATCAATCTTTACTAATAGAAATAAAAGTATCGATTTATGTTTGTAATTTGGGTGCTGGAATTAGATGATCTTTCATCAAATTGTTTGGACTTTCAGGAGGTGAGTGCTCTCAAAAATAAAAATATTTTATGCATGCTAGAGAAGTTTAATTGCCTTAAGATCAGTCTTAACTGTAAAAGTTCCTCCTTCTTTTGCCATTAGGAACCACGTATTTCCTAGGATCTTATCCTGTCTAATGCCAGTGTGTTAAAAAAAAACTTAAATTGAGTTATGATCATCTGTCAATTTTTATGACCCTGTACAGTAATGAGAAATTCTCCATAATACCCCTTGTCAGACAAATCAAGGGTGAGTCATTAGCTCCAACTTAACATATAAGGGCATCTGAGGTGACAAGATATGCGGGAAAGGGACAAAAGAGCCACAAGAATCCCGGAGAACAGCAAAATCCAGTGGAAATAAAAACTTTTGTCCTAGAGTATATGGTTTGCAGTTTTTAATTCCAAAGGGCAGATGGAATTCACCTGGGTACAGGGTGAATCTAAAAGCATGGCTTTTGTGGTGCACAGTATGTCTATTAAAAAGTTAGCTAAATTTTATCAAAACCTTTCAAGAGTTAGTTAGATTTGCTTTAATCCTAGTTTTTGTTTGCCCTGGTTTTAATCCTGTTAATTAGACCTTGCATATTTCCAAGTAACTCACTTCCAGATTATTACATTTGCTGCCAAAATTGCATTGTTCATTAAATTGTCTGTAATATTCATTCTTCTTAGCATTTTTAATATAAATAAAATTCTTGCCAGATATTTTTAGATGAGGGAAAATACCAGTATTTTGTATGTCTGTGCTCTTCACAATGTTTTTACAGGAATTTGTTTGCAGACTCTAACTGGACTAAACTGCTTTATACCTCCCTCAAATAGATTATGGAAATGCAGGGATTAATACAGAGGTGCTTACATAGTAAAAAGCTGGGTCTTGTGAGAGGTGGAAAGTTGTAGACGTTTGGAATGGTCATACTTTGGAGTCTGCATTCTTCAAACCACTGCTAATCACTAAATTACATATGCTTAACACTATGTTTCCAGTCCAGCAGGTGTTTTATTTATATTATCAAAATAACTTCAATTCCCCAACTCATAAAACCATATCTTTTAAAATTTATTCCATTCCTACCTGTAGTATATTCTTCATTTGTTTTACTTTGTATGGCTGGACTGATAATTAAGTGAAGTCTAACAAAATCACAGAAAATAAATTACTCCAGTAGCAGAAGTCTGGTTGTATTAAATCATTATATAAGCAAATTAATAATGATACAGAATCTTATCATTACTTTGAATATGTCATTTGCTGATACATGTATAATGCATTTCTTCTTTACATACCACAGAATGCTTATAAAGAAGAAGTAGATTATCATAATCAAAACATGATAAATCTCGCACTAATATCTGCTACTTTCATTGAAAGGCACCCTGAAGCACTTTGCAGACTGTTATATATAGGAAAAGAAATTAGGAATAGAAAATTACACTGAGATTTCATCAATATCTCCTGGTAATAATTACAGGATTTGATCAGATTCATTCATCTCCCATTTGGCTATTAATAGGAATATGACACTCTCTGAATTCAACCTTTATTCTCTTGAGGGGATTTTCTTTGGTGAGGAAAAACTTCAGAGACTTTCCCCACCCTCTTAATGTGCAAAGTCTTTAAATACCATCAGAAGCATTATCACTTGCAGGAATTGAGTGTCTGAGCTGTGATTATTTTTAAGTGTGTTGTACAAAGTCAAGCATAATAATTAGTGTTTGGTTTAAACTTTTTTGATTTTGTCAGCACTGATAGTGTGTCCAGAGGACTGCAAGTACGTTAGAAAAGCATAACAGAGCCATTCAGTCTCTGAATCTACTTGTCCTATTGGCACATGTGCGGGCCAAAAATCATCATTATCCCATTTTTGTTAAGAGTGAAAGAACTACCCAGGTTCTGCTGGTGAAAAGGCTACTCACCTCTCTCAACTCTTAGTTCAGCACTCCCAGCCCTCAATAGTTTCAGTGCAGGGGAAAATGCATTTGCTACAACGATGACACAAGTAAGTGATTACCAGAAAATAAGGCTATTTCTGAAAAGAACTCTTAACATTTAGCTTTTATTGTCATGGCAACAGCTTTAAAGTGACCATATCACTAAGCACATAAATAAGATATTAAAATGAGTAAAAAATGATCAGTAAAGAGGGTGAAAATGGTTACTACTCCTTTTTATTTCCTTCAAAGAAGGTGAAAGCTATTGGTGACAGGAAAAGTGCCACCCTTTAACATCCTTATTTGGACCTGAAATATTAGCTGGTTTTGTGAGAGGAAAGAAAGAAAGAGAAATGCCAATAGTTTTCTTTTTACTGCTCTTTGAAGAATTCTTTATTTTAAATAGATATGTCCATCTCTAAATTGCTCTTTGAAAGAGTAAAAATTTGCAGTGAAAGCCAGTCTCAGAGGAAAACCTCAGAAAGAGTAAAGTGATGACCTACATTTATCCTCTATTAGAAGGGAGTGAGTCCCATGGATGCAGTCTTTAGCAGTGATGAAGATTAGGTCTACATACCTGTCTTTGCTAGTCACTTTTTTCTTTCTTAAGTGGAAAGTCCTTTAATCTTTCCTTTCTTATGCTGCTTGTCTCCAAATTGATGAAAAGGATGTCTTTGCAAAGGGCATGGCAATCTGGGGATGAAAAGCAATATGCTACAGGCCAGCACAATGTGCAGGAGCAGCCTGCCAGGGTTCCTCCTCTCCATTTTCTTCCCTTTCTAACAATGTCCTGTAGCAACCTCACCAACAGAGCACCTGGTGTAGCTGTGTCCAGCCAGAGAGGGCTAATGATCTCAGCAACACAAAGGGTCACATAACACAAAGGCTCAAGGCAAGTTCTCTGATGGGGAAGAACACACAGATTAAGTAAAAAAGTCACTGCTATTTGATAAACTCTAGTAATTAAATCTCTAATTGCTCTCTTCATCACAGAGAACAGGCACTAGTTCCAATGAACTGTTGTTCGAAAACGTGATGGTTATTTTCTTAATTAGCTTAGTTGTGCTTCTTTTTAAAAGAGTGTTTTGCCTTCCATCTCTTCAGATGGACCAAATAAGGATGATGACTGGAGATGCTACAGGAAAACACTACTGTCCTACTGGAAGACTCTGAACATTACCACAGATCATGCAGATCCCTGCTGTGCTGCCCAGTTATTAGCAATATAATGAGTCAGATCTTGGAGTCATCCAAGTTAGAGATGAAAAAGGCTTTCATTTTCCTGAAATCATTACAAGTTCTTGGTTATAGTCATACTGTGTGGTTCAGTTAACTTTTCCAGATACTGAATTCATCCTTCATCCTAGGGTACGTTTGAACAAAGGAATTGATTTTTTAGATCAAAAAGTTCCTTACTTTAGATACTCAATTACACGGCAGGATAGAGAAGAAAAGAAAAGGCGGGGGGGGGGGGGGGTGGAACAGAGAGAAATACTTGGATTTATTCTGTTTCCTTTTTATTTCTTTTGTGCCAAAAGTATGGTCTTAACACTATATATAGGGCATTTTTTCCTTTGTGGATAATTTAGCCTTTTATGTGTTTATATCAAAAAACAAATAAAACACAAACAAAACAAAACAGAAAATACAAACCAACAAAAAAATCTACAGCCAAAAAAAAACCCACAGAGAAAACCAGCTGAGAGATAAAATACCTCATTAAATATTGCTTATTTCATTTTCTATTTGGAAGAAAGAACACTCAATGCCAATTGGTTTCAGCTGTTGAAATAATAAAGGAAAAATGTTGTAACTGGGCACAGTGATTTAGTCCAAGCATGAAGAAAGCACTAGGTTATTTGCTGCAGTTGAAATGAGGGGCTCTAAGACACGACTATAAATTGAATTTTAGTGGTCTTGCTAACTAAAATGGGGTTTGAGCTGCATGCAATTTTTGCATACCTATTCTTTTGGTGCTTAGATCAAGGAAAATAATTTCATATGTTTCACAGTTGCTTTCTTTTTGTCTCTCTGTAATTCAGGAGGAAAGACTCTGGGATGTTGTCATACAAAGAGCACCTACCAGTCAGCCAGGTGGTGGTTGGAGACCTCGACCGGCCTGGGTCTGAAGCCAAGGTGTCCGTGGGTCCCGTGCGCTGCCAAGGAGATCGTAAGTCCTCTGGTCTTCTTCCGCTTACTCCTGGGTAGAAATCCAGTTGGAAAGGGGTAACTTTGGAGGCACCCTGTGGGAACTTATGGCGGTCTGCTCAAAAGGCCTTTTGCTATGAAATCATGATGTGATTTGAGAAATTTTGACTATGACAATACACATATAATGGCTTATATTTTCATTTAAAATATCAATATTCATCTTTATTTTATGGTAAATGTGGCAACTTGGATTATTCAACTAAATTTATATAGATGAGCAGTAATACAGATTGCATAATAACATCTCTCAACATCTGTGCTGCTGTTGGGTGCTCTTGTCAGTGTCATTATCATTACTATGCTTACAGGATATAAATGGTAGCATGATGGCAAAACTTATCACTGTAATCTCTGGCTATAGGTGCATTAAGTTTGACAAGATTGTTATCAAATGTTAAGTGTATCAGGACTAGATGTTTCCACATAAAGCGTTGGGAGATTTTTGGAGTAGTCTCTGGTTTCCAGGCTGAGTGATGCTAGGAGGTGTACATCCTCCAATTTGATCATCTAGTGATAGAGTAAATCAGTGTTGTGTCAATTTCCACCTCACACACACTCAAAATTGGAATGCAGTGAGGAAAACTGTAGTCTTGCTTCAGTCTGTTTTATATTTCAGGAGGTGAAATCCACTACCAAAGGCATAGCAACTGTTTAAGGTCCTTCTAAATCACACTTCAAAAATTTAAACTCTGTGCAATTGACACACGTTTTATTTGTCCACTGTGTTTTAAGGCAGTTGTCTTACAATAGGTGCAGTAAGGAAAGGTTGTCTGATTTAGTTTAAAACAACTAATATTTGTGTGATCTATAAATAGTATAAAACCCATCCACAGTAAAGAGTACTATAACTCAGCCTATAAGACTGAGGTGATGCAGAAATATTCACATCATATATTTATTGCATTTTATTTATGGTGTTTGACCAGTCACAGGTCAGTCTGTGTTTGTTTGTGTCTCAGCTATGTTTGATAAATTTTTTTGTAATAGGCTCTTACAACTGATGACAAAAAATAACGAATAGCATTTTTCTTGCACCTATATTATTCATATCCTGAATCTGAGTGCTTCTAGAAATATCAGTCTCTAAAGTGTGAGCCATTTCTAAGTATTAGTATAAATGAAACCTCATCTGAGCAGGCAGTAGCCTTTATTAGAATGTGACTGAGTGACACAGCCTTTTGGGAAATTGAGCAGGTGTATTCCTACCATCCTGATTAATTTAATTTTCTCTACATACTTTACAGATATGATTCGTAGTTTTTAAAAAACTTTGCCTATGAATAAATTTGATTTTACTTCCATGACCATCTATTATTGTCAAAAATCTGGTATAATTTTTCTCACAGGAGATAATATAGAGCCTAGTCCTTTACAGTTAGTAAAAGCTCCTGTTTTATATTCCCAGTGCATTTACTAAGCATTCCCCTTTGTATTCTTTCTTGAACATATACAACATCTGCTGTTTCACCTTGTGGAAAACAAGGTTTCTGTTCCAGGGAAAATGCCAAAATTTTAAACTGTGCTTTTGTTCCAAATTAGAGGAAAGATCCAAAGTACTACATTTCTGGGAAAGTAATAAGAACAACAACAACAAGAAGAGCAACAAACTACAAAGCAATTCATTCTCTTTTTTTTTTTTTTTGGTGTATTGCATGCATCAAAACCAGCATTATTAGTACTAAAGATGTTGAGTGTCATCACAGGACTGTTCATGTGTTCAGTTAAATTCAGTTGCATGTGTAAATGAAATTCAGTTACAGTTATAAAGACTGGCTAAGAAATACAGATTTTTGTTTTGCTTGCAAGTAAGGTGGAAAAAGTAGGAGTGCCTAACCAGTCAAATAAAAACTTACCTATTTAGAAGAATTTCTCATTGTGGTTGCAGCCAATACTGTGACAACTTATCTCATCTTGTCCATGCCATGTGTTGTATCAACCCATAGCCTAGTGATATTTTGCAGCACATGAAGTCATGTTTTCCCATCAGAACTACAGTATAATTTGCCACACACTTCATAGCTACCTCTGTGTAATATCTAGTGACAGTGGTATGTCACCTAGGCCAACTCACATCTGCACATGAGTACAGGAGTAAGAGTACCACAGAACTGATGGCCTTTGCAGTCCTTAAAGAGACAGCTGAAAGCTTACTATCTGAGGGCAAAGAGGATTAAAGAAAGCAAAGACATTTGTTATTTCATGCAGTTCACTTCATCCCATGCTCATCAAATTCTGCAGGATCCATTAATCAGCAGAGACCATGACAATTAACTGTTCCTACACTATTGACTGACCAGAGTAAATCTGAAAATCATCCATCTCAGTGCAATTTGTTTTGACACAAACCGAGGAAGATTGCAGAATCATAACTGTTTTCCTGTTGCAAAAATAACTATTCTTCTCTCAAAAATACAGGTTTTATTTTGGTCCCACAAATGACAATTTCATTTTTCTTTTTGCCTGATTTATTACCTGTTCTCAAATAGTGGCTATTGTTGGAGATAAAGATCAGGAAACTGGTTTATTCATGATTACACATCTTTGTGTTCCAGAAGTATTTTTCTTATTTAACTGCACCTCAGAAAACTCTACTTGCATTCTGAAAAGTATTCAGCAAAAAGGGCCTTTATTACCCATCTAAAGATCTGGTTAAGCTGCCTTGTTCTACCAGAATGATGAAGACTCATCTAGTCACTGCGCCAAAAATCCCATAAATCTGGTCTGGGGCCTGGTTTGCGCCTTGGATTTAATATCCAGGATGTCTCTTTGCTATTTTAATGTTGAGGAATGCTTTCTAAATAGCTAAAGATTTTTCTAAGTGGTGATCTACCAGGAAAGCAAACTTATCCAATTTCATGGAGAACAGATGCACAAACAGGAGATGAATTTGGTGGGGGTTTTTGACACTGTATTGCAATGATTCAAAGATCAAGCAAGGGTTTTCAGCAAATGTCAGCTCTACGCAGACTTAAAGCAAAGCTGTCCTTCCTGACCACTGCGGTATGAGCGTTGTACTTACAGAATGACAGAGGCAGTTTATCAGCACATTCTCAATATCCTCTTAGCCGAACTGGAATTAAAAGTGTAAACAAAGAAAATCAGTCCTTAGATTCCACAGTAATACTGGATAAGGGAACTACTCTTGTCTTCTCTGAAGTGAAGGTGTTCTGTGCAGGATATAGAAAAAATGGGCACCATAGAACCACAAATTAATAATTTTTATTCTTCAGCTAACTTTGAGACACTGATTAATTCCTTTACAGACCTATTACAGTTTTTCTAATACTTGTGTAATAGGACCTGGGCTCCTCAGCTGCCCTGAATTTAGCCTTGGCCAACCAGTAATAGAAAGACTTTGTCCATCTCTTTATGCTATTTCACTGTAATGCAAAGGGGCACCTTGAGCCTTCTCCCTTTAGAGAAGAATGCAAGTATGTTGAGGGTTTTTTCTGTCTAAGCTCAGCCTGAGGTGGTAGATCAAAGCTTCAAAAGCAGATCTGGTAATTTCTTTTGAAACCAAACCGAATAACTTACCTTGCTATGGTGGGGCTATTGCTACAGAGATTTCATCAAAAATCATATTGAATCAAAATTACATTTCTGGCTTCTGGCACCTTCTGAAGAAATTTTTTCATTCCTCTTAGGAAAATAACGGTTTTCACAAAGCTTCTATATTTGCCACCTGCTAAGAGTATCCTTTTCCCAAGGACTTCCAAGGATTTTGATTCGAGTTTGCTCTTTATAAGCCCAGAGGGGAATAGACTGACTATTCTGCTCTAGATTTGCTTTTCTCCTTGAGTCTATTTTCCTTTTGTCCCATTTCCTCTATAGAAAAGACAGAATTTAAGGGGGAGATGTTTTTTACACAGCTCAGATTTATGTTTTTTCCATCTTCTCTGCTGTACAGGTTTTATCCTCCCAGTAAGACTTTGATTTCTGAGCCATGAATCATTTTCTTGTATATTACTTCTATTATCTGTAATCTTCAAAATGTGGAGGAGGAAGCAGCTGCATTCACTGACTGTGGTTCTTTCTAAGCTAAGTTTTCATGAAGACCAGTATCAGCAGTGTGCTTGGAGAATCTGCAGTGACAGACAAAAAATGTCGCCTTGACAGATAAGAGAAGTTCAGGAAAAAATCAAAACCCAGTTCTTCCATCAGTGCATTGATTTTGTTTGTGCACGTGTGCATATGACTGTGCATGTGTGTTCTCAGGGGAAATACACCTTGAGTTCTTTTTTTCAATGGTTTTGATCATGGCTCATCATTACTCCTTTCATGACTGATACTTTGTTTCTTTCATTCCTGAATATCACTTCTGGCTTTACTCCTTTTAGAATGTTCCAGCAGAGTTGGCTTATTTATTCAGACAGTGGAATGGCCATGCACATTTTTTGTGACTCTGGGTTTCTATTAAAACCACTCTGCATTTATCTAAACCAGACAGCCACTGTCAGGGTCAGTGCTTAGAGGCTGGTATCCTTGGTAAGGTGTGGGTTTGTATTCCTTAAGTACTTCTTATGCATCACATGTGCAGTTTGGTGACTCAGAACTGTCACTTTTAATGAAAATAAATTAACTGCTTCATGTGCATGCTAAATCCATTTTCATTACATTGCAAATTGAGGACTCTTTCAACATCTTGAACTTGTTTTTCAAGGGTACCACCTGAGTTTCAGAGAAAAAAATAGCATAGCCTTACAGTGCAGTTTCCAGTTACACATGAAACCTATGACCAAGGTCAATTCTCTAGTAGGATGTGCAGTGTGTTGACTCAGAGAGATCTGCAGTGTTGTTACTGTTTCATACATAGGTAAGGTAAACTGGAGAGTATCCCAGAAAGAAAACAACCAAACAAAAACAACCTATTTGAATTGTTGAAAGATCCAACTGGAATTGAGTCCTCTACTGGAAGTAGAAACAATTTACTCCTACTTTGTCTTAGACAACATTCCAGTTATATAGTGATTTGTCTTACAGGTTAATGGAAGTGAAAACATGGTATCAAATGAGAATTAACATCAGCGATGTCCCCTACCAAAAAAAACAAAACCTAGCCAGAGTGCTTTCAGGAAAATACAAAAAGGTTTTTTTGAAACTCCTGAAGCAATGATTCTGCCAGAGGCTTGTGTGATGGGATGACATATCTGAAATTTAGACAATTCCCTTTTGAGGTGTTAATTACTTCTCTGCCACTATGGTTAGAAAACTAATCAAAAGCTCTAGATTTTTCTACATTCCTTTTTTTTGTTTGTTTGCTTATATTGCTGGATATATCTAGCAATCCTTTTTTATATTATTTTTATTTTATAACTTTTTCTGTTATTACTAATTTCTTATGATTTCCAAATGAATTGCGATATGTTCAGTAAGGAAAATACAGATCAAAACTTGATCCATCTAAGAGTTTAAATTTTTTTCACCAGTACCTATAGGTGCCTTCAGTACACACAAAAATTTGTCTGCTGGATTTCCACATCTATTACCCCAGCATTTCTTTATGTGCTGCACTAGATGGTAAACTGTGCAGTTCAAGTGGAATACAGATTCATTCAAAATATATCAAGACATTGTGCTCACTGCTTATCACAGTCATTCCAGGGCTACCAGCAAAACAGAAGAAAAGCATCCTTTCAATAAAAGCAGCCTGCCAACCAAGAAGTACTATTTCAGACTCATTTGATTTTTTCAGTGAAAACAACAGTCTTTGGTTTGGATTTAGGTAGGGATCTACGCTTTAGTTAATCAAACTGCTGTGGTTATCCTTCATATGCAATTGCTTTCCTCAGAGGCCCAAGAGAAAAAAAATTACCCACTAGGTTATTTTTCTACAACTTTCTAAGTAAAAAAATCCATTCTTTTGAGGTTGTTTAATATCTGATTTAAATAATTTCATTTCTCATTCTTAGGACTTTCACTTTCCCTTCACCTTTAACCCTGTTTTATAACGCATAGTTAAATTTATTGTGAAGTTTAACTAGATTTTATTTTCATCTTCATGCAGAAATATTTTCTCTAGGAAGCAGTGCTTAAATGCCCTCCTGTGGAGTCTTAATAGTTCTAAGAGAAATATTTCTCACCTCCCAGGAAAACTTAGACTGTGGCCAGTTATCTCATACAAACATAGGCTATTTCTGGCCATGTAAATAAAACTTTGCCTGTCTTGAAAATAGGAGCTAGAAAATCTCCATTGTTCACATGAATTTAGAGCATTTCTCTGTCATGCTGAAATATGCAGGAAAATTAAAGGTGAACATGGGATAAAGTATGTCCTTCTCTTATGTGTGTTCTCATATCCTTCCTGAGCTGCAAAGTGCTCCAAGTGCTGGCATTCTGGCTGGTAGTTTTGTCATCCTTTTCAATTTGCAACCAATTCTCAAAAGCACTGTAATTATACTCAAAAGGGATTCTCTGATGTTGTACACCAAAAACCTTTGAATTTAATTTAGAAGTTCCTGTTATGTACATTTTCAGCAAGATAACCTCTACCTTAGATGACCCATGGGGGACAGTACCAAAATGAGAAGACCTAATGTCTCCAAAATTGCAAATCAGCCTGGAATTGTCTTTGGATTTAGGGGATGGGGAGTGGTAGGCAGTGTGAACAGCGTTTGAACATGTATGGTTAGAATTATTCAAGTTCCAAAAATATTTTCTTTCTTTGTGATAATACTTAAACCTAACTAATCATTCTAGACACCTTTCTCCTACTCCTTTGCATTTGTACAACAGGAGACATTTTGGCCTACAAATTTGGGACAAATTAGCCTCCACAGGACTGTAAGATTCTGCAAGTGCTCTTTCTACATACCACCCTGAATGTAAGGCTTCTTTTTCTATATCATCTCCAAACCCACAGGGAATTGGTGACATTAATGATTTATAAGCTCTCAATGTTTCTGCAGTACATGACCTTTACTGAGGTTTATTACACGGCCATAAAATTCTCTTTCAGTTCAAACTTTGAATACATGTGTATCCATGGAATAAAGGCTTGTAAAATGACATAGTTTTAACACAGAAAGATATTGACTCATAGGTTATATATAAATATTCTCTATTGTATCCCACTCTCTGTCAGATTTTGTTCTGTTTGCTTTCTGAAAGCAAACCTTACCCTTGAGAGCTAGTCATCTTACAGAGCAGGAAAAAGTACAGATCACACAGAGTTTAACCATTTTCCTATTGGACATGTCTTTTTATGCCAGACTGAAGCAACAGGATGCCTGCAAATAGTGCAAGAGAAAAAAGTCACGGTAGAATCAAAAATTTAATTTTGTCACATTGGGAAAAACAATGTCCCATACAGTTTGTGCCACATGAACATTAGTAACCCAAGGTAAAAAATAAAAAGGTGGACCTGATCCTGTTAGAATATACCGAGGAGAGGTCGTTTTAACCACAAGCAATGGCTCTTGATGCAGTTTGAAACCTTTTAATCCTTTTCCAGCTTTGCAAAGATCCAGTAGAGCCTGGGTGCTTTGTTCAAAAGAGTGAGATTTATGACACTTTTGCCTAGTACCTGGTAGTGTATGACAGTATTATAGATTACACCGTCATTCAGAGTGTATTTTCATTATGAATGCAACTTACGTTGCTGGAGACTTTTCCTTAAGGTCATGAAGGCAGTATGCTCTGAGGATCTGTTTTGATGGGAAATGCATTTCAGCCTGTTCGTCTTTCCTGTTTACCTTCCTTTAGTTACTTTTTCTGTGCATGCTCTACTGCCTTTGAAAGTCACACCTGTTTCATACATATGTGAATGTAGGTACAAAGAGTAACACAATTCCCCAGTTTACATCTCCACCCTTTCCAGATTCATGACAAAATGTAAATCAGACAGCAAACTTTTAAGATAGGAACAGACCTGCCTATTATTGATTAACTTTAATTCTCATATGCATTCCATTCTACCTAAATGTATATGTTGGTATAAACTACAGAGGACAGTTCATTCAAATATCAATGAACTAATAAATTTTGCTCTTTTTACATATTTGCTGAAGTAATGAAAACATATGGCAATCTATGCCCATGTTCAATTCTCCAACTGATCATAAAAACAAAAAAAAAGGTGAAATTCCATAGGGGAGTTATGAGCTTTATGTTTCAGTGATGCAGAATTCAAATGCAATTAAGAGCTAATCTTATTCAAATTCTCCTCATCATTGTGATTATATTGCAGTTAATTTTATCTTCTTTAATGCAAAAAAGAAGTATCTGAAGCATTTCATGTAAAGTATTGTCTCTAGATTCCTAGGGAATTTAAGCAAGCATCATTAGTCTGATAGATGACATACAGTAGCAGTTCATATTAAACTCAAATCCTCTTGAAGTTATGTTTTAATTATAATTTCAAACATTTTACCATCTATGTGATTGTAATGCATTTTACTATCTTACCCAAGCAAAGTAAGAAAAGCAATTGTGCAGGATACAAAATCTAAGAATGAAATTATGAGAGATTTCCCACAGTGTATAGAAAAGTGAGAAGGAGATGCCAGTAAAGCCATAAGGAATTAGGAGAACCTGTGACTAAACTGGGGATTGAGAAGTTGCTGGAATCCTGTCTATTACATGTACAAATTTGCAGCCACCTTTAAATTTCACCCTATAAGCCTGAGTTATCTTAGAAATGAGGTATAATAGGGAGGGAATTATCTATATTTATTTTTTTAGGCTGAACTCTTTCTCAATTTGATACTTTTGGCCTGTGCATTCCTGCAGTACTGACTGACATTTAAAGAGCAGAAAGAAAAGAGAAAGGCAGAAAATGATTGAAGGCAAGGTAGAGTGAGGTCAGTGTCGTTCATCACTATGTGTAAGTTATGCAAATTGAGTCTCATTTAGATGTAGATAAGTGATTGGCAGTAGGATGGAGAATAGCCAGTTATAACCTCATGGCACCCAATATCTGACACACAACATAAAGTGTCTCAGTAATGCTTAAAATGTTCAATCACCAAGATGGAAAAACTAAGAAGAAGTTGGAGACCTTTGGCACTTGTTAAACTTGCACCACTGATCTCTGTGCTGGGGAGCCACACTAACTCTAATTGTGTCTAAATACAAGCATTTACAATAGTTGAACCTTTTCTATTCAATGAGAGAATAAAAAGGATGGTCATGGATGTATTTCACAATCACAGCTGCTATTCATAATGATTTCTTATCCCACAGTCTATTCTCCCCAACCTTTGACTGTAGGACTGAATTTTGACAGCTTCAGTTCAAAAGCTTCCCATAATCAAGTCCTATTATATGGGTATATATATTATTATACACATGCTTTCCTGAATTTTTGAAGGAATGTTACCTGATCCTTCTCTCTCTCAGTGAAGCAGGTCATTCTAGATTTTCATGTAGAACTATGATGCAGTTCCCAAAGGAACTGCCTATTAACACAGAGTTGCAAAGCTGTGCATTTTTGGGAAGTGATTAGAAGTCTGAACTGTTAAAAGGGAATATAGCAATAGTTTGAGAGAAGTGGAATATATATATTAAAAATTAACCTCCTATTCCTTTTCTCTGATCTATTTTTTAACTTTTTTTCTGACCTTTGTCTTCTATGGAAAAACTTGCAAATGTGGGAGAGAAAGGGCTAGAAAACTGTAAGAGAGCTATGAAGTATTGCCTACTTACTCCCTTTTCCAGTGATAATGCTATGGATAACTTCCACTGTTAAATTTCTGAGTTTGAATATGTTGGATTCCAAATTAATGCGGCAACCTGTGAAGTGCCATAAATTAGGTATTTACAGAGCAGGTTTCAGAGGAAAGTTTTTGATTCCACTTCATTCTTCCTCTTTTCTGTGCTTAAAACTTATCTTTTGTGAGGTGCTATCTTGGTTCTTCAAGGGAAACGAAGAAGAAACTTGAAAATGCTGATAATTTTAGTCAAAGCTTTAATTTTGAATCAGCTCAGATAGAATTAAAAGGAGATGAGGGGGAAATCCTGTACCTTACAAACTAGTACCTTTTTTGTCATTAAAGCAATACAGAGCAGTTCTATCCATTTCCTGTTAGGATCTTACAGTAATCTGTACTTCAAAGGTATTAGCTAAGCTTGCAGAATCATAAAGCTTTCAACTTTACAATATTAAGCAGCAAATTCTAACATTTTTGTATGCCTATATTTCAAGTCTCATTTGTGAAGAATCAGCTCCACATCTGATTTGCTCTAATTCAGAGGAGCAATATTTTTCATGAACAACATTCAAAGAAGCAGTTATGGAAAGAGAGCCAATAGTGATTTATGGTTTCAAAAGTTTCTTTTCAGCCTGTTCTTTAGCTAATCAATTTCCAGCATGCCCACTGTATCTATATTTTGTTATTTACCCTTGGTTTCATGAACTCCTGCTGATGGAAAACTTTTGCCTTATCACTCCAAACAGTTTTGCTTTTGAAAACTGAGGAAGTAAATCAGTATAAATCAATTATTACACACAGAACATAGTTCATGTATCTTCCAGTGTTCAAGTAACTTCCATTATCATTTATTTTAGATTAGCTATGGTAAGGTTAAATTTAAAAGAGTTTATTGTTATGAACTGTTGTTGTGTCTTTGTATTTTAGATTCAGGCAGAAGTAAATTTGACCCACAGTTGGCAGGATATCTTCCAGGAAAGTTAAGATGCTCCAAAAAAGGCAGTGGAAAAGGGATTTTTCCAAGAAATACTTTAATTTCCCATTCCAAAAGAAGAGCAAATTCTCAGAAATTCTTGCTGTGTAAACTCTGAAAATATAACAGAACACATTGGTTATCAAGTTCTCATCGATGTAAGGACATCAGTGTAACCTTGACTTTCAACATTTTACAAAAGAGCCTTTTTCATCACTGTTTAACTATATTTTATAAATGAAGTTTTGAATCAAATGGCTGTTTAAAATGTCCAAATTGAAGTAAAATTTTCAAACCAACGTGCTCAGTGTACTTACATTTCATTAACAGTTTCAAGAAACTTTCCGTTTCCTTCAAAACTCTCAAAAGCTTCAGTGTTTTCCAATAATGGCAAGGTCTTGCTAGAAAACTAAACTAAATTTAATATTTCCTTCATGGGAGGGACACTCCTTCTTTCCTTTCTTTAAATGCAAAGTAACTCCTTATGCTGAGATAGAGATTTTGGAGCTTTCACTTCTGTGAAATAAAAGAAAACATTCCTGCAGTATCCTCAGTCCTGCTTAAATCGTAATGTGATTAACTGATATTTTACCCCTCCTTATTCTGAAGTTTGTCTCTCTATATCACCATGCAGAGAGAGGTTTTCCCTATTCTCTGTGAACACTGTATTTCAGGTGGCTAATCTGATTGTTCTCCAAAATATCATTAGGCAATTTTGGGATCCCATTAGGATAGCCAGTCATTAAATAAAAGTGTTATTATCATACAGTGCATTGCAGCTATCCCAGCCTCAGAAAATATGTAGTAGTCTAGGGCAAGATACAAGCAAATAAAATTAAGATGCTTAAAGCAATAGGCAATTCCTTGAGAAAATGGCAAACTAGCATCTGAAGCTGTGAATTCAAGATGTGTGTCGTTATCAGTTCAATAACAACTTCCCACGGCAACACGAAAGAAAAAGTGTTTTGTTGATTTTTTGCTTAAATCCATGAGCTGTTGTAACCCCTAAATGACAAAAATGTGTAGACTTTCATTATTGTATTTCTTTATCTTTTTAGCCCTTAATTGATAAATTTATTTCACATTGTATTGAAAATATTTTCTGAAACAAGTGATGTCTTAAGAGGCTTCCTAAAAACAGAGACTAGACAGGAGTAAGGGAATAAAGGTAGGTATTTATTTGAAAGGCCTTTAAAGGTACCCCCTGGGGAGCCAGAGGCTCTTGCCAAGATGGACCCCAAGATGTATGACAGGTCACGAGTTCTTCACACTGTTATAGGTTTGGTTCATTTGCATATCAGGGTTAATTCTCCAATTAAAGCTTCAGTTAATGATGTAATTTCCCCTCCACTTTCCCCCCTTAGAGGCTCTTTGGTTTATACTTTTGGGCCTAGGACGGTCTGGGTGTCCTTGAAGAGCAGGCCCAGAGAGGCTTTGTTATGTCTGCCTAGCACGAGAGAGCAGAAGTTACCAGGCTACAAGAAACTTCAGAGTTACACACTGAGCAGTGCAGGATTTGAAAAATATAAAAGCTAAAACCTAAGGCATCACAAGGATCGGGGATAAGCAAACCTAGTCCCCTCAGACTCTCCCCACACTTCACATACTTCAGTCCTTGCATGCTTGTTAAATATATGATACCTTGTGACCCAGGAGAAGGCCAGAGACCACAGGCTGAGTGTCTTCTTGAGTAAAGATCTGTAAGTCAGGCGTTCCCTTCTCCTGGGTTTTACGGGACAATCCTGCTAATATGATGATGTAATAATTGATGCAGTAGCTCAACCAACACCTGGAAGGTGTCTTTCCACATGTGGCAGCTCTCTTTGACTGCTACTAAGCACATAGACAAGCAGCTGAGGGACCAGTATGATTTTTTTGTGTCTGCCTAGCAATCACAAATCTATAGTGTCCTGAGGGAGGGAATATAAATGGCAAAAAAAATTGCCTCAGTTCCTTCCTGATCTTCAGTGGCATAGAAGCTAGTGGACACCATAACAAGCCAGAGACCCAAGGATATATATATCAGGAGCTGCATTTCCCACCTCCATCAATTCTCCTGGAATCACTTCCAGAAACTTGTCAAAATCCTGGAAATCACTTGGTAATTACTAGCCCAAGCTAGCAATCTCACATCCAGAAATACATGAGCAAAACCCAAACTGTGGGATATGCCCAGCCCCTGCCCTGGAGGGAGGCTTGCTGAGATAAGGAGATTGCATAACCTCCCAGCAGAATCCCCTTGGAAAAGGCACCACTCTGCGATCATGGCGAGAGAGGACACAGAACCGTGATCCTCTGGGAGACCCTATGTAGATCCTTTGTGACCCATTGGCTTTTACCCTCTCACACCCACCTTTGTATCCCTACAAGATCTAGCCCTTTTCCCCTTTGAGTTCGGAGAGCTCGTCCCTAGCCTCCCCTTCGCAGGGGTGGGGACTAATAAAGCTGCCCCATGCGGAACTGCCAAACGAGCCTCCAGTCTCTCTTCTCCTGGTCCAGCCTGGGGTTTGCCTCGCAGGACAAGAGCTGAAATCACTCCTGCTGAATCACTAAAGATCCGACAGCCTGCTGAGACAGGCACCCCCTGTGAAGGCACCCCAGCGGCCGAGGGACCGCCGCAGACCTCTGGGAGACTGTCCCTTGTGGGACATTCCCTCTAGAGCTGCCACGGCTTCCTGGGTCTGAGCCACAGACCCCAACCCGGCTGCTTTACCAAACCAAGATCCTAAACCAATAGATAATTGCATGTATGCTTAGTGATTTAACAGGACAAAACAAGATAGTGTTCTGCCTCTGAAAAATGCATTTGATGTTGAAAGAAAATGTAACGTGAGACTATCAAACTCGATTTATATCAGCTTTATTCTATGCAGTACCATGCGTGAAAATAAGGAAAATACTAAATGATTTTCCACACAATTTCTTTTCCTTTGTGATTTCAGTATGTAAGAACCAAAATTATTCTTGAATAATATTCAAATGTTTCTAAAGTGCAAATTTTATTTTTCTGGGCTCCAGGGATTCTGAATTTGGCAGACTGTATTAAATATGCATCATAGGAAGAGTTATTAGACTTGACCTTTTCCTTGAGAACTTTAGAGAAGTGGTGGGTTGTGCTGTAGATTTCTCTCTCCACCTTGTTACTAGTCCCCTCTTTCCTAGTTGTACTCACACCCTTGAAGAGACTTAGGCAAGTAAACATCATCACTTATCACAAAAAGCAAGCCGGGGCACTCCACATCGCCTCCCTCTTATTTACACATGAAGAGTCAGTAGTTCATAGCAACTGAGCTATGATCAAGGAAATTAAATTCATTAGTAAAACGAGAAACATTCCAGACCTGCATAGCACAGCTTGAAGTATTCAGCTGAGGAACTAATTAAAGACAGATAGCTGAGAGGGTAATGAATAAACACACATTGTGTGGGTAGAAATAGCTAGCACAAATATGTGTATTCCCTGTTATATTTGATGGGAAAGTAAATTATCACATATACTGAAGCAAATTGAACAGTAACAGCTCTCCTGCAGCTTTTAAGTGCAAACCATCCTTAAAGGTGGGACAGCAGGCAGCAGGATCAGCAAATGGAGCCCCTACAATGGTACTTTTGCAGCTCCCCAGCCTGCCGCCACAAGGGGCTGTGCTGCCTGCAGCTCTCACACAGTAAAAGCAGATCAATGCTTGCCTAGTCCATCCTGCATTCCCTGAACAGGAGCAGAGACCTGCTTGACCCTGTGAACAAGAGGCCTTGAATAACCTTTTCTTTCTGTACCCCCTTCCCTCACCCTCCACTTCTGTGCCTCCAGCCAAGTGATCCTTCTGTGGGCACTCACCAGTGCAGCACTCCTGGTATTCCACATACTGGAGCCAGGGAGTGCCTGGACAGGGTAACCAATGAGGAGATAGGAAATATCTGCCCATTAACATCATGTAGCACTGCAGCCATTTAACTTCACCATTTGAAGAGCATCAGATTGTTTCTGAAAGGAGCAGATGCAAATGGCAGGGCTGACAGTAGCTGTTAAAAGGTTTAATGCTGTCTTTTTGTAATATATTTGTAGACTACGATATGCTGCACACCAGCCATTTCCAGAGGCTGCTTTTTGCACAGCAGTCTGTAAATGAGCAGAGAAAACACTTTTCATGACATAAAGGAAGCCAGAAGACATATGAGCTTTGAAAACACAGATAGAGAAGAGCTCCTAGGGGATCTCAAATAGCCATTTACTAGATAAAAAACAATATTAAACTCAAGTTAAGTTTGCCAATGCTTATCGCCAAACTGAAAGTTGAAGGCACAGTTTTGAATGCATCAGTGTGATAATAAATCCTACCATCCTAGCCATTGGGGATACAGATTGCTAAACATTTCTGTGACATCCAGTCTCCTATCAGGAGATGGTGCGGCTCATATAGGAAATAGAGCTTGCATATCCTTGATTTTCACAGATGAGGTCAGAGAGAAGGAGGGTGAGTTATAAATTTAGCCTACCTAAGTCTGTATTTCTATACTCACAGGTATTTGTACTTTGAAGTTTCCTTGGAGTGTTAAGGCCCATTTGAAATTTATAAGGGGCAGAGAGATCGAGGGAACCAGTCAGTAGGAGTTCAGACAGCTGCCTGCACTAATACTTGGCTTACAGATACCACTGAATCCCTGTAGCTACTGTCCTTGAAGCTACTGGAAGCCTTCTGCAGTGAACTTCACAATCTCCATGGCTGCAGGCAACTATAAATACAAGGTATTCTGTTGTTCTGTTTGGCACTTGGATCTATTCTAGTCCTTTTACCCAAAGCATTTATCCTGGACTATCTAGGATCATGAGCTGGTAGCCTAGGCTTTGTTTGGTTCCATAAAATGGAGGAAATCAATCACATTTCCAGAAAGGGCAATATAAATAACTTGACAGTTGAGCATGTGTGCTCCTGGTTGCTTGTGTGTTCCAGGTTAGTTTGTTTCACTTAGTAATTTTGAACAGCAGATGGAAACAAAATCCTGTTTTTTCTCTGCTGCCTGCAAATAAGCACTGTCTTACTCCTTCTACCTCTGCATTTGTGAAAGATAGGCATATGTAGCCCAAATATTCAGCATTAAGCTTATCTGGATAAGCTTAAATAGAAGTTATTTCAAACTCCCTTAGATATATTAAGATTATCAGCTGTAAATTTAGAATTTATATTGTAGTATATAATGGTTGAGGTGTTTTTGTGGTCATAACCTCTGGATTATACTGCTTCCTGCAGCTGTGTCTACAATTTATAGAAAAGATACACTCCAGAAAGAAAAAGTTCTTGGTATTTCCAAATACCAAAAAGTACCTGGTATTTGCATGCAGCTTTTTTCATATTTTTAAAAATCAGTCAAACACATTTTGCCTTGCTCATGTTTACTGTATTTTAGGTCTCCTCCTGTTCCAAAAACAGTTTAAAGAAATCCTTTGCCACAAGGCTGTTTGTTTCAAATCAAGTAGACACTGTAGCATCAAGAACTGCTGCCAGCTGTAACACTTCATGAATTAGTAATTCCGGGAGTACTGCTTTGCAATTTTTTTAAGTACTTAAAATAATATACATCTAGGAAACAATGTACCTGTCATTAAAAAGTGAACATTTATGGACAGTTGACTGAGCCAGGTTCTTGCATGTGCAACACTAAATGGCTAACACACTTGCCTCAGGCTCAGTTGAATCCTTGTTGTCAGGGTCCACAGTGAAAATACTCACCATCCAAAATACTCACATCTCTTTGAAATAGAGAATACAAGAAAAAAGACACTTTACAAGAATAACATGGGAGAATCCTAGGCTTTACAGGAAGGATATGGTCTTTTAAAACCTAACATATATACTTTATAACATTTTTATCTTCATTGATTTTTTTTTTTCACCCCTTTTACTTCTTTGGCTTCTTGGAGTTGTTTGGCGGGGGGGGTTGTTGTTGCTGCTGTCATTGTTTGGGGTTTTTTGTTTATTGGGGGGTTTGATTTTCTATATTCTGAATTCAGTTTCCTATCTCCTTCTCCCAGAGTTAGTGTCTCCCAGAGATACTAATACACTGCTGGAAGCAGAGTGAGGGCAGAAAGACAACAGCTTCATATGGTTCAAAAGCACATTCATACCGGTGTGCCAGAGCTTGTCTGGTTCTCAGCTGTGCCCAGAGGGTGAGGAGTTGCCTTTAGGACTCTCCTGCTTTCAGCAGGAAAAACAAAGTCTCGCCGTACCATTTCCTCATCAAATTGACTTTCAATTCATGAGGCATCAGCTGTCTGAAGACGGCTCTATCAACCCTGCTGGGCACAGAACTTTGGGAATCAAAATTCCTTTCTTCAACTGCTGATGCTCAACAATATATCTTAAATACAAATTTATACTAAAAGTTGTTGGAATTCAAAATTTGAGTGGAAATTAAAATCATTCGTTGTCATGATTCTGCTTTGCTTTTGTTTGGGATTGGGGAATACATGAAAAAAAAATTAGAAGAATGTAAATTTTCAGGTTTTATTTTAATGGGGAAAAAATTTAAATGCTAAAAGCAATGCTGTTTCTCTTATGAAAGTGTTTCCAGGATAGTATATGAACTTCATTATACATTGTGCCAAGCGTAGATTAACAAGTAGTTTTATTTTTTCCCTACACAAAAGGTCCCTGAAACATACCAGAGTCTCAAGTTCAATATGAATTGTAAGAAAGAAATGTGCGGCATATTCACCATAATGCATCCCATGAGATTTCCAGACTGTTAGCAATATAACAGCTGTAGTTTTATATTTCTGAGTTGTACTTTTGATCCCAAGGTACTCTGAAGCTATTTTTTTAAACACAAACAAGTTTACTTGCTGCTGATTTACAGTGTTGTAGGATACAACGTTCAGTGGCATATGAAAAATTTTAACCCAGATGAGTTTCAAGAAGTTACTAGGGAAATTTAGGAAGGTAAGTTGCAAGTGCCCAAATTTTAGCTTTTCAACAGATGAACACTGCTCTTCTGAAAACATCTTTTAATGTTCAGTCGCCCTTAGCAAAGGTAACTGCAAAAATATTTCTTCTCAAAATAATATAGTTTTACATGGGAGGTCCTTGTCACAGTACACTACAAATTTTACATCCTTCATAAAGGGACAGACAAATTCAAGGAGGAAAATAATACACAGAGTTATTAAATATATTGACCCTTTTGTATCACAAAGTGTTTGAGGTACAGACCTCTGAGTGTTCAGAAAATATTGACAGGTTGCATTAATATCTGCTTGTCCTGGCATTGTATTCTTCCCTAGACATTCACAATTTTCTTGGGCAGAAGAAAGCTGGATGGACCTTTAATGTGACGTTATCTTCTTAACTTTTACATCTAAATTTTTACAGGAGAGGTCAGCCCAGACTGAATACCTCAAAGGTAATGATATTGGAACCAGTACAGCAGAGCAATTAATGGCCGTTTTCAACATTAAGCAAATGCTTTAATGCCATAATCTAAAATAGAATAGCATGATTTAGTGAAGTGATAGTAATAATATTATTCTAATTATTTTTTCAGTAAAGTACCAGTATCATATAAATAATAAAAATATAGTCCTTGTCATGTGTGCCAATAACTTTTCTTTGCCTCATTTAATTATATTCTTAATAGATGTGAAAGGAAAATCTTTGCAAAGGGGAATTATTTTTTATATAGCTCCAAATGAAATGATATATTCAAGTCATATTATACCTGTGACATGAGCTAACTCATGATGTTCACCAATATTTTAATTTGGAAAAAGAAAATGAATCAATCTCTCTGTTTCAGTTTTTAGTGACCCATCAGAAACAGAGCAATACCTTAAATGAACAGTTTAATTCGTACTCTCACTATGAATGTTTGACATAAATTAAGTACCACGTTACCTTTCCCTGCTGTTCCTGCTGACAAAACTAATTTTCTTTTTCAATTCAAATTCAGTGATGGGCAGCTGCATTACCCCCAGACAAAGGAAAGCCCACCTTTTATTAATGTAGTTTAAAAGATTTATATTTTGAAATACCGTAAGACAGCCTTTAACTACTCACTTTCAACGAGTAGAAATGGATAACATTCGAGGAAATCAATGTGTTTAAAACATATCTTGCTTATGCTTAGTGCACCATCAAGGAGACAGCATAACTGAAAAGAGAACTTTGTGCATACACAGCCACCATTAATTGCTGTGATGTTCCTACTGGGACTTTGAGGATTTTGTCTTCAGGGGTCATTACTAAATGGCCAGTGAAATCTGTTTGTTGAGCAGATAATGACCAGAAACTCCATGGTCCTAGAACAACTTTTTTCATAATGCTAAGAATAATACTTGGAATTCAACTTTGTGAATTACTAATGCTCCTAAGCAATTTTTGGGAACTTTATGAACTTTGGCATCCCTTGGGAGGGTGTGGCAGTGCTACATTCATAGCATTCTAAGTAAAACAAATAGATGCTTTAGTTGGTTATGATTATGCTGCACAAAATACTATATTCAGGTATAGGATGTAGCTCCGTCAATTACCTAATCACTGCAACTGTGGTGTGAAAGCAAGGCCAGGTCTTGGAAGATGTGCTGTATCTATTTTCAGCTGAACACAATGTATGCACATATGCCTAGATTTTGATATTCAGTGGGTCATGTTGGTCCTTTGTGCGACAGCTATATGATATATAGCCCACATATAGACTGAGTCTGCAACTGAAGGAGAGGCTGTTTCCTTGGATCCTGTGTGCTTTGAGAGAGGAAGTTTGTATATTCAGGACAGCCATTTCAAAGGGCCAACTCTGAAGTCTACTACTATGTGTTATCATGTAGTTAAGTATTGTTTTCCGTTCTTTTCTTTTTTACTAAGGTGGTGTGGAGGTTTCTTTCCTCTTTTCTTTCTGTCTTTAAGACCTCACTGCTAAAATAGCTGAGACACAACTGTGCAATAGAGCAGAAGTGGTTGGCCACTGGCACTGTAGAATACGTGTCCTGATTACAAAAATTGAGGGTAGATAATAGAAGCAGTGTAAGAATGATAAGAACTGAATGAATACTCTTTTTCAAAGAGTAGAGGTGCAGTGTTTTCTTGTGTGAGTGCTGATGACTGATGATTTAGCGGTTCTGGGATCTTTTTAAGGATATGCCCTGGCTAAGGACAAGGGAATTCTCTTCATAGTATTCAACTAGTTCTCATACATGTTGCCCCCAGAATTCCTCACCAAAGCCTTTAGATTAAGCAGTGAATTAGCACTTGAATAGGTTGAATCAAAACCTCCTAGATATCGAGCTTTGGGCAATTTGCACTTTGTTTTGTTCATGTCAATAATAAAATAGGCATAATCAGATAATGAAATTTAAAATTGGAACTTGGAATACAATTTTAATCCTCATAGATAAAAACACAGATTGTGAAGCTGCTGTTATTAAAGCTGTGAACATGTTTAAATGTTATTTCTTTAATGCATATGCTCAACTACTACCCTGAGTAATAAACAATTTGATATTCTTGTCATCGTAGTTTAAAAGCATACATAGCAAAGAATGACCACAAACTCTAATTTTAATTTTAATTTGTGAAATTTTATCATTCCCATAATGAAAGAAAATAGCAGCACCTTCCGATCCTCAAAGGCTCTGGGGAAAAAACAATTTGGGAATTTACAGTAAGCTGTTTATGTGAGTTTATGAACATCAAGTATGATTTGGAACCTATTTAACGTATTGCAGACAACTTCATAGGGAGGAAGTGATATGTTTGTTGCAGGCTCAGACATGCAGAAAAGAAACAGATCAGTCTGGGCCACCTGGAGAAAGTAAGGCTTACCATTTCTTCGAGCATCCCCATTGCTCACTTCTCATTTCACCAGGGAATAGCTTGCTTATAATTTTGAGAGACAGAACTAAAAGTCAGTGGAAACCTTGCTGGTTGTCAGATATGAGGAAAGTATATAAAGACTGTCCAGTGGGGAGTTCAAAATAAAAGCCACTATATCATAAGAAAGGGTTCGTAGCTCCTACATAATACTGCAAACAAAATTAGGAAATGGTATTCCCTAAGGAAAATGCAAGGAAGTGAGTTCAGGTCCTGGTACACTTGAAAAAAAAGTGCTGCTAAGACGCTGAACATTTCTATCCATCCAGCTCTGTGCTATGTTCAAACCATCCTTTGATCCGTTAGCTTTCCCTTGGAGGAGAATACTGATATCAGAATCACAAGCACATTTAAAAGCATTTGTAGAGTAGACTTATTTTGGGTAATAATATTTTGCATCTTTTTCCATGGTTTGTCACAATTTCCAGAGTCAAGGATTGGCCATTAATATGAATTAGACACAAAGGTCAAAGACTGCCTAATCAAACACTTGGAAATATACCACCCAAGTGTATTGTTGTGCAAAAAGTAATCAGTTACTATTCAGAAACAGAGACTAGAGCATAGACATAGTCTAAATAATACTTTATGTATATCTGGTTTAAATATCTGATTCCCATAAAATGTGACATTGAGTTGAGTTTTTATTATTTGTAAAATTAGTGAATTTGAAACATGTTGCACTTGGTGGATTTTTTAGGGAATCTCTAGAAGATCTTATTTTCAAGTTTTTATGTGGAAAACCAAAGGAATTCTGACTTCATTTGCATCTGAGAAGAACAGGTAACAGGAGAGGAGGAAAGTCTATTGTATTCAAACATGGTTTGAGAAACCTCTGCCAGTGGTTTGACTCTCAGCTGTAAGAGCCAAACAATTAGTTAGAGAATGAAGGGAAGGAAAGAGAAGTAGGCAGAACACAGGCTCCCTCCTTTTAGATGTGTGAACTAGCACCCTTCCTTAAAAAAATACTAGAAGGATTTTAGATGTAACAGATCAAAGCACAAACTGTGTGCTGGTTCCATCCTTATCTGGAATTAGTAAGGCTTACTTAATGTTTATGTGAGGATAATTTTTTTTCTCAAACCTTGATGATTGCAGTGGACCAAGCCCTTAATATTAAATCTCACTTTAAAGGTAACGGCTCAAACTGTACCTTCTAATGCTGTTATAAAGCATTTGTTAACTGCTGATTTAACTATTACAATGCCAAATACCAACTCCACAGCTTTAGCAGGAAAAATTTCTGATAGAGGACCCCATTTCCTCCCAAACTGTGAGCTGACTTTCATTTGCTGGACTCTTCTCAGGATCACAGCTTCAGATCACAGTACTGCAAAGTGCTCAGTTATTTTAATGGGGCTCAAGTTTACTACATGAAGCGTATCATTTAGCTCTGTATGGAACTCAGAGCTTTTTTGGCAAGATATTAGAGAGTCATATATTTCAACAGCTATAGCTTTTCTGCTTATTCTAGAGGATGTTTAAAATTGCATGTCTAGTAATACCATAAATTCAGTTTCAAATTTTACAGTAAACTGATTTAGAATAAATATACATTTTATAGCCCTACAAACAGATGGTCATTCAGCATATTCTGAATCTACTTTTAATTTTATAAGCAAATCTTTTACTCTGTAGAGTATTTGAAGGGGTTTGTTTGTACCGAGAAAGGTAAGAAGGGAAGACAGATTATCTGTCTCTCTTGTGGAGCAGCATAAAGAGAAGTCCACTGCTGTCTACAATATCCTTGCCAACATAAATAGTGCAGAGTTGTGATCTACTGATCGATCCATACATTGTATATTCAGAGCTACCCCTATCCACTCTGTCTCTAAAATATTCTTGGATATAAATGTGGATGTGTTTCAGGCTAAAGCTGCACTACTACCATGCCTTCCACTTCTCACTGCCATGAAAATTCATCATTTTCAGAGTATTTTGGGGTTATCCTTCCAGGAAAACAGCCTGAAATGTTTGCTCTAGATTTCAGTTTTCTTTGCTTGTGAACAAAAGTAGCTTCCTAGAATTATACAGTATAGCTACTTCATTTTCCCTTGTTGCACCATGTTCATTGCAGGTCTTCTGCACTGCAGGGAGGCCCCATTTTCATCTTCTTTCTTTTCTTTCCACTGCCGACAGTAGCAGTTTTCATTTCTAAATCACACTAGCATGTGTGGTCCTTTCTGCATAGGAACCAAAGGATTTGTGTCCTGGCAAAGCACTGAGAATGGAGACAATTTCAAGAAAGTAAAGTAAAATGTCAACTAAATCAATTAAAATCTTGTGGAATTTTTTATGACAGTGACAGTGCAGGTATAATTGGAAAAGAGGGGAAATGCACCAGTTAGCTATCAGCTGAATTTCTATATTCTTCCTTACTCCCATAGTGCAAAGGAGGAAAGATCCCTTTATTATTTCTCAAGTTTGGATTTGAGCTGACTGTTGGGAAAGAAACCCACACTTTTTTTACTCTTATGTACTTCAGCTGAATATATTTGATATTGAAATTCTCAAGAAAATAAACCTCATACTGGTATTTCATGAAGTCATTTTTCAGGGGAGCAGATGGGGAAGTACTTTGAATTTTTGCTCAAACATTATTCAAACAGGGCAAGTCCCAATCATCTCCTAAGGCAACTTGTAAGTCACATAATCTGCAACACTTACAAGGAGTAAACGCCTGTGAACATTATGCAGCTGAAGCAGAGCACGACTGAAAATAACAAAATTATGTATATAATCTCAAAACATTCTACATTTCATAGTATTCATGTAAATTGGAATGCAAGGGAGTTTTGGTAAGTACTACTCTAAAATGTTAAGTAAGTATTTGGCCAATATAAAACTGGACGAAATCTGCATTTTGGGACTAGCTCAGGTAAATCCTAACCTTCCATTCAGAACTATGATCTTGTAAACTTTTCTCGATATAAAAACTTAATTTTTCTTGTCATAATAGGGTCTTAGTTTTGGGCCACCATTGGAGGGAAAGGCATAGGGCAGAAGTGTTAGAAGGAAGACCTTAGGAGTCTGCTTTGTTTCCCCACTGGTCCCTTTGAAGCTGGCAAATGAGCCTGGCAGCAGCGAGATTGAAAGAGATTTAAATGGAGCTTTGGAAGAGCTTCACGGGGAGATGTGAGCAGCAGTCCCTGGAGCTGCTTTAATTTATGATACTGCATGCACAAACCCATCTATCAGTCCTGTGTTCAAGAGACACGAGAGGATATTCAACCCTGCTTGCCATACCTGTCCTGCCCATCACAGGGCACACCTCAGAATCTGAAAAAATTCACTTGTTCTTTGCTGAAATACTGCAAAAACTATTTCTGCTTGTATTTTTGCTCTGTGATTATAAGTAGGAGTAAGTAAATAATAACCAAGAACTCTAGGAAGTTAGTTTAATAGGATTCGTCTACTAGAGCAATGGCTATTCATAGTTCATCACTCCCTCCATTGCATTTAAGTTAATATTTTTTATCATTTTATCATGTGCTCTTTTGAAGGGATTTGGACAACACAAGGGGATTTGTACAGTCTTTTGGGTAGTAGATAGGAAAAGTTAATTTAGTGATTTCTACAGCCTTTGTGAGTTTTCTTTTTCAATTATTTTTTGAAGGTAATTGTGAACTCTGAGCAAAGCAATCATGTAAGGCTATTTCCAAATTTGTGAAAGTATATATTTAATGGCAGTTATTAATTTCTCCCATGTAGATGAAGCAGCAGCTGTAATAATGACATTCTAATTGGTTTGCATGGCATTAAGCAGCATATTAGCTAGAGGTTTACAGTTTCTTTGTGTGCAGTATTTGCTGGTGACGGTTTCACGACAGCAAGTACAAATGTACCTTATTACAGTTTCAGTGTATAGGAAGTACAAAATTCCATTTGGGATAGCCATCAGCTTTAGGAAAAGCTTCTAAAAGTTCCCAGAGGGCAAAGATCTGATGTTGTGTAGCAATGCAGTACCTACAGGTGCTAAATGAAACTGTTCTCTCTACGTTTGTTTCTACATACACATGGCATAAACACATTTAACCTGGTGTTCAGTTTGGTACATTGTTGTTTTGCAATAACAGGTGTTTATAATACACTGTGGGATTATGGGTATTTTAAGGTTCTTTTCACTGCTTTCTAGTTTCTGAGTATGGATCTCATGGTTTTTAAAAAAATAAATGCAATCATTAAAACTAGAACTATTTTTTTTCTTCTTTTTTTCTTTTTTTCTTCTTTTCAATTTGGGGTTTGGCTTTTTGGGGGGAGGGGCAGTTGAGGGAAGCTAAAATTTCTATATATTTCTGTACCTTCAGAAGCTGAGTCTTTTACACAAGCAAAAGACTGATCAGATGCCAAGAGATGGAAATAGTAAAAGTTTAGCCTTTCTGCACAAGGACACTGAAACTGATAGTCTCATTCAAACGAGGCAGAAACAATCACACATCTGTCAGAAACTCTCTGCCCTAGTTACTGTGCAGCAGGACTACATGCACATCACTTTAGACAATAAAGAGTTCCAGCCTACACTGACTATACTCAATAGTACTATTTTATACTGATCAGAGGGCAAGAGATTGACAGCAAAAAATATGCCTTTAAATACACTCTTTTGTGAAGCACGTGCATTCTTTTTCTCATACATGATCTCAAGAGACTGATAGAAGTTATTTTTCTACTCTCCTCATCTTTTTACCACTCATTTTCATCTATTCTGTTTCTCTCCCTTGACAGAAAAGGATCTCCGCATGAAGTTTCCAGTACAGGTTCATTAATCCAGCTGTCCTGGTGTCCCTTGGTGCTGTGCCTTAGTCTGCACTTCCCAGGTGTTAGCGTGTTTCCTGCATGCTGATCTCCTGGCTGCAGTGAGGCAGGCATTGATTCTAGCCAGCTCACACTTGCATCGCTTTGTCTCCCTTTCATCCATTTCTGAACAGTGGCACTGAGCTCCTTGTAGCAGAGTCAGAAAGGAAGGGAATGAAAATGAGATTTTAGAAACCTGTAAGACTTGCCTGGTATTTTTCAGAGGGCATGACAAACCTTTCTCATTAGACATGAGATCAAAATGGAGCCTGACAGCTTTCTCGGGGAATTAATAGGAGTTTCAGCATTGTGTGCTGAGCCTGATCATAAACCACGAATGTGGCCAGATCCCGTGTTCAAATTATGTTTAGTAATGTGAGTCAAGTAAATACAGGACTGCTCTCTCTGCATTTGTCCCTGGCTCATTTGTCTGGAAATTTTCTATGTTACTAAGGCAAAGAGCCGAGAGAAGCACTTCAGTGCTGCAACTTTCTCTGAGAGATATTTTCCTACTTTAAAACAATTCTGGTCTGAAAACTGATTATGTAAGGATGTCATCTTTCACTCAGGAGATTTGCTTGCTCAGGACCACCTGCTAATGTGAAGACCGGAAAGCCGTCTGCTCTCTTTCCTGCTGGCTGGGTCCAAGAGCACCTATACTCTAGTGAGGGTAGGAGCTGGGCACTTTACCGACTCATCGATCATGGACAGGCTGCTGACTAATTTCCATTATAGTGTCCATCTGTGTGCCCCATTCTGTGGGGACAAAAAGCCACTCTGTAATTATGGATAAGCCTCTAATTATACCTGAGCAACTTCATGAATAGAAATAGGGACACACAGATCAAACTTTGATAAGTGTTTAGCCATTCACAGGCTTCACAGCTGTTTATGGAATTTGAGCCAGAGAGAAGTTACCTATGTTTCCCTGGGCCACAGTATAGGACTGATAAGGAAAGAAAGGAAGGGATTTTGTCTTCTTTTAGCAAGATGAAATACCTAATTTTGAAACTCAGTGTTAAGTTTGGAAGCACACTCCAAAGAAAACTGTGGAAAAATAAATGAATAGGTAGGTGTAGACATAGGGTAAATTAATTCCCTGACGAATCCTATAGAAACAGTGTATGAAATGATTTTGAGAAATTGAAAGACTGATGGCATACAGATCCCAGAAAAACGTCTAGGATTTCCACACTCTTTTCTCTACCTTTTTCATTTTTGTCTAAATGTCCTGTGGAACTGAAGGTCTTGAACCCTTGTATGATCATGTAATCTAGAGTCTTTATTGCCATTTAAGAATGTGTGCAGCACACGTACTGTTCGCCCTCCCAGAGGAATTGCAACATATTGTTGTAGGTTAACAGCATGAAGCTGAGTCAGGGGAGGTTTTGGTTGGATATTAGTAAAACGTTTTTCACCCCGTGGCTGGTTGGGCACTGGAACAGGCTCCCCAGGGAAGTGGTCACAGGACCAGCCTGACAGAGTTCAAGGAGTGCTTGGACAACACATGGTGTGGCTCTTGGAGTGTTGTGTGGGGCCTGATGATTCCCTTCCAACTCAGAATATTCTATGATTCTAGGTTACTAAAGGCCAGACTGCAGCTACCTAAGTCACACTTAATCTGTAGGAATCACAGACAAGCCATGTTTTTCAACGTCACTCAAGTTACCTCTACAATTTGTGAGAGCAAGGCTGAAGTCAGACTATCAGAAATAAAGCATTCGAAGAGCTAAAGCATTGAACCAACATTCCATTTGGAATGATCTATCTTTAAAAAGAATGTCATAGAAGGCTATATTTATTAATACAGCATTTGGGAGCCTTTGGGTTGTGCAGCAGCAAGCTAGTGTTATTGCGACAAGTTTATGCAATATTAAACTGAGACCTAGTGGTGTGAGGTTACTAACACACACAGCCACATGTCAGAGTGGCAACATAAATAAGATTTAAAGTTATTTAGTAGGAACAGTTGATGGGATTGCAGTAGCACTCATAGATTTCAAGAATTGTCACAAAACACTGAAAAAAATGATACTAAAGTTTTAGGACCCAAAGGCACAAGTAAAATGTGGATGAAATATATGAAAATGGTGAATTGTCACAGCTTGAATTGCATCCTCTGATAACTATCTTCCAGTCCTGCAGTCAGATTTACCCTGGAAAATCCAAACTGCAGTCACATTCCATGTGGGCATAACCATCTGCAAGTTGGACTTGTAGCTAAGGGCATTATTCAGAAGATGTTTGTCTCTGTTACTAATAACACTTAATGCTACAACATCAGCTTTAAAAATGCAATCCATTTTCCACCATCCATCATTTAATTACTCTGATTTCATTCTCTATGAATAATACACATGGTTTCTCTTTGCTGGCAGTTCTACTTTCAGATTTCAGATGCTACTATAGGACTTTTTAAAAAATTCTATAATTGCAATAATTACAACACAATGAAAAGACTGTATGTTCTTATGCAGTTTCAAAATAAAAATAATAACAAGGTTCTTTTTTTTATTTAATTCGTGTCTCATCCCTTGACTTCTTGCACAGTATCTGTTGATAAGGCTGATAAGGATGTTGCTTGCTTTCTGTTATTTTTCTAAAAATTACATTAAAATGTTGCCAGGATGAAAGCTGAAATTTCAAAACTCAGGACCAGTATGACTGAGGTTGGGGCGAGGTTTACTATGTTTCATAAGATTCCTTTTTACTGGCTACTGCTTATTTGCTATGCCAGGTGGAAAGGAGGAAGATTGACTGGAAGGTTCTGAGAGACCCTGGTCCCAGCTTTGTCACTGACTTAGATGTCAAAGTAGTTCTGATTTTCTGCATCACTTACGTCCTACATGCAATGTGGAATTAGGGTGACAATGCTTAATCAACTTAAATGGGAGCCATTAGACTTAAGATCTCTATTAAAACTCTGTGCTGTGACTCTCAGGAAGTGCGTTGAAGACTTAAACCTGGGGTGACAACCATGTATTGCCTAGTTTCTAGAGTGGAGAAGAACCTGGAAGTGGAAAAAAGCCCAGCAATCCTAGCACTTCATGGAGGATTTTCAAAGAAGTGCAGATGTGTTTGCGAAGACCAGAATCTGCTTCAACCTGAAGAGAACTTTTCCAGGAATGACCGGGGCTACATTAGACCTTCCCATGTGGCCAGCATGTTTTGAAGGAGACACTTCAGGACCTGGAAACTGAAGAAATCCAGAGTATAATAATTTCTTTGTAGCAATATTTTTTTTGCTGCACTCACAATTTATTCTTTGGCTTGCAGTATCCCAACCCATGCTTTTGTATCACACTTGAGCAAAGAAGTACCACAATGGTGCAAATATATATATATATATATATATGTGACCCAGAATAAATAATCTCTTCTGCCTGAGAGGGCTCATCACTAGAAAAAGTAAAAGCATGCAATGTACCAAGAATAATCTAATAGCATGAAACTCTTCTTTTGGTTACAGGGGGTTATATAGGCAGGCTTGAAAGAGACCGCAGATTGCACAACCTTGCTGTTCCCCATGAGAAACTAGTTTTGTTAATGATTTCCAGGACAGTGCTTTCAAGAAACAACAGCGAATATGATCACTGTGTTCTGTGGATGGAGTATTACCTGCAAATTTGAATAATATGTCTCCAGACAATTCAGCAGCACCTGTGACACTAAAAACATCTATTTATATTCCACACTTCATGTTTTTGGCAGCTTGACGGGCTGCATCTTCCATCATTCTGACATACTGAAACAGAGCTCAATGTGACTCAGTAGAACAATGAGCATTAGCTGATTAAAGTTTTTTGCTAAACCATCATCTATCCATCTTTTTAAAACCATGCATATAAAGACAGTTTGCTGATTACCTAAATTAAATGGGTTATCTGAATACTTGTAATTCTTTATGACCAAACAAAAATGCATTATTTCAACTAACATGTTCACATCTGTTCAGAGATGCCCAGGTATTATTCATGTTGAGCTGAATCAACTACCCTGTCTGAATGTTCAGCACTCCCATTAAACTTCCTAAAAACTTGTTCTGTAAGTTGGTGCTTGCAGCCCAGAAAGCCAATCACATCTCAGCCTGCATAAAAAGCAGTGTGGTCAGCAGGTTGAGAAGACAATTTTGCCTCTCTGCTCTCCTGATATCCCGCCTGAAGTGCTGCATCCAGTGCTGCATCCAGTGCCGCATGCAGGTCCCCAGCATAAGAAAAGACATGAGCCTGTTGGAGTGGGTCTAGAGAAGGGTCACGGAAATGGTCAGCGGACAAGAACACCTCCCCTCTGAAGGCAGGCTGGGAGAGTTGGGATTGTTCAATCTGGAGAAGGCTTTAGGGAGACCTGACCGCAACTCTTAAATATATAAAGGGGCCTTATAAGAAAGCAGGAGGGAGAATTTTTACCAAGGCCTATAGTGATAGGACAAGGGGCAGTTTTAATCTGAAAGAGGGTAGATTTAGATGTGACATAAGGAAGAATTTCTTTTCTGTGAGGGTGGTGAGACACTGGAACTAGTTGCCTAGAGAATCTGTGAATACCCCATCCCTGGAAAGTGTTCAATGCCAGGTTGCTCTGAGCAGCCTGGTCAAGTGGCAGGTATCCCTGCCCATGGCAGGGAGTTTGGAACTAGATGATCTTTAAGGTTTCTTCCAACCCAGACAATTCTAGGATTCTCCGAAGTCCACACTATTAGACTACAGTACACAAGAGTTGCTGAACCACATTCAATATCACAATCTTACTTATATACAATATTCAGTAAAAGAGTCTCAGTAGCATTAGAGTATGTCTTGATGAAAGGGAAACGATGGAGTCACCATCCCTGGAAATGTTCAAAAAACAAGTGGATGTGGCACTTTGCGATACAGTTTAGTGGGCATGGTAATATTAGGTCAAAAGTTGGACTTGATGATCTTGGAAGTCTCTTCTATGGTTCTATGAAAAAGGTAAGTCACTGGAAGCTCAGGTGGATAGATATGCTTATGCACTTACAAATTTTAGTATCTTTTTCTACCACCCATTGACTGTATTGGGAACTGCATTGATCCTCCGTAATCTCCCAGGACATCAGCACAGGACAGTGAAGCTCTCAGGCTCAGACCATGTTTCTGGTGGGCAGTCCCATCCATTAAACCGTAGGCACAAGTGCTGGGTGTTGCTTCAGCCTGTCTAGCTCTGTTCCCTGGGGACAGCTGTCACTAGCCCAAAATGTCTGAAGCTGCCCACTTCCTCAGTTGTCTCCTCTTTGATTTAGAGAGGAAGGCATGTCCTTGTATAAAAGCTTCCTTCCTTTTTGTCTTCAGCTTAATTAGCAATTCCATCATTCCATCCTGAATACACATATATTTGGGGGGCTACTTGACCTGTATTACTTCTCTTTTCTTCCTCCCTCTCTTAAGAAAAGAGCACCATGCAAATACATATCTTAAAGCAAAAAAACTGCATCACAAATTGCAAAAATGTAAACTGTTTTTATTAAGGACAAAAAGATAATCCAGTCAGATTTCATTATGCATATGCTATAAGAGTAATTGCCTTTTGCAGTTACAAGGCATTCTATTTGCATGCTGGAGATATTCATGGAGACAGCCTATAACAAACTATCTCTCAGCTCAAGAAAAATAGGCTGAAACCATTGCCACCATGTTAATATAGACAATAAAGAAGTAATTAAATGTCTTTAACTGCCTTCCTTTTAAATGTCTCTAACTCAAATTACTTTCCCCCTATTATTCATTTTTACCCTTATTGTAAATGTGTCAGTCTTGTAAATGTTCATGTTTGGTGAGCTCGCTTTTGATAACTGACTGGTTAGGGACAGTCTTAGGAAAAATGGGAGACTCTGTGCTCCCTGACTTTCTAAAGAGGTCAGGCAGAGAGCATGTAAGGTTGATAATGTTGGGAGTAAAAGGAAATGAAGAAATGAAAATAGGCTTAGAATTCAATATAGTCTGGAAAATAACATCAGGAAAATAGGTGGTCAGGGAAAAATCAACAATCTGAGCTGGAAATTACTCGGTCCAGTGTAGTAAAACTCACCATTAAGATGATGGTCAGCTCCTGAAAAGGCTGATATGAAACACATTCTTCTCCTACCAGCTTCAAAGTTTGTGTAAGCTGTTCATTCTCCCTCCCTCCTTCCTTGCTTCTTTCCTCCAGCTCAGATATTGATGCTCCCTTTTTGCTGGGGTGCGTACAGGGATGGGAGAAAGGGACATTTCCTGCGAGCCCATCACTCCTTGTCCCATGACTGCCTTCCTGGCTGCACTCCCAGAACTGGCTAATGATCGCAGACAACATATGGTCTGTGAACAAGAGGTCTCTTGTTTTTAAAAACAAAGATCAGGTGCTGGAAAAGAGAGCTTGAAAGCAATGTGTAAATGACAAGAAATCAGTCAAGGGAGAACATGATATGAAGCTGGTGAAACAGACACACCAGGAGAGATTTTGAGGAACAGATAATACTGCCTGCAGCTGGGAGCTTGCTGCTGGTAGGGGAAGAAAATGACAGGAGAGCAGACAAGGAGCCACACAGCTCCCGTATTGGTACCCTGCATTCAACAGGGCCTGCACACTTTCCTTGTCAATGCACCAACTTTCTAAGACCCCCATATCCTGCTCCATGGGCTCACATTCACAGAGGGGTTTGAGTGATTTATTCCTGTTTAAGGACTCGTCCATCCAAATTAGTAGCAATTCATGGGTTCTTATCTAGCGGGAGCAGTGGGCAGAGCTCTGATTTAGAGTATTTCAGTGAAATGAAAAAGATCTGAAGTGCTTACATAGGAATTTAGTGCCTCACTCTCTAAGTACTTTTCTGGACTGAGAGAATTCTGCCTTCTCTGCCACCTGATGCTGGTTTAATCCAAAGATGTTTGAATAAGAGGCAGAATAATTACAAGGGAGATTTCTTTCATTAAAAATCGATGATTGGAAATATAACAGGTGTTCTCAAAATAGGTGTAGGGTTTTCTGTAACTAACACTTCACTCTGACAGTTGTGAATCAAAAAATAATAACAAAATTAGGGTAGCCATTGAGGAAAAAGCTTACTTTACTGAGATAGTTTTGATACTGCTCCATATTTCTCCACCACTGTGATGCACATATTACAATGCAGTATTTGTCTCCATATGCTCTTTTTTTTGCACCGTTTGGTTTCCATGTATTCAAATACCATCAGCTACTAGTGGACGACATCACAAAGCTTTGTTGCAGATAAAGAACAAAATATGGATGTGAAACATTTACTATAACCCTATCAGGAAAATACAGATAGCATAGATTTTCTTGTCCAATTTACAATGTAGAGGGATATTTTTGTCTTGTGCTTGTAAATTCACATGAATATTTATTTCTGTAGACTGTGGCTTTCTTTCACCCTGAAAGCTCTCTAAAAATCTATCCAGATTTTTTCTTCTGCCCTCTCATTACAATAAAATGAGTTGGCTTGCTGATTCCCTAATTTAAGCATTATTTGAATGGTGCAGATGCTTTCTGTGGTATTTATAAGACTGTAAATGTGTGCTGATTTGCTCATAATTACCAACACACAGTGGGGCTGCTCTTCTCACATTAAGGATGGTCAGGAAATGCAGACTACAAGGTTGTAGGTATTAATAATGGCTTTCATTTACTAATCCAAAATGCTCTCTTTCCCAATTTTGATCATTATGGATATTTGGTTAGAATTAGCAGAACTGTGTTTCTGTTGGGAAATTGGTAACCCTTGTCTCAGTGCTGTTGATATTCAGAAAGCTTTCTGCTGAAGAAATATCCTTCTGTACACTGAAGCCATTGTCCGTGAGCAAAGCTAGTAATAAAAACCAACTCCTCCTGCCATTGCAAGCCACTCTGCACATTTTGGAAGGAACAATTTTCAGATGTTTTGTGGATGTGTGGATCGTTAAGATGTCTCCATGCATCTCTTTCTGAGGTGCAAATGTTTTGCTTCTTAGTATTTGTAAATGTAATTCTCATCTGAATTCAGCATGTTAAAACAAAACAAAACATGACAGAAACTTATCAAGTTTACTGGAATTGAAATCCAGGAAAACCAGACTACTAAACCTGCTCTTCAGGAGTATTTTCAACCACTTAATTAATTTTTATCTAATTGGCTACTTCCATAAATATCCAACAATAGGAATTAGGGAAACATATTCAGGCTTGTAGGTTTGATGATTTTATTCTTGATCCCCCTGTTCATAGAGAAGCGGTGTATAGTACACATCTTTGAAAGTGATGAATATGCCGGGTGTGTATGAAAAATTTCAATGTAGCATGACTGAGAGACTGTTTTTTCTTATTCATTGCAAACTTCTATTTATAGAAAACTTTTCAAGCAGTCACTATCAATTTGAAATCATCAATGATAAAAACATCAGACATTTGATTCATACCTTTCTTGCTCCTGCTTTTGGTCTTTGTTGCATATGTACGTATCTCCAGAGTTGAGAAAGAAGGAAAGTCATCAAGGATATTCAAGAGTATCTGCAAAAGTGGGATGAACTGTCCCTTTTCATGTCCTTGAGTCTCTCTGGGACATTTGGTGTCCTGTGTCCAGCACAGCTAAGAAGATGTACAGCTGAATGCCTTCCAAAGACTGGAGCTTTTCTCCTGGAAGTGGTTGCTATACTGCATTTTTGCCTCTAGGGAAATACTGAAAAGGAGTTGCATAGAACATGGAGGCTACTAAAGAAATGTGGAAATTAATGAATGTAGTGCAGAAAAGTCATGTAGACCATTGTTGTGATAAAAAATGTAAAGGCTGGTTTTTATTCCATTTGTGGTTGGTATTAAGAAACCGAGATTTACAGAAAAAAAAACAACTTCTATCGAGTGATAATGCTGTATTTCATCTTTGAATGCTTCTTGTGGTCCATACACACATCTTGAGCTTCAGTCTTCCAGTTCATATTGTCTGAGGAAATGCTATGTCAGGTACAATTTACAATTCTCTTGCTCCCACATCAGCCTGACACACAGAACCTGACTGGCACATCATGCACCCAGGGACAGAAATCCCTTCTATTCATGCTGACTCATGCAGAGACATCCTCCAGACAGGATATTTCTGTGCTACCAGTGGAGAAGCCCAGAAAACAGAATATGGATTTGAGAGCCGAAGTCTGCCTGGAGCTCTTCCTTCTGCTCCTGAAAGAGAGCAGGCTGTTGGAGTATACCACCTGCTGCTCCAGTCAGCCTCTTTCCCCTCCAGCTGTCTCCTATTCACCTGCCGCTGACCTTATTCTTCTTTTGCACAGTGATCCTTTTCTCCTTGCTTATGAAACAAATCTGTGCATTTTACAAAAGAAGCAGAAACTCTCTTGTTTTACTGGGGTTTGTGGTTATTGTGGGGCAGCAAGCATGAGTGCTTTTCAGGGGTTGCAGCCAGTCTATATTGCAGTGAAGTTACAAAGTGGTCCAAGACAAAGCTGTTGAAAGCCACCAGGAAGGCAGAGCGAAAGCAAATATTGAAGAAAGAGTGGAGAAGGAGTACTGAGTCCCAGCACTGACATGGGGCACTGTGTCAGAGGCTGGGATGTGGACAGTCAGGATGTATCACTGGCAGAGCAAGAAGTGTCCGGAGATGATGGCAGAGCAGCTCTCACCCTGCGCTGTAGGTCAGACCCTCTGCCTTTATTTGTTCACTGCAACCTGTCAATTGTAAGTGCCACACGATTACCCATCGATATCATGGGTGAGGAGTGAAGCTTTCTGGTGATTAGTGTCTGGACAGTCACAACAGACATCTCAGCAGGCTTTGAACTCACTGTGCCCAATTCCTCAGCTCCAAAACACACAGCTAGTAGTTTTTAGGAACAGCTCTTTTCTTTAAAAGACTGGCGGGCAGCTACTGCCTGGCTGCCAGCACCGAGGAGTGCAGGATTTCATTTCTAAAGTGCACAGACAAACTGGTAATTTCCATTCTCCAAAGGGTGACAGGGACTCGGGAAGGATGAAAACACGCTGCAGAGGGACACGAGGCTGTACTGCAGGCAGTGTTTCAAAGGGAGAACTGCTCCAAAGAAAGCAGCAGGGAGACAAGGCTGAGTCTCCTTGAGAAGCCACCTGGCTCTTCTTTGCCGCCCTCCTTAGGCAAGACCAACATGGCAACTGCAAAGCAAGAAGGGCACATACAGCCCCTGAGTAACTGGAAATGCAGGATACTTGAAACACCGAGAGGGAAGTAAATTACGCATCCTTCTGCTCTGCACACGGGGGCGGGAAGGGAGTGGCGTAAAAAAAAAAAAAATGTAAAAAAGCTAAACTATTTGTTACACTTCCTTAGATACAAAGGTAAAACTTCTGTCGCCTGCTTCTCCTTTTCCCAAAAGCTTGTACCCTGCTGCCATCTGCTGGGTTTTTTTAAAGAGACGGCATTGCTCAGGCACCCAGATGTGTGCCAGAGGAGGAAAACTAGGATTCTGCAAGATGCTAAGTTGAGCGATCATAAGAGAAAATAAAAACTCAGCACTGAGGCGTGTCTGCAGTCACCTACCTCGCCCTTCTAATCCTCTTGAAAACCAAGCTAATTGTTCATTATCACTATTAACTGCCTGCACTTAGGGAAAAATGCATATTTTGCAGCAATACTATGTATTGTATGCTTTATTCTTCCTGCTGAAACACAGAGTTAAGGGAAGATAGATGCTTGATCTGCCACAGTTCTGCACAAAATCTAGGAGGAGGAAATGAAATAAAACAGCCATCAAAAAGAAAGTGGTGTCATTCCTGCTTGTGCTTCATTTTATGTCAATGGAAAAGTTGCAATTGAATCTTTAGAAAGGGTATTATCAGTCTCATATCTGGCTAGCAAAGCTGGCACAAAGCAGCAGTGATAAAGAACAGCAGCCTGCAAACTGAAAACAATAACACTGAAGACAGGGAGTTTTCTTAAACCTCTGGTCCCAGGAGGTGATATATATAAATAATGGGTTTATTTACTGAAGATATGATATTTTCAGTAGCCAGTGGCAGTGATAGATATAGTCACTCCACTACCACGTGATCCGTGTTGGAAAATAAGTTTGAAATCCTATACTCAGAGCCTGTGGCCCATCCTGGTTTTTGTTTGCCTTCATTTAGAAAAAAGGTTGTTTATTTGAGCTCCATTTAAAGAGTACCAGCTGGGTCTGCCATAAAATATGGTTTGCAAAACAAGCCAGCCCTCATGTTTAACACCCTGACAATCTCTGATGCCTTTTATTTAAGTAATAAATTGGTGTTTAATTTTTATGGCATTACACATTACCCAGGAGAGTAATTTAGGAGGTCATTTTTAACATAGTGATAAAACTTGGAGTAATGGGATTGAAGCTGCCACTTCTAGAGGTTTGTATTGGGCAATACTACAAATTTAAGTTCCCTAACATGCATTCAATTTAGACTTCATAAGAGTTATTATATCCCATGTTAATTAAAATTGGATTATTTATTGCAAACACTTACAGAGAACTAGCTACAAAGCTGTGGCTGCACATACCAAATTTGGCCTCAGAAGTGCCAAATGGTGTTTCTTCAACTCTTTTGAAAAGCCAAATATGGATTAAATTGTGTCTTCCATATCACTTTGGTCACTAGAGTGGCACTTGTGCATCATTATCCCTTCCAGTGTGAAATTGCAATGAACATGGCATGGAAAGGAGAGACTTGATGAGGATACATTCCTGAAAACTCTGAACAGGTTTTCAAGGTCTCACAGCCATGACTATAGCAGGGTATAAGGTGAAGGCCTAAATTAACTTTCCTAAGTTAACTCACTTGCTCTGTGGATCAATGTTCCAACTTTTTGTGCGATAGACATCAGAGAAATAGGCACAGAGGCAACAGTGTAGGTAATGCAGAGAGAAGTACTTTTATATACAATTGCAACAGAAAATTTCAGGCCTGTAACAGAAAACACTATAGACAGCACAAATACCAGACAAATGCCATTGCAAAGCATTGGTTTCCAACACTTTGCTATTCAATATCTAAGTAAAGTTTCTTTTACTTTTTTTTTAAATTTAATTTTAGACCCCAAGAAAAGCTAAAGTATTTCTAGTGTTTCTGTACTGTGGCAGCTTTTGAGGGTGTAAATTACCATCACTGAGGCTGAAGAAAAAGGATTGACCATGTCCCCCTGAGCCTCCTTTTCTCCAGACTAAAAATCCCCATCTCCCTCAGCTGGTCCTCATCAGACTTGTGCTCTAGACCCTCTACCAGCTCTGTTGTCCTTCTCTGGACACATTCCAGCACCTCAATGTCTTTGCCGTAGTGAGGAGCCCAAAACTGAACACAGGATTCGAGGTGCAGCCTCACCAGTGCTGAGTACAGGGGTGTGATCACTTTCTTAGTCCTTCTGGTCACACTATTTCTGATACAAACACTCTTTCTGACACAAATTTCTATCAAAATGCTGTTTTCACACTTCCTGGGATGTCCATGCTGAGGGAACTGATGTAATGGTAGATGAACACACAAGACATGGAGTTACTGTATGTGATGAAGAAGCTTGGACAAGAGAAAGCTTCATAACAAGATAGACTTTAAACAAGAAGGGGAGAAACAAAAAGTAACAAGACCGAGGGCCACCACTTTTGCTTTAGAACTAGTCTTGTTTATGTGAATTATTCTCCTCACAAAAGCTACGGTTTTCTGCCTGGATTTTTGTTCAGCCCATTTTTTTTATTGCTCTGGGCTAACTGTTCCTGAGCTTTTCTCTTTTTCTGTCCCTCTTCTTGGTATTTGACAGGCCCTATATGAGGCTCAAATGGATAATGGCATTTAGGGAAGGTACTAGCTTCTCTTCCTTAGCCTTTTTGCAGAAGGCACAACCTATCAAAATGCTGACACACTTGATTAGTAGTGTTTACCTTCAGACAGGCCTATGTTTAAGTCCCACAAGGAACTAAGGCCAGAGTCCTTCTGTCCATAAAGGCAAAATTCAGTATTTGGAGTGGGTACCTCTCTGACAAGCATGTTAACATGCCAAACTTATTAGAAGGCCAAGAACTTTTCCTTTCTGTCTTTTTATTTCTGCTTTTCCTTTCTGAAAGGGCTGATAGCAGCACTCAGTTATGAGGCTTCCTGGCAGCAAGCCCAGCACAATTGTTTGAAGTCTGGATCCTTTCTGTGCAGAAACCTGTGTTTAAGCCACCTTCAAACAGATCAGATCATGTCAATATCTTAAGTTTTCTATACTTGGTTATTACCCTCCATGAGTAGATATGACTCATCATGTTTCCTTTTCAGTCATTTTGATTTGTGTTTTCCTCAGGACTAAAACTGTTGGGAACAGGAGAAAAGGTTTAATCTTTTGCTTTGAGAGGCTGGTCTGCTAAAGCTGCTCAGTAGAAATACTTACAGGAGTTAAGACATACAAAAAACTGGGCATTAGGTTTACATCCGGGAGGAAAAGCCATGGTTGCCAAGTTATTTTAAAGCTTAAGAAGAAAATCTATACAGAGCTTTAAAAAGCTTTGTGTGGGTGCAGGTTTTTCCCCAGGCTTTTAATTCAAACTGTCTTTCTCTTCAATTGTCATACTATCAGATAAAATTTCTTATAACATTAAGTTGGATAAGCATAAGAGATTTTAGAGCAGTGGCATATTCAAGTTGTAGAAGGACTAAAAGCTATTAAGGTCAGTAGACCATTTCCTGATTTGCATCTATAATTAGTAGCAGAATATGTCCTATCCATTTTTAAAAGTAGTCTTCATGCTATGAAATACTGGTTCACCTCAGTAAAGAAGGAATCCGTCTTCCCTTAAAAGTAAAATCTGGCACACAATTCTCCTATCATTCTGTATTTTTGTAAAGCATTTTATTTAAGTGATGACACAGGAGTAAGATGAGTTTGATTACCAAACTGCAGTAGTCTGCAGATAAATAATCATCTGATTAAAGTTTGTTTCATTCTTTCTCTAGCCAAGAGACACCGATCTGTGGATGAGACGGGGGGTGGGATGGGGGACAAGGAGGGTGAAGACATAAAAAATTCCCACTGATATTAATTTTCAAATCTTAAAAGTGGTAACAGAAGAGGAAAAATGCTAAGCTAGAAGCTTCTGAAGATGAAGGCTAGATTTTTGATTACCATATGGCTTTGAAAGGGGAAGAAAACCCAAATAACTTTGCAAATAATCATCTTTTTCCTAGATTTATCCTTTGACTTAGGGGTTGTTAGCTCTTTCAGTTATTTGAAGAAAGAATTAGAATAGAATAGAATAGAATAGAATAGAACAGAAAAGTACTGATTTGCTAACCTGTAGCTTTCCATTCCCTGAAGGGAGAGGCTGCTAATACTGTTGTGGAGTCAGTGAAACTGTAAATAGTGCTAAACCTGGTTATGATGCTTCTAAGTTCTTCTGTCCTCTGATGGGGCAAGCATTATCAACTGCCTTTGAAACTGAAGAACTTGCCTTAGCATCAAAGTGTCTCTCAATGGACATAGTGCAGACATGTACTTGCAAAATAAGTCTTATTTTTCTCAGTAAAAGCATAACCAGTACTATCATAAGTGTAAGCCAAAGAAATTGCATAATTACTCATCAGATGGGGGGAAAAAAACCCAACCAACTAAAAAAAAATAAAAGCAAACAACACATCCAACACAGAGAAAAAAAAGCACACAAAAACCCCCAGCAAACCCAGGAAAAAACAAACGGACAACAGAAAAAAAAACTGACAGGCCAGGTTTAATCTGCAAAATACGATTTCAATCCCTGCTATTTGTGTACCTTTCTCAATAAATATTTATAGACAGAAATGTCCTTATGCTACTCATATGAAGATGATGTTTCTTTTCTCCATATGAGCATTTGAACCTTTCACTGAGCCATGACCCTTTTTTTTGGAAAAGCTAATCAGCCCTTTTCTGAAGCAGGACCTGTTGCTCTCTCTCTGCAGAATTAATACATTTTTAGATGCAGCTGGAGTAATCCACTTTGCTGCCACCCTATTCCCCAGCCCTCATTGCCTCAGCACTCACAGCAGCTGGCTTACCGTGCTCAGCACTTGGGAGAGAAAGAACATTTTGCAGGTTCAACTGTTCTGCTAGAAACTCAGTAATGAAATCAGAAATGACAAGGTAAGCTCAGCAGTGACCAGGCTCTGAGATTCCTTTTTGCTAACCCTTCACTGGCTTTCATTCAAATTCCCAGAAAAAAATCGAATTTGAATCTATCATTAATAAGTACTCTTTTTATTCTTCCTGTTTTGCTTGTTTGGGGTGTTTTTTGGGGGAGCGATTGAGAAGTAAGGAGGGAGGAAGAAGAGGGAATGTGGGGGGAGAATGGCTATCTTTATGTGACACTCCATTATTTGTCTGCACCGTCACTGAAAAAATATAAAAGTTTCTGGAGAAAAACAGTAAGAGCCTGGAAATACAAATACTGCCATATATGTATATATACAATATGTATATATTTATTATACTATATACTATGTATATATATAATATGAATATATATGTATATATATACTGACATATATATATATGTATATAATAATATGTATATAAGTTCTTCACTTACACTGAAATAGCATAATAAACACAAGTGCCATTTTTGCCTTCATTGTAAAAACAGGGTTCCATTTGGTTCTTCCTAATCAAATTTCCTATTTTAACCTGTATTTATTTGTACTTCAAGCTCCCAAAGGATACTAAACAAATTCAGAAACAAATAGCTATAAACCCAAGACAACAGCAGACCAGCTTAAGTACCCACAAATCAGAGCTAGTGGTGGTTGAAGCCAAGTGCTCTGTTCATGTGTTCTTAAGCAAATATTGTAAGGTGGCTGAGAAGGTGACCCAGCATCACTTAGCAGAGAGTTGTTATCACAAAGATTCACTGTCAGGAGCCTAGTTTACCAGCTGTTCTGTCTGTTAGGGATGGCTACACCGGAAACATGCACTGCTGGTTACAGACTTCCTGTTTATAGTCTGAAAAGGGAGGACTAAGATTAGTTTTCATTGTAGTGACTTACATGAAGGCTGAATCCAAGCCAGAGCAGCCCCACTTAGAGGATCAAGCTTCAGTCGAGGTAATTAGTACAGGCATTTGTTAAGTTTACAAGGTGCAGTGCAGCGCTATCTACATGAAGGAACTCCAGCCAAGCCCATACAGTAAATGACAAGAACACAGAGCAAAGCAGCGAGCCTGTCTTAGTGCTGGCTGTGGGAAGATTGTGCTGGCCAGCTTCTGCTCTCAGCTCCCTAGCCCTTCACCTCAGTCCTGGAGAGATGTCCATGCTTCAGTGACCTGGGTATGCCTGCACAAGCTTGAGTGCATCCATCTCCAGGGTTCACTCTGGTTTTGTTCCCAGGCATTTCTTGACTCATGTCAATGTTTCCTTAGACAAAAGACACATTCATTTTTGTCCTTGGGAGAATTTCCTTCAAGAACAGAGGTTGTCATGCGGCAACAAATGCCTGTGAGATTAGGTGGTTTCCCTAAATCAGATCCCAATTCATATCAGTTTCTGTGCAGGCACATTTTTCCTCCAAGATTGCCTTTTAAATATATATTCGATATCTCGGTTGATCAATACAAGTATCTTTTGGACCATTTGTGCCCTTCCTCTCCATTTGAGACTCAAGATTGCTGTGCAAAAAGACTATCTTTTCCTGAAGAACCAAACTGTAAAGTTGAGCATCAGAGTACAGCTCTTCCCTCTTTCAGAAGAAGAAAGACTTTGCAGATCAAAGTGAAGTACACCTCTGGTGTCAGCAGCCCAAACTCTTCACAGCTTGTAAGCAGTTTCTTATTTAGACCAAATACAGACCACAGCTCCTATTCTTTAATTTAGCCTGAACTCTTTCCCAACACCAAATGCCTGATCTAGTAGCTGTGATAGTAAGCATGACTGTGATGTTCCCTTTCAAAAAGTTTAGATCTGCCAAGTCATATTTTTTTTATTTTTCTTACAAAAGGAGTCCTAAGGAGCCTTCTGCTTTGGGCTGCATGATAGCACAAGTGATACAGTGCTTTTGAGGTTCAAGCAAAGTCTGAGTAAAAATCACCAGCAATCATTAACAATCAAAGAACCTTATTACATTTATTTATATTTATATTGGAAAGAAATGTTATAGCAAGTAATGCAACATTATGGGTATCTTGGTCATCATGAGATAATTACAGTCATTCAAGGTTAAAAAACACTGTGAAAAAATATTTGCTTTTAATAAATAGTAAAATATTTGTCATCTTTGCTTTTTAAGTGTTGTTAGATCTAATACTTATGCATGTATATATTTTTATCTATAAATAATGTTGCCACATTGTGTTATCTATTTTCAAAATATTTTGACACTCATTTAATGACTTCATACAACACCAATGCATTTGGATAATGTGAAAAGAAATAAGTAAATTTGTGGAAAAATATTGTCAACTCTTGTATCACAGAAGTGTGTTCAAATTCTGGCCAAGTTCAGTATCCTGTTTCAAGAAGAAAAGCTGCCTCTTGCAGCCTAAGACTGTAACCACAGTTTGCTGCAAATGCTGACAGTCCTACAAGATCAAGATTCAAAAAGACTTTATAAAGAGAGAAAAGTGGTATTTTCTTCACCTCAGAGATCTTGGATTCCGGAGCCATAAGCCGTAAACAACTTGGCCAGGGTCATATATGCTAAGAATTTCAGAACCAGGGAATTGAATTTAGAATAAGTAAATTATGGCACAGTGCCTTTACCCCAAGTCACCTTCCATTTCAGATAAAAATCTTCACTACAAGGAGTTCCTTTTGTGTTCTGAAAGTCTAGTTTTAGATGTGCATGCTTTTCCCACTCAGTGCCATGCTTGGTAAAATGTCAAAATGCAGTTTTTATCTACAATCTTTTGTTGTTATAAGCCAGCTGAAACATTCTTTACAAGTCCAAATTTCTGGATGACTGTTTAGGAGAGAGATATTTAGGATGGGGAAGCCCAGAAAAAGAAGGAGGGAGGCAGGAAGGAAGGCATGAAGGCAGGCAGGAAGGCAGGAAGGCAGTAAGGTAGGAAGGAAGGCAGAAAGGTAGGAAGGAAGGCAGGCAGACAGGAAAGCAGGAAGGAAGGCAGGAAGGAAGGAAGGAAGCAGGCAGAGAAAGAAAGAACTTTGATTCTTTATGAGACATTTTTTCACACCCTTTTCTCTTTCATTACATAGTCTTTTGGCTGAGATGGAAAAGATTTGGGAAGTAAACACTGAGTAAATGTTCTCAGATTTGTGTAAATTGAGTGTAACGCCATGAACAGTACAGCTATGTCTAAGTGACGTGCAAGAGGTCAGAATCAGATCTCCTGTAGATGCAGAGTTGTTTTTTGCTTCCACAGACCATTTCACCTCCAAAATATTAATTCCATTTCAATTTTTGAATTAAATTGATTTTTCTTGTCATTTTTATTCAAGCCAGAAATATTGTTCATGCTTTGACAGAATAGTTGAGGTTGAAAGGTAGTCTCTAGGGAAGTTAAAACTTTAGCATGGGTTATTTGTGCTAGATATTTTTTGGATGGTCAAGCCGGTATTTTTTTATTGGGACATGCAAGGTATAAGTTTTTCTCATATATCTGTAAACTCTGATTGGTTTAGTAGTCATTAAATTCAAATAAAGACATTTTAACATATATATAGATTTAAGATTCTTGGTCTCAGTGCCATTACCACTAAGAGAAGTTCACTAACAGGAGTTCAATAGATCTCTTCTCCCTCCATATGACAACCTATTTAGTCTAAAAAGTTTTCATTATTGTTCTGGTTTGGCTTTGCTATTACACTACATATATTTGCTTGCATCACCTGTATGGAATTTGAAGTGTGAGTAGCCAATGCCTGTTAGAAGAGGGAGAGCTGTATGCCCTACAGTAAATTCACCTTTCTACAGGGATCCCACCTTTGCCCAGGTAACTGCACTCTCTGATCACAATATTAACAGTGGCTCTAGCGGTAATGTTAAGGCTAAAAAACTTTTATTTTTAAATTTAAATTTTTTAGGTATTCTTTCTTTGTATTCTTGGATTTAGAACCCTGCTGAGATAGTAAGACCACAGGAAGATATTTGGGCATAGTGATAGTCTTAATGAGTTATTTTAAAGATAAGGAACAGGCAGGGAGTGGAATAAATGCTCAAATGCAGTCATGTGAAAAGTTTCTCTGCCATAGATGATATAGAAATGAACTGTAAAATTACTTTTCAAAGACTTTTTTTTCAAAGACAGAAGGGGGAAAGTCTTTATCAACACAGGCATATCAAGCAGCATTTCCAGGGCCACAGCACACAATAGATCAGATGTTCTAGCCAAAGCACCAGCGTCTGGGCTGGAATGGTACCATAACATGGACTCCAGTGGTTCTTCTCAGTTCCTAGAGAAGTGTAGGACCGGGAGGCCACGGGGATGTTGAGCTTTTAGCTATTTGAATTCAGAACAGAATATCCATCTCTAGAATTCAAATTCTTTGCAAATGCTCGCAATTGAGCATAAGTAGCAATGATCCATAAAAACTCCCTGCCGAAAAAAATATATTATGGGAAGTTGGACTTAGAATGATGTTACAGTGACATAAAACTGGAGTGGCACCATAAGAATGAAGATAGTTTTACTCAACTGTAGGTTTGACGTATATCTGAAGTAATTATTAAGTTCTGTGAAACTGGGAATTGGGACATGAACAAAAGAGTCATTGAAAGTATAGTTCTACAAATAAGCAGTAGAACAGCATAACTTTGTTTTAATGCACCTGCTGAATTAAATTAATACTTCAAGCAAATTGTTTTAGCTCTAAGTTTCATCAAAGTTCAGAAGACTATGATTCAACAAAGGACCTAGTCATATCTTGTGAGTTAAATATTCTCAGCTTTAGTTCAGAAGTCTCTGAAATCCATCCAGTAGTAGCAGATCAAGCAAAATAATTTCATGATCTCTGTGAATAACAGGTAATTCTGGAATCAATGGCATGAAGAACATTTAATGTACTACATCGAAATTAAATTGCATCTTACATTTTAATTCTGAAGAACATTTTCCATTGTGAACGTGGAGCTCGTCTAGGAGAACACACATGAGGTGACCAAAGATCCAGGACACTGAGTCTAGATCCATAGCCAAAGACAAGTGATTTTAGAGCCACAAATAGGAAGAGAAATATCTCTCTAAGCAGACAAAATGAGAAAATGTAGAGGGGGAGAGCTGTGTGAAGGTACCCAGCATATGCTTCTTTTAAAACATCGTGCCAGGAAGAGCAAATGGCAATGGCAGAAGAAGAAATGGATATTGGATCATGTTGTCCACATGGTGTTGGGCCAATGCAATGGCTCTGACTCTACAGAACTCTAGAGCTGCATCTCATTGTCCACATACTAAGCCAAGGATCTAGGGAGCAAAGAGCTACAATTTCCTGCAGTTCACCTCCACAGCAGAGGGAATAGATTTAGTACCACAGGGGAACTGAATTCTTTTAAAAGTTCATTGTTTTTTTCATTATTGTCCTTGTGTCTTTGCCTTCCATGTTCCACAGACACATGCTGAGCATACAGTGGTTACGTAGCATTACCAGATGGGAATGGAAAGCTTTACAATTGTTTTGCACAGCTACAAACACCCACCAAAATGTACAAGACAATAGAGAATCAGATCCTCACAGTAACATGGTTTGTGGACAGCAGCAAGCTCCTGTATTTAATGTTTACCATTCGGGCATCATGGCAGGGTTCCTACATACTGCCTTGACTGTGGCACAGTGGTGATCAAGCTCGTGTTTACAGGTCACTTATTGTTTAACAAAATTCCCCTGAAAGGACACCAGGTTACATGCATCATTAGAGCTCCATCAGCACATTACACAGCTCCAGGTTGTAAACCAAGCCAGATCAGGACCTTTCACTCTTTAGATGGATGAAAGTAATGATGCCAGCAGTGACAGGGTATGTATTGTGATTAGGCATTGTGACCAGGAGACAAGAGTTTTGAAAAATGGTCTTCCAAAGATGATTTCAGGAAACACAGCAGGTGCTGGAAACTTTTCTGCATCACTGAATCTGTTTTATTGACTCCAACATTTCACTGATAAATGTGATTGCACTTTTCCCTCACTCAGCAAATATAGTGACTGGCAGAGTAAAGCAAACTTTAGCATCTGTGTTTATATCCATTGATCAGTGTCTTGTAAGTGTTATGTCACTTGAGAATCTTTATGAAAACAGATAATTTATAATGGCAGCTGATAAACTGCTATCCATCTTACTGCAATGTTAATGTAAGTTGTTTTATGTCCTTCATTGCCGACCAGAATACTCAAGTTTATTCCAAATAGGGATGAAACTCTTTAATTTCTAAATAAGTAATTTAAGGCTTGCCTGCATTTGTAATTCTTTAAATACACTCACCTTCTCCTCAGGATCTTGTTATGCATAAATGAGTTTGGGGCTTTAGACCTGGGACTCATATGAAAATATGCTAAGTTCTGTAATGAGGTCAACTATTGTCATAGCAGTGGCAGGCATGCAGAAGGAGAGGTGGCAAAGGTCTATAAGTGAAGACCGAACAACCTTCCCATAACCGGAGGAGGCAAGGGCATCAGTGGAAGGTCACCACCCAAATGAGTAAACAGTTAACCTTTTTCAGGATCTCACTTTCAGAGAAGGTGCATGCAATGAACTTCCAGAAGAGAAGCCTCACAGAATTACGAATTACTTTGAGTTTCAGTTGTAGTATAGAAATTGAAGGGGTTATATATTTATCAACAATCTGGATGCAGTAGTTGAATGCACCATCAGCAAGTTTGCTGATTAAACCAAACTGGGAGGTGCTGTTGACTCTCTTGAGGGACAAGAGCCCTTGCAGAGAAATCTGAGAGAATGGATCATTAGGCTTTGATTAATGGGATGAAATTTAATAAGTCAAAATGCCAGATTCTGCACCATGTAGCAACGTCAGGCACAAAACTGGGAGTGAAGTGCCTGGAGAGCAGCCCGGCAGAGAGGGTTCTGGAGGTGCTGGTTCAACAGGAGTCAGCAGTGTGTGCCCTGGCAGCTGTATCCAGCATTGTTGGTCTCAAATACCGTGTGAAGTTTTGGATCCTGCCATTGAAGAGGGATGTGAAGGTTCTTGAATGTGTTCTGAGGAAGGCACCAAAGCTGGGGAAGGGGCTGGCAGGAATGTCCTCTGGGTAGTGGCTGAGGGCACTGGGTTTGTGTAGTTTGAAGAGAAGCAGGCCAAGGGGCGACCTCACTGTTTCCTACATCTTCCTGGGGAGGGGAAGTGCAGAGGGAGGTGGTGAGCTCTTCTGCCTGGTAACCAGTGCTAGGACCCATGGGAATGGCTAAAAGCTGCATCCATCAGGGAAGGTTCATATTTGACATGGGGACATTTTTTTTCTGGGAAGGTGGTCAAACCCTGGAACTGGCTTCCTGGAGAGGTGGTTGATGCCCTGTGCCTGTCAGTGTTTAAGAGAGTGTTTAAGGACAATGTTCTTAAAGCCATGCTTTAACTTTTGATCAGCTCTAAAGTGGTCAGGCAGTTGGACTAGATGGTCAGTGCAGAAAAAAAGTCAAGGTATAAAAAGTCAATGTAAAAAAAATAATTCTACAACCTAGAATTTATCCTTCAAAATCTGAATTGTCTTTAATGTGACAGTAACCACTGCAGAGCTAACTTTTCTGTTTTGTTAACTCTGAGCTCATCTCTATATGTATTGATATTCTCAGCAGGTTTTGTTCTGGACTTTGAGCCATTTGTTACTTTGTTGAAAGATACACAGCTAGTTTTAGCTTGGAAATTGAAATCTAGCCTATATTTTTATTTAGCCTGAAAGGGGGTAAGTCAGTTTGCTGTTATACAGTGCTAATACACTCTCCATCTGTTCACTTGGGGATTATTTTTCCTGCGTGTTGTCAAAAGACTTTTCTGCTATTAAGGCAACAGCATGTGTAGCAACTCCTTCTAGTTTACTTTTCTTGATTCAGGTTTGGATTGAGTAAATCAGGACACTACCATCTTAATTTTAAATAAAGTAGCAAATTCCATGCTTCTTTTCAAGTGATATTCTGCTGTGAAGTTGATAAATTGTTAACCCGTAGCCCAAGAAATACACTATTGCTATCTCTAGTTAGTCTTTGGGTATTGTAGGGAGTATGCAAGGCCACAGACTTGTCAGGCTTGGACTATTTTGAGCCCTTCCTCAAACTTTGTTTAGATGAAACACCTTTTTTTTTTTAATGGCAGGAGTACCATGCCTAGTTCATTTTACTTTTGCTTATCTTCTTATGGTACAGTCCCATTTTATACAGATATTAATAAAAAGTAGTTACTTTACGTGGAATGAGGTATTGATAACTAACATAATCACAGAATCATCATGGTTGGAAGAGGCCTTCAAGACCACCTAGTCCAACTGTCAACCCAGCACCACCATAATTGCTTAAATCGCCTAAATCATATCCCTAAGTGCCACATCCAGACACCTTCTGTAAGAGTCAATCGTAATCTCCCCTGGCAAAACTTAATGCCATTTCCTCTCACTCTTTTACTTGAGACATGGCAGAAGAGGCTGACCCCTACTCCACTACAACTCCTTTCAGGCACCTGACCCTCCTTTTCTCCAGGCTAAACAACCCCACTTCCTGCAGCGGCTCCTCATAAGACACGTTTTCTAGACCCTTCCCCACTTTCATTGCCCTCTTTAGATGTGCTCCAGCGCCTCAATGTCCTTTTTGAAGTGAGTGACATAGAGATGGACACAGTACTTGAGGTGCAACCTCCCCAGTGCTGAATACAGCGAGACAATCTCTTCCCTGCTCCTACTGGCCGCACTATTCTTGATGCAGGCCAAGATGCCCTTGGCCACCCAGGAGCACTGCTGGCTCATATCCATCCATCTGTCAACCAGCACCCCCAATCCCTTTCTCCTGAGCAGCTTTCCAGCTGCATTCCCCCAGCCTGCAGCAATGCATGGGGTTGTTGTGGCCCAAGTGCAGGACCAATAACAATAATGGTGCTGTGCAGAGAAATGCACAACTGGCAGTTGTTCAGCAGTCCTGAAAGCGGGGAACATGGGATTCTGGGCAGAGGGATACAGGCATGGGAGGATACAAGACACTGACTGATACAGGGGACCCCAGAGCTCTAAACAACTCACCAACAAGCAAATAAATTCAGGACTGGAGCTAGTCAAAACTGATTCTAGGGGTACCAAAATAATCAAAGATATGCAAAAATTACGATATATAGTAAATTATATGTGCATGAAATATAGTAAAAGTAGTATAATAAAACATATAGTAGATGTGGCATGGAGTTGCAGACCAGAGAAAAACAAAGGTTTAAAAGCATGATAGGACAATGAAAAATTACACCAAGCAGATCTTTCAGTCAGGAGGAAGCCACTGGCACTGTAGTCCTCCCAGCAAAGGAGAGAATGCTGACGACTTGGCATCCTTGCTCTCCTGTCCCCAACGCCCCCCTCCCTCCTGCTCAGACTGAAGCTGTGATCTCAGCTCCGCTAACATTAGCACTGATGACAGAAAAGTGCCTGCCCTGCTTTGAGGTCATGGTTACATCTTTCACAATAAAGTACAACTCAGTGCAAGAAACACTGCCAATTTTCTTTGACTTTTCAAATAGAAAGTCCAACAGCAAATTTGGTTTTCATTACAGCCAGTTCCACTCTGAATGGATCTGAAGACTTGAGTCAAAGGTGTGATTGTTGCTGTACTGATACCCAAACTGCTCTGTATGCATGCATATGTTCCTCTCTCAGAATGGAAAAAGAAGAAAGGAAAAAAGCCCCGCCAACTTGATCTGTTGAGCATAATTGTATGGATAATCTCAATCCATTACTTTGTGCCAGAACAGTTTTCCATTCACACATCCATCTTCTCTGAAATAGAAAACTATTCTTACATTTTATTCACATAATGGTTTTGATAGAAAATCTGTTTTGCTGCAGATGAGGGCCCTGGAGGTTTTTGGTCTACTGTAATACATAAGAGCTGCCTGACACTGCAGCATTCATTCTCTAGTGCGATTGCCTAGCAGGGCTAAAAGCACTGATGTCTTTTACAGTTCTGGTATTGCCATTATCCATTTCAATGGGGTTTAAATGTAAAAGTGAAATTGATGGTGTTAAAGCATGAATTTCAATCATGCTAAGAAAGAAGATATTGATGGGAGCCAGCAAGGGAGCTCTGAACAAAAATATTGCAAGGAAGAAGCTGAAAGGCTGATTACTATAAGGCCAGTGACTCTGTTTTCAAGTTACAGAGCTGCCAGACATTAAAAGATACCTGTCCATGTTGCATAACTCAGGACAATGTGTGTTTGTCCCTGTAAGTATTATGGGTCTCCTTCCTTCTCGCTGAGGTGGGACTTCATGGGAAAAATCTTCAAGTCTTAGTTCAGCTTTTTATCTGAGATTTCAGATGTCCCTTCTCATTACTTTTTGCGGTAGGGGTGGTTTCTTGTGGCTACAGACTATCCCTGTTCTTGTTAAAATTATACCTTTCTAATTATAGCGCAGCCTTCTGTCAGAGGCTGAATCTTTATGGACCAGTAGAAGAGACACTTTGTACCATATAATTTACAAAGAACACTGTAACTCAGGGTTAGCAAAACTAATGAGAAAGCAGTAAGAGTGTTTTGCAGGACCTTAACCAGCTGGATTTTAATTTTCAGAGCAGAGAAGCAGAGCTGTGAGCAACCTTGACACAAATTGAAAACAGAATTACAGTGTTACTTGGTGCACTGAAGCACCTCTCTCAACTATGGCTCTGATTCCTGCTTGGATCCAGGCAAACATCCAGGACAGTTTCCTCTGGTGCTGTGGTCAGCAATTCCCTTGCCTGCCTGCGCGTGCCCTGTGTCCTAAGGCCATCACCAAGAAACATGCAATTTTATGAGAAACACAGCCATGTCTTGGGGATCTCCACATTTATCTTGAGTTGCAAACAACTTAAAAGGCTTGTCTGGTGCCTTGATTGATTTGTATTTGTGCTTCCACGACAGCAGCATGCTCTGTACCTGTTTAATTGGTTTAAATCAAATTTAGAAACTAAGCAGGTTTAAAACATGGCCTTCATTACAGAATTAGAGCTGAGATTACATAGAAGAAAGTAAAATTATAATGTATTTCAGATAATACAATAAAAATCCTGCTTAGACTCTGGTATTTTTATAAATTAAAAACTTACCATTTATAGAGTTCGTTCTAAATAAAATCCCTTTCCTACCTTCTCTTAGTCTGATATTCCTCCTGCAATACCTCCACTCTGTGTTTTAAGTTCCAGTCCCAGTTTTCTCCATCTACAGCTTGTCAGCCTAGAGTGGGAGAAAAATGCCTGTAGGATCAATACGTTCAAACCGCTTGAGGAAAGAATTGTGACAATGTACCAAAGAAATTTTGAGGCATAGTGACTGATAAAAGTTCCTAGCAAGAAACTGTAATAATGTGTGTAAAGTGGATTTTTATACAGTATTTCCTTAGGGACCCCCTTTCAATGATATCAAAAGATATCATTTTATGATAAATATCATTATTTATGTTGAGCAAAGCATTTCTATTGTACTCTTAATAAAAAGTCTTTTTCCCCTGAAAGTGCTTTGGGATGAATGTATACTAGAGTGCAAAAACATGATTTTATCTTTATAGGAATTTCTCATGAATAGTCTTTGAAAATGTGTCTCTCAAGGTGCAGATTCTCCCATTCTCTCTGCATTGTTTGTATTTATCCTCTCACCAATAACATTTGCAGCCAAGGATTTCTGCAAAGTCAAATCATACCATTTTGAATTAAATGTAAAATCCTTTGAGATGGACCTCTTCAGCAGGATGGATGTAGCTCTAAATAAAAATAGCTTCATTTTGTTTCAATAAGAAGGTGATGAAGGTTCCATCTAAACCCACCTGCCTGTCTGACCCTGCAGTCACACCCAGTAGCAGCAGTCCTTCTTGCAAGCATGCTGTAAAGGTTTGAAGTCTTAGCCTTGGGGCTGGACTCTGCTGGATAAACCCACAAACAACACCAATACTAAAAACTCTGAAATGTCTGACTGGTCACATACAGCTGAAAATTACTTCCCTGTAAAACCAAACCAGCACTTTGGTTATGCGCTCTCACAGTTAAGGATTTAACTCAGACTGTCCCAGCATTGCAGACCAAGTCTATGTCAAATTGCATTTCATGGTTTCAGGTTTTCAAGATAATTAAAAGGATAAAAATATAATACTGAAAAATGTATAGCTGTTTCATATAGCAGCTCCTACTCTTATTTACTTTATTGCAATATTAATCATAATAATATACTGTATTGGTCTCATTTGGTGAAGCGAAGTGGCTGGGAAGCCTTTCTCACTGAAGAGAGATTTGTCTGCAATAGTACTTGAATTTTGTAGCTCTCACACTCACAGCAATTTTACTAGTCACGTGTTCTTCATTTTTTAAGCTAATAAATTTGGTAATATTCAGGGAATGTAAAGCAAGAGATCTAAAATACTAATTTAAGTTACAAAGACATGCAAGCATTTCTACAAGGTTATTCAGGGCAGCTAAATTAGCTCCTGAACAGAGATTGTATTAATGTATTCCTGACTTTTTGTCTGAGTCCCACTTGTGTCATGTGAGTTTATTCAGCACGTGGAATAAAATCTTTCTTGAGGGTCTGCCAGCAGCTATCATATCTGTAGCTCCCAGGAAAAGAAAATGGAGATATCCAGGTACATCTGCAAGTAGAAAAGCATATACAAAGTCCATCTGGACCCTGTATTAAGAGATTATTGACAAAGCACTCATGCATCTAGACTATAAGCAGCCCTAATATTTGAGGGAGCTCTTTCAAAAGTGAGAGATAAAGAGACCTGAGACCATGAATGAAAATAAAATTTGAGACCTTTTTTATCTGTGCTGCTTTAGCACTAGGTATGTTTTCGAGAACAACCTTGCAAATAATGAGCAGGTATTTCTTGCCCAGGCAGGTTTATGATATGAAGATATTATTGACATTTCTATAGAAATCTTTAGTAACATTCAACCTGGAAATTACTGGTTTGTATAAGTAGGGTAAATAGTAATACATGTTGAAAACGATCTGATCTAGCCTAACTGGTTAATTTACAAACCCATATCTGTTTTATCAATGCCCATTTCTTCCCATTTTCACTGTTTACATGTGTTTATACATATACACACACAAAATCTCAATTACAACTTTCCTCCTGGGATGCATTGAAGTAAATGGAAAGTGGCTTCTTTTTCCAAATACTCTGCATCCTTGAGAGAGGCAGAATTAAATGGAGGGTATGGAATGGTACTATGGAAAGCAAGAGTATGCATGTATTTATACGGAAAGATGTTCAATTTAAATTTTAATAGAAATTAATAATTACACAAATAATAAAACATCTGATGTGGGTGTGGGCCAGTAGTGTAATATATGAGCATAGTTGAGCTTCTGAAGCTTCAGCCATCCTTATTCATACTCATCCAGTGCTAACCAGACAAATAATAACCTTATCACCTACTTTAGTAATCAAACAATGGATAACCAACATCTGGGACTTTTGACTGAAATGGAAAGTAGTTTATTATTGTGTTTATTAGCTGGAGTATGAAGGACTCAGATGTGGTGACATAATGAGTGATATTCTAACAAATTTCTGAAATTGGATACATAAGCATTGTAATGAAACTAGAATGAGCTGTTTCAGTCTCTCATTGGCTTACTGTATCACCTATATCTTCGTCATAGAATCATTATAGCATGGCCTGGGTTGGAAGAGACCTTAAAGATCATCTAGTTCCAACATCCCTGCTGTGGACAGGGACACCTTCCACTAGACCAGGTTGCTCAGAACCCCATTCAGCCTGTCCTTGAACACTTCCAGGGATGGGGCATACATGGCTTCTCTGGGCAACCTGTTCCAGTGCCTCACCACCCTCACAGTAAAGAATTTCTTTCTAATATCTAATCTAAACCTACTATCAGTTTGAAGCCATTCCTCCTTGTCCTGTTACTGAATGCCCTTATAAGAAGTCCCTTTTCACCTTTCTTGTACCTCTTCAGGTACTGGAAGGCAGCAATTAGGTCACCCCAAAGCCTTCTCTTATGAATCTTATGGTCTTCTTATTAAGAGAATCTTACCTGCTCTTTTATCTTATGACTTATTTTTGCATGGTAATGCTACCTTGCACTGAATTTGACTGTCATTGTAGCTAAAGTACAGTAATAGTTCATGGATGTTATTAATTATTATATTTCTCCAGGGAGAAAGTACTAGGGGACTATTAGGTGCATATGTTAATTGCGTCTGTATTGCTTAGCTTCATTTACTGGATTTTTCCTGTGATATATATTAATAGACTTCTAATAGACATGGCTACATTTTCAGAAGGAGGGGGTGTAGCTGTGTAGAATAATTTTGAAGATAGGTAAGCCACACGTGAAGCAAAATATGAAAGCAAAACACGTGCCTGAACTGAGGCAGTCACCAAATTAGTGTTTTGCCCGTCTCTGATCTCCCATGAGTTCAGTGTTACTATACTAAACATATAATAACAACACATTTGAGTATGACTGGATATGATAAATTCAGAGCTTGGGAATAAATTTACCATTAACATGCTCTATTTTCTGAAATCTGAACACCATGCCCAGAAAAACAAAAAATTAGGTAGCAAGCGTCAAGGTTCTTGCTTGATTCTTGGGGTTCTTTCTTCAGCATAGACAGCACTGTAGCATATATGGACATTAAAATCTTCACCTTTTCCAACAGCCTCAGGGGAGCACTGAAACTTGTCTTTCCTGTCTATCCTCTGCAGGGAATTACTGGAACGCAGCTTCTTTCGTTACTTCATCATCTTACCTCCACTTCTCCACCTTCCAAGGGGAAACCAGTGCAGACATCTCTTTCTACTTCAAAACGTCGGCCTCAGATGGGGTGTTTCTTGAGAATCTGGGGAACACTGACTTCATCAAACTGGAGTTGAAATGTAAGTATACGCTTCCTATTACTATTCTTGGCACCTGAATTGGGTTTATGTTGAGTAGGTTTAAAAAAATGTGTACCAATCAGTAAAATGTGTAAGCTCTCTAAATCCTGGAAAAACTCCCAAATCAAGCTGCTTGACATATTTTCAAATTGCCTTTTGTGAGAGGAGTGCTTGAAGTATATTTGGATTGTTTATTAAGGGGAAAATACAAAGAAAAATAGAACTGGTAACATCAATTACAAAAATGACACTGACCTGAAAAGGGGTTTCAAAATTGCGTGTCAGAATTATTTCTTAAAAATTTATGTCTTCAGCTCTGTGTGTTTTTCTATTTTACTTCATGGTTGCTTTGGAAACAGGGGGAAGAAAGAAAAAAAAGAGACCATCCTAATCAGCACTGCAAGGAGCCAAAGAGCTGAAAACTTGCATATGATATTTAAAAGCCATAAAAAATCCCATAAAAATAAATCTTTATCAGCATTATCCATTAATAAAATCGCTGATCTGAGAAAGAGGGTATAATGATACCAAGAGGCAAGTCAATTTTATTATTTAAACCATTTTTAATGGCCCAGGGGCAAACTTTCCAAAGAAGGTGCTGAAATCCTTAGCCGCACCTGAATTCTGCTTAGTGGAATTGAAGCAGTTGAATTAGTGGGAAACATGTTTTATGCCTCCTTTGTTCTCCCTTGACCCTGCCATGAACGGGAGCAGCGAGAGGCCCTCTGTGAGATGTGTGGCTGTTATTACAGCCTCTAGCAACACATTACAGCCTCCCTGCTCTCCAGCTCTGGGGCACTGGGAAAAGCATGTGGGCTTCCTTTTGCTGCAGCAGCTACTCATGGATGCCAAGGACCCAGCTCTAAATGTTGATGCACAAAAGTCAGTGAGTCATTAATGTTGAAAGTGAAGCAATTGGCTTATGGACCCTAAGTAATCTATTTTTTATGCAGATTAGACGTACAGACATCTAATTTTTAAACAAACAGCCATTTTCAACACTTTCCAAAGTTTAAACACGAAAATCAGAATGTAGAAATTTAGGAACCATCAAGAGGCTCCTTTAAAATGCATTTAAATTTTTCCCTCCAGGAAAATAAAATGCCAAGTTCCATTTGGGTGCCTTTTTTTCTTTCTTTCTACAACAAATATAGTTCATGTTGCTTAATCCAATTTCTCTAATCTGCAATTTGTGCAAATCAAAATAGCTCCTATTGAGTCAGAGGGAATAGTCTTACTTGCTTTACCAAGGGGCAAAGCCTTTTAATAGTAAAGTGGCAGCTACTTCTAATTTCCCTTTGAACTTAAGTAGTACTTACAGTCAGCTGAGGTGGGCATCTTCAGAGCTTCTTACTCTTCTACTTTATGGAAGGTGTTCTCAGCCACTGCAATCAGACCAACCATGCTGTTGTTCACTTAGCTAAAAAGTGACAATATCAGTGTATAAAGGTGACTTGACAGCAAAAAAGTTATTTTTAACTTGGTTCATGGGAAATAATAATCATGCTGCAGTGGCTCTCTGAATAGATGTATGAGTTCAAGAAAGTGGCAGTGTTCTCAGAGTACCATTAAACAGGACTTTAATTTTAAACCTATGCTTGAGATCCGCTGACTTTTCTGCGACCTGGCATATGCATAAATTCAACCTCTGCCTCATGTCCCTGAATCTAAACTTTAGATTATAAATTCTTGATGGAAGAAGTTGAAATGTCATCCGGAAGAAAAGACGTAAAACAACTGTAAGAACTATGCAGACTGTATTTGCTAAAAAGTACAAAGCAGATCATTCAATATCACTGCATTCACTCTAGCCGTTCTCTCTGAAAACTATTGCTTGAAATTTTCAGAGCCCCGGGAGAAGGCCTTTCTATGACTTAAGTGTTCTACAGGTCACAGCTGAAAAAGCTTTGAACACTGTGGGTTTAGTAACAAAGGGAAACTCACCGTCTCTTCTGAATTACACATTTATTAATGAATGTTTGTTTTACATATTTTTTAGGGGTGTTTTGTTCTAGTCTGCGCTTACAGTTTTCTGGAATTCATTTAAATGAAAAGTTAAGTTTCAGAATTTCAGAGGTACCTTACATGGCTCTACAGTTGACCCTGCTGCTTCTTAAAAGTCTGTTTCCCCTTTACAGAAGTCCTGTAAAATTAATATGTGAATTAGTTTCTTAATAGGAACATAAATTTAAGTCAGTAAGGTAATTACAGAATTATCTCCAAACTGAAGAAGCTTTCCTATGGCAAGCTGCTTTTTAGCTAGCCCATCACATTCTCTAATAGAACAGCTATTTTGTATTTAAGGTTTTTTACACAATGACCATCACCACATATTTATTGAAAGCTATTGTGCTTCATCCAGTGGATTGTTTTTGTCTGTTCATTGCCTTCTCATACACGTACAGTTCTCGTTGGAGAAGGATGACTTCCTACAAAGCCTCTTCTTGATTTCTTTGCTTTTTACCGTTCCAAAAGGATAATGCTAAAATCAGTGTCCTGCAAGTACAAATTCTATATCCTTTTTCCCTTATGTGTAAAATACCTGTGTGTACCTATAACATATGGTTAATGATGTATAAGCTTAGCTCTAGAGACCAGGAACTGAAAGGTTCTACAGTATCCAGTGTTTTAATCAGCTTGCTGCACTTGGTGAGCGCATTAGGGAAGCAAATCATTCAGTCTATTAAAATTCTTAGCTTCAAGTCTTTAGAAAGGAGTTTGCATGTTTTATTCTGAACACAAAAGTTGTTACTAGGAACACTCATTAAATTATTTTACTGGCATGCTGTCTTTGAGTCTAATAATTCTTAAGTCTTATATTGTCTTGGGGTCTAATTGCCCAGATTTTCTAACTCTCCGGATTCATATGAAAAAGAGGTGACATTTGCAGTATTTTGAAGAGTAACTTCATGTGCCTTCAGCAAAGCCCCAGATTGCCATCTCTGAGGAGAGGGGGGATACAGGAAGGAAGGGAAGACCGTGTTTCTCTGATTTCAGAAACAGCTTTTCCAAACAGCTGACAAGGAAGTCTGTCAAGAAAAAAACAGGGATAAAATGCTACTATGAATGTGGCTGAAGTCATTAGCTATTCCATTTATCAAGCAACTCCTCTGGCAGGCTTGTACTTGTCACCATTCATGGAGCAGCTGACAGAGATGTAGAATTACCTGAAGCCTCAATTTTTACATACACCAGTAAATCTATTTTCATAGCTGGCTAGTCAGCTGACAATGGCTAGGATTGCTTAGAAAGGTGGTAGTTGAATAAGGTATTAATTTTTCTGTAAGGCAGGGCTTCCAGAGACCATTCATATCTGGTCAAAATTTCCAGATGTTTTTAAAATTAAAACTGGTTTTTAGAGTGAGAAAGAGAGGATGCTTTCTCTTTTAGAGCTTTCCTACATGGTTTTGTACATCTATGAAATATGGACTTGAGGACTTTAGAGTTATGACTATGAAAATGAAGCTACTTCATACCTGAGATGTTTGTCAAATAGATCACATTTGAATTTTCTGTTTGAGAGATATCACAAGTTTTGGAAAAGATGTATTCCTGAAAGCAAATTTTGAAGGGGCATATTTGTGGTAATTTGGGAAGAAGCATGTATCATCACTGTTTCCAGAAAACTCTCTCAATGACACTGTCAAATAATTCTAATGAAAAAGACATTCTGCTCACTTCTGTAGCTCCTCTCACCCAGCACCTCCAAGCAAGTCACAGACCCTAATGAATTGTGTCTCACTGTTACTGTTCTGAAGTAAGTAAATAGCAAGTCACTTTAGCAACAGAAAAAAAAAAAATGAGGCTTAGAGATAAAGGTCAGCTTGTGTTTGATCCTGGCATTAACATGTAAGAGAGGAAAGATCTTTCTTATTATTTTTTGTAAAATGCTAGGAACATTTATAACCACTGCATTCAGGGATGTTACTTGGCTGATAACCCCTAAAAGTGCCCTAAAAGTCTCCCCAAGGAGTGATCACTGAACTTGGCAGCTGTGAAAGGGATCATATGGAGTAGCTTGCTAATGAGAGCAGTGGCATGGCTTCAGGATGGGCATACTTGCTCTGTGGACAGAGGATACTCACAGCACTCTAACACCTGACACTTGCATGTGGAAAGTCCCGTGCTGCTTCTGGTGCTCAGCTGTTTCTACACTAGTTGGTTGAGACATAAGTAACTCCTCTAGAATCAGACAAGAAACAGTGACAGACTAGGGACCATGATTCCCATGGCTGCTTGCTTCTGCCCAGACAGCATTCATTCCTCCATACTGAATGCTATAACACAACTGATTTATATATTTTCTTACAAATTTTAATAATTCCATCACGTCTTTCTCCAGAGGCATCCTAAAATGCAATTCTACCATATGAATGAGTTTTCCACATGATGCTCAAAGTCCCACATGTTAAAGTAAATGCAGCTTACGTTTTCCACTGCTTGGTTTTTCACCTCAGTAGGGAAACTGGTGTGGCCTTCATTTTTCTTTTTAATTGAGTTGTTATTTTGTTTTCCTAGAAGAAGGTCACTTTTCTGTAAAAAGCTTTTCATGTAGGAAAGCATGTAGCATTAGCCACATGTCAAAGAATGCATAGGACACTGAGGAATCTCTTCATCTCAGAGGCCCACAAGAAGTTATTAAATTAAATGGAAAAACATTCCATTTCTTCAGGGAAATTTATGACCCAAAGGTTTTTACAGCAGTGCTTGCAAATTCTCTTCCTACTCCAGGACAATATGAAGGCTTCAAACAAACAAAAAGAAAACCTGGTCTGAAGAACTGCAAGCACCATTCTTTGAAAGACAAGATTCTGTTTCAGATGAGGCAGGTGATGAAGAAATGCCTGATATTCAACACAGCAATTGATGACTCATCTGAGAAGACCAGTTCCACCTCTGTCCCAAATTTTCCACCTCAGTTCCAAATTAGCAGATGGGGATGGGTGCCCAGCCTGTCACGTGTGAGAGCAAGCCAAAGGCAGCAAATAAACATTCCAGCTGGGGAACGGGCTCAAACTGACCAGTACAAAATCTTAGGCACGGGGCTGTGGGGAAATGAACGCCATCAGTAACTCTTCTGTAACTGGCTTGGACTCCGTCAGATTATAGTTACAGGTTGCTTTACTTTGGTCTCCTTCAATGTCAGTATGGCATTCATGACCTTTCACTACACAGTGCATCCCCTCAGCATTACCCCTCTCCTTTCAAGGGTGATTGGACACCTCTCTCATTGCCATAAATGCCACTTTAAAAGTCATTTTATGTGCAGTGTCTTATAAATCAGTTACAGCTCACACAAAGTTCAAGGTGGGAACTGGTTGGCATTCAAAGAGCATAGCTGACTTTGCTTTTGCACTAAAAACATGGAGCACATGGCAAACCGTTGCTGGCGCTACCACCCAGTAGTTCATCTCAGGTCTTTGTCCTTATTTCCAGTCTACTTCCTGTTACATGCTGACACTGCAGAGGCTTTGTTACCTTCTTCATGTGTGCTAATCATTTTTCTGCAGAAAGTAAACATCTACTATGCTACACAAAATTGCCAGATGTTATAGGCATATGACAGAAACAAACCTCCTGGGTCCTTGAATTTAGATCCTCACAGTCTCAGACAACCACAATGCATAACTTGTGTCTAGCTCCCTAAATTTATGCAACTCTCCACTGAAAATAGTTTGAATCTTTGCCAGCTAGACAACTGTTTCAGACTCACATCTCTGTTTTTCAGATGTCTTCTAATTCTTAACAGTTCGATTTGCATCTTTTCTTTATAGCCATGCATTCTTGTTTCAGTATTGTTCTTTGGCTGAACTAATTGTTTTCACCTCCTAGTATTTACTCTCCCCTTGTATATTTATGGTGCAATCATATCTTCTCTCAGCTTTTAATTGCTATATTAAGCAAGACAAACTCACATAATCTCTTCTCATAAGATATTCCTCTTGTTCTGTTCTCTGGTTATGCTAATAAGGTTCTGCCTACTCACTGCACCTAGAATTCTTCTTTCTTAAACACAGGCAATCAAAACTATCCACATTAATTCTGATAATGGTTTACCAGTGCCCTCTACAATAACATTAATTCTTACGCTGCCCACTTGTCCTAGGAATTTTTGCCTGATTATACTGGGATACTGTTTGTTATGTATTATTTTCTGACCTCTCCAACTTTGTGTTACTGGCAAAAAAAAAAAAAAAGACATATACTGACTTCTTGTGCAAAGGTATTCATCATAATACTAAATGTTACTTGACCCAAACTAAATTAGAGGTCCTCTAATTTTCTGATGACCAATACTTCATCCATCTCATCAACAATCTCTGCAATTCTGTTTTCCATGTCTGCTCTTTTTGGAAGAAAATCAAATATGCTAAATCTGTAACAATTCTCTTCTTCCAAAAACCAGAGGGTCTTTTTGATCAAAGAAGGATATCCATTGTGTTGATTTTGGTAAATCCATTATATGCTTTCATATTGTTTGTGTTCTGCCTCACATTAGTCTGTTGATGTCTATTAGTCTAATGATGTCTATTTCACTTGCTGATTTTACTTGCAGTCTTATCTTGATCGACTGCAGGGTAAAATCTGGTCACTAGGTCACTAAAGTTATGGTAATTCCATTAGTTTACATATTCTTTGTAATTTCATGCAGTTTGAACTAAAATGTCACCAAAAAACTCTCATCATTTTATACCCTTATGCAGGCTGATGTGTACCAAAGCCAAACACAAATATCTCAGCTTCCCCATCTCAAGAATATATAGATTATGAGAGCATCCAGACAGTTCCTCCTGCAATTTCCACCTGGTGTTCTCAGGACAAACCTCTTTGCCCATCAGAAAGGAGGGGAGGGGGAGGACACACACGACAACCTGACTGTCTTTTGTCACTGTCACGTTTCTCTTTAATCCAAAACATCAACATCATGCCATAAATTGAAATGCCGTGCGTGAGGAAATCTGAAAGGGTCCAACCAAGCTTCATTGTTTCCCGAGGCTATGTGGCCTGAATCCAATGGGTCCTCTGGTCCTAAATTATTTAGATACTTTTGAGAATCATTCTTGTTAGTGAATAAACAGAATCTTGGTACTCTGAAAACTACTTTTTTTCTTTAAGTTGAACTTCTTAGATAAAGTGCTGGCAATTGTTCAGTCAATTGAAATTCTAAATTAGTCTTTATTGGTTTTACCAAGGCAATTCAGTTTTAAGGTAGAAAAAGATTTTCTGTGACTAGACAATTAGATTTAATGAAAGTGGAGGTGTTTTTAATAATAATAAAATTGTATCCATGGTGCTTAAAATATTTATGCAGATGATTAATTCGAATTATGTCAACAGACTGATTCAAGTAAATATAATTATTTTCTCCCTAGGTGTTTGTAGGTGGATGCTAAATATTCATATAGAGTTTTGGCCACAGATTTTCCTAACACTTTGCAGAATTTCATTATGGTTCAAATGGTAGTTTAAAAAAAATCAGTTTAAATCATGATGGAAATTAATTCATTTTCAAATCATGTTAAGTTTGGGCTCTTTCTTTCTATCTTGCCTAACTACAGTTGTTCTGAGGACAAGAAAAATGAATATTTCTGCTCACAACTTTTTGTTTAGAAACTTTGCACACATATAATTTCTTATGTTGTAAAAGGAAAGAAAAACTTCATGTAAAATTTTGTTTAAAAGTTAATAAAACTGTAATCTATTTTTTAAGAGCATGAACACAGTTACTATCACAAGGCTGCCATAACACTATCTTGCATAATTTAGACTTTTTACATCCTCTTTATCTAAATGTCTTGACTTTGTTTTTGAAATAGAGCTTTTTGTCTCAAATCACTGCAAACAGCTCTCTACTAGTATGAAATCTTAGAAACAAATGCTTTATAAATACATAAATCCTCTCACTCACCCTTTTATGTTTTCCACTGCTACAGCAGGAAACAGCAACAGGTCTCCTGTTGGCTTTACATTTCCTGAGACTCATGCATACTCAAGCAGAATTGTTCACAAAAGGTGGCTAAAGCAGGAGGTCCCTCATTCACATACTGCATCAAGTTTTCTACCTCTAATTACCATGAATTCTGAGAACATATTTTTGTACAACTTCATGATACTTCTGGTTTGCATTTTTAGTAGATACTTTTTCCTGCTGCAGGATAAAAAGCAAACAATACCAAAGATATCTTCTCCCGTCTTGGGAAATCTACCCTGGATTTTGGCAACTATAAATTATTACAAGGATATATTCCAGAGCAGAAAATCTTTGACTCAAACTTTTGATAAAAGTTTGAGTCAGCTGGGACATGGTTAGCTGGGTCCATCCACCCTCCCCCCTCACACACACCCTTTTCATATACAGAATTACTACACTAAAACTAAAATTGAGTCATATTTTTGGATGGCCCTGTTTTATTGTGGTAGTAAAGTGCATAGTGCAACAAAGTCCTTACCCTGATGGTGACCCTGGACAGCCACAGAGAAATAAATAGCCATGAAAAATTGCTTATAAAAGAGGCACTACAAATGAAAAACCTTATACAGCCAGGCAGAAAAATCAATAAATTCATATCATCATGAGCCCCTGCTCTGATGCAAAAGTTTTTCAGTAGCTGCCACCCAGGCACCTAAACACCTTTACAAGTCTTTGCCACAGTCCACAGCAGAACCTACAGCTAATAAACAAATTACAGAATAAGGAAAGCACCACAGAAGAAGAAGAAAAGGACTCAGGGAATGTGCTTTCATAAAAGCACATCACAGAAGAGTGACAGTCTGGATCTCTAGTTTTCAAACCTGCACCAGGCTCTTACCACTTTTATAATGATGCACAATTTACAATTTTGACTGACTTTTATTACATTCAAATGTGACATATTCAAGAGGGCTGTTGATATCGTTGTGTCTATTTGTAAGCACTTAGACACATTGCTCAGCAGCTTCAGAACTGTGCTAAATTCATAGCTATTTTTCACAGTAAAATAAGCCACTCTCTCCTCTCCAAAAACCTCTCTGATGCTTTACCATGCTCAGACAAAATCTGATGTCATAAACATTACCACCTGCTTTTATATTGCCTTTCATCCAACAAAAATAACTACCAGTTACACAAAACCCTTTATATGCTGCATGGGAGAGCTCTGCTCTGATGTCTCTGCTTCCCCCTTGTTGTGCTGCCTTCTGGTGCATAGGACCAATTCAGTTTCATGGTAAAGTGCTGCAGTTAAAAGGATATAATGAAGTATATTATAACCCACTACAGACAGGAAAACACACATCTCCTCCCCTTTTCCACTCAGTGCACTGACTACAGTTCCCTTTGTGTGAATCATCTGTCACAAAATAGACCAGGAGATATTGCTGCTGTATTTTTTTTAAGCATTAGTAACTCTCATGAGATGAATCAACAGACCTTCAATGAGTCACTGTTCCTGTTCCTTCCTTCTTTCCAGGCAGCTAAGTAGTTATTGTAAGAGAGCTGGCTGGATGAGAGGTAACACTGATCTGAAATTGTATTTATTGCCTTAAAATTAAAGCAAGTAGGTATTTTTTCAAGTCCTGCTCTAACCATTTAATGTTTGACTTTAAACAAGTTCTTTCACACATCTTTGGTTTGGCTCCCCAGTTATGCAGTATTTTTTTGTTCTTACTGCCCATGGCTGAAAATTGCTGCATCAACTAAAATACAACCATAAAAGTATGGGAGTTTCTTCCAAGTGCTTATCTACAAGACAGCTGCAGTGCAATTAGCATAACTGAAGTAATTAGTAAATAGTGATAATAAATAATTATCTTCTTAGGGCATATTTGGCCTTTCCATGAGCTTTCATGAGAAAATTTGATACTTTCATTTAATGCAATTTTTTTTGTCCCCCAAAGCAATCAAATCTACTGTGTAGGAAGACTGGTATTTGTGTTTGATTGGTTCATTGGCAGTCGAGATTATTTGAAAGTGAGATAAAATAACTTAGTTATTACCAAAATCAAATCCCTCCTTATCTTTGTCCTTACACAGATATTTACTCATTATGAGAAAGGTACTGTACTGAGTTCTGGTTTCCCTTCATAATGAGCTCCAGTAAAGCTATGCGTTTCCAAATATTGCAAGTTGTATAAGTGCTTGTGTGCCAGTAGAAAGGGAACTGCTGTCTGTCTACAACGGAGAGAAGCCAGGACCATTTTTTTTTTAATACCTTGCACCTGGAGAATTTTTGGGCAGTTTCAGGTAGCCTGGGTGCAGTGTAGTACAGTACTTCTGAGTCAACTGGTATATATTGAATATTTAAGATTAAAACCTCAGGTGAGGATAATGAATTTCAAGGCTCAGCATGGATACAGTAGGCAAAGGTTATTACAGTAGAGAGAGTCTATTCCAACACAGGCAATGAAAGAACAAAAGAACAGCAAGTCATTGAGCCAGACAGACAGATATAGGAAAATATGTTTGAACAGTCATAAAATGAAATGATGAAAGAATTATTTTAACATGTTTAATTCCCATTAATCCAAAGATGCTTTGCTCCTGTAAACTGAAACTAGAATTTAGACTTATTGTCTGTCCAGTTGTTGAAATTACTGGTCCAGTAGTAAATCTTACAAAAAGAAGATATTAAACTATCATGATGGAAGAAGGACAATAATGCATTAAATTTCACCGCTTTTAAATATACAGCAAAACAATTTATTTGTGTGCAATCTTGTCTTACAATGTAACAACATAGTCATATGCATAAGAAAACAACAGCTCTTGCTGAATCAGGTCAACATTTCTCAGTAGATCTAATTCCCTGTCCATTCTCAAAGAAACGTCACTGCAAGTTTACAGCTGCCAGATGTAGATACTGCACACAGCAGAGACTGAATCAAGTGCCTTCAGGCTGCAGACCAAATGGTGGAGAAAATGAGGATCAAAAATATGAGGATAGACGCTTTAGGGGGTGCTCTTTCCTGAATTCAACAAAGCCTTTTCCCTTATTTTTCATTCTGATACGATTTTTTTTGTGTGCAGGATGCTTTGAAAATTTCAAGATAAAAACAAACTGAAAAGGTCATAAGAAACTTCAGACATTCTGAAGAGTTATGTATTCCTAATGAAATTGCACAGGAATTGAATAAATTCTATTCGCCATAAATTAGTTTCTTTAGTCTTTGGGGAAAAAGCACACTTGGATTACTATTTGTATCACTTCTAAATATTGTGTTATAATTTCTTCCAAACCTTTAATGGTTAAAACCATTCATCTATACATGTTTTCATTCCTTTACCTTTCATTTAGAAGTTAATTTCCTTTCTCCTTTCTATACATGTTTCTAGACTTCCTATGACTGAAGGTAAAATGTGTTTTAAAATATTTCCTCCAGGCAGCAAGAATTACACTGAGAGAAATCAGTAATTCTGTTACAGAATGTCTGGAATCACTAAGATTTAAAACTAACTTTACAGTTATATCATCAGAATGGTAATGCCAATAAGAGTCAGTGTGCTTCCTTTTTTTTGCAGGGAAGTATTATTTTACCAATACATATGGTAATCTCTCCTCCCACACATCTCAGATCCTGAACATCTGGGTGGGGACTGGGGGAAAAAGTTGCTCTCGTTGCAACCCAACTCAGCTTCAAGATCACCTGAGGAACCTGAACAAACGTAGAGCCGTGGGATTGACAAGATGCATCCCATGGTCCTGAGAGAATTTGCTCCTGTAGCTGCCAAACTGTGCTCTGTGATATTTTAAATATCATGACACTCAGGCAAAGTCCCCAATTACTGGAAAAAGGTAAAGAGAACCCTGGAAGCTACTGGTCAGCCTTAACTCTCTGCCTGGTAAGATCACAGAACAGATCCTCCTGGAAGCTATGTCAAGGCATATGCATGACAGGGAGGTGATTAGAGACAGCCAACATAGCTTCACCAAGAGAAAATTGTGCCTGACTAATCATCAGCCAATTCTCTCAGGACTCTGGGAGAATATCTCGTTGGGTCCCATAGACTTATGCACATTCAGGTTCCTCAGATGGTCATGAACCTGATCTCTGCTTACAGTGGGAAGCACTTTTCTCCCCCAGTCCTCATCCTGCTGTCCATCCACTCAAGAGGTGTGGGAAGAAAGGTTGTCATTGAAGACTTAAGCAAAATAGATGTTGAGTACCTCAGCCTTCTCATCCATTGTTACCAGGCTTCCACCAGTGTTCATCGGGGATGGGTGCACCTTCTTTGACCTTCCTTTTCTGATTTACAGACCTGTGGAAGCCCTTCCTGTTAGTCTTTGCATCCCTTGCCAGGGTGAGGTTCAGTTTCACCTTGGCCTTCCTCACCCCTCCCTACGCAGCTGTATTTCATGTCTGTACTCTTCCCAGGTTTCCTGTCCTTGTTTCCGCTGCGTTTGCATCAGACCCAGATGGATTGGTCATTCTCTACAGAATATCAGCTTGTTCTAAGTTTCAGAGACACACTGACCCTCACTTGTATTTTATCTTGTGGATGGATTTACTGTGAGAAGTGGGTCTTAAAAATTGTTAAACCAAAGCAATAGCTTTACTCATCCATTTTTCCTTCTCAACACTTACATGAATGACTGCATAAGATTCAAAAGAGTGTAAATTTTCATGATTTTTCTTTATTTTACTTGTAACCCACAGGCAAATGTAGAGTGTGTCTAGTCTGTACAATGAGTCCCTATGTTAGAGAGATACCTGAGCTATTTCTAAGATATAGCACATCCACATAAATCAGCACTCAGCTATGCTGGGTTTGATCCTAGGGGCAGTATAGTCTCTCATTAGAACTAATTACTGTTGGCACAGCATCATGCTGATGCAGCTGTGCAGCTTCCAGAGCTGGTTCATTTGGCACTTAGCTCAGGGATCACTGAAGTCTTGGGCATGGATGTGCACTGTCATTTGGTCAAATGAATGAAGCTTCTGCTCATTAGTTCAAATGGACTTTTCATTTGGGAATTAGATAAATGATGAAACCATCCAGATGCTTAGTCCAATTATTGTAAATACAGTCATGATTTTTGACAACTACCTGATTATTAACAGACAGCCAAGCTACACAGTAATTCCTGTATTGCACTCAGGCAACCTGGATCAACAATTTCTCTGTTATGTTGCTTTTGTAGCTTTAATTTTAAGTCACGTCCTTTGAGAAGTGGCCTCCTTAAAGCAGATCCTCTATTCCAATATGGCACTTCAGCATAGCATCTGTACCCCTTTCCACCTATTTTCTGCAGCCAGGAACAACCTACCAATGCTGTTTCCATGTCAGCATTGGCATGGCCTCTCTCAGCCCTGTGCAAATGAGGGCACCAGGGAAGGTAGTTTAGAGATGACTTTGTAAAACTATCTTTAAACTCAGATATCTAAGTGGGAAAGGTGGACAAGATAGTTACTTTCAAATCCTAGAATGGCTTCTTTTCTATCCAGAGTCTATTACAGGCAGTGGGAAGGATTCCAATAACTACATATGTCAGGCCTGATCTTGACCATGGTGATAGAATTCATATAAAGATATATAGACCACTAGCTCTAGAAATATCTATCATATCTCTCTTTTGATTAAGTTTTCTTTCATTTTCAAGCATTTCACTGAATTCTGTCTACAGGTTCAGACAGCGAGCCCTTTGTCAGAGGTGTATTTACAAACTGTCCAAGAAGTTTGGCAGATGTTGCCCTTACAGAAATATAATATTTTCAAGCTGTTGTTTTCTCAGAACAAATATCTGTCTGGCAGATTCAGTTTACAGTTTATAGGTTATTGTTGTAACCTATTTTACAGCCAAGTGAGTGAACTCTGATTCCAGATGTAAGATGGCATTTATGTTCTAAGAATGGGATTTCAGAAGGATTCTAAAGAGGTTAGATACTCCTTCCTTTGATGTAAGTCAACTAAAACATCAGTCAGTCCCATTTGAAGAGTATAAAAATACATTAGGGGAGGTAAGAGAAACAAAGTACGAGGAAGGACATGAAACTATGTGTTTCAAAGAAGGTATAATGGGGGAGAAGGAGAGAAACAGAGAGATGGGCATACCTTAGAGAGGTGGTTGGGGGGAGGGTTGTAATCCCTCTTACTTTTTTTTCACAGTTTATGTGTCTTGAGAACATCCACCTGCTGCTTAGCATCTTGTGAGTACCCACCCATCTGTTAACACCTCTTTCTTTGCTGGCAGCCTCATGATAACTAGAGATCCTAGCCTGAAATTCATCAACAAAGATCAAACTAGAAAACAGGGGAGAAAAAAGATACTTGAAACACAAAGAGTTCAAGGAAAATGGGTGATCTAGCTGGTCACAGATCTTGAATGCCAGAAATGTCTCTCAGCTTGTTTAACCTGACCTTCTGCATAGCAAAGGACATAGAAGTGTTTGCTGCTTCCCCTGCAGCTGATGCTCAGAACTTGTGTTTAGCTAAAGCTTATCTACCAGAAAGCCTTGAAAGGGCCAAAGAAACATGGAATCCTACAGACAATGCAGTCGCAGAATCATTGAATCACAGAATCATAGAATACCAAGTTAGAAGGGCCCTCAAGGATCATTTGGTACAACCTTTCTTAACAAAAGCACAGTCTAGACAAGATGTCCTAGCACCCTGTCCAGCTGAATCTTAAAAGTGTCCAGTGTAGAGGAACCTACCACTTCCCTGGAGAGAATATCCCAGTAGCTGATAATTCTCATTGTGAAAACTTTTCCTCTTGTCTGTCCCCAAGAGTAACTTGTACCCATGACCCTTCATCTTTTCCATGTCACTTCCTATAAAAAGGATGGCTCCATCTTCTTTGTAGCCACCCTTTAAATACCAGAACAATGGTGATGAGGACTCCCTCAAGCCTTCTTTCTCAAAGCTAAACAAACACAGTTTTCCCTGCCTTTCCTCCTATAGGCTTCCAAGTACTTTGATCATCTTTGTGGACCTTCTTATATCTGTCTTTGTTGAACTTCACAGGTTCTTGTTAGCCCACTCTTCCAGCCTATCCAGGTCTTCCTGCACAGTGGCTCAGTTGTATCCCTTCATTTTTATGGGCAAATGCCTCATAGATTTAAGATGAGGAAAAGGTGAGATCTCACTAGAGCTAAAAAAAAAACCACAGAAAAAAGAGTGAGAAGGGCATTTTGTTTGCCAAAGATGCTCTTCTGTGTTCTGAACAGATGGCTGACAACATCATGAGACCGCAGAAAATTGAAATGATGAAAGAAACGTGTTCAGATTTAATTCTATGTAATTGTACAAGGCACAGAAAGGGTAAAACTAAGCCACAAGACTCAGTGTATCGAGTGAATTTATGTAGCAGGAGCACATAAAGAATTCACCCTTGTTCAGTTTTACAAAATTTTCATCTCAAAACCTTGTACCGACTGAATAAATTAAAAGCCACATTAATTTTTTTTTTTTTTTTTTTTTTTTTTCATAATTAGGCAATTTCAGGCATTTGTTCGAAGTCTGATCCTTAGAAAAACTGGCTTGGGTTTTATGGTATTTGGTAGACTGAAAAATAAAATTATTATTAGGAAAAGTTATTTCATTACCTAAAAAGTGACCATTAAAAATCTCTGGTCATTTTTTTGTGGCTCATTTCCTACACCTTTTTTGAAAAAAGTCCTGTGCTGGCTCAGTCAGTCATTGTGAATAAATACTCACATATGCACATGTATGTTAGATATTTTTTTAATCATCCTATTCAAGTGTTTGACAGAATAATACCACTGTCACATCAATCAAAGATGTATTTGAGTCAAAGGGATTATATCATGCAAGGATTGTATGTGTAGACAGAGACTTAAAAGTATAACATACTAAGGGAAAAAAGCTAAATAATTGCCAGTCTTCTATATAAGAAGTTACACTGACCTTCTGAACACATTGGATGTTGTATTGGCTCCAGTTGGGATGGAGTTAGTTTTCTCCTCAGCATCCCATATGGTGGTGTTTTTTGGATTTGTGCCTAGAATAGCATTGATACCACACCAGTGTTTTGGCTATTGTTGAGCAGTGCTTGCACAGCGCCAAAGCTTTTTCTCTGTCCCAGTCAGGAGACTGAGGGTAGCAAAGACATAGGAAAGGGACACAGCCAGGACAGTTGATCATTGACCAAGAGGACAACAACTTGCTCAGCAGTAAAGCTGGCATAGAGGAAAAAGAAGGAGTGGGGGCAGCACAGTGTGCTCAAAGTCCTGTCCAACCTGACCTTGAACTTTTCATTCCCCAGCCTTGAAATTCAAGATACAAGAGATGTGGGAAGAGCAATTGCCAGTAAAAACTGAGACAAAAAGAATGTTGAGTACGTCAGACTTCTGCCTGTCAGTTGTCATCAGGTCACCTGTCTCATTTTTGAGGGCGTGAAATTTGTCTTCATTTTCTGACTAAAATGCCTGTGGTCAGATATTCATCCATATCTGTTAAGACCTGCCATCTTACCTAGAAATGTCCCTGGTTGGAAAGTACTTGTTCCATAGAGTGAAAATGGAAGTAGGAATGAAGAGTCAGAACCAGCAACATAACTTACATGTGAGACATCCTGTTTGCAGCCTCTGCCCATCTGCGAAGTTCTTTTCATTGACATATTTCATGGTTTTTTAAATCCATCAGTAGCAAATACGTTTCATTCACCTTTGGTATGAGAATCATGCTTTTAGGCTGGTTAAGGAAGGATCAGGACAGTCCATAGATGCTGTGTTATCTTGTCTAACTTTCAGCATGTCAGTCGGTACATGCCCTGAAATGGCCTGTTATGAGATTTTGTTGGAAGGCTATTCCTTCCCTGACTGTAAGATTAAACATAAAAATATAATATTAATTTATACAACTTGTACTCATTTCAAAGGGAGTGATTTTCTCCAAAAGTACAAATTTAATTACATGTCTTTTAGGCTGTGACACAAATTCTAGTTTAAAACCATGCACAAAGTTAGACTGCTCAGGCACAGAGCTTCTACTTGAAATATCTCTATTTGCCGATTTTCTTCACTTTCCCTTTTAGAAGAACAACTTTCCTTTAAAGAAATTGGAGGTACTTCTATCCAGAAGACCAAGAGCTTGCAAACAAAGAAACATTCTTGTGGAGGTTTTCAAAAATTCTGAATGAATAGTCAAGGTACACAGTAGCAATATTGACAGTGTCATCAGCTGCCTCAGAATAAGAGAAAAAGTCTGCTAAGAGGTCCTTACTTTACAGTCTTGTAAACAGACAGCTTTTGGGAAGTAATTCAAGCCTGACAATGAAGAGATCTGACGCGGTTCTTCAAAGCAAAATTAGAGGAGAATTATACATACACCCTTGAAAATAGACTTGAACACAACATACAATTTAAGTACTAGAGAGGTTTTCCTTTGCCTGGGTTTAGTGGCAGAACCACTGAAGTTAGAAAACATAAAAACATTAAAACTAAACATCTTTATTTCTATAACAGCAAGCTTTGTCTTATACAGATTTTGCGCCTTGTAAAGTGCAAAAGGCCAAACAGACTAAATCCATGGCTTATAAAAGGCAGTTCATTCAAGAAATTAAATTCTTTTATTCAGCAGAGAACAGAAAGAACAACAGCTTTTTCATTTTTTTCTATTAGAAGTAGCCAATTTTGAAAAAAAAAAAATCAATTATATAATAAATTTGGATTGACAGAACATTTTCTGTAAAAAATTTATTTCTCTACTTTAAAAATGCTGTCAAGCCAGTCTGATATAACCTTGTGAAAATCCATTAGGCCATATACAAAAATATTTCCCATTATTTATCACCATTGTTAGTCATAATGAACATGGAGTTGTGCTATTACCACAATTTAATAGCCTTGTGGAATAAGAGTTTATAATAGAGCTTTCTCAGTTCAACCAAACCAGAAACCGCAGCTGTACTGGAACATGTAGACCACAATTGGCACCCGAGAGTTTTCAGAGGAATTAAAAGGCTTTTTTATTTTGTGTGTAAAAAAAAAACCAAATTAAATGAAACCCTTGGTTGTCTTTACTTCTGTCTGGTATCCTCATTTGTGAATGCTGTAACTGATAATCCATTCTCTGTTAACCCTTTCATCTGATGTTTTGCCACCAGAATACAATTTGCAGCCTAAAGATAGATAAACTAAATATCAATAGGAAAGTCATAATTATATTACTTTATTTAAAAGTAATTTATATATTGTTAATCACACTCAATATTCAATAATAATTATCAATTATATATTTGCCAAGGATGACCTGAAAGAGTGTCTAGTAGGGCTTAATGGACATTTGTAAAATTTCTAAACATGTTTTAAATCATACACTATAAACTGAGCACTGTAGGGCTTACTATAGATCTATTTCTTTTTCAGCCATAAAGTGTCACATGGATCTTAACCACAGTATTATTAGTTCATTGCAAGAATTAATTGCCCTTCAAAATCAAAAAAAATTTAGACTTCTCCACCATTTTTTATCAAGATGCTTATTCCCTGAAAAAAATATATATAAACTGGAAAGCTGCAGAGTTCAAAGATTAATGGAATTGGTTGAGAGTTTGCTGATATTGTCTTCTAAAAGTCTAACTCCTACTCAAGTTAGAAGGAGCTGAACGTGCTTATAAATTCAGAAAGATGACTTAGCAATGCATATTTCTATTTGATATGACCCTTACTCTTTAGGAAGCGTGAATATGTTTACAGTATAAGACTGCAAACTGTGGACACCTTTTGCTCACTATTTCAGCTGCTACAGAGGTCTCCTTTTCATTTGATGTCGGAAACGGGCCGGTGGAAATCGTGGTGAGATCTCCCAACCCGCTCAACGACGACCAGTGGCACCGGGTCAATGCCGAGAGGAACGTCAAGCAGGCCAGCCTGCAGGTGGACCAGTTACCCCTGGAGGTCCGGAAAGCTCCAACAGAAGGACACACACGACTGGAATTGTACAGCCAGCTCTATGTTGGTAAGGTGCAGAGGGGGCAGCCGGGTTTTGCTCTCCCGTGCTGAACATTCTTTGACTCATGTCTTGCCAGCAGCAGTTAGTGAATGTGGGAAGCTGTGCTCCTCGAGCACTTGCATGACAGCAAAGCAGGGGAAAAAAAGAAAAAGCGAAAAAAAGAAAAAAGAAAAAGAAAAGACAAACATGTCCATAATTACAGAAATACAAAGATCAACTAAGAGAAAAATACTGTGTGTTAGAAACTTGTCCTTTTTGTCTTTCTCCATCTGCATCTCCTGGCTGAAAGTGCCTCCAGAAGACTGCAGTGGCAAACTCCTTTTTTGCTGAGAGTCTCTTCCCAGACACACACTTTTTCACCACAGAAGTGAAAATTTCTGCAGAGATCTTGCCAGGACTGCATGTGCCTGCAGTGCCCATCCAAGCCTCAGCAGCACTTCCAGCCTCTTTAGATTTGATCATTGGCCATGCTTTTGCATTCACAGCTCTCACAGCACTCTTTTCCCTTTAGTCCCGTGGGCTATTTACTCATTTGATGTAGGAAAGCACCACATTACACAAATGCATTCCCTAGAACCAAGTTAGTCCAGCTGCTTTCTGGAGCTACTGGTTTCCGCTACATTTTGGGCGGGCTATTCCAGCAGCATTTGTATTTCTCTGACTGTTAGCCGCAGGGCTGCAAAGTGCTGACATGCCAAGTGTCATTAGCTGGAATCAGAACTGCATGAAATGTTGAGCAAAGAAGCACTTTCATACCTCTCTAGATATCTGTTAACAAGAGAAGAAGGAAGGGGAAAGGGGGGAAAAAAATTCTTTTTTCTCCATGTTAGGCAGCATTTAAAAACTCAAATGAATTAAAATGATGTTTAAAGCCTTCATTGCCTTAGTAATCAGCCCAGTGTCACTGCAAACTGTGTATAATGTGTCACCAGATGTGCAGGTGTTATTTACAAGCTCAGGTTCTCCTTTGCTGCTGTGATCCCAGTAAATGGCGCTTTCAAAATAAGCTGAAAGATTAAGTTTGTTTAGAAGAGGAACACTTAACCTTTAAAAAAATACCAAGCCTTTTGCTGTAAACAGGAAGAGCTGGATTTTTTTTTCCTCTAGCCTGAGTTCTTTGAGAATTGTTGATAATGACTATTTCATTTGTTAGTTTTAAATTTACTGTAACACCAGCAATGTTTTGAAATATATAGTACCTTTATTGCCAAAAAACGAATGTCACAATCTGCACCAGATTTTTTTCTTTCTGAGTTACATCTATTTCACGCAAGTTGGTGATTGGAGCACACGTATCAGAGAACAGCTTTAAACTTTACCTGGAGTCAGACTTAGAATGGATTTGAGTTGGAGTGCTCAAAATGAACACCTGAATATTGGGGCCATGGAGGGTAATGCTGAACAAGAATTCTTTTGGTACCTCCAGTTCCATTTTCTGAAGAATAAATATCTATTCTTTAGGTGAGCAAGAGGGCCTGAGGGGTGATGACTTTGTGTCCTAGGGGCTAGGACAGTCACTGAGAGGGGAAAGAAGGTTTTTCATCACTGCAGTGTATATGAGTTTATGTAGAACAGAATCACACCAGAACTCCCTCTGCCATGTGCACTCAGCAAAGACCAAGCCTTGCCTGCTCCTACTCCAAATCATCCAGTTACCAGTACTCGATTTGAAGCAGCCCTCTCTGGTTTGTATTTAGTCCTCTTCCCCACTTAAGGTAAATATCAGCCTCTGTGCTCTTTGGTGATGAGCATTCAGGTCTCCTCAGGGATTCTCTGGCACCTGCGGCACTGCAGCAATCAAAGAGAGGAGGGATGAGCAGAAAAGATGCCAGCACTCACTGTTATTTACTTGCATTTTTTTAGTTTGGGTTTTTTTGATTGTTGTTTCTAATCCAGCCTGAGATAAGACTTTCCTAGCTGAAATCACATTTTTTCAGAGAATGTTTACTAGGGGTGCAAAAAGGACAGTTCTTATCAACTGCTGTAAAAATCCATCTCAACCCAGACTGTCAAATGTAGTTTTTCAGGGCTCCATCCTTCAGTCTGTGCTCTGATAAATAAGCAGTATACATGATGTTTCTTGGAAGGTAACATGAATATTTCCTATTGTAACTGAGAATGGGGATTTGACTCCTTTTTTCTTTGCCCATTGTGGCTTTGAAAAATGTAACACTGCATAGCATATTATGGCACTATTATTAGCACTCACCATTACTAATCATTAGGAGAGAAAGGCTACACCTTAACAGTTGAGCCAAGCCCATTTCTTCCACTGTGTACTAGTTTGAAAACAAACCAGTGGGAGGCACCAAGTCAGAATAACAATTTAATGGGGAAATTAGAGAAAATGGAAAAAAAAAAATTAATAAGAGAACACTGGTTCAAACTGACAGAGTCAAGACACAACCTGACTCCCTGCTGTAGCAGTCCGGTAGAACGTTGGCTGCAGTCCTCTGAAGCAGTGATCCTGTAGAAAAAGGGTCTGCTCTTCCTCAGCGAGTCCAGTGGTGGCTGTGTAGCTCCTGTCCTCTAGAAATCCAGTGGAAAGGTTGTGTCTGGTATTCAGCATCTCAGCTTATATCCACGATGGGATGCTTGGTTCCTCCCTCTGGGTGGAGCATCTCACAATGGGGTAATGAGTCATGAGGCAAAGTGTTGATTAGGCTCATTAACAGAAGATAGTCCGGAGGGAGTTATCCCTGAGTCAGGTGGCAGGACAATGATGGGCAATTAACAGAAAGACAGTCTGGGGGGAGGAGGCAAGGAAACACTGCCCCACCTGATTTCAACAGCTCCTGAGGATGGTAATAGAATGCACTGCAACCCAGGACACACTGTTATCTCTAAAAACACTGAAGTTGAAATAGAAGGAAACCTTACAGTGTAGAGCTAGAATCTCAAACGTCTAATCAGTATAAAGCAAGCACTCATAAAAAACTATTATTTATGCTTGCTAATAGTATGATATCAGGCTAGGTTTCACTGATTTATTGTCATTAGGACAAGGCAATTCCTTGCCCTTATAAAGAAGTTACCACAGACTTAGCAGGATATTTCACATAAAATAACAGCAATAAAATCCATTCAGTGTTGTCTCACAGTTCAGCATTCCCTCTCAGGTGCTGCAGGAGGCCAGCGAGGCTTCCTGGGCTGCATTCGTTCCCTGAGGATGAACGGGGTGACACTGGACCTGGAAGAGAGAGCGAAGGTCACGCCCGGGGTGAAGCCTGGCTGCTCTGGCCACTGCACGAGCTATGGGATGTACTGTGCCAACGGTGGGAAATGTGTGGAGAAATACAACGGCTATTCCTGTGACTGCTCCAAAACTGCCTACGATGGACCATTCTGCATAAAAGGTAAAAGGCTTAGTGCAGGAGGCAGAGTCTGGGGGAACTCTTTGCCTGAGGGGAAAAAAAAACCACAACGGAACTGATGCTTCAGCATTATTAATTAGACAAGTAAATCCTGTTCAATACTTCTTGCTAACATGTCCAATTATACACCCATGTGTATATTTAAATGTGATTATTTAAAACCATATCTCTTATTAGGACTATATGTTACCTGTTTAAATCAAATAACACAACAACAACATGCATCGGGAATACCTGTAGTAGTTACAGATCTGGCAGGCTGTATTCCATAGTCTTGAACTGTAGAACAATAAATTCCAACTAGCACAATGTCATGGTAAGTTCTTTAGAAGAAAAACATGGATTTAAACAAAAGCTACCCAGTCATTCAAAAGTGTAGGTATGACATTTGGGTTGAATATCTTATATATTGGGAAGCCAGCATTTGGCTCAAAAATTTTATCCATCTGTTAAGTAGATCAAGTCTTTTAGTACCTCAGACTGGGTTAAGGATTGAACCTGCTAGGATAAGGGAAGGCACAGAGCTCCCACATTTATGTCAGTCCTTTTAAAATGCCTAAAATATGTTCTGGATTTCCAGAATCAATGATTGTAAGAGAACAATGTACTATGGTCTGCATGAGAAAGAAAGGCAAGGAGCAGGAGGAAGAGGGATCCAACAACAAAAAAGTGAGAATAAAAGTACAAATTTTTTTCTTCTTTTGACTGTCTAATCCACTGCTTTTCCTAATCATTTTTAAAGCTTTCTCAAAGTTTCAGCTAAAAATGTGAAGGCTCTTCTCATCAGTAACCCTGGTGTTAAAGAAACCTCTTGCCTCATAAAGTGCTCATCTGCTTTTACATTCCCCTCTGAACCAGGAATCCTGCAGGCAGTCTAGGTCACCAAACACCAGAGTCCCCTCATGAAGCTAACTTGACAGTAGGGGACAGCACCTGGCCTTTGATGTTCTGGTTTGCAACTCTTTCTTAACATCTTTTTCCAAGTCAAAACCTGAGAATTATTTTGCAGATATCTATACTCTGCTCTCTTTTAGCCACACTTAGAGAAAACATAAAGTTTATGACAGAAATAGGCAGTCTTTTTACCTGATTTTGTGTTTTGGACAGCGTTTTCTCCCCACACCTTCATTTATATCTGTGTGTATTCACCCGCATTTCATTCTATCACAGCAAAACTTTGTCCATTGCTGACATACTGGACCACCCTCTTCTAAAAGCCAAGGGATTGTTTTCACATCACCAAATATTCACATCACTGGATATGGATGAATCTCCGGCATGATTATTTTATAAATTCCAATAAATATGGTGCATTTCTAGTGCAGCCGAAGGGAAGCAGCTGCTTCTCTAGGTAATGGCTTCCACTGTGCTTGCATGCAGGAATTTCATCAGCTTTCACCATGCTGTATTGCTTCAAAGGCCAATTATAAAACATGTCCATTCAGTTCAGGACTGTACATACAGCGACTCCTGAGAATGTGAATACAGTAATTTCAGTTAATTTAGCAAATGTTTTGTCATGAATAACGGTAATGCATATTTAGTATTTCTGTTCACTAATGCAGTTATATGGTAGAGGAAACCCATTCAGGCTGGAATTGGGTTAATCTCTTACAGATCACGTGTTTACTCAAAAAAAGAAAAGGAAAAGAAAAGAAAATTGCTGCCATGCCATATTCACTGAATTAATTTTATAGCTTTTTCTGTGTTGCCAGAACTCACCACATTGACTTTTATTTGTGAGGATTTTGTTCCTCTAACGGATAGGTAAGCTCCAACCTTCCACCAAAACTAGCTCTAAGCTAAAGTGTTTAGTTTTTCCTGGAGGTGGAGCTAGCAGAATAAAAACATACCATTAGGGGAATAACTGAGCACCTAGCACATACAAACCCTGGTTTTGGCTGGTCTGTAAGCACTGCTGTAGCAATGGCAGTAATATCATGCTATGTTATACTCTTCTCCTTATCAGAGTCCCTGTGCAGCCAAGGGCCCAGGGCTCTAACAGGGATTCTTTGGGCATGCAGTAAAACTTGCTGTGAGCTGCTGCTGGGCAGCACTGGCTCATGCAAAGGTACTCTAGGTAGTGCAGGGATGTCTGTGCCATACGGTGTTGTGCCATTTAAACATGATATCAGATCTCTGCTTTAAATATCAAATCTGTTCCAGGCTAAAAATAACTCTCTAAATCCTTCAGATCTTATGTACAAGGTGCAAATTGCCAATTTCCTATCTGTTAGTACTGGAGACTGCTGTACTCATCTAGCATATCCCCAAGTGTGATTTAGTGTGGGTGAGTTCATGAGGCTTCCCTATAGAAAGAACAATGGGACACCGGGGAAAAAGCTAGAGGATGAATTACACAAAATAGACTGGGTTTGGAGCATCCTATGATCAAAATAATAGTAAAATCTCCGTAACAAGCAATGCTGATAATGAGTTCTTTAGAACAGTTCATTTACAGCCCATTACATTTACATTGTCAATTTAACTTGCATTAAGCGTTTTAAATCAAGTAAAGCACTGGAACAATTTATGTGTGTTGTCAAGCTTCCTAGACTTGAGAAAGAAGAGGGTCCTACATTTTCTTTCTAATAGCAGCTCCTGGAATCTTGTACTGTGTCCTCTTGGTCCATGAGACAAGAATGAATGTATTATCTAGAAATAAAGAGCAAACATACATAACAACTGCAAAATAAGCACTGGCAAAACAGCAAAGTATATTTTAGCTTAAAAAATATTTTAAAATTTTAGAAAAATTGGAGAAGTTTTTTGGAAAATTTTTCCTGTAAAATAAAAATGTCACCTAAATTATATTTTAATTTACTTTGATGAAAATATCGTAATTCTTATCTTTCAATTCATTTTTTCATTAACACTGTGACACCTTCCCCTCTGTAAAAGCACTGAAATGCCTATGAACATGTTTTCAAAGAATTTTGTTCTTTATAATGTAAGAGTTGAATACTGCTCTGTCATTTTTATAATCAGCACCACAGTATGCTGTTTGTTGCTGTAATTCTGGGTAAGTCTAATATGAGGCAAGAAAGAGTATTTTCCTTTGTCACCTTCACTAGGAATTCACATTGGCTGCCAGAAAATAACAGGGTTAGTGCTTTGCAGGATAGACTAGGACTAGGTTTCATTATTTCACTCCTCTGAGTAAATAAATATTCCAGGCCAAATAGATCTGTTGGTTTGATAATCAGTGGTGCCTGACATCCGATTCAAACCAATATGAGATATTAACAGAAAAACATGCCACTCAGCTGAAGTGAAGGTGGCACAATATAACTCTTAAAACATAGCACAGACTTCTCTTCCCATTGATTTTAATTTGCCACAGGAAACTTCCCTTATCCAAAAGCTTTGTTCTGATATTGAAATCTTACTTGCCCACAGTAAACTTTTTGGGGTTGGTTGCATACTGAAAGTGCTAGCAGAAGTGATGGGAAAATCAAAGGAAAAAAACATTGCTATAAGGAAATCACCATACAATGGCTCATGAGTAATTAACACACCTCACAATAAAAGCAGGCCTTGCATGTTGTGGATTCTTTTGCTGATGAAATCCATCCTTAGAGCCACTGACTGATGACTGACAAGAAATTGCATTGTCTCCAGCCTTATTAGCAGCACATCACAATGTGATTGATGTTGTAGTGGCCTGGAAATCACACTATTATTTTACAAGGACAAAAAGAAGTACAGAAATGCAGTCTGGCATCTATTTTAACTCTATTTTTGTTTTGTATTTGAGGCATATGCAATTGGTTTTACTTCTTTCATTGCTCAGAGAAATTGTTCTGAGGAATAGCTGAAGTGTTTCTGCTGTCCTGCAGATTGCTTTCTGACCTTTCCCTGTCCTTTGTTTAAGCATAAATTCTCTTCTGTTTTTCTCCCACAGCTGTCCTATCATCTTAAGAGCATTTCTGAGAAAACAATTAATTTTTGTTCCTCTAAAAAACAAACTCTTTCCTCCCTTTAAACAAAAAAACAGCAAAGGTCAAATGTAGGGCACGTGGCAGCATTTTGATATGGGACATACCCCAGGGAGAAAACATTCCTCCTTTGGTATTGAAATGCAGTGGAACAATAGTAGGAGAAGAAATTGCATCCACCAGGAGTGAGGCCAAAAAAAAATTTAAAAAAAAAAATTAAATGGCTGGTGCCATGACTCCTGTGCCTCCAGGTGTGCTGGAAGGGTAAATTCAAAGCTTTCCAGTTTCTTTGCAGTTACTCAATTTGCATTAACAAGGAGATGGTATATGCTTTTTTCTTTTCTTCTTTGGAATAAAGCTCAGATCCACAGTGTGAATTCTTGCAATCCTTAAGACAATGCCCAAAATGAGGTCCTTCATATTTGTTTTTATATTTGTATGAACCCTGAAAGCACTTACAAGTAGTATTGTCACAGTCACATTTCCTTCTTTTCCTGCTCTCTTCTATCTCTCAAAGAGAAAAAAAACAGCTTTTTACTAGGCTGAATGGATGCAAGACCTATCAGGGAGCAGCAGCTCTGCCCCCTTCCACAGACTCTGAAACTGACACTTGATCACCTCCAAATTCTGCCCTGGTTATACTCATTCAATTCCCTTTATTTTGCTGGTTGCAAATGCATTGCATTGTTTTGCTGAAAACAATGGTGAGGGGATTGTTAGAGTGGTTTAAGGTAACTAATTTCTTAGTTTTCACAGTTCAGAATCACAGAACCCAGAAAACCAAGGCGACATTTCCTCCCAGACCCCAAAAAATTCTGCTATATGCAACATGATCATGATCTGTTAGCTGAAAGATACATGAGAAATTTTCTTTAGGTTATTAATGGTAAGCTCCTACTTCGGTAAGTCTGAATGCTGCAGTCAGGCTTTTTTACCTGTAGATCATACTTCAGGACTCAGATTTTAGCCCCTATTGAGTAAATATATATACTCACAAAAAATACATATACTTTGTAAAGCTATTCCATTTTTCAGTTGTGTCAATACTGCCTTATTAAACATTCACAGTTATGCTCTAGTGCTTTGAAAATTGCGCTTCAGTGCAAGAATTCTTTCACTGGAAAAAAACCCCCATGTTCTTCTTTTCAAAGAAAAACAAACCTTCCCCACAGTAATTGCATATCTTAAAGAGATAGCAACCTGATTAAAAACTGAGCTTGACAGCTCACTTATCATCCATTATAAACTACTCATAAAAAGCACAAATTCCTTATTTTATACACAGAAAGCAAACAAATCAGGGAAATAAGTTAAAAATAAAAATACTTATTCCTGGCTCAGAAAATGTGGTAGACTTTCTTGGTCAGACAATTAAAATAGGCCTGCTTTAGTGTCACTGCTCACTGAATGCAGATGTCTTACAAAAGTTAAGTAAAGCAGCCTCGGCAACGTTGCTGGCTGCTGCACGCCTGTGCAAAGGCAGCTGGGAGGTTTGAGTTCTCACACCAGACACCCATGTGCTATATTTATACATCTGCATGCTGCTGAAGTAGTTTTGGCACCTCACAAGATGATAGGGCATTGATGCTTACAATAACTCTGTAATGTGAGAAGATGTTTTTATTATGGTAATGCAGAAAGAGAACGAGATAATGAGGGCAGGAAGGATCTGCTCACATTTAAAGTGGAGACCTGTAGTACAGGACGGAATTGAAGCCAGACCTCACCTACTGAGGTTTTTACTCTGAATACTGTGCAATCATCAAATGACAGTCTCTAATATTTCTCAAACAGCTCTTGCAAACCTGCAAGCTTTTCTCTGGGGTTACCTAAAGAGAACCTCCATAGACTCCCTGGCAGAAAATCATGAAATCTGGTCAGTTGTACACTTGACATTACATTTGCTTCATCTGTCCAATTTTATTTGATGGTGGCAGGGGGAAGGTTGGTGTTAAGGTTTTTTCTTTTTAACCATTATGGATATTTCCACTAGAAATGGAACTGGCTTTTCATTTAGATTCAACAGAAAGTTGCCATTCCCTTACTCTTGAGTCTTTTGTCCCAGACATCAGATCAAATATCTATAATACTTTCAAATCAGTACAGAATGAACTGCAACTGCAACTTTCCTGACATTTTTAGGCTTTCTGTGGCATGCACACTTCTGTGCAGATATAGGAAGGTAGAACAAAAGGCACCTGCTTTACAGGGCTATTACAAAAGTGGGTTCAGAGCTCAGCCTTGTTTAAGCATATCAAACTGCTTCCTGGCAGAATCTACCTGTTGGCATTGACTAGGGAGGGTTGGAAGTGTAATGAATCAGGTGACTAAACCCCATCTCCTGTGGCACTCATCCTGTTCTACTGAAGGTAGTGAGAATCTTTGCATGGATTTATGATCACACCCCATAGTTTCACTGGTGCACCTTACTTTGTATATCCCCTGATTCTGATAGTTCAAGAAAGCCTTTTTTATACTGAGTACTGATACATTCATATAGAAGAAGCAAGCCCTCACTAGCTTTGTATTCTATTAATGTCCACAAGCAATCGCTGTACTTTGGTGGAAAGTTCAAACATGCATCACAAATTATTAGAGTAAGAGTAGACAGAATATGAGACTTGAGGATGTAGGACAATAGCTTTAAATCCCCACTTCTCAATTTCACATGCTAAATGTGCCTGAAGATAGAATAAAACATTGCATGAGCTAACCAAATAAACTATGAGCATTATCACCTTCAGAGCACTCAGATTCTCTCCCAGATCAACAGCTGTGAGATTCTGGCCCTTTACAGATGCCCTATGGGCAGAAGGTATTTCAGCAAACAAGTCTTAGTCTTTGTGACAGCAACCTGGAAGTAGCAGCAATTTTAGGTGCTCCCTTGCACATTTTTTGCCATATGATGAACAAGCAAGCTCTGGTTAATCTATATTCAATATTCATAACTATATGTAAAATCCAAAAAGAAAGGAAGTTATGCAAAAAGAAAGAGGATTTATTCAACTGTCTACCTTGTCTGAAGAATCTTTGTACATGCATCAAGTGTTAGAACGTCTCCAGTGACTGTCCTTGCTTAGGATTGTGAAAAAGCTGCTTTTCACACCCAGAACTCCATGCAGGGAAGACCTATCATTGAGCACTGGAAAGCTGCATCTCAGAGTAATGTAACTTACTGAATCTGAGCAGGGCCAAGGAGGCATTTAGGGCCTCCAGATGGGACATGCTTACAGCTGTAAGAACTCATTTCAGTCAGCTTTGTGAAACAAAGAGAGTCTTTTCCTGCCCCAGTTCTCATTTCCTTTTCCAGGCTTCATAGTTGTCAGGATTTTGTCTCCAGCTTCTGTAAGGCAGGTATACCCTGCCCGTTAAATAAATACGCCTGTTAAATAAATAACCAGAACTACTTTCTCCTTGGTCTTCAGGTGAAAGATGGCAGAAATCAGGTCCAGTTTACTTGGAAAAATATGAGATGGCAGTTTGAGTCAGTGAGAGCTGTCCTGCTAAAGAAGGGAGATTCCACTTCTCACAATGCCACTCCTGAAAATGTCGTGTGTTGAAACTGGGGGGGTTGGGGTTGTGGTTTGGGGATTTTTTCGGTAGCCCCACAAAGCTGAAGGTTCTTTATTTATTAAGAGTAATGTATGGTACTTGATTAATGATGATTCCTATTAACATTCCTATCCCTACTGTCAGCATAGAGCAAATTTAATTGCTGTAAAGACTACTGAGCTCTGTATCTCTTATGCATATGCACCCAGATAGAATATCTTGCTGAAGTTTTGTTCAGCCACACCTGTGCCATGCTGGCAGTGTTTTTCAGAGGTGAGAAAAAGGTTATGGAGAAAGAAGACAAGTTCTTTATGTGTCTGACTTTATGGCTAACAGAATTATTATAAATACTTAAGAACAGAAGAACCAACACTAACATTTCACTGCTGTAAAAAACAGTAGAGGAGAATCAGATTCCTACTTGCATTTTCTTAGGTCTACAGCACCGCCCCTGAAATGTCATGAGATTTTGCAAGTTTTGTAGGAGAAGTGGGGGTTTTTATTGATATTTGGCTTTTTCCTCCAGTCTTTCAAATCTCCTGATCCCAGACAGAATGAGAGTGTACAAAAACAAAATTAGCTGAGTGAACAGAGGGAGACTGTGGGGATGAGCAAAGAATCATAACTTTCAAAATAAGTTTGTCAGTTTTGGGTACATGTGCATTTTCTGTGGAAGTTTTGGATCAGCTTTTGCTTCACCCCTGTCCAAATTGAAGCTGGACAGTTTTGTAACATACGTGCAGTTCACACTGCGGACATGCACCTTGCTTGATAAAATTGTTTCTAACAATCCACAGTTCCTGTTCTGAGTTCCTCTACAAAGCCAGCCCAAAGTGTTTATATTTGAAAAGTCTGTCACCAGAGAGTGACTGCAGTGCATATTGGTGTAGAAATAGGTATTACTTTCTGAGGAAAACAGGTTACCACCACATTCATTTCCCTAAGGCCTCCACCTTGAAAGGGCGGTTTGAAGAGCAGCCTTCACTATGCCTTATGCCTGATGTCCCAAGAGTCATCTTTTCAGATAGCATTTCAAATATTACAGAAGAAAAAAGAGTTGTGCATGGAAACTTCCTTCACATTTCAGCAGCAGGGTTTGTGCTGCATTTGACCCTCTATACTCAGGCAGCTCAAATGGTTTTCTGCATGAAGGGCTTCCATACTACTTCTAGCACAACTTCAGGAAGATGCTACACTTGTGACCTCCAAGTAGGTAGCTTTCTCATTGATCAGCCCTCAGCATTTCCAAGTCATCATATAACTGCATTCAACATAGAGAAAATTATCTTTTAGCTATTTTTAATATGTCCTAATAGTTTAAACAGCCTGCTCCTGTGAGTTGCTAAGCACATTGCAGTTCTGCTACAAGGATTTCAGCTTCTTTCAGTAAAGAGCATAATCACATGCATCAACCTCTTTGATGAGCTGGAACTTGAGAGGATTCAGTATCTTCCTATTGAAGGCTCAATACACTCAAAAAGCCAAAGTGAACCTTCCTCTTATCCTGCCTTTTAAAAGAGGTGATGTGAATGTGAGGAGAATTTCAAGTTTCATTACAATACCCTGTATGCCTGTAATAATAAAGCTACATTGAAAATTATTTTCTCAGGGAAAATCAAGTTAAACATACAGAACATTCTTTGCTCTGTCATGAAACTCTTTTTGAAAAAAAAGTCATATAATAGAGTATTGAGAGTTGGAAGGGACCCACAAGGACCCACAAGTTCACCTCACAGAAACACAGAATAATCTGAATATTATTTCAGAGAGCACCATTTACTTAAAGCTTTCTTTGTAGTAATGAACATTTAATAAAGCAATTTATAACATTTACAGCTCTGGAAAAATGCTTTGCACTGTTTCCAGTTAAGCCCCAGAGCAGTGCCGAGGTCAGGACTGAAGGTCCCAGTATTCCCAGAACGTGAGTCCCTGGGCAAGCACAGAGCCAGGCAATTCCAAAGATTACTCCTACAGTGAAAGGCATGACAGGCAGCAAACAGGCTGAAGGCAAACATAATTTTGCATCAGTGTGCTGTGTTCATGTGTGGAGCCTCCACGGGGGCTGCTGTCCCCACCAGCAGTGGCAGTGTCAGGACCTGGCACGGCCGGCAGCTCTGCCAGCGCCACAGCTGCATAATTGGTAGAGCATCTGCCCCAGAAGCAGCTTGCATGAGCCACAAGTGGGGGCTGAAAAATAAATTAGTGGTCATAGGGATATTTTTAGGCCCATCTTGCAAATACTTGGAGCTACTGCTTTAGATTTTTGTGTGCTAAGGCTTGTTTCCTACACCACTGTTAAAGGTAGAGGGCATCACGAGTTGGGGAAGTTTTTTCATGACAGGGCCCTTCACTTTTAATCCAGGAGCACTAAAGTCGATACTACTGCAAAACATAGTTGTTAAATGAAATTGCTTCTCCCATAACTTTTTCAGGTGATTTAAGTTCTCCCCTATAAAATTGCAGTTATAAATCCATCAGAATGATCAAATTATTTATAGCACTTAGGGACCCAGCTTGGCTCTGTGTTTTATATGTCCATATGGTCACAGCAACTGTGATATTTTGGATTTGGGAGAATTTTCATATGGTAGCAAAAAAAAAAAAAAATAAAGCTTTTCCAGCAGTAGGTGTAGCAAAATTCTGGAAAGAACCATCAATATAATTTTATAATTCTACCTGTCCTCTTACCAACTCTCTGCTCAGCTACTCTCAATGAACTCTGCAGGCTCTTTCCTGACTTGCTCTGTGCCTGTGTAGAGCTTGGAAAATAGGCACCTTCCTTCATGTGTTTTGAGATAAAGCCTTTGCTTAGAATTGTGTGAAGACTCAAAATGCTAAAACAGAATAAAAATAAATTTCTTGTTTAGATGGTCAATTTTTCACAAAACTGTGGCGACTTTGTATCATGTAGAAAAGTAGTAAATAATGAAAGCCTTTTTGTTTAAAGACCATTTATGGCTTTAAGCATTTCATAGAGCCCTTCTTTGAATACAGTACTCTTATATTATGATTATAATATTTTTAATCATTATTTAGTATCTTACAAAATGTTCATAAACACATATTTTTAATCAAGTTCACATATAATTTAAAAATTTCCTTTAACAATGTTGTCCCAGACAGCACGGCTGATCCAATACCATGATGTCTCCAAATGAATGACTGCCATATGAAGTCAGTCAAGCAATGCCCATTGGAGTAGGTGATACCAGTGTGGCCAATTGTGCAGGAATTCCTGTGGGAGGTTATCAAAGTCAGTCGTTGCTGCAAGAACATCAGCCTGGAATTATGATTTTAATGTTAGAAAAGAGGCAGGACCGCATTATTATGAGAAGCACTACTAGTGCTTTTTCAGCTGAAAGCGTTAATTCTGCCAAAAGTAGGTTTATTTTCTGTCAGGAGTGTTGGAACACCACATCTTGTCTCAGATTGGTTTGAAAACTTTTTCTAGATTTCACCTCCTGGGATCTACACTTCAGGTATCTCCTGCCTCTTGTTCCCTATTGAGTCATGCTCCCTAGTTAATTTTATCTCCCCTGAGGGCATTGTCATTATGGAGCTCTCATGAAGGATTGTGTTAGCTGTGGATATCTTACAAGCATTGTGTCCAGTCCTTTCAGGGGCTGGAATTGCCATTATTCCTTTGTGAGGTCCTTCCAAATCTGCTCAAATTTGCTGGTCAGAACTGTTGTTTTTCCTTTTCCTTGACTGTTGTTTGTTTACTGTGTCCCTTAAGCCACTCTTCCTTGTACCTCCTTCCTTGGAGCATTATCTACCGCAAAATTTCAATGAGAATAAATTTAAATCATAATTATTCTTGTCTGTAGTATTGATATGAGATATAGGCATAGGCTTTCTGTGTGCCCCAAAGGAAATATTTCCTTTGCTCTGTGAATCCAAGTACCCAACAATAAAATGGAGATTGCTCTTTCCATTCTCATAGGAAAATAGTGAGGCTCTTGACCTAAATATTGTGCTTAAATAATGCAGCGGTAGAAACATGCACAGATTAGTACTGATCAAGTCACAGTAATATGTTTCAACCAAAAGGTGTCGGCACATTAAATTTACCTTTTTTTTTCCCATCCTTCTTTTCCTGTTCTGTTCAAGACGTGGGAGCATTTTTTGAAGAAGGAATGTGGCTTCGTTACAATTTCCACTCCCTAGGGACTAGCGTGAAGGATTTAGTTAGCCGGACACTTTTGAGTTCTGCGGATCCTGAGATCACAGCACCTGACCTCAGCTTGAACAAGGAAGAGCTCAGCTTCAGCTTCAGCACCACCAAGTTCCCTTGTGTCTTACTGTACGTCAGCTCCTACACCCCGGACTTCATGGCTGTGCTTGTGAACCCAAGTGGTAAGCAACTGCTCCGGGATCTCTCCATTGAAGGCACAGTTGACAATAACAGGCTGACACTCAGGGGAAGCTCTGAACTGATGAGAAAATCTCTTCACCCTTGTCATGTAAAAGTAGAGCACTTAGAAATCTGAACCTTTATTCTGCTTCTACTAGATTTGGTACTCATGCAATTGTTCAGTTTTGTGGTGTTTCTTTAGCCAATCCTCCCTCACAAAACAAAACTAAACAAACAAAAGTAACCAAAAACCTGCTGTAACAGTTGGACCCATGCCATGAACCAGCAGTATGGTGGAGACAGGTAGACATCCACATGACGGCACCTGAATAGCTGAACTCCTGGCAATATCCCTAGTAGTCAGTGAAAAGTGTCATGTACTGTTCTGAAAATCTGGATACTCACTGAGGTGACTAAAATAAGGAAGCAGTATAGTATATAATGTCCTGAACATTTTGGTGGTGGTTGAAGGTTGGATATGGACCATTTGCTGCTACAGTATTAAAACTGTATATAAACTGAATTTACTTCGATTCCAAATAGTGCCTTAGTGCCCCATGAAAGTCATAATTAGGATGATTTTACTACTGCTCTCTTCTATGGGATAATACGAGTATTCTACATGCCACTCATTTTTTTCTCTTCATGGGGAAGAAAGGAGGTGCATGAGTGAAATCCAGCATCACACAACTAATCTATAGTTATAACGGTCTAAGTCTGCTCTTTTGGGCCAGAATATTTCCATTTTTCATCAAGAGTGGGGGCTGCATTTCCCTTTCCAAACATTCTTCCTTTTAATCAAATATTTAAATGTGTTATGAAGAGCAGACACTTCACTTTTGTTTAGAAAAGAAAGATCTGGTCTGGCAGTATGTTATGAATATCAATTAACCACTCCTGACTATACTTTTCTAACAACCTAACCTGAGGTTTGCATTTCACAAAATAATACTAAATTTCCATGGAAGTCCAGACGGTCACCCATCAACAACAATTAAACGTGAGAGCAAGGAAGTCCCTTGTGTGAATTATGTGTCAGTGCTAATTTGTTGTAATTTTGCCTTTATTCAGTGCACGTCAATGGTTTGTTCTTTAGAAAATGTTATGCTTTGTACAATTTTGAAGAATTTTACTGCAGCAAGTATAATAATCTCAACAATAAAGTGTTACTCGATGTACTCAGTTTTGTACCAATTGTCCATATTGTTCAAGGCATAACTCCAATTTGTTTGGTTTGCAGTCTGGAGTGTTTACAAACACTGTGGTTTGGAGATGCTGGTCATTGTCACACTTCTGGGTTATAAACTAGAGGCAGTTTCAGCCCAGTAACTTTATAATGTCAAACACCAGCTCTTCTCTTACTGCAGAGACCAGCTATGAGAGCAATTAAGTGTGAAATGATAACAGCTGTATGTGAAAATAAAGATGGGAAAATAGCTGGTGAATAAAGATCAAAATACCTGAGGGTGCTTTTCACATTTTTTTCTTTTTCGCTAGGGAATCTGCAAATTCGGTACAACCTTGGGGGCACCAAAGAGCCATATAACATTGACATTGACCACAGAAACATGGCCAATGGACAGCCCCACACTGTTAATGTCACACGGAATGGACGGGACATTGTACTGCAGGTCAGTTGTTTAGTTCCATTACATATATCTTGTAGCATTTTGTTACTAGATGGGTCTCCAGTCCTCTGAAAAGATCGGTGCAATTTAGAAAATAAAAAGTACAGTAGATTGGGTTCTGCCTGCAGATCACACTCCCAGGAGTTAATAAAAGCTATTCACTCCCTCCCTTGCATCAAGTGATGTTGTTATGAAATCCTCATTTTAGTGTGATGACAGCTGGGCTAATACAGGTGTCACTGTAGATGCCTGAGGGCATCAGAGACATCTGGGCTGATAGATAACGTGGGACTTAGGATAAAACTGTGCCATTCTGGAGCAGCAGCTGGAAGCCAGGAGGGATACCCTACAGCATCTTAAATGGTAGTGAAGCCTGATGCAAATAATATCATTCCGTTAAGTCCTGAGTCTGCAAATGAGAATGTCTTTAAATTTAAATTTACCCTGCAGTCCAGTGAAATCGCAAGAGCAGTTTTGCAAAGCTGAGCAGATGCTTAAGTGTTTGTGTGACATGAGTCTGGGACAGAGAGTATTGTTGAATATCTTTGGCTTATTTAGGTTTTGGTACAGCACAGGTAGGAACTTCATCTCTCCACATATCTCAGTTTACAAAATTTTCAGATAGTATAATGCTATTTTAATAACTGAGGGGAGTGCTGCAAGAAGCAGTCAGTGTTTGCAGGCAGCCTCCTTTCTCTCTGGTCATTACAGAACTCTCTTTTCATTCCCTGGTTGTCACATCTGCAAACATGGAGTTTGCAAGCAGGGTATAAGAACAGTTTCGTCAGCAGGAGTCAGGTGGATAGGATACATTAATCTGGATTTGTTAGTTCAGAAGAAGCAAACCAAAACCAGTAATAAATGAAATATAAAAAGGGGAAGTTTCCTTGGGAACCAAGCCAAAAGGTGAAGGATAGTACCCATCACAGTATTATCTACCTAAAGATTAAAATATATATTCATTAAAATCCCACAACAACTATTGTTTCAAGGTATCAAAAGGAAACTTTTCAGTGCATTACAATGTCATTTGACTGAGGCTGGCAGTATTTAGAGTAACACTGAATGCATTGAAGTAGAATTATCACAAAATTATTCAAAAAATGCCAAATAACCGAAAAAATATATACATGATACATGCAAACTCTTTTCAGGCTGTTGGATGTTGGGGGGGATATATATTGATATATGTGTCTGTCTTGCACGATGTTGCATTTATTTCTCCTACAGCTAAATGGAAGCTAAGGAAGACGTAGAGTTTAGTGTCCCTCTGGTGTTAAACACTTTTATTTTGGGGAAGTATGGCATGTTTCCTATGGAATCCTAGCTGGATGATTTAGGCAGCTGTAAAACTAAATAAATTATTTTCCAAAGGGATCGGAGGAGATACCTTGCCCCTTTGGAAAATATGTACTGTTAAATGTTGCAGCCTTGCCGCAGCTCACCTGAATTTGGTTCCCAGTGTTTTATGAGACCACTGCCTATCTAGGACTTTGAAGAGCCAGAAACATTTTGGTTAGTGTTTCTCTGCTGGGGTAAAATTTTTTTAAACCTATTTCATGCGCTTAAAGTGCAGCTGGTTTATGTAACCAGAAAGGAGATACATTTGAGGCTTGTTACATGAGGTGATCTGTCTGATGCACATGCAAGAATAGGGAAAGAAGGGACCCATACAAAGCAAATCCAGAAATCCTATCCTTACAGTATCCTGAAAGAGACTATTTCTATCAAATTTTGTTTATTCACCATAAGTTTATTTTATTACTTATATCGTTACCTTCTGTTAATGAGAGAACTAATATGAAAAGAAATGAATCTCCTAAACAGATTGTTCACTTGAAAATTATTCCTGTTTTCAAAAATGAACTCCTCACAGTGTTTGAAAATACAGAAGATATAAATACAGTTTTTCTCAGTATTCAGAGTACAAATCATAAAGTATGAGTTTTCTCTTGCAGATCTGAGCTATGAACATTTGAGTAGACTTTTATTTCCTGCTAAATCCTTCTCCAACCTGATGAGCAGCTGGTTTGCTTGCTTTTAAAGAAGACAGCTTGCTTGCCAGGTGCTATTGCTCACACTTCCACATCTCTACATGGCATAAAAGTGTCACAAGAAGGATTTATTTCTCATCAAAGCTTCAATTCAAGAGCACTCAGTATTTTTGAGATCTTAACAGCAAGTTCACACTTAGAATACCTGCCTCTCTAACTTACTGAAATAACCCTGTAGTGCCAGAGAGATTTAAAAAATCTGAAGCCAGGCAATAAATTGCTACCATATACACTGTGTGAACTAGAGTTTTATCATGATTCTCAGGACTTTCACTTACATATAAATATGAAAAAAGACTCATTAATGAACTCTATGTGACTTCACCTCATGCTAGCAGACAGGAGACCACTGATTACATACATAAAATCAGAATTTGAGGTGGGATTTGAAATCAACATAGCCACAACACTGTATGTCCATAAGGTAACAAAATAAGCCCAAGAACAAATATTTAGTGTGAATTGCTGTTATGATAATTGCATCCCTATTCCTAACATGGCAGTCAAGACTGAAGGTAGCAGCAAAGGCTCTGTCAAATGGTTTTTATATTTCAGTTTTATACATTTACTGACTGCAGACAAATCAGTAGTTAGTTCTACATGAAATAACAGGCTCTCAATTGCGTTGCCAGTGGTTTCTCAAGGATAAGATTAAGGCTATGCAGTCAATTTACATGCCAGAAAAAGCAAATTACATAAATTCAGGAACAAAGATATGCTTATTTGCTCTTGTTTCCATGAGGTGGACAAAATTAACATTTGATAATAACAGTTCCTATCCCTCCCCTCTGGCAAAATACCAGATACTAGTAACCATGGTGCACCTCCAAGGCTATATTAGTTCACCTGTGGCAAGAAAAAGCCCAGACTGAGGATGGGGAATGCACTATTCCAATAAATGACATTTCAAGAGCTGAGCTTTAGGTTATGGAGGGCAAGTTTTTCTTTGTTTGATTTTATTAAAAGATTTCATGCTTCAGCAGGGTATTTTACATATCATAAAAACCAGATCACTCTTTACCAAGTGTTCATGGGTGATTAACAGTATTCACACATCAGTAAAATCTTCTTTGAAGAGAGCCAAGGACAAAAGCTCCCTAGCTGAGGTTCTGATCCAAAGCCCATTGAAGTGAATGAAAGGCCTTCCATTGCCTCCAGCAGGCTTTAAATTGTACCTTAAAGAGCAGTGATAGTTGCATCCTGTGTGCAAGATTCATACCTTCTGCTTCTTTGCATGTCCCCAGAGTAAAATGGGGATGGAGTCTGGATCAGAGACTTTTCTGCTCTGTTGCAGAAAGGTAGATCAGCCTGCTACAAAGAAAAATAAAAGAAAAAAAAATGAAAAAACCAGTATGATATGCTTTGAGAGTTAGTGGAATAAAGCTGATAGTCAACAGACTTAGACTGGACCTCTCAGCTTCCTTACTTGTACATTCTCAACAGGTCTCTCTCCATCCCTGCTTTAAAGCCATTTCTGGTAATGGGTTATGAGTCGCAGCTTATTACACCTTCTTTGTTCCTGAGAAGGATTATACCTGAGCAACTTCTTCAGGAATCTGAACAAACTCTGTCCAAAACTATGAGTATGCTTTCAGGAAAACTATCGGCAGCCACTGCTCATCTTCTCAGAAGGCCACACAAAAGGATGGCTGACAGTTCTCTGTTTCAGCCTTGGACAATATGTCAAAATGTGATGGAGGGGCTGTACACAACAATACCATACATTCTCAATATTAATTGCTGACTTTGCACAAAATGAGCTAAATTATGAGGCTTTATGGCTAAATCTTGACCTGAACTCAGCTGAAGCTGAGAATAATCAGAAAATGTGTCTGTACAAATCTTCATTTTCCAACTTCACAAGAGGCAAGCAAGAGTATATACCCATCTGTGTGAAAAAATGGTCAATGAAATATCTGACCCTTACCCAAGTGAAATCAAGAAGAAGAATAATTTTTTCAAGTCCATTTCCATTTTGAGCTCTGCACTACTTGAAAAGAGATAACTGCAAACTCCTAGATGCTTTAAAAATATAAATCATACAAACTTAATTCAAAACTATTCTGAATTACAAAATAAAATGGTAAACATCATAGCAATAAAATGGATGGAGCAAGGCAGTCTGTATATAATCCCCATCTTAAAAGCAATGACTATATCAAAGATTTTATAATTGTAGATTAAATTTTGTTCTCATTAAAGGGAGTGGGAACTTCCTTATAGATTTCAGTGAGGCTATAATTTCATCTCCCATCATTATTGATGCTGTAGAATTACACCTAGCTATTGTATTTCCTATATTTTGAAACCTCAACAGAATATGATCACTGTTTGAGCTGTTGCTTAAGAGAGGCCATAAAATTCCCCAAATTATTTTCTGCAGCTAACCCAAAAATAATGATAGCAGTAAAATAAATTTTCTAGAAAGACATTTTATCTAGCTTTAAAGACTTCAAATGATAGAAAATTTACCATATCCTTTGGCTATGTCTTATGCTGTGTAAGTACCATCCTTGTAAAGAATTTTCACCTAATTTACAGTTTGAATTATGCAGACTTCAACATTTAACTTTGGGATCTTTGTGTCTATACTTGATAGATGAAAGAAATGTTTAGTGTCAGGTGTCACTCCCCTTCACACTTTCTTAGAGATGCTGATTAAAACATCTTTTCATCTTGTCTGCAAGATGCTAAATAAACGGATCTATTTTAGTATACCATCATCCATCTATAGTTTTTGAGACTGAAAACAATTTTTTAACTCTTCTCTGAATACTGTCCCTTTGAGTCATATTTTGAAAACATTTACCCTAGGATTAGAAATGGCAATGATTGTTATGCCATGAAAATGATGTGGAAACACCATCTTTATTTATGTCCTTCATTTTCTGGGAATTATGCTGCCTCAGCCTCCTTTGGGTAGTGCTGTAAATTGTCTAGACACCAGATTAATGTGAAGGCTGGTTTAGCTAACATTTCACTGGTAGGGAATGGGGAAGAACTGTTCATGATTTGAAAGGAGCCAGTCAGAGAGTATTTACAAATTCTGTAGCTGCTGACATGAATAAAACATGTTTTAAGTATCCAGGACTTTAATCACAGGTAAAACATGTAAACCATAGTTAACATCAATGCAACAGTTAACCCTGTGCTTTGTTTCCTAATACCCAGGTAATTCTATTATATTGAAAGAATAATTAACGAATTTCCAAACACGTTTCTTAAAGGAAAAAGAAAATCATTTGTTCTATCAATAACAAAGGCCTTCCTGCTGAAATGAATTATTTAAAATCCCTGGGGATACATCCTTTTCACTATGTATTGCCCTTCTGTAGTGGCAATGTATTACTCAAAACGCTAGTGCCACAGAAAGGCAAACTCAGACCATTTTCTAGAGCAGAGCCATACATTAGATCTGCATGTTTAATGCATTAGCACTTGGTTTACCCATAACTGCTAAGCTCTTTTTTCAATCAGAAGTCACAAGAAAGTGGTTTTTACTCAGGTTTGAAAATACAGGGGGTTTTTGTTGGGTTTTTTTTTTCACAAATAGGTGACAAAGTAGCATAAAAAGTTATCAATAGCTACCAATAAACTTTTGAAAATAAAACAAAGCTTTATTGATATAGTATATCATGACTATTACCCTAAGCAACATCTGGTTTCCAAAACATAAATAATTACAGACCCTGATCTTCCAACTATAAGGATGTTCCAGAGGTTGCAAATGACCAGGTGTTCAATACTCAAAAGTGTCTGTAAACAACAGCGAGAAACAGCAGAACAGAATTTCAATTGTGTGTCCCAGAATCAGAAATGACCAAATAATTCACTGATTATTAATTTTTTACCTGTTCCTTTGTGCTCACAGAATGACCATGAGCTCCAAGCAGTTTTGTTGATTTAAACCTTCACTGAATTTACTCAATTTCTTTATTTTGCAGTGTGACTCACAATATTTCAGTTAAAAAGAGTAATTATGGGTAGACAGGAACCTCATAAATGAACGATTGTACTTCCCTTTTGTGTGTGACAGAGTTGGTTAGTGGCACGTGCCAAGGTAAGCCAGCACACCCCCATTGAATCTCAGCTCAATGAAGGCCAGACAAAATGTTTTCAAAAACCAGAACTCCTTTCACTCTTCAATAAACAAGCGGGTGGAATATCCTCACCCTGAACATCAGGACATGGCATCAGATCTTTCCCTTATTGGCAGATACACAGTGGGAAAAACATGACCCATATACCCCCATCTCAGGCTGATGAAGTATATATCTTTACAAAACTTTTACCCTCTGCATCAGCTGAGATAGTTTCAAATGTAGAGGCCTTTTGGAATAATATTCCTCTTTACTTTCTGTTCTGTAAAACTGCTCCATAGAAGAGGAACTCTTTTACATATCCATCCTTCTCATATCTTTTTAGCAGAGCTTGTGTTGCTGGATTCAGAGTCATGTTTCAGCTGCCTGGTCCCAAACTTTGCCCATGTCTAGGCTATGTATCATGATAAGACCCAGAAGTGAAATGTCTTCCTCACCCTACACCCCTGTTTTCCTTGGAAATAAAGCTAAGGCCATTCAGGTCAGAAGGGAGCATGGTACAGTCTGATATTTCCTGAGTCTGCATATCAGAGCAGAGCGAAGGTCTGCAGAGCGTATCAGCAGGCTTATCCGCCTCACAAATGTGTTACTTACATTGGCTTATGCTGAAACTATTTCCTTCTTCTATAATGCATTTTCAGTGATGAGTGTGTGTCTTCCTTGGCCTGTGTGATTTCTAGTTTGATACAATTTTATTGGAATTAAAGAAACAAGGAAAAAAAAAAATCATTAAGTAATTCCAGAGTCCAAGACAAAGCTAAAAACGTCAAAACCTATCATGAAATAGGTGGTTTCCATTATATGGAAGTACACATTGGACAAATTAATGTCCTGTGAAAGTCATCTTTAGGTACCTGAGGTAGATCTCTTTAATTTTAATGACTTGGCATTATATGACTTTCTATTGCTTCTGTTAACATATATTGTAATTCATCTACTAAAGAGAGCAATAAAAAGTCAACAGATGTGAAAGAAGCATCAGAGAATTGTTTCAATTGAAGGCAGCCAAACTAAATAGTGTCCCTTTCCTTATCAGTGGTTCTGTTACATTTTGAGCTATGTTCCTACATTTCCTTTTAAATTTTATCCAAATTTTTGTTGTTTTTTAGAGGGAGGCAAATTATCCCTGTCATTATTTAGCAGAGCAACAGCAGCTTTCAGACATATATACAAGCTTTCTGCACATAAAGGATTCAAGTTTTAAACCAGGAAAAAAAAAAGAACCTTTATATTTGGGGTTTTTTTTCTGCAATGTATCTATGTTTTTCTGTCTGTATCACATGTTAATCACATATTTAATATATATCCCTCCATAAAAGAGACTTAATCATAAAATACTGTAGTTGACCTTTATTTTAAAAAAAAAAATGCTAAAGGCTAAATCAGTGCATTAAACCAGCAAAACAGATTTTTAGGAGTGGTTCCTAAAATAATATTTACTATACCTCTATAGAAATTTCGTCTGCAGAGCTCAAAGCACAATGCAAACCTTTAGCTTGCCTTACACCACATTGGTGAAGTGTGTACCTCCTCCTGTGTTCCAGATGAGCAGTGAGGCTGCAGGTCTGTGACAGTCTAAGGCAGTAAAAAATGCTGGGTTTATGGTCCTGACTGTTTCTCTGGATCCACTACTCATTTACAGTCCATGGCTTGTCCCTGCTCTGGCTCTGATCTCATCTCACTAACCTGGGTCAAGGACCTGACCCGTCAGAAACACATCAGCGGAGCACTAGTGCCACACTAAGGAAGGAGCTGAATTGCAGCGAGAGTGGCCATGATCGGCCTAAGGAATTACACAATTATCTCTCCAGTCTGCTCCTTTCCTCTTGTACTAGGAAAAAAAAAAAAAAATAAATAAAATCACAGTATTAAAAATATTGTTTTAAGTTTTTTCCTAACCTTTAGCAGGTGAATAATCATCTTTATTTCACCAATAAAAAGAATGGCATAATACCTCCCATTTGATTTTCATAGTCATCTTCCTGCTTTCTCATACACTGCTATCATACTCATTAGGAGCTCCATCTAAACACCTGCATACCACCTTGTTATTTTCTTAGGGCCTCATGCCTAGTCTGTGCTAACTTTGTAGGCATTTTTGAGCAGGAACCTTTTTTGTTATGTATTATTATAGAACTTAGCACAAAAAGCCCTTGTTCAGGACTAGAAAAGTTTGTAACAAAAGTGATAAATCATCATAATAATGCAGAAGAGAAATACTATATTGATCATGATGATAACACCCCCTTCTTTACCCTGCTATTGCTGAAGTCAATAGCAGAGATGTATTGACGTCAGATGGTGTGAGATTAAACCTTACAGCATTATTATTCCATCTGATTTGGACAATTTTTTAAAATAAAATATCTCCAGCATAAAGAAAAACCTTAACTTCACAGCAGTGCACAGGCTGGGTTGACAATGATTCAGATATAAATATATCCGCAGGGTGAATATAAGGTATGTGTTTGTGTTTACGCCTTTTTTTTTACCAAGACTACTAAGGTGATGCAGACATTATGTTTGCCCTTAGACTGATATCTCTGTTAGTCTCAGAACTCCCATCAAGATTAGTTTTATTATCTAAGTGAACAGTAATTTAAAAGAAAGAGCATTTTATTGAACTTCTGCTTAAATCCAAACAACTTCAGAAAAAGGCAGTCTGCCTTGACGTGATGTGACTTCAGAACTGAAACTGCAAGTTCCTCAGAAACTGCCACCTATTTTCATCTGTGTAACACTCAAAGCCACACTGTATGTTTGTATGAAGCTCAAATTAAATTATTCAGTTTTTAAAGAAAAGTAGCTGTAATGAAAAATCTAAAATACAATTTTAAAACTAATTTAATACAAAATCATTACATCGACGTCTGTGTATGCAGGGGTTCTATTTAATTTTCATTAAATAATGTAATAACTTTTTTCAAATATCATTTGACACTACTAATTCCTTTTTTATTATGTGTCTTCTATTAAATTGAGAGGCTAGTATCTCATGCAAAGACTGCAGGCTGCTCCGTTCCAGCTGCTTACACTGGAGCCCCCACTGGATGGCAGTCACATACAACTTTGGAAAGAATTCAGCGTGCTGCTTTAACTCACAGACCTGTAAAGAAACCCTAGGTTGAGTGTCTCTAAAACAAACAAACAAAAAAAAGTTTCTTTTATTAGGTAATCCTAGTTTAGTACAAAGACATGCAATAAAAGCAAGTGGACAGAAATCTCCCTATTCCCTCACCCACTGTTCCCTAGACCCACTGTCTTGTGGTGCATCATTTCATTCCAGGCGCCAGGATTAGAGAAGGGCGTCACTCAAAGCTCTGGAAAGCAATGCAGGTGTCCCCTGACAAGAGACCCCAGGGCTGACAGTGGAGCAGGAGCTGGGTCTATACCCGATCAGGAATGTTTGCTCCAGAAAATTGGTATCCACAGCTTTTAAGTAGAGATTTATTTTAACTAGGAATCAGAACAACCCAAGACTTCAGACAGCCATTAAGACAATCCATAGCTGAACCCATTGGGATATCTTCCCTTGACTTCAGTGGGATATGAAAAATATATGTGAGCAGATAGGTTCAGGTTTTTATTCAGTACAAGACGTCTGTTTAAATGAGCAAACCTCAGCAGTAAAGTGTCTGTTCCTGTTAGAGCCTGCAATGTAACACATCATTAGCCTCATTATTGCAACCCCTTTTGCCTCTGTATCAGGACAGAATGCTCTGCTATGCTGAAGTCCCAAGGGAAGGTGAGGTCATTGGAAGGACTTTTGAGGGGTTTTTTTTAAATCTGGCCAAGGTTACTGCTAACTAACCTGTTCCAAGATGGGGAAAGAGAGGGCCTTTCCACATCCTGAGCACTACCTGAAGACAAAGGGAGTCTTTTCACAATGCAGCTGGCAGGATTTGATATTCTGTAATTGTGCATGCAAATGTTCACAGTGGTTCATGTTTTAAATTGACTTTTCATTTTGATGTATGTCCTGCAGACACAACCAGTGTACCCAGGTAAAGGCAGTATGTACATTAGGCAGGGATGGGTTTTTTATTACTTGTTACTAATTATTTGTTACTCTGACAGTGGACACATGGCTACTGCTTTAGGACATCCACCATAAGTCGATAAGTTAAATCATAGATTGATAATTATTTTAATTCATTCATATTTTATCTGATTAATGATGCTCTATCAACACCACTGCTCAGATTCCAGATCACAACAAAAAGAAATATTTCAGAATTGCTCCAGATTGATTCTGAAAAAGAAAGAACCCATATGTTGATGATACTGACAGAGACCAATGCATGTAGTATTATGCCAGATTATTTTATCAGAGTTTCTTCAGCATATTTAAAGTCATATTAATAAAAGGAAAACCTAGAAGATGAATCCTGAGTATGTATTGGAAACAATTCCACTGCAGGCAAAAAAGTTACATGAGGTTAACCTCTTGACATATGAGAGAATGGAGAACCAGTGTTTTGTGGATTAGTCTTCACCAATCTTTACCTGATACACCTCTCTAAAGTCTACACCTTTCATTTAATAACACAAGGGTAAATACCATGAGAGATCTGAGCCATTTCTATTTGTCTCCTGAAATAAGAATTTTTTTTCCACCTGATATGCCTGCAGTTCCCATTGAAAATGGGTCTGGCACTTGCCATGTTGGATGTCGGAACATTTCCCTTCCATCAGGAAAACCAATAGTAAGCACTTAAGTCTGTACTTAGTAGGGCCTGAGGTGGTTGAGGTTGCAATCTGTTTTGTATTTCAACCCTTTTTATTGACTACACCCTTTCAAAAATAACTCTTTTGAATTTGAATTTATATAACTCTCATTTCAGGTAAAATGTGTATTTCTGCTCTTTATTAAAAATCTAAGAAAAACTGTTCAAGATACTCTGAACAAACTGAAGCCCCTTATTTTCTGAGTAAGAAGATGGAACTATGTTTTTCCATGTATTTATCTCAAAATAATCGGTGTGAATACTAGTTATGACAAATTAAGAATCATTTCTGAATATTAAGACTTGCTAGATCTTTTTTGCAAACTGCAGAGACTGTTTTTCCTGTCTACTACATATATACACTTTTCTTCTTGGGGTTTTATGGGGAATTATGAGAAAGACAGGACTCCTCCAAATTATAGTTTTTGAGATGGTTGCCTCTGCAGATTCATGACACCAGTAGGCTTTACCTGAGCTCACAGTATTCCAGGGTATCAGGGGATTCAGCCCTTCAGTTCTATGCTACCTGCCATTCATTTACTTTTAACCACTGAACTGAGCATTTGCAGTATCATTAAAACAAAGTAATGCACAATAACATTTTGAAATTAGAAACATGGCAAAAAGATATGTGAAAATATTGCATGCCCTGTAGAGTTGCCATTTTTTGAGAATTACTTCTGCAGTCTATTGTACCCTCTAAAGTCTTAAATCACATATATTAGTTTCTATCCTGTTTTGTGCCAAGGCAAGGCCAGAATAAAGTAAACTATTACTGTTCTGTCCTCTTTAAGCCTGTGTAATAAACATGCAAGGCTGAGAAAATAAATAACAACAGTAGAGATAAAAATTCATCCCAGTTACCTTTATGAAATGTGAACATCAAAACTCTATTGAGCTATATTAAACTCTGTTAACAGCACTATTACTAAGCACAGGCAATTCATTTTATTACTCTCTTTCTTCACATTTTTCTGTTAAATAGCTAAAAACCAGGGGGAAATATGCTAATGTAACATGGTTGCTGTGTCATATGAGGGACAATATGCATTTCCTGTAGATTAAACTATTTAGCTAAGTTGACTACTATTGAATTTATTTAGGTTTCAATGGGCATCATCACAATAAAATTGAACAACATTCTCAACAAGAAAGCAATAAGCATGTAGTGCAAAAAAAGAATGCCTTATTAATTTATGACTTTTCTGAGAGAAGAAAAATGCCCAACACCTGAGCTATGTAAATCTAGCTTTAGCAGTAACATAGGTCCCAAATGGAAATCTATTTCTATGGAAAGAATAAGTTGTTTTATTATTGATGCTGTTGCTATATTTAGCAATCGAAGCACATAGGCAAAAACTGATGTGATTCTTCAGCAATCAGAACAAAAATATATTCAGTATAGGTATTCTCCAGGCCTGGGGAACTGTGGATATGGCAGATATGGAAGGAAGGGGGTTTACTGTTGTTTTCCCTTTATGAAAATGAAAGTCAAGTGTATTAGACGTTATAAGTGATGGCATAAACTCCATGAAGTAGACCTGGTTGATCAGAACTGTAAGAAGCAGATCAGTTCAAAATACTCATCATTTCTTTTCTCTTTCTCCAGCTTGATCACTATCCTCCAACAAGTTACAGCCTGCCAGCCACATCTGACATTCAGTTCAATTCCCCAAAGGCACTATTCCTAGGAAAAGTTATAGGTAAGACTTCACTTTATACCTGGAACAATGATATGTGTGTAGCAGGATGCTTGCTGGACACGTCATTCTTGTTCAGAAAGTGGTGATACTGGAGTTATACTTAAAGGAGGCCTTATGTTCACCTGTTCACAGAGACTGATGAGCACACAAATAAGTAATTGTCTGCCATGCATGGGGAAAAAAAAGATAAGGGCAAAGAGACCCTTGTAACATTGTCTTTGTGAGGTTTCATTATGCTCTCAGTGTCAGATGGAGGCAATAAAAGGAAATTACTGAGACCACTGCTTCTATCAGGAGATATTGAAGTTATTTTGAATATTATCATTCACTGTGAAGTTATTGTGTGCCTTGTATAATGTCTTTATCCATGCAGACAGCCTTCTTATCCCTGTGCATCCTCTTGTGTCATAACTGTCCCTCATCACTCTGGCAAACCATCACTCTCTCACAGGAACGCCCACTAGCAAGGTCCTTTGGAGTCTGTAACACCTGAAGCAACACTCCTCTGGACAATTTCTATCCTTTTTATGGATCTCACGGTTATTTCCAGTGCAGCAGTTTCCTGGCCAGCTCCCCAGAGGAATTCAAGGGGCAATACAGATGCCTTGGCCTCACTTTTAGACCATCCTATAGAGCATTGCTTAATTTTTCTGCTACTGACTTCTTACATGAATTTCCAAGGTTACTCACTTTAAGAATCAATTCTTCCCAACGTTTGCAGTTTTAAAGGAGGGCTTTTTCTCCTTTTCAGAGATAAAGGGGAATTAATATTATTTCCTCTAAATGCTTTGTGCAGAGATATGCTTTGCTTGAACTCAGTGAAGAGATTAATCTAGAAAATTGCAAACTTTTCTTTGTTAAGTGGCTAAGGCGTTAATCTGTGATCCCTTTGCACTGTTTTTTGAAGTGAAAAAGAAATTGATCACATGGCTAATGGGATTTTTTTGTAGATACACTTTTCTATTTGTTTCGGTTTTAAAATTTAACATGTAGAACTTCTGTGAAATAGGAAATGAAAAGTCTTAAAATTACTGGCTATCAGGAGAGTCATGAACTATTTTCTGGAACTTTCCAAGTCACTTCTGTTGATGGTACAAAAGATGATGCAGTCTGATTTTGGTCAGTCTCTGGAAACTGGGTGCACTCCCATCTCACCTCACTTAATTTAGGCATCTAGACCAGAGCTGGTGCTCTGACTCAATTTTTCTAACAGCATGGGATTATATTAGCCCTTTTGGGAATATGATTCTTTTGCTTCTTCCTTTCTGTTTGTTATTGTCTTTCAAAATAGGACATTTTATTAAGCAGAAGAACATATCATTACTAAAGAAACCAACAAGAAAACAAAACAAAACAAAACTTGTATTCTTTTTTATTCTTTCTACCAGAGAAAAATTGAACTTCACTGTGAAGAGATGGATTTCCCAGTGTAAAATTGTTGTATAACTGACCATGTCTGTTGATGAGCTTTACTGTGCTCATGTTGAACTGGAGTCTCATGGAGTAACCTCATGTTTACTGGAGTCATGTTGAATGAGGGAAGAGCTCAGTTAACAGGGTTACCCAAGCGCAGCAGTTTGAAGGGCAAAGTAGACATAGAATTCAGTATCTTTAAAGCCTCTAGCTATCACTTCATACTGACTAGGCATATTTTAGTGGTCGAGAGGGATTAGAACCAACAGAAGATGTGGATACATAGATCAAGTTGCAATTTGTGCCCATATGCAATTACATTCTCCAAATGGCCAATATGGGAGTAGCCTCCCATTTCACTGCTACTCTGGCATCACTTGCATTCAGTTTCTGTTGTTCCCATACAATGCAATTCTTATTTGTCAGCAAAAATGAATGCAAGGCCCTATTTTTAAAGACTGATGGGTTTTTGAAGAGCACTCGGAACAATCTTACTAGGAAACTGGTCTTCTGTCTGTCTTATTTCCATTTTTATTAGTGTTATTTGCATAGGAGCAGCCGCTCCTGCCACAGCTGTGCTTGCTGTGATAGGGAGTTCATCTGCTCCCCATCGGAAATGATCCCTTGTACAACACCTACCACAATACAACACCTCTCTCTGCTCTAGGTCTTACAAAAATATGGTTGATTAATAAAATGTTGCTTCATAACTGCTCATAATATTTTCTGTAAAGTAGGAGGATCACATCAGACACCACAACAAAAATGTTTGAGTTGCAATCAGGGAGAACTTTTCTTCTTTAAGTTGAGATGCTTTCTGTTTCCTTGAAATACTTTTTAAAAAACGCCTTTGTTCATTGGCTTGAAAAACACTGAAATAAAATAATTTTAGCCTTTTGGAAAACTGGAGGTAAAGGCGTTTAGTATATAATTCTTACCCAGGAAAAATGGATTATGATTTGAGGTATGAAATAAAGCTAAAAGAGACAGCAAATGAAAAATCCTCTTTTACATTAATGTCTAGTAACAAAAATAGTAGCTCTAGAGAAATGCAGGATTTTACAAAAATTATAGGAAAGTATTGTTAATGTTTCAAGGAAGTTCTTTAATCTGGTATTTACATATATTTAGGCTTTGAGGGCTTGCACACAAGGCAAAATGGAGAACCTGGCTATCTGGATTATAAGATATGAAGAGAAAAATCCAAAAGTTTGACAATGTGACCGCCATCTACTATTTTCATGTAGGCTGCAACTTGAAGCTCATTACTGAGGTAGAGCAGAGGTTTGATTTTTCCATTAAGTGTAGTGAGTTTGGATGCAATACTCAGCTTTGTCTTCATGTCCTTTTTAGAGACCTACACCTGTACTGTCTTGGTCTGTACTTTATAACTAAAAGTGGTGCATTTCCTTGGCATTTAATATGTATTTATAAGGAATTAGCTAGACATAATTACACATGATTTTGTAAAAGTGTCATTCTGGTGAACAGAAATAATTTGAGAGTTTCTTAACAGGATATATGAGTGAGCACAGAAACACCAAGATCAGACAAGAGTTGCTTTTGAGAAAGTGGCAGGGAAGTAAAGGGAATATGCTTCTTGCCTTCATCTCCACCAACCACTCCAAGTTAAATTGTATCTTTTCAGAAATACTTAAATATCCACTTGGAAACAATTGACATAATATGAGTCATCATCACACGGATTATAATTTTCAGAATTGACAGCTGTCCCTGGAGCTCACCTCTGTGGGCTCTGTTTTTGTCTCCACCTCAAGCTAGTGTTCTTCAGGGACTTCTAGTAAAAGTAGCCAAAGGGGAGACACCTTTCAGGTCTGCCTTCCTTCTTACAAAAGCAGCTGCCATCACTCTACAGCTAAAGAGAGGCCCTAGAAATCAACCCCAAGGGCCTGGATTCTTTTCACAAAAGTCAGTTTCCTTGAGAAGAAGTGGTAGAAGGTCAATTTCTAGATGTGGTGGAGTTTTCCTGACATTAATGTAAAGACTTTTTTATTGTTCCCTGATTGGAGTTTCTGTTTCTTTACTGGTGTTTATGGTGAAAATTAAAATTGGTGAGGAGACATTTCTCTGGATTCATTGTGACATTCACCACCTCGAACTGATGGGAGGTAAGACCAACTCTAACTACTAGCCAAGTAGTTAGTTTCAAGTGTGCAAAGGAGAGAACACAGAAAAACTTCACAAAAAGGAGAAGATAAATGACATTGCTTCACGGCTTAGGTAGGTATAGAAAGAAGAATTGTTTTTTTGTTGTATGGCTTCTCTCTACAAATAGATACTGAATAATAGGAGGCAAAAGTTCAAAATGCTTTGAATTTCCAGCAGTGACTAATGGCAATTATTCCAGGAAGTAATCATTCTTTATTCCTAGATAAGATACTTTCTTTTCTATAGAAAAAGCCTGGCAATTTGGTGCTTCAACACTTGTAGCTGAAAACCATCGATGATCTCCCATGTAATTCATCCTACCAAAACCAACACACACTTTCAAAATCAGCTTCAGTGTCCATGCTTCCACACAACTGCAGAGTTTTATCACTTAGAGGGTTTGTTTCATGCCAAGGAATGAACACTTTATCTCTTTGAGAACACTTACCATCATTGAAAAGGGGGTTTTGATAGCCTTGATTTAAAAATTCTGCAAAGGATATAGGCATAGTTCTAATTGGTGCTCAGTTTGGGTATGCTGTTAGACATTGACATCACCTGATAGGAAGTTAATGCTAATATATATATATAAAACACCAGTTTAGAATTAGATCTCTATACTGTCAGGCACTTTTTGTCAGCTTTTAAATTTGCATCTTAGAAGATAGTGCAGAGCTGTAAATAGATCATGAATAATTTAAAAGTATTCTTCTGCTACACATCTTTGACATGTATCTACTATTACTTCATGATCATAATGAGGTTAACACTTCATTATATATGTTAGTAGTTTGGCATTCAGAGCTCCACAGCTTGAGCTCTGCTGCTCTCCTTCATTTTGCAGTGCAGAGAGACAATCTGAGTGCAGCGTAGCTCAGCCTACTTTCACTGATAATGAGAAAAAAACCAGCTAGTATGCAGTCAATTCATCCACCAACTTACTTCAAGGTAACTTCCTGCTGCTTCATTTCTGGGCACCAGCATTAACATTCAGTATTGTAATCTCAGTGAGAATGCATATTGTCATATTGGGAGCCCTCCTGCTACAGCAGGTAGAAGTTGAATATTAAAGATGTGCTTTCCCCTGCAAGAGTTATGTATGAATTGTCATACAAAAATATAACATCTGGACAATTCTCCTTCCCCTATTCCTCCTGTATAATGCTATCAGCCTGGTTGAAACACCTCTGGGATTTATTATTGTCTGTCTCTCTGATCTCAGATCTGTCTGTCCATACTCACTCTTTGAAGTGTTTCTGGTAAAGGCAGAAATGTTCCACAGCTCTTCTAGTCAAAACCTGATGGAAATAAAAGTAATTTTTCTTTTCTTCCAGATCTCTGATTTTGATCCGTCTGGTTTTTCTCTGAGAAATCCTACCTACAAGCCATATTCAGAAAGGAATATTTCCCATCTACAGGTCTCCCATCCAAGGGACATGATAAACACTTAGAATTGCCAGTTTGACCCAAATAACTTCTGAGTCAGAAATTAGGGTAGCCCAAGTGAATTTTGTCTTTTATTTGAGAACTAAAATGAAGAAGAGAAGCCAAAAATATTCATTGATGCCTCTCAGCATCCATGCAACATCTTCTTCCCATTTTTCAGAATATTGCAGGATTCATCTGCTGCAACTCCAGAGAGGCAGATGGTCAACCCCAGGCAAACTGGATTAAATTAGGTGCTTAGGTAATCTCAGTTGTCATGAGTATAGCCAGCTTTGCTCTTCCAAAAATCAGCTGGAGCCATTTCCCCCCATAAACTTTTCACTCTTACCCTTCAGGTGATTCTTCACCTCTCAGCCCCTCTCATACTTTGTAATGGCAGCTGCCTTTTCATTTCCTCTTGCACTATTCTCTGTGAAGAGACTTCACTGATTCCCAGTCTTCAAATCTTTCATGGGCATTCAACAGCTCCAGAAGGTCACCCTTTATTCTCATGGTCTTCTAGCATGCAAACCAGCCTCTAACAGGATGCAGTACTCCCCTAAATTCTAAAGTTATTTCACTTGTGCTTTAACATGTCTCAGAAAATTGTTTCATATAAATCAGTCGACAGAATCTTGCTGAGAAAATTATCCCATTGTTTTACAGTTCTTTCCAAAGTATTAATCTACTGGCTCTGAAAAAAAAAAAAAAAGGAAAGGAAAGGAAAAGAAAAGAAAAGAAAAGAAAAGGAGATTGTAAGGCAATTTAATTTGGTTAGTGCCATCTTGAACAGAGTATTTGCACAAGTCTTATCTGACATTCAAAACACTGATAACACTATTTAAAAGCAAGGGAATAAAATGAAAACTTAAACTCTAGTAATTAGACTGACCTTTTCCTAACTCCTGTATTTTGTTAAGGTGGCATATCTTGGTTATACAACTTTTCCCTACCACAGGAAGACAGGAATTATATTGCCTGTACTGTGTAGTATCTAATACTAATTTATTTCAGACACAACTACGTTCAAGTGCCAAAGAAACATGACATCAATAAAATGTGCTGTTGGCCCCATGAAATTCTAATGGCATAGATAGCGAAACTGAAGAACTCAGAGCACCTTCAAGGCTTTTAAATCACTTAAAAAAAAAAAAAAGTGTTACACAGTCTGAAAAAGTCAGAGGTATTCCTGAAGCTGAAAGTACAGTATCTTATAATTTTTCTCCAAGTATATTCAAAGGAAAAATCAAAAATTAGAATAGAACTGCCCTAAGATAACAGACAGAATTGACAAAAAAATTGTCTTTAATAAGCCAAGGCACAGGTCTTAAAAGTTTACATTACTTTACCTGGCTTGTGCAACTTCTACCCATAGTTCCAGATATAAAACATTCCCAAAAAATGTGAATATGCCCTAATGTTTTGATAAGAAATAGCTATAGAAATAGTGTTCTGGCTAGATTATTTTGGCTAAGGGTGCAGATTATTTCCATGCCATTTCTTGTAAAGACAGATAAAGAAATTACATCTTATTCAAAACTCACTCATTGTTTGAAAATTTAAAAGAAGCTCAGGTTTTATTTGACACTTGTTTCACTTAGGGAAAAATCATAGCAAAACAACACATAGACTGACCAAAATATTGCAGAGGTTGTCGGATGGAAAGGGAAGTGACTGAGGCCCCGTATTTTAGAGGCTCATTGGGATCAAGTCAAACGTCTCCCTCAAGAGCTGTACTAGTTTTCACTCCCATCATTGATAATTTGAAGGTGCCTGTGTCCTCTTCTGATCTGCAGTGGCCTCTTATGCCAGAAGCACCAGAGGTTTCCTAGAATCTCTTTCCTAGGAGAAAGTTTGCTCAGGTTGCTGGAGAACCTGGGAAGAACAAGGGATGTGGGAGTTTCTGGAGTATGAATTAGATAGGAATTTCATGGCATGTGCTCCTGTGCCTGAAAGAACAAACCCCCAAAAGGAGTGTAGGACCAGGGATCCTGGAGAAGTGCTGCACTAATGCACCTTTGTGTGTCGGGGCTCAGAGCTGCCTTAGGCCTGGACAGCTTTCATTCTCTCCGAGAAGCCTGGGCCTGTCCATGCGGTTTTAAGCTCTCCAGCTTTTTAGGATGAAATTTATCTCTGTTCAAAGGCTCAACACAATCTTCACACTACTAAACTCCACTTACGTAGACTGTATATAGAATGTAAAGTAAGTTTATGTTGTGCTGCTGCTCTTTGTAGAAGAAAAAAACCACCTGTTCTGCATGAGTATATCCAAGAAATAGTAAAATAAACATGTTCCTCAAACAATATTAAGCAATGAATAAATGTGAAGATAAGATAATCTTTCTTTAGGACCTTTATATAGAACTATAAATTCGTAGACTAAATTATTCATGGTGAATAATTTGCTTAACTCCCACTATCACAAAAAGAAAGAGAAGTATATAAAGACACTTCAACATTTTCCTGTTAAGCCAGACCTTTGACTGTAGGCTACTTTGCATTTCTTTTAAAAGAAATTATCTCATTGTTTAAATTACAGAACCAAAACCTGTCTGATGTCTATTTTCAAGTGTTTCTGCTCAGCAAATTTTAAAGCTGTATATATACACTCTCTAAATAAGCCCTTTCTGATAGGTACAGTAATGCTTTCTACATCTGCATATTTCAGGGTACAGTTAAAACACTATTAATTGTCATGGAGAAGGAACTCACTCAGAAGATTGGGGGATTCCCAATGGCTTCAGCTATGCCCATGCTGTAAATAACAACAGGCATTGTGGTTGTATCAGTGACATTGTTTTAAAACTTGTCAAGCCAATAGAGCTGACACCACTCAGCAGAGACTGATTATTTGAAATGATTCTGTCATTTCCTTTGCTGGGCTTTTTTCCTTTTTTTTTATTTTGGGGGGGAGGGGTCTTAAATTAGGGTACCTTATTTGAATGTTTTGCCGAAATTTCAAGAGAATAATGTCATATGGTACTAGGATAGGATAGGATAGGATAGTGTAGTACAGTATTAGGAATAGCATTCAGTTTAAATAGCTTCCTGAATTAGATTCAAAGGTTTTCTACAGCACAGTCAACATCACTAATGGCTCCTTGTGCTGCAGCTTGGTTGTTTATTCTGATACTAAATCTGACATAATAGTAGCAGTGTTATGCCACTGACCATGACAGTCACTGATTCTTAGATTTATATGCCATAATAAAACTGTATTTAATCTGCAGTACAGTGACTAGTTCATAAACTGCTCCTTTAAATATAACAGGAATAAACTCACATGTTTACAACTTTCTCTTAGAGAAGCCTGTTTCCTCTCCCATAAATGTAGACCACTACCTAGAAATCTCTCCTTTATGACTATATGAACTCACAAATCTACCTCAATGGCTCTCAGCTACCTTAACACCAGAGTTGTACCCCACTTCCAACTGAAGAAGTTGAGTAAGGTTACAGTCAGTCTCCCACCAAAAGGTAACATTTTTTTTTGTTCAGTCTGATAGCAAGATAATATATACTGCCACTGTTTTTGTTTCTACTTTCTGTCCTCTTCAGACTGTGTTCTGAATTTTCTTTTTCTTTTTTTGGAGAGAGATTGTCATCTGTCTCATTGTTACATGAAATGCTTATTGATCAAAAAATTGCCTCCTGATCCTTCTTATCAGTTGCAGAATCCAAACTGGGTGAAAGTTGCACCATCATATATACAGTTATTTCAAAAATGTCCAGGGAGAGAAATGAATTTATCATCAAGTGTCAGAAAAATTGAATTGTTTAAAATACTCCAGCTACTCCAGCTACTCCAAAATAAATACTCCAGAAAAAAAAAAAAAAAAAAAAAGCTTTGTTTTTAGAACAATTTGAAAATAATTTTTTGAGTTGTGGGTGATGAGACATCGAATAATTTGAAAAGAATTTTTTGAGTTGTGGTTGATGAGACATCTCAGAAATACTGATATTGAGAGACATCTTCAAAGCAAAATACTATTACAATTGCTAATGTAAATCATCAATCTGTCATATCTTTCTCAGCCAAATTTGATTTAGTTTCAGTTTAGCACCTTGAAAATATGTACTTTCTTCACTCAGTAAATGCTCACTTAACATAAAATTAGCATATTTGTCAGTCTCCCTGGAGCAATGGCAACCTCTTGGTTTCCTGCTTCTGTACGTGGGATTGTGGGATCATGGGAATCACATGGGATTCTTTGCAAGACAGTCAATAACTTGACTAATGAAATTAGGAATGGTCTACTATTTCTGTATTACTTTGACCAGGACTTAAAGACTTTCTTTGCATTTTTCATAGGTAACATCTTAAGTTTTCCACTAATTTAAATGTAGACAAAAATATGCATTTAATAAGATAGTTGCCAAATTTGACTTCCTGGCATCACAGGATGAGAGTTAGAGGTTATGAAGGACATGCAAAGGCTAATGAGCTCTCTGTAACCCACCCTCTATATATGAAAAGAGCATATGGAGGAAAACCAACATATGGAGAAAAGGGCATATGGAGAAAAAACAGCAGTGTATCAGTGGCTAAAACTGATCTGACTCTAAAAGTGCAGAAGTTGGTGATTGCAAAAGCTACAGGAGGGAGGGAGTGACACGAACTTCAAATACAGCTTCTCAAAGCATTTTACATTCCCTCAGGCAAACCTAAGCATTATTTTGCTCAGAGCAAAGGACTGGACGTGGTTATATCAGGGGGCACACGACCCTGCTGAGTTTCTAGGTCAGCATGAGAAGGCAGGACATTTAAGTGGTGTTGTAACATCATGTCAGCTGAAAATATTTTTTTACACTGCCATACTTTCCGGTACTTCCTTTACCTTGAGAAAAGAGCCTATGTAGCAGCTCTCCACTAAGTGCCTGCAAGCTTGCAGGAATCCACAGATTTCTCTCCATTAATGCATAGAGCATATCTTAATTGCTTAAGTCTGTTATCTTGACTTTGTAATAGTGTCCCCTCCAGGGATGAAGGAATGCTTGTATAGCAGCTCAGTTTGCATTGCATCTGGTTCCTGGGTGGTGTTTGTGGTGTGCCACATCCTTTCTGCTGAGGGATGCACTGAAACCAGAGCATTAAATTTATGAAGGAGTTTGTTTTTTTCTGGAATTAGAATAATGGGCTACACCCTGTCCTCATACAGGAAAGTAAATGAATGGGAAATACTAGAGTTGTTTTGCATTTTCACTTTATTCTGAGAGGATCAGAGAGAGAGTGGGGAACAGGGAGGAAGAGTGGGACATGATGAGCTTGACAAACTCCCATTTTGTGTTCAGACCTGGATCTGCCCTCCTTCTAGTTTCCCTCATCACGAATTATCCAGTAAGATATTCATCACAGCATTCAGACACTATCCTGTATTCCCAGTGTGATTGCTTTACCAACAGTGCTGCACATCCAGCTCTTTCTGCACTGGTTTTGTGGCTTTTCAGTGGTGTGCATGGCACTTACACACCAAATTAATTTCTATTACTTCCCAGCTGGTCATTTCCAGTTCTTCCTTAAGACTTACCTATGGCTGTTATTTTTTTTTAAGAAATTTACTTTGTACATAATTGTTAAAGTAATGTATTCAGTCCAATTAAAAGCCATGTTAAACACAAGAAAAATCATAATATAGGGCAGACAGGTACACAAGTTCCCCTGCATTTCTCTCCCAGTTCCCAGCCTGCCTGCCTTTGAGCTTCCCCACAGCCCCATGTGAGGGCAGCAGGCTTAGGACACCTCTTATTACTAAAAGTTGTGCATTTCAGTAATATTTCAATTGCTTCAGCTGTCTCCAAAATAAAAGAAATTTGGGGAGCTCTCCTCACACACACACTTGCTGCAGGCTTCTTGGCTAGCCAGTATCTCCCTTCTCCTCCCACCCTCATCCTCTGACTCCATTTACTGCTCTGCCTAGTTCCCTCACATCTAAATGTGGCTGCAGCTCACATCTAAATTTTGCAGCAGGCAGCTTTTATTTCAGCAACACTCAGGTCAGGCTGCATCCTGTTGCTGCAGATGGATTGAGAATGCTGTCTCTGTTGCTCTGGACCCAGCTCCTTCTCTCCTCTGCTTACTGACATTTCAGTGGCCCTCAGGCTCCCAGCCACCAGGAGCCCAGGCACCCAAAGCTGAGATGTGGTCTGTAAAGCATGGCAGGGCTCTGCAGGTCAGCTTTCTCCAGGCTCTTAGCATGACCAGATTGCATACACTTCCTCCTTTCTTCCAGAACTCAAATGGTAATCATCAAACATGTCTATGTTTTGGGGAAAAAAAAAAAAAGTAGGAATTTATATTAACTGGTTAGACAATTTTCTTTCTGTGAGACTTAAGCAGCAGCGGTGCCATCTGAATATCAGGTTCTTGTAGCAAATTTGGGTAAATGCCTCTGGATGGGGGAGAAAATAACGAAGAGCCGAAGGGACTAAGGAGTGGCATGGAAGAGGCTATGAGGAACACAGACATAGGGAACGAAACGGTGGTGACAAATCAACAGGGTCCATAAGCTAGAAAGATGGCTGATGCCAGACGCTTGTGGATCAAATAGGGTCGTCCTGCTTCTGTGGTGCCAGGTTGGAGGAACGGACGGTTTGGGAAATGGCACTTGATCAGCTGTCCTTGGGAGGTACCAGTTTTTTCTTGTTCCTTTGTGTTTTTCTTACTGCCTGACCACAAGTCAAAGAAATGAGCAAATATATCTTTACCTCACCCATCTGCTTCTTCTTAATTATTGTGGATTGGCATCCATTCCCTAACAAAGTCAGATCTCCTGTCAAAATGCGCAACAACTGTCCCAGCTGAGCGTGTGGCAGTTTGGCTTCAGCTTGTGCTACTTTCACAGATCTTAAACAGAGGGCATCAAGTTTTGGGCTGGCTCATTTCCATCCTCTTGGACCTCCAGTCACAGTAATTCAGTGTCACAGACAAAATTAGCAGCACATTGCTCTCCCTCTCCATAGGCAAGGACAAGCTGATGAACAGGATCGTGTGATCAGTGCTACCCTTGCTGTGACCTTTTCAGTTTGAGCAGCTGACAGAAGGCCCCTCTCTGACCAGCAACCTCACTGCTCTGCTATTTAACTGATTTACAAACACATCCGCCAACCTCTTATGGCAAACACACCAACTAGCCACAGATTTTCTAAGGCAAAATGACAGGGTTCTCTACATCTTAAACTCCTGCAATCTCAATCTAGCGTTCACCTTTATTATCTAAATTGCTGCCTGAATCAAACTCCTCCTATTAGTAACAAACTGAAGACAAGGAGAAAAGAAATTTTAAAAATACTCATTTCAATCTTTTCCAGTTTTCAGATGGACTCATCCACAGAAATCCCAAGTACTTTTCTAAAGGATACTGGGGATTTCTTATGCCATTACTCAGCTCCTCTGGCAGAGCTTGGTGCTGAGCATGCTTAAATAGAGTCCACAGGTAGAGTTTCTGCAGATGCATACCTACTAGCTTGGCAGCTGCTAAAAGACACAAATTGCTTTTACAGGTCACCTCTCACATTCCTTTTTCCAGCTCTTCTTCTGACTCATATCCACTCAGCAGCCCAGCAGATAGTCTGTGAAAGTTGCTTGTCATTCAGAAATCCTGGACAACTCACCACTGTGCCTATGAAATTAAACTCGGCTTTGCACATGCCATGAACTGGAACATGCTGTGGCTACATGCACAGATGCACAGCTAAATGTTATGCCCAGCAAATTCAGCATATCCAGAATATTTCAGCCTCACTGTGCATCTGTTAATGTGTCAGACTAAGTGTTCTCTGTGCATTTCAATGCTGTCAGACGTGCGACTGTCACAAAGCTCACTATTAGATTGAAACTACCAGCAGCAATATTTAAAGTGTTTCTTTTCACCAGTTTCAGAAGAGGGATGAAAAAGAGAAGTGCAGATTTTTCGGGGAAAACAATCATTAGTGGTTTTGCTCTTGCCTCAGCTTACACCAAACTGCTTCAATCAGTAATAGAGTATTAAGAACTGGAGGAAGCCTATCATATTTTAGAGGATTCAGTACTTCAGTTCAACATAGAGATCGTGATGAACAACACTAAGGTTTCCTAGCACAGAAACTCTCACACATGCCTGTGTTCTTGGAGTACCTGAGGCTTCTCAAATAAGTCAATTTTTCCAGATTTCTGTGAAGAACTCCTCTGGTCTGAGACAGGTGTCTTGACAACAACTGTTTTATCACCCCACCGCAGTCTACCAATCCACATCACCCAGGGGCATGAAACAACCACGATGCTTAAGGTTTCAAAGAAAAGTATTTGTCAAAAAAAACCCACCAGAAAAAAAGTAGAGGGGAACTGGTAGATGCAACAATAGAATAAAGGATATAACTGATGATAATATCTGGAATAAAACAGGGATGAAGGAAACACCTGAAATAAGAATAAAGGAGATACAGAAAAACAGTGGTGAAAAAGGAGGGTGGGGAGAAAACACTGAATGGAAAACTATAATAGATAGGTGGTGACCTGTATCACATAATCAGCATCAAATACTTGAACAGAAAGCCCCTGAGACCGAGGATGCCAAACATTTAGTGAAACATCATAAGCTTTACTCCAGATAAGCCATCAAATTCTACTTAAAATCTCTACTTAAGCTGATTCAGCAAAAATCTCTGCACATTCTATGGAGAGCTTATGTGATTCCTTAGGTCTTGGATTTTTTTCTTCGAATATTAACTCTCTGGTGTTCTTCTCTTAGTCATACTGCAAATGATTTAGCACCTGAAAACAGCAAGGATTTCATTTCTCTGCCCTAATAATTTAATATGTGTATTTTGCGACTAAAACTTACATTAATCTTAAAGTTTTAAAGAGTCTTAATCATTAATCTTAAAGGGGCTGGGGTTTATATGGTTATTTTTATACTTTTTTATATCAATATATAAGCTAGAAATAATTTCAAGTATAATGATACTAAGCAGATTGTAGAAAGAAATTTATTTCCTCCTAGAAGGTGTGCCTTCTTCAGTATGTTAACACTGCATCTACTTTATCAATTCAAATGCCGTTTCTCATTTTCCAGTGAAATCTTACCTGAATATTCTTCCATTCCAGATATTTTACAGTTCATGCATTTCTGTATGTATTAATTAAATATCTAATTTTCTAGTTGGGTCTCCAATTTGGATCGAATGTTTTTCCAGCTTGTTCAGTATTACCCTTTTGACAGAAAAGAATAAATTCATTCCTTGGGGAAGGGAATACTGTCTTATATATTCATTTTTTAAAAGAAAATCTTATTTTAATTATCTAATTTTCTTCTCATTGGTATCTCACAATAATCCTTTACCCCTGTTTACCCTCAGTGCATTGTTTTAAAATTGAAAGGGCATTAATAAAATCATAGAATGGCCTGAGTTAGAAGATACCTTAAAGATCCCCTAGTTCCATGCCCCCTGCCATGAGCAAGGACATCTTCCACTAGACCAGGCTGCTCAAAACTGCATACAATGTGGAACTGAAAACTTTCAGAAGTGGAACACCCACAACTTCCTTGCAACCTGTTCCAGTGTCTCACCACCCTCATTGTAAAGGATTTCTTCCTGATATCCAGTCTAAACCTATCCTCTTTCAGTTTGAAGCCATTTCCCCTTCTTCTGTCACTACAGCCCCTTGTGAAAAGTCTCTCTCCAGCTCTCTTGTAGCTCCCTTTAGGTACTGGAAGGCTGTTTTAAGGTCTCCCTGGAGCCTTTTCCTCTCTAGGCTCTTCTCAACCCGAGTTCTCTCAACCTGTCTTCATAGGAGAGGTGCTCCAGCCCTTTGAGCATCTTCATGGCCCTCCCCTGGCCCAGGTACTTCTTAAGTTGGGGGGCCCAGAGCTGGACAGATGGGGTGTTTACAAGAGTGGAGCAGAGGAGAAAAATCACATCCCTCAATCTGCTGGGCACGTGGCCTTTGATGTAACCCACCATTGGCCCATGTCTCCAGCCTATCAAAATCCCTTTGGATAGCATCCTTTCCCCCCAGCAGGTCAACTACACCACACAGCTTGGTTTTGTTGGCGAACTTGCTGAGGGTGCACTCAATCCCACTGTTTGTGTTGCCGACAAATACATTAAATGGTGCCAAGAAAAAAAATTAATCCAAGGAAGAAAAAATCAGCAGGAAATACATCTCTTCATGACATGGAGCTGTGGCATTTCTGTCTTTGTCAAGAGATTGCAGGCACTCCAAATGAAGTAGATAGTGCTCTATCTTCTCATTGTATTTTACCAGTAAGAAGCATTTCTGTTCTATGAATTTTACTTGGACAGTCGGGAAGGGGCTGGAATATTTGTACTTCACTGTTTGTCATTTCATTACCTCTTCCACTGTTTCTGCTATGTGTCTTTTTCTTTTGGTGAAATATTCATGCCAAAATCTTCTTGTATTTACATAAAGCCCTGTGTTGCCATAGGACAGCTGATCACCAGCCTGGTTTTGAGTCTTGGCAAATGTTGCTCTTCAGTAGGGCTCTGAGACCTTGTATCAGTGCTTTTTTGCAGTGGTTCACACCCTGATCAGCATTTGACATAAAAATAGAGACTGTTTCACAGTTTTACACATTCATCTACTGCTTTTATTTCTCCTTTTCCCTGCAGTACAACTGGGGCATGGCCCATGCAACAGTCTAATCCAAACCTCCATGGTTGCAGCTCTGTTTTCCACATGCAAAGCCTTTTAATCAGGCTGTTTAGGGGAATTTTAAAGGCTTCTTGAAATATCCACACAATCAGCCAGTCTCTGTCCTGAGAAACGTGTTGCAGAGACAGCATATGTTCAATAGGATGGAGACAGACAGTGCTGGAGACTCTCCTGGCAGGATTTGAAGGCAGTTGTGCATTGCATTTGTAGTGTCAACTGGAATGATGTAGTGGAAAATAAAGCAGTCTGCTAGTTTGGGGTTTGAGATCCAGAGTTTTCGAAATGGTTCAAAATAGCACAGTGCCATCTGTCTTTGCACAAACCTGCAGGGGTACCAAGGCCACAGCAGCAGCAGCAGCTTTCTGACTGACCAAAAAAACATGCAGCCCATTTGGCCTGAGCTGTGGAGGCACCACATGCAGCTTTGTAAGCATCCTTCCCTTCCAAGTTATGTTCTGCATTGTCAGTCTTGGGGATAAATTTTACCTAAATAGGATATGAAATAGTTATTTTTAATCAGTTCTTTGATAGAATAAAACTCCTGATTTTCTTAACTTCTAATCAGGGGGAACATTTCATTTCTGCACTTTTCAACATACTGCATAGATAGAGATCCCTGGAGTTCAGTTTTTCTGACTCAAGACAGGAAATGCATAAAGCAAACTCCTGGTTTACTGCCAAATATGTGTCTTTTTATGAACTATGCATCTACATTATAGATACAGTTTTGTTGGCTCTTTTATCTTCTATTTATAGAGGAAATCTGGTTTACAGTTTAAATACTAAAATCCTTTTTAAGCAGAGCAGCAAAACTGTTGTGTAAGTTGCCTGAGCAGTGTGACCTCTGCAAACATGCTCCACTCCTTGGATAGATAATTAGGCATGTCTTTCTATCAGGAGGGGCAAACTTCTCAAGACTCAGCATTCTACTGTGATGCTCAAAGCACCAGGAAGCAAGAGATTTACCTCTGATGCACTGCTACAGCACAGAGACTAAGAAGAGCAAAAGAAATTCAGTGTATTGATTTATCTTAGCTCATGAATATTATTGTCAGGCAAATAAAGTAGGAAAGTGTGTGTATATAATGAGTATCGTATTAGTCTGTTTCCTGTAACAGATGATAGCTGCTGTTTTCCTTTTATCTCTTGAAAAATCTGTTCTCTGACGTACTAATATCCATATGAGGGAAACACAGAGTGCTTGTGAAGACAAAATTGCACTGATTGATTGTTCTAAATTCAATGATTTGCAGAACAGCAAACTGAACAGGTGCTGCAGTGAGAAAACAAGTGGCTTCCTAGCAGGCAATGGTGACAAGCTGACTTTCCATTCTTGCAGCAGACTTCTGGAAGTTTGTTTTGGGGAGTAATTATTGCCATTTGGATCATCATATCTCAGTAATTAAGATCTGAATTTCCTTCTCTGTTGTATCTGTCTTTGGTATTTGCAGTACGCAGACAGTGACTACTGACGTTGTTGTTTGGGTAAAATATATCCTAAACCTCATGGAATATTTCTTGTGTTTGCTTCAGTTAATAATTGCTATTTACAATTATATCTCACTGGATGATGAATAACACATCAGCTTTCAGCCATGACAGTAATTCAGTTTTAGAGTCCTGATAGGTGCATGAGAAGTTTGAACTGAGGTCTCTCATTTGTATATACTGGAAGTACCTTGGACCTGTACTGTAAAGCCTACTGGTCTAGCAACGAGCCAGAAAATCTGAAATCCGTACAATAAAATCATGGTCATCTGTAATTGTTTTACTTTGATTATAAAGGGACAAGTTATTTTTTACATTTAGGTGGTGCCAGGTAATTCTGCTAGACAGGGAAATCGTACTTATTTCCCAAATTAAAGTGTGAGCTCTGTAAGAGCTGCCTGAGTGCACAGCTCACTCCAAACGATCACTGACCATGTGTTCAAAAGGGCATTGGCTGAAGAAATAATTTAAGTAAAATGGGAACAACCTGGTTTTAGGGTTTCTACTCATAACCTTTGCAGTCAAGAATTAAGTGGCAGTCTACTTTTTGGGGAGACAAGGAATAATCTTGCTCCCAAACAATGCAAATGCTTAACCAGCTGCCCTAGGGCTGCACTCATTTCAGAGGGACCTTCACCAAAGGCTGTGTGCAACAAAGGCATTGCCAATAGAGTGACTACCAGGCTGCCTGTCCCCCTAAGAAGAGTAGAATAATTGAAACTTTGGCAGGAAAAAGTGAGTGGAATGAATGCCCTGAGATCTGCAGTGAGATATACACAAAAGGCCTTCCTGGTCTTTTTGCTGGCACTAAGTGCCTTCCTTCAGGAGGACAAAAGAATCACCTCCTTTGCTTATGGCCTTGTCCTTCAACAACACAATCGTTTTTATGTTTGCAGTGTTCATTTTCTAACATACAGAGGAAGAGCAGGTGTTTCAACAGGAGTGACACAAACTCTTTCTACAATTGTTCCTTAACTATTCACATTTATTTGAGAGGGGATAGATGATGGAATGGAAGCACACTCCCCTCTCTCTTGCAATCATAAAAATAAACTGATTTATCACAGCCTCTGGGCCTTTTGTACCATAATCATATGCCAGCCTTCTTGTCCAGATGTTTACTCTTGAAACAAGAAAAGGAGACTGCTGCTTTTTCCCTGTTTGCTGAACTTTAAGTTAGAGTTTCTTCAGTGACTAACACACATAGTCAAGCGAGATGTATCTTTCATGTTGATGACTGGCTTAATCTCTAAAACCTAAAGCCAGGTTGGAGAGCAGGCTTGGAGGGATGGTAACATGCACATTCTCCTTATCTGGCTCAAGATTTTAGTGATTAAGTTCTTTGAAGATCTGAAACAAAATACTGGAAACCCTCCAGTTAAAATGTTTTGGCTAAATCACCATCCTTTTAAGTATTATTTAGAATGTCCACGTGCTGTAGATCAGAAAGTTTTTTTCATACTTTTTTCTCTACTATGAAGTATGTCTAATCTGCTACCAAAACTGTCCTCAGTATGCCAAGAGCAATATAGTTTCACCACATATATCAGTATTCTCACATTCACCCCCTCGTCCACAAAATTAGCCTTCAACCTACAGTTCTTGTTTTTGGAACAAGCGTGTGCTCAAAAAGAAAAAAATCAGCGACAATTTGCTCAAGATTTCCATGAGAGCATAGCTTCCAAAAGGAGCCTGCCTGACTCTGAGTTTATTATTTAGTACCAGCTCTCTTAACACCAGCACAATTGCCATAGTAAGATTGTATTTGCAAAGATGATTTACTGCTGGTCCAGCACCAGTGTTTAAAATGATTGATGAGTTTTCTTTTTTAATGTAATAAACAGTTACTGGAGGCCTATGCCACATGAGATGCAGGGAGATGTTTTCCTTAAAGATGTTTTACAACATCTTTTGTGTCTCTTTTCCTCATCCCCAGACTATCTCTCCACGTAGTAGAAAGAAATCTTGTTTTACTGAATTATCACATGGTCCTAGAGTAAAAATGCTTAATTGTCCATGGGGCTGCAGACCTCAGAAAATATGCTTCCCAGGAAAGGCTAGATCATGGATGCACAAGGACACCCCAGCTGCTGGATTGCCCTTTGGGAGAGCTTCACCCAGGTTGCAACAAACTTTGAATAAGCCTCGTTACAATACTGAGAATGACTTTTTGCGATCAGATAGCGCAGTAGTAAAGGTATTCGTCTCTATAAATATCCAAAGATTGCTCCTAATTTGTCAGGCAAGAGCTGGCTGAGATTCCAGCTCAGCATCCTACTTAATGAGCCGAGGTAAAGCATCACTGTCTGTTTTCATTCAGTGGAATGAAAAAAGATAATGTTTCTGTTTTTCCTTTGTCACTACAGAGAATGGCTTAGGTTTAAGTCTCAACTATGGTATTGTTGTGTTAACCCAGATTAACTGGGCTCTCCATGTAGCTTTTTTTTGTCCATTTTAACAATTTCCTTTTTTTTCTAACTTTCTGTACCCATAATAACAAAAAATAATGGCAATATTCTTGGGAGTTCAGTCAGTTGTGGTTTTTTATTAAATAATAGTAAATTTGCTAGGTGAACATTCTTATTTAGAGGAGATTAGTTCAAGTGACTTGTCTTGCCTCAAACCGATTATTTGGCAGTGAAAAAAAGCAATTCCAGCTCCAGTAGGCAGATGGCACTGACTGTTTTTGGTCCTGGATGGGGCCAGAGGGAGCAATCTGGAGGTGTCCTCAGAAGGGCACCTTAAAAGCGAAGCCAGTGGGCCCTTGCCCTTTGGCATCAGTTGAACTTGCCTGTCCCAAGGAGTGTGTTTGCAGAGCTTTTCTGCAAGGGTGGAGGGGCTGTATTGCTTCAAGCACTCCTCTGCAGGTGTCTTTCCATCATATTTTCATAAACAGTTGAGGCACCTTACCTCATGCATGGCACATGGAATTATAGAAGATTTGCACACATTTTCTTCAACTCCAGCCAAGCAAGCAACAAAGGTTGGTAATGAGCTAGCCAGAGACAGGCACTGATGTTCCAGTAACATGAAAGAGGTGCCAAAAATAATACTGAAAGCAAGGTTGTATTGCTCACATTCAAATGCTTGATGGAAAAGCTGAACATGCTTCTGGAACTGCAACAGAACATCAGGTGATTACAGGGTACTCATCATTTAATAATGACGGGACCATTTAGCAAAATGACTAAGCACTTGTGGTGAGTTGCAAAGATAATTCCACTCCCTTCAATTAGGGTAGCCATCAGTTTAAATATAGGTTTCAGAGGGAGTGAGAGGGAACCTAGCTAAATAGTGTCACAAAACTCTAAGGCTTGTACTGAAGCATAACAGAACTGTGCAAATTGGAACAGGAACCACAATGTAACACAAAGTACTTCCCTGGGTTGCTTCTTCCAACAGTTAGTCTGCTACACCTTCAAAAATTGCAGTTATTTCCATAATGTGTTTGGCTTTTGCTGACAGACACCAATTTTTGCTATGCCTTTCTTGGCTTGGTTAAAGAGCTCTTTGTACCTTCTTAGGTACCTTCTCAGCTTCTAAGCTTATGATCCCTGACTTGCTTCCACTAAACACATGCTTTATTGATATTCTGGATTCTAACTTAATTAATTCAACTTGCCATGAAGACACAGGCACCTTTCCAAAATACAGTTATATAGCTTGATGAAACTTGTACTTGAAATCTGAAATTTGAAATTTATTTAAGGAAACATTTTTAGCTGTTAATTTATTTGAAGAGTTCATGTGTTTACTTAATAATTTTTTTCATTTATTTGCTACTTACAGATTTCTACAATATTTCTTCCACTGCTTTTATGAAAAGTGATATCAGGCTTATTATCCAATAGCTAATCATATGATTTTTTAACCAATTTTCAGTTTTCCTGGAAGGACCTAAGGAATCTTCCAGCCTTCTGTAACTTCTCTAGTGCTTAAAGATCTGTGGAATGCTGTAGGAAGGTAATCTCTTCAGTTTACGCCCAGGAGTTCTTAGAGAACCAAATAAGCACAGACTTAGGGAATCATAGAATGGCCTGGGTTGGAAGGGGTCTTAAAGATCATCTAGGTCCAGCATGCCTCCTGTGGGCAGGGACTTCTTGCACTAGACCAGGTTACTCAGAGCCCCATCCAACCTGGCCCTAAATACTTCCAGAGGTGGGCCACCCACAACTTCTCTGCCAACCTGTCTCAGTGCCTCAGCACCCTCACAGTAAAGAATTTCATTCTAATACTTAATCAAAACCTACTGTCTATCAGTTTGAATCCATTCCCCCTTGTCCCATCACTACATGCCCTTGTAAAAAGTCTCTCTCCATCTTTCTTGTGGGCTCCCTTCAGGCACTGGAAGGCCACAATTAGGTCACCCCAAAACCTTCTCTTTTCCAAGCTGAACAAACCCATTTCCCTCAGCCTTTCCTTGCAGGAGAGGTGTTCCATCCCACTCATCATGCTAGTGGCGTTCCTCTGGTCCATGTCCTTCCTGTGCTGGGGACCCCAGAGCTGGATGCAGCACTGCAGGTGGGGTCTCACCAGAGCAGAGCAGAGGGGCAGAATCCCCTCCCTCACCCTGCTGGCCACGCTGCTTTGGATGCAGCCCAGGACACATTTGGCTCTCTGGGCTGTGAGTGCACAGTGCTGGCTCATGTCCAGCCTCTCATCCACCAGCACCCCCAAGTCCTTCTGGGCAGGGCTGCTCTCGATCTGCTCATCCCCCAGACTGTGTTGGTACTGGGGGCTGTCCCAACCCAGGTGCAGCACCTTGCACTTGGTCTTGTTAAACCTCATGAGATTCCTAAGGGCACAGTTCTTGAGCTAGTCCAGGTGCCTCTGGATGGCATCCTGTCCTTCAGGTGTGTCAACTGCACCACTCAGCTTATATCATCTGCAAATTTTCTGAAGATGATGATCCATTAATTTATGTCATTAAGATGTTAAATAGCACTAGTTCCAATTATCATCCCTTGATGTAAGGTTTTGATTTTACTTGGAGTTTTTTTTCTGATTGAAAGGAATTGTCACATCCTCGTACGATACAAGCATGAAGTGTGGAACCTTGTTCTTTGAGATACCTATCCTTTAACATCCACTTCCACCCACTGAGTTCTTCCTTTCTCTCCTCCCTCTTGCTTATGTTCATTATTTCCCTCAGCTTTGACCAGATAGCCTTTTTAAAGCACATACATCACATATTGAACATAATCAGGTTATGATTGTTGGTCCCTAGGCAACCACCATCTTCCAGGCCAGTGATTAAGTCTTTTTCTCATCATAATGAAGTCCAAACTAATTACTGTATGTCATAGTCGGTAAAATTTTTAGGAAAAAAAGTCAATAATCTAATGATGCCCTACTACTGGCTGCATGAGATACCAGCACAAGCATCCCAAATGGAAGTCTCTAGGAAATGAGAATGAGGGCATTTTTTTCACACACAGCAGACATGCCTATCACCCCCATTTTCATTAACTTTATTAGCATGCATGTTGGGACACCTACTTTTAAGATCGTGCTGGTTTATGTTAATCACCAACAGAAATCCACTGGTGATGTGTGCCTTCCCTACCAAGCTGTCCTCAGCATTCTGTAATTAACATTCCTGTCAAGCAAATTGTCTCTCAAGAATGTAATTAAAAGTGAGAATTTTCCATTCCCTTTGTTTATATCTCAGATTCAGAGCTTATGAATACAGGCAATTAAAAACTGATTCTGTCAGGGTCTTTCTCAGCTAAATTATAATTTTTTACTTCCAAAAGGTGGAATAAATACCCTGAACTGAATTCTGTTCCTCTGCAGCTAAACTGCTTCTAGTATTTGGGCCAGCTCATTTAAATGTAGTCTGAATATCTCTAAATTGCAGATTGCCATGCTGAGAGACCTTTCAGCTCTCTGCTGAGTTCTGAGTGCCTTCACTACCCAAGGCTGAACTATTGCTCACACAAATTGTATATTGTCTCTACTAGAATTATTACAAATAACCGTTCACCACTTAGAGAGTCCTCATCTACTGGGGTTATTTTCCTTTATAAAAATTAGCAAGTTCGTGCATTCCTTGTGGGGACTGAGGTAGCTCTCTGAGTTTTCTGTGTGAAATACTAAAACAGAACAGGACATTGTGTGCCTGTGCAGAGCAGGACCCAGTTTTATTACATCAAACCTGGCTTGGTTCAGAACAACCATAATAATGGACCTCAGTAAAATGGCAATGACAGCTGGTTTACAGGTCTCAGATTGCATCCTCCAAAGAAATACATAGATTGTATGTGCAGTAAATGCCAGTTTTGTTCAATAAAGCCCTCCATTTTTCAATGTTGTCATGTAATAAATCCAAATAGGAAAAAGCCCCTCAGCCAAGCTGCTGCTATTTTCTCTCTGAGTTTCTACTCAAGAGCTGAGCATCATGGAATTTTAAATATATGGACATGTTATGGTCATTTAGTGAGGAAAGAACCTGCTGGTCCATGTTGTGGTGTTAATGAAATGCTATGGCAAATACTGCTCAAGACACATCCTTACTGACACAGCACAAATAAGAGGGGAGGGGAACAGATAAAATTGAAGAGGCTCCTTTTACAAAATGCTTATAAATTATAATTCACACTTGAAACTGTGCTGTAAATGAGCATTCCCCTTTTAACACACAGGAAAAGACAGAACCAAAAAAAACCCACCAAGAATATGTAAGATACAATACTGTGTCTCTGGAAATATGGAGAGGAGAAACTACTGTTTTCTTCTGGAATATATCTAAAAAATATTCTGTCTAAACTATTTCAGATACTCTGGCTGTTTCTCTAGCAGTAAGTAATAAATGATTCAGCCATGGCTTTGTGAAACTTTTGCTGTTTTGGACAATATAGAAATACCCAGGACACGGACAAGATCCTGAAATTGAAATTGTGTGTTAAACTGATGTGACTAACTGTGATGCCATGCTAGTTGAACACAGGTCTTAGATGACGTCCTGCTGAAGAGTACTATTATCTCTTGTTTTACTTCTGGAGTGACAACTTGAAGGACTTGTATCTGAGACTCTGGTCCTACATTTCCTCCATTCGGGTTCCTTGAAGATCAATTATTCCCATTATGGCCTATTTCTGGTAAAGTGCTAATTTTTTTTTCTTTACTCACTCACTTCTGGCTCCTCACTGGCGAGAAAGCTGAGCAAGCCCCATCTGCCCCCTTGCCAGTGCGTTTTGTTGGCTGTAGTGATACTTTTGGCCTGAGTCAGTGCTGGCAGCCTCCTTCCCCCCAAGCCATGCAGCATCTGCTTCCGAACTGGGGTTCATAGCATCGAGATGAGCAGCAGATAACAATGGCCAAGCCCAGCCATTCCAAGTGAGCTGTAGCCTACATTGTTGTTGACTCTTCAGGGTTCATGTCAATCCCAAAATTGTATCTGCTTCTTCTGCCTTTCCCCCCCTCCCTCCAGCACATGGGTCCCTCTCTCCATTGGGTAGCATGCGTGATGGAGCAGGGATGGAGGTGCAGCTGGGAGAGGAGGTGAGTGGAGCTGGGAGAGGAGGAGAGAGCAAGGAGACACTTGTGAGACTGAGTGGAGAGAAGGAAGAGGTGGTCTCATAATGTCTGTGTTAGCTGGATAATAGGTATAGATGAATAATAGGTGGTCTCATAGTCTCTGTGTCAATAGATGGGTTTCAACCCCTTCTTTTTCCAGTGCCCTGTAGGCAGGATGCTGAGTCTCCCTTCTGCCATCTGAAAAGAGCAACTGAAGTCATCTCACTCTTCTATGAGAGTAAATTAAAAGCAAAAATATTTTTGAACTGTGCCTTTCAAAACGTATCAAAATAACGACCTTCAGCTACATTTTCCCTGTTTAACATCGCCGGCTCTTGATGCTGAGCAGCATCTTGTAGCGAGACGGGCGCTTGGAGGCCCGGGACGCCCCGCCGCCCCCGCCCACTCCCCCTGTGGATCCAGTCCGTGTATTCCCGCCCGCAGCACTCAGGCCGGGAGGCTGCGCTGGGCTCCGCTCCGCGTTTTCCGCCCGCTCCCTCCGAGCCGCGCCGTGCGGGGCCGCTCCGCCGCTGCCCCGCAGCTCCCGGCCGGGACGCACGGAGTGCCCGGCGGGCAGGGCCGGCGGAGAGCGCAGGTAGCCAGCGGGCGGAGCGGGCGGGAGGCTCGTCCTGCTGGGTGGGGGCTTGGGGCGCTCGTGGCATGGGCTGGCGCCGGTTCGCAGCCCGCAGGGGGCGGCGGGAGGGACGCGTCCCGCAGCAGCGTGTGCCGGGAGCCGGCCCGGAGCCGCCTGCAGACCAGGTGAGCGCACCTCTGGGGCCAGAACAAAGCTGCGAGGCGTGCCCGAGGTGCCCGTCTGGGGTTTGGGGATTGCCGACCTTGTCTTACACGCTTCATGTCTGCGTGGGGTTCCGCTTGATCGGAGGCTGGGGGGGATAAGAGAGGGCTCGAAGGGACGAAGAAGGGCAATCTGATCTAGATCGTCTTCTGGCGCTGGTGCTGCGATCCACCTGTAAGTTTCTGCCTATTTTTTATGCGAACTGGTTGTAAAAGAAGCAAGTTAATAAGCAGTCCTGTGTTAGACATGTCTGCTGCCTGATCCAGCCGATGCGACACGGAGTGTTTAGTCACGTACAACATTGAAGGAAATTAAGCAAATGACAGTATTTTTATCAGTATAGCATCTTGAACTTAATGTCTTATTTTAATGTATTTCTCTGCTAGAGCAAGCATAACAAGATCATAGAATTCCAATATTTTTATATTTATTTTTATTGCAGGTTGACCAAAGGTTTCCCTATCCCTCTAAAGAAATCCATTACGTTAGGGATGAGAAACACCAAAAGCTCTTCTTTAGGATTTGGGTGGGAGCAAATGCTACAGCTGTTAACAAAGCCATTATACTGCAAATGGCGTTGTGTCCTCAGCTACTACTCCAGCATATCATTCCGTGCTTGGATACAATGTAATAATAATGATAAAGCATATTGATACTGCACAGTGTGATTTAGGCCAGCTAGAAATGTTCGGTTTACGCCATCTGATGAGATGCACAGATAGTCACTGAGTTAGTCCTTGCATGTTGTCTCGTCCAGTTCATCCATCATCGCTCCACACACCCAGCTCTATCTTTCTGCCAGAATGTCTTTTATCATTATCTACCAGATAATACTGTGGTAAAGCAGATCATAGAAATTGAAAAAGCTATGTACACTGAGCATGCCTGGCATGTAATATTCTGTATGTGATTTGAAAAGCACTAAAGGTCCAGTTTAGCTATACATATTCCTGACTGTTTCTCATGGAAATTTGTTGGCTGGCATCAAACTGCACCTATTTCTGTCATCTCCAGTGTATTTATTGAATGAGGGAGCATTTTTGGTTTCCAGATCGTAGTGTAATGCTTTTACATTTCATTCTTTATGAAATCATAATATCCACTGCCTAAAGGTGGAGAGGGTCTTACGCTGAGCTTTGACACTAACTGAAGTGCATTAGGGTTTCTTTTAAACCAAAGATTGAGAGCTCTCTTTTTAGTTTATATATTTTGTCCACCCAAATTTTGATACAATACAGTCCTGTAATGGTGGACGTGTGCAGTGGTTTTCACAAAACAAGAAGTTGAGACCCTCGATTACCTTTGCCAGGCTGCAGCCTTAAAATGAGCTGCAGGAGGTTACTTGTCCCAGAGTGAGTAGTTCAGCCCTAGAACGCCCTGGTGTGGGATGCTGTGAAGGTCAGCAGCGTTAATGGTTTCAGAAAAGATTGGGTACATTCACGGGAGACAGTTCTGCTGGTGGCTAAATATAAAAGGCAAGGTGCAACTTTCATCCGAGAAAGGTTTAAAGCCCATGTTTATGGGAAGCCGAAAAGGTGTTCTGGGAGAGGATCGTTTTACATGCCCCATGCTGTTACACTACTTGTGAATCAGCTATTATCAGCCACTTTTCATTTCTGAAAGAGAACAATGAACTAGATAAGTCATTGATCTATCTAATGTGGCTGTTAAATTTTTATGATAATCTGTGCATCAAACAGTAATACTTTGCGGAAGTGAATTTATTGCACGTAAGCATGTTCCAGCAGAGGAAATACAAAAGTGGATTTCATACTTGTAACAAAGAAAAGAGGCACATAATAGAGATTGTTCAAATATAAGTTGTTCAGCTTCAAATTGTGAAGCATACAATACTGGAAAAAACCCCAACCATGAAAGAAATTGCTTCTAAGAAATTAAATTGATTCTTTTCCCCTGCACTGTCCTACATGATTTTTTAACTACTGTATTTTTAGAATTGTTAAAATAAGTGATGGTGTTCAGTACTACAGCTAGGTTGGTGTTGTCTATACAAAAAAGTGGGTGTTTTGATCTGAGAAAAATTAAATAGCAAATCAAGAAGTAAAGCAAACAGAAGGAAAATGTTGGAAGAAAAAATTACCTACTAAGTTATAGCATTCTTATCCTTGCTGTCATTCTGCTTTTCATTTGCTTGCTATTTTCAGGCTTTTGATAACTGAATTAAAATTGCCACTACTTTGAAACATCTTTTCTTAATATGGCAGTGTGTATATCTTCTGAAAAATGCCAGTTCCAGAAAAAAATTTCTATTTATATATTACTTTGGATTGAAATCCAACATTGTAGGTGAAATGGCAATGGATTTCTTTAAAATTAAATGAGAAAAACTATGTGAAACAGCTAAAGAAGTTTTATCTTTGTGATACTAAGATCCCCAAAAGTGATTTCTTAACAGATTACATATACTTTACCTTTTTAATTATTAAAAAAAAAAGAAAAAGAAATGTCAACAACTTTTATGAATATGTAAGGTTAATATGAGGCATAAATAGTATATGAACAAAAATAATATCCTACTGAAAAACTATTTTCTAGTTTTAGTTGCATACCATTGACCTTCCTCAAATCTTCTTATTCTAGCTTTTTTACCATCTCCAAGTGAGACTAAGGTAAGCAAGGGAGGAGTGAGGCAAGAGAGGGAATTTCAGCCTATCCACTCTGATGACACTGCAGTTTTACTCAGATATTTAAGGCTAGTGATGTAGAATGCAAAGTATATTATGAGGTCATTTGCAGGTAGTCATAGGAGAATACCCATTAAAATGCAAAGTAGCATCAGCCAGAAATTACGTAGTTTTAATAGAGTTCTAACAAAAGCACAGTATAACTAAATGCACTGGACTTTGGCCAAGACACATTACATTTGACTACAGGCTGCAAAAGACTTATTTGATTATTTATTTACTTTCTGGCCTGAAAAGAATTTTCTATGTTATGTTGCAGCCAGCTTCCGTAAGACATACAAGCACATTTAGACAAATAATATGAATAAAACTGCATATTTCTTTTGCATAGTAATGCAAAATGTATGTGTTTTATATAATTCTCTAAGGGTTATGAAGGATGCTGTCAAGGTTATTTATCATGATCATAAATTAGAATGGGCTTATAAATCCTGCTGAAATACAGTGTAGCAGCTAATTCTGGGGGTGTTCTGTCTGTAGTAACAACCCTTTCCTTCATAGTGATATCTATGATGACAGAATTATTTAGTTACTTTGTCAGTCATTTAAATTTGTTGTTAGTATTTTTTTAAGAAATTTTGTCTGTATAATTTTTTCTCCTCCCCCATCATCCACTTCCTCTCACTGTCTAGACCCTGCCTACAGAAAAAAAAGCAGATGAAACATTTAATTCTTTGTTGTGGATGAAACACCTGGCAGTGGGTCTCATGTTGCCCTCAACCCATGATCTGATTGCTCTTGCTTCATGTCAAAACAAGAGAGGATGGGGTAGAAAAAGAAAATTGTTCTTGAAGCGAACTGTCAGATACTTCTTATGCAGTTTTGCCTTGAGAACTGCTGATTTCTGCAGCTTGGTGGGTTACACCCATGTGTGCTGAGCACTTCGCTTCTCAACAAAAAGATTTGCATCAGCTCTCAGGAGCGTTTTCAGCCAAAGTATGTGGTGCAGCCTGAGTGAACAATATTAGTGTTCTCTTCTGTCAGCTCAGGTCATCATCTGGGTGAGTGACCTTTCTTCTTAACTCTCCCTACATTTGGGGCTCCTCCTTCAAACAGCAGGCTGGGCTTTTTGCCTCTGGTCCCCAAGGAGAATGATTAGTGCCTTAGAGGAGAATAGAATGCTGCAGAAATTTATGAAATTACTGTGTTGCTTTCACAGTTGGTTATAAAGGGTAATGTACAGATTGCTATCTCCTTCCACAAAACCAGTGGGAATTTTGGTCCCGTTGGCACAGAGTTAATCGTTTGCTCCCACTGAGATTCTGGCCCCAGCTGAACACTTCACAGCAGCCACTCTTAGTGGGAACATTTGAAAACTTCTGCCCAATTCAAGACCTTGAGCTGATATCTGCATGCTGGGTATCTTTCACTGGCAACAAAGGATCTCTAGAAACTTAGTATTTCTTCTCTTTTTCCCTGATTTTGTGTTGTTCTATTACCCTTGAGAGAACTTTCCTTTCTGTCTACGTAAATGTGCCATACAATCTGTGTCTCCATTAGTCACCTTGCCAAAGTCATGAGAAGTTTGAAGCATATTTTTAAAAAAACTATTTCATTTTATTTTCATATTTAAAAGCAATGCCCATACCTTTTTTACTTAGATCTCAAAACACCTTGAGAGAGACCTCAACTACAAGGTCAGGAGAATTCTTCGTGTCCTACTAAGAGGGGGAGACAGAGTTTGGCATGAATATCTGAAGTGGCTTACTCAAGGTTATACAGCAAGTCAGTAGCAAAATGTGAAAAAATTACTTGTTTCCTTGAAAGAATGATGTTCAGTTTAACTCTTGGCCTTACTTTTGTGGCATTTAAATGCAATTACTAAGAACCTTGCACCAGTTAATTCCCTTTTTGTTAAAAAGCAGTGTGAATTTCTTAATAATAACTGTTGGCTAACACATGAAATTTTAAAATGGAAAATTCCAGGAAATCATACATCCAGTATAAAATCTTGAAACATTCAGTAATTATATCATCAGTACGAAAGAGCAGAAAAAAAAATCCAGTTTGTTCTCAAACTCTACATTTGTGGCCATGTGAAAACAGGCTGCTGTCAAATAACATCTCCATTTCATAGCATTCTTCACAGTGCCTTTTTTGACAGAGGAGCTGCAGTCCAGCACTAGTCTTTATTATTCCTGCAATAATGGGACTCTGATAGGAGTGTATTTCATGTCAGTGATTTACTGTCTCCATTACAGCATGACCCGAAAGCCGTAACTCCTCTGCCAGGGGCTGGGGTTTGGAAGTGTTCCAGAGCTGCAGCACAGCTTCCAGGCCAGCTCAGATTCTCTAATCCTGTGTGGTTTTTACCCAGTTCAATCATTTTTAGCTTGTGCAGGAAGTATTAGAAATGTTTCATAAAGGAATGGCCTTTGTTTGGGCAATTCTAATAAAGCCACTGTTACAGCTAAAATGTGCACTGAGCTGTTACAGTCTTCATAAGTAATTTTTCACTTGCTTGTACCATAGGTGGAAAGGCCATTTCTCAAGTGCCAGACAGCAAATGAAAGCACCACGCATTCATTTTCTGTGCAACACTGTAGGTTGGCACTGCTGGGTTAATGTTAAATCCTTCCGTTTCTGGCACAGTGTTTCATAGACCATAAATGGCATCTCCTCTGTGTTTCAGTGCATGGTCAGTGAGGTCGTCAGTCTACATATAAACTGTCGAAACAAAATTATTCCATGCAATATAGAACATCTTATAAAAGGAAATCAGAAAAGTTACAACGAGTAACGCAAAGTTACAAAGAAAAAGTTAAAATAGCCACAGAAGGTTCATGCCATAGGATAGGGCCATACTGTGAGTGGCACTTGAAGGCTCTGGAAAGCAATGAGTTGTAGGCATATCTGGAGGCATCTGACTTCAGGGTCTGATCATGGTTGCAGGGTGAAGGGGATGGATGAGTCTCTCATGACACTTGCCAGAAGAGGGAATGACAGGATGGCTTTCCCAATCCACCCGCAGCTTTGCTGTATTAACTTGATGGGAAGGGGACAGGTGGGGGGGCACCTGGATACCCCCTGGCCCTTGCAGACCTGTGAACTAAAAAAAGTGTGTCTGCTGCTCAGGATTTTAATTTTTGCATGAAGAGCACTTGGTAGCCATTTGCACTTGGGACTTGTGAAGATCAAATGCCCATTTTCAGGGGCTGCTTACCCCTTTGCTACCCCCAGTATCTCTTGAGCATGTTCTCCACAAATGAGCATCTTGTTCCACTGGTACGAGTGTCCAGAAAGCAGCAGGCGCTAGCTCAGTTTTGAGTGATGGACAAACTAGAGTCCCTATTGTTTTATACTCAGTTTGTACCACTTACTGAATTTTACTTCAGAGACTGAAATTAAAAGCCAGGAAAGTTTGAGGGCCATGAAAAGTCTTTACAGTAGCTCAGTTCAGTCCCCATACATGTCTTGAGGTTTTAAATTAAGTACAGCTCATTAAACATAGTTGTGAGAGTTTAGCTTCTTTGCTTTGTACTGTGAGTATTTAGCATCTCTAAAATCACACATTATCTACACAGTTAAGTGGTATTAGTATGCTTTTTTTGTATATAGAAATTGCTGATCTTAGGACAGAGGAGGTACAAAACAGCCAGTAAGCAAACAGCTGATCCATCTCCACATTGGAGGATGTTCACAAGAAGACCCAGGTGGTGTGTCAGAATGTCATTTTCCCATTCCCTGAGTGTTATGCCTCTTTTGGATGTGTAGTAACTGCTCCCGATGTTTTTAGGCCTGTGTCTTTGGTGTAGCAGGTATATGGCACCCCAGATAGGTTCTCCCTATGACTGGGATTCAAACTAATTAATTTATTCAGTTGTGTATTTTACACCATGCCAATTCTCAAGTATTGGCATGTGCTACTGTTTGATGTTGCACTGAACGGCTCATCTAGGCTTCAAGTAAGTGAAACTGCTTTAGTAATCTCTGTGGACTGTGCATTCCTGAAATCAATAGCTTCCTCTCAGCGGAGTTTAAACTGCTTTCTATTATGTGGAGCCTGACGCCATAACAGAGAGATGCTTGAGATGCTGATTGAGCTGCTCTTTGAGCAGCCGGTGACATAGCAAGGTACTTTTCTGAGTTCAGGGGACAAGGGGGCACAAGATACTTTATTTCTAGGAGAAAATCTATTGCTAAGATTGACCCAAAAGCAATTAGTGGTTCATTTAATTGAATTGGTGAATCCACCTGTGCAGTCTATTAAAATATTATACAGTTTAGGTCAAATTTTGTACCCCTAGAGGAAGGGATGTAGAGATTGATAATGGATTCCCTTCTGTCTACCCACTGAGTGGATGCTTGATCTTAAGTGAAATAGCAGATCATCCTGGTACTTCAGTCAGAAATACCACCATATGACAAAGCTGAACTTCTCCCACTGCTGATGTGGCCCCTTGCTTTCCAAAATCATTAAGCTCTTGTATTTCTGAGTGTAAATGGGCACATATAAACAGGTCATTGTCCTAAATCCAAACAGCTAGATTTTTCACCATTTTCAAAACTCAAATGATGTCTTGTGTAAATTGTGTAAGAAGTAGTCTTTTCAGCAAATTGAACTGAAAAGGGCTTTGTGTGTGCTTCTGAGACTTTATTTTGTTTAAAAAGTATCTTCTGTCAGGACTAAAATCACACCAGTATATAGAGCTTTATTTCTCCCTACCCCTCGAAGGGCAGAGCTTTCCCACTACCAACACAGAAAGAAGAGCTAGATGGCAGTAACATTTACCAAGAGCCTTGCTGAACTAGAATAGGTACCCTTAGTTATGCCTTATTTCTACTTTGAAAGGCTCCACTGGAAAACTCCGAGGGAATTCGTAAGAGGATATTTATTACATACACTGTAGTACATACCCACAAACTGTACTTCAAGTTCTGTTACATTTCCTTCCTAATGGAACATAATTTACTATAAATAGATGTCTTGATCTCTGTATGTCAGGAACACTGTTCAAGGTTCAGAATTTATTGTAACTTTCTATATTGATATGCCTTTGAGAGCCCATCAAGAAAAAAAATGCCCAGATCAGCTACATAGCGAGAAGGTATTGAGCAAAGATGCTCAGCACATACTTTTAATAAAAATGTGTTTTGTAGGTTTACTTCCCTCGTGGCTGGTTCTCCCTCCTCTCCCACGTTCGGAGGTCCATGTGTAACACATTCCAAGGCCATCTTTCCACTTGTGGCACAGCAATGCTGGTGTGGCACAGTACTATGCTGGATTGCACAGCTTTTTGCTGCAGAGCCTTGTGTACCTGTGAGACATTCTAGGATCCTCACACAGGGAACTTTGCATAAATAGAAAGCAGTTCTTCATCTATGCAAAACCTGCTCAGAGCTTTGGGACCAAACACATCTTCTTTGTTTTCTGCTACATCAGGCTGTCGGTTTTTTCTTGTCTTTCTAAGTGATGCTACAAGAATGTATAAAAAATAGATGGTAGAATTAAGTGGGGCCAGACCTCTCCAGCAGTGCACTAACTTCTTGTGCTGTTAGAAGCTCTATGGCCCTTTGAGCTGCTTTATAAATGTTTCACTGGTAGATATGGGAAGTAGAAAAGGGAGAGAAAGAGAAGATAAAAAAGTGTATTTGGCGATGTAGCTCATCAGATGCATGCTGACTAGGTCAGCTTGGGTAATAATCTGAATCAAAGTGTTTATTGGTTTCTCTTGTAATAGTGCCTAGGCAGGAGCCACAACTCTGCACTTGCAGGTAGTGTAGTAAGGGCAAAAAGGCTTAAAAAACAGACAACCTAATTACACTGATTAGAATTGCTGTGTGCTACTTACACATTTGTTACTTGTGTGCTGGTCTGGCCACAGTTTTTACCTCAATGTTATTTATTTTTGCTTATTTTCTTCTAGATTTATAGAATAATCAATTTCAGCTTGTTGGGTACTCATTAATGGTGCCTTGTGTCACAGATGAGATTATTTTAGTTGGTGAGAGACGAGCGTTAATAATGCCAAGGTTGTGGGTTGATCCCCATATGGGCTTTTCACGTAAGAGTTGGACCCAATGATCCTTGTGGGTCTCTTCCAACTCAGAATATTCTGTGATTCTGTGAAATATGCTTGAAAATAGACATTCTTTACATCGTTTCACCTAGTGGAAAAAGCGCTTCTTTAGTAGTGGCACATAATTTCCAAGAGAGAAATAGTATTATTTTCATCACTATGTGGCATGCTTCTGCCACAACCATGAGAGATAAGTCCTGAAATGAAAACGAGTAACTAAGGATTAAATTCCTGTATCTTTTTACTGTTAAAGAAATAGCAAAACGCAAATTACAAGTCATTGATGGTAAGTATATCTTCAGTAAATGATAACACATAAGATATGGGCAACATCTGTGAGATTCTTGGCATACTGTGTGCTAGTTATATAGATTTTGAAAATGTTTAAGTAATGTGGTTGAGCAGCTGTATTGTTACTGTGTGAATGCTTAGTGTTAAGGATTTGTACACTGCAATGCATCTGTGCTAGAATGGGTTCACCTGAACGGGCTTGTGTAATTGTGGTCTTCATCTTAAGTCAGCAGGTTCTGTGGTCAAGGCAGATAGATACCCAGCATGCAGATATCAGCTGAAGGTCTTGAATTGGGCAGAAGTTTTCAAATGTTCCCACTCAAGAGTGGCTGCTGTGAAGTGTTCAGCTGGGGCCAGAATCTCAATGGGAGCAAAATGGTTAAAACCAGTTGAAGTAAAAAAAGGACCTATAAGTAACTTTTTTGCAGTCTTTCATTACAGAAATACCTGAGGGTAAGTTGACAGCAGGAGGTTGCTGCATCAGATCTGAAAGCAATAATATAAATGTTGCTATTAGGTAATGATAATACTATATGCTGTAATATTTATATGACTTTGTGCTAGCTTATGCACTGAAATTTGGAACAATGCAAAGTAGTTGTAGTGTACATTTTCTTTTTTTAAATACTGTGATTGTAATTATCTTCTGGTTTTCTCCCCTCTTTGTTACAGGGAGAAAATTGGATTTTAGTCATGAGAACAAAGACATATTTCATTTTGCAATCATTGCACTCCCCAGGAATTGGTTTATTAGGCTCAAATGCGCAGGGAAGCAAAGTGTGATGGCCTAACATCAGAGGGTATCGGTGTGCTGAGCCCCAAGGGACCTGCAGGGGCAGGAACACGTTCACAGTCATGGAAGCTGATCTATATTGTTTTAGCACTGATGAGATGAGAGCTGGCAGTAAATTTGCATCACTTGTGGAATGTTTTAAACAAATAATGTGGGTCTTTAGCAAGGTGCCTTGTTAGATTGGGGGGTTTTGTTGTTTTTTTTTTATTATTCTTTCAGTATCTAGTATCCATCACTTATTTATGGAGTTAGAGAAGCATGGCACTGAAGTTGCTAAATTAGCACAGCCATATTCATGGCTCTTTGTTCTTGTCAGTCAGGATTGTGAGTGGGAAGCTATTAGCTTCTGCATGAAGTTCCACAGAATTGATAAAATATGACTGAAGTAACTAAACTGTTAGCAACAGTGGTTACAGTGTTTGAAGAGCCTTGCAATTGTTTCTTAGATTATAAGGATTATTCAAAAATGCAGCTCTTCACTGAATATAACAGGAATATTTTATTGAAGTAAGAGAGAGTGAATATTGCGGTCAGAAAGGAACCTTGTCTGAGTGACGTGGTCTACAGGTAGCATTCAAATGCATGAACTGGCTTTTGTACAGCTTTTCTGCTAACTGTGGAAAATGCATGTGCATGTGTGAGGTTTTTTACTTACTATCAAATTTTTGAAGGAGATGTTGCTAATGGCTTGGTCAAGCTACTTTTTTGAAGGAGAGCTGGATGAAAGACCTATGTGACCAATACAATTATTTTAAGCATTTAAGCTAGTCCTTAGCCGAGTCCTGAGGATATGTCCACTTTGTCAGAGATGACAGTCACTGCTCACTGCCAGCTTGTGAAATGTGGCTGCATAAGCACTAGCAAAGAAAGGACATTATCGAGCAAGAAAGAAAAGGGAAAATGCAGGGACTAAAAAATCCATTCTTGTATAGTGGATCATGTAAGGATCTAATGCAAGTAATTTTCAGATCATCCGTCTTTGTTGTGTGTCCTTATGTGACACATAATGTGGTATGTGGTGGACTTAGGTGTTGTGTATTTATCATTCTAACATGATTGCAAAGACAGAAAAGGTATGGCATAGTTCTGTGTGAAAACCAAGAAATTGTTTTAGTCATGCTCAAGATTTGACCAGTTTCCACCAGTTTTCTCACACTACATGTTTAAAGTGTAAACCCCGAAAATAAAATGGTTTGTCTGGTTTGTAGCCTTGAAACTCATTGTTAGAGTACTGATGCAAAACCCTCAGTACTCTTAGGAATGTAGCACTGACATATATATCATGCTAGTTTTTAGGGACACTAAACAGCTCAGACCTCATATAATTGTTCCTGTTTTGGTTAGAACTGAACACAGACATTCCCAAAAGATTAGTAATGCATTTTCTGATAATTTTAGTTTGATTTTTTTTTTTTGGTAGCAAAAGTCAAACCCAGATGTGCTTTGGTTCCCAGTTTAACCGCTAGACTCTTAAAATTAAGTACCTTCCTTCCACTTCCTCTTCACACCTCTCAGAAGTTTTTCTTTCCCACCTCTGTTTTCCTTCCTCTCTTTTTTATGACATAAACTTGTAATTTACAGGCAATTTTTTCCTAGAAAAACAGATTTTTAAACGTTTATCATTGTTCCTATCTGAAAAGGTTGCCTTTGAAGAACGTGGTGCTTTGAATAACGTGGTGCTGCTCCCTTTTTTCTGTCCTGTCTGTCCCCATAATTCTTTGCTCAGCTCAGTATGACTTCTTCCACCAACTTCAGGGGTCAGACATTAACCTAACAACCCAGGGAAAGGTGATTGGAAGTGTCCCAGTGCCTATGGAGCAATAGTCCTTGATACAGCACAAACATGATGCTCCCATGTGTCCTTTTCATTCACTCTGCGCTACCATAGAAGAAAGGAAGCCGAATTCCCCACTGTCGTGTAAATATTATATTAGACACTGCAGTGAGGCTTTGAAGTGTTAATTCCCCTCTAATGCAGACAGCTGACAGAGAGGGATAGTTTTGATTTGGTTGTGACTCAGGCTGTTCCAATAAGTCCTGGCAGAATTAAAACAGCTGGGAGCAGATGCTGGTTTCCTGGGTAGTAAGGGCATTTTATATGATTTTGGAGTCATCTTAGCTGGTGTTTTAGAAGTGAGACAGCTACCTGGGGGGCAACTCTGAGAGGCAACAGCTGTTTTAGAGAGCAGTGGCAGAGCCCTGTGCTCAGCTCATGGATGCCAGCTGCCAGCTTGTCTGTCAGCCCACAGCAACACACTGACTGGCAGCAGGGTCTCAGCTTCTTCAGCCTGCAGCAGGGCTGGATGAGATCCTGCCACTGCTCACCACTGCAGGGGAATAAAGGAAGGAGACTGGAGATGGATGGTTTTCCACCTCAGGCCACAGGGACATGTGGCCTGCTGGTGAAGGGAAGCTTGGCTCCCTGGCGAAGGAATGCTTGGCTCCCGAAAAAAAGGGACCCAGGAGGTCCCTTCACCCTTGATCTCCTGATGAAGGGACACTTGGTCTCCTGATGAGGAGATGGGAGAGGGACAGGAGTGACCACAAGTGGTCCCAGCCCCCCAGGAGGACCAACAGGGCAACAGGCCAGGGCTAAGGAGGGGGCATCTCTCACAGCAGCAGCTTCAGCTGGGAGGAGAGACCCTGGCCAAGACTTTCCTTCTTCCTTCTGCCTTCTCTCCCAATACCCTTCTCAGAAAAGATAATTTTCCTGCCTTTTCTTCTTTGATGACTCCTTCACTGACTCCTCCATGCCAGCCTTTCATTTTAATGATAGCATAGCAGTGAAACCAAGTCATGTTAAGGCCTGAAGGTTTCCAGCTTTAATCTGTAATGAAATGTAAAGAAACCTGTCAGGGTCTGACACAATCTCAGTCTCTTTCAGAGCAGGACTTGGGAACTGAGCTCTGGGGATCAAGTGTTCAGACCAACCGCACTTTCCAAAGCAATGAATTGTTTTGATTAATTTTTTTCCCTCTTCAATTTCCCATAGAAATTGGGAAGATTGACCAAGATATATATAAATACAACACCCCAGGATTCACTGGCTGCCTATCGAGAGTCCAGTTCAACCAGATTGCTCCACTCAAAGCAGCTCTGAGACCTACCAACGCCTCCTCTCACGTCCACATCCAAGGAGAACTGGTGGAATCCAACTGCGGAGCGTCTCCACTCACCATCCCACCAATGTCGGCCGCCACCGACCCTTGGCACCTAGACTCAGGTAAGGTGGGGTTCGTGTTACATTAACTCAGTGAAGCAGTTCGGAGAAGAAACTAGTCTGCCTTCCTCTGTAAAGAAAAGCAAAAATGAGAGTTAAGTGATTGATAGGTGACTGTAGGGCTATAATGGTAGGAAATGCAAAACTGGAATGACAGAGATTTGCCACCACTTTTAAATGCAGTTACAGGAGGGCATTTTTCATTTTTTGCCTTTTTCATATATATATATATATTCTGCTTATTTTTCTTTTCTGTAAGTCTTACGCTATTTAAATGTTGAGTTTTGACCTAACTGCTGTGATATCATTTTCTCTGTAGTCAGCAAAAAGCTTCAAATACATATAGAAAAGGTACGGTAGCGTTTCTTATGCTGTATTCCTAATAAGTAAGTATATTGCAGTCAGCTTCATACAAAAAAAAAAGTAAATCTAATTTTAGGCATAAATGTATTTATGTAAAGTGCTGATTTGTTTACTAAGATGTCTACCTTCCGTAGGCTGTGTTTAATGGAAAATCCCATTAGTCATGGTGGCACTCATGCTGAAAATGCTGGAAGCCAAAACAATTTGCAGATCCCAGAAATCTCACCCTAGTTTGTGACTGACAGTCCCTGAAACTATACATTGTGGCTAACTTTAGAGGATTTTTTTCTCTTTTGCTTCTTGACTATCAGGTTAAATTAGATTCATGGGGTCAGGTGTACATTGACACCTCCCTTGCATTGTGTCTTCACTCTGATTTCACTTGTAGAGTGTAAATTAGAACCTGTTCTGGCAAATTTGTTGTGTTTGAAGTGGCATAAAATTAAGATGCTAGAGGAAAATCCTGGTCCATAATGATTTTGATAATGATTAGTCTTTGTGTTTGGGGATGCATCCATATGCCAGTTTTTATGTAAGAGGAGGCAGGTATATGTCTTTCTCAGAAGTACATGTCAAGGTCGTACCTTTGAGGTCTGTTTTTTTGTGGGTGGTTGGTTGGTTGGTTTGGTTTGTTGTTGTTGTTTAGGGTTTTTTTCCTTGCAATGTCAAGGAACTCCTTGCAGCATTTCCTTTCATCTCTTCTTCAGCAGAAAAGTAGGGCAGGTGCTTCTAAGGAGAGACAGAGCACCTTGTAGAGCTGAGGCTCCCAAACATTAATACAAGCAGTATCATTTTTTAAAACCTGTCATTCCCTCCTTGCTGCCATGCCATGCCATTGTAAGATTTCAGTATGTCTCTTACCCACTTAAGACACGCAATTTTCTACCTGAATTTTCTTCATCATAAATTAGTAGTCCCTTTCTTCTCTGAAATTGGTAGACCTGTTTGTACCTGAAGGTCATGGTCTGTGCTCCTCTTTCTATACAAACACATTTTCTGAAGGATTGCTCACTGGGTCATGTCTTTAAAAAGCATGCCATTATCTTCTTGAGGATGTACTGCTGCTGTGAATCATGTGAATCTAATCGGCTTTGGTTGTTAATTTTTGTTGGTTACTTTTCCTTCCACTTCATCTCACTGCAAGCTAGTAAAAGACTATGGTGGGTTTTACTCAGGATATTTGCACTGTTTTAATAGCTCCTGCAGTTCAGAGAAAGAGGTTCTGTTTGTCCTTGCCACATGACATTATGCTTGACCTTGTGTTGGCTCAATCTCGTCTTGGAAACTTTGTTGACCTGACAGATTACAATTTACACTTTTTCTCCTGGATTAATTGTGGTACTTGGTCGCAGAGACACCATGAAGGATGTCAGGGAACATGCAGCATGCCAGTAGGTTGGCTCAGGCTGTCTGTTAACTTCTGCCAGGAAAAAATAAATTTCATTGCCATTGTCAGACTTAACTGTTTCAAGTCATGAGCAGGCAGACCTCAAGGGACTCACCTTCATTTTTGGTAATGATTAGTGTTAGTTAGACTGGGAGCTAGGAACCCCTCCTCTTGTCCCCTCCAGTGATCCACAGCAGTAGAGGGAAAAGATCATATTGCTTCAAAGCCTTCTAGTGAGGGACTGCTGTACACCAAAGAAAGCAACGTCAGGTGAGTTACGGTAGAAGTAAATTTCACAGCAAAGGAGTGATGTTTCACTGGTTCAGGAGTAAAAGGATATTCAGGTGTTGGTGAGCAATGTCTGACTTCTACTGTGGATGACATTTCCATGGTACAAAGAGGTATCTCAGCAACTCATTATCAGTGTCAGTAAAAACAACTCAGTCTTTGTGAAAGTATCAGTGGTGGTCTGACACAGATAGTTCGGTCACAGGAAAAATATGTACTGTAGACTGTGTAACCTTGAGTCATCAAAGTCATAGCCTGTCAGTCATCAAAATGATCTTCATGGCTGCTAAATTAAAATGCTGGGGTTTAGTGTCACTTTGCACTAGTAAATTGGCAGTTTTCACTGAGGAGTTTTTTATGTTTCCCAAACCCTGCTTAAGAGTTTCTAACAAAAATCATGTTGAGAGAGAAAATGGAGGAATCCAAGATATAAGTAATTGGCTCCAGAACTAGAATAGTCTCCATTTTCTCAGTGTGAATTTACTCTTTCACTAAACAGGCTGAAGGGACAAAGACAAAAAGCAGTTTTGAAATTCACAGAAACACTTGTAGTGATGTTAAAGCAAAAGCCACTCACACTTTGCCACAAAGAAATGGTTGCAAATAACATGGCTTTGAAAGCAGCAGTTACTATGTGCAGCATTTCTCATTTCAAACATGTTTTTGTCTGTAATTTTTAGTGTTATGTTACCTATTTAATTTTAAATAGTTCTTAACAAAATATGAGAGCGAAGGATGAGTGTTTCATAGCAAAAATAAAAAAATCGGGAAAAAAATTGTGGGAAGTATCATGTGGTTCAAATCTCATTCAATGTCATACTCTGAACTCATCCTGATTCATATTTTGAGTCAAGTGTAGGTTTTTAGCTTTGTTTCTCAAATATTGCGGAATCGAACTTTGAGGATTGAAAAATGTTGTAGGAGGGGGTCAAAGATAAGTGTCTAAATAGAACAGATACACCAGACAACAAATGTAATGATCCTTTCACCTCTCAACTGCAGTGCTGGATCAGACTTTGCAGATAATTACTAGAAGTTAAGCAGGTTCTGCCTGATGGGTGGCCTACATTAAATGTTTTCTTTAAACTCTTCTGTGTAGCTACTGCATGAACATGTCCTGCTAGCTGCAAAACATTTTGGATGCCCTAACAGAGAGGCTAAAGGGAAAATCATAATGACACACATCAGTCACTTGGCAGTTGACCTTTAAAAACTAGTTCAGGGATTTATCAAGAAGAAGCCCTGTCGATTTTCTCCCCAGACAAATGAGCTATACAGCTTGTCGATTCACTGCCTTGCACTTTCTTTTAGCCTTGAATACACATATATTTCACATTTACAATATTAGATCTTTTTAAATTCCTTTGTTATTGTAGAAGTCCCACTTCCCTTCCTCCCCACCCCGACTGGCATTTTGCCATGCTCCTGGGACATTATCTTAAACCATGATCTTGTTCAGCTTGTGAGTATTCTCACAATGCATAGTCTTTTCCTGTTGCTATGGTGATCCTTTCTTGGTGATGATGAAGCACAGGAATTCAACAAGTCATTCTTTTCTGGAACGTGACTTTCTGGTGATTTAAAAGAAAAAGGTCAATAATGGCATCTAGGCAGATCATCAATATAGTTGACTTCCTGTGTTTTCCTCTCATCTGTATTATCTCATTTCATGTCAGACAATTCAGTTTGCCTTGGTTACATCAAAAGGAGTGTAGAAAAGAGGCTAAAAAGAGCCTGATCAATGAACATAGTATTTAAAAATTATGTGTTCTGCCTTTATATATTGTCCAAACCATCAAATTACCTATCTGGCATACAATTGAAAACAAATGTTTTAATTTCTATATCCTTTAATTGTATTGGTGTGCATTTTAATATCTGTTACTGTCACATAGGTAAAAAAAGCTAATCGCAAGGAGTTTTTAATATCTCTCTGTTCAGATTAGTTAAGATATATGTCATTGATAACTGATGCCTTGCTTATTGTAGAAAAGCAAACAAAAGCCCAAACATGATTATTTTTGTAGTAAAAAAATTCCGCACCTAAAATGCCTTGCAGTTAATATCAGAAGTTGTGTATTATTGTAGTGACATTGTTCGGTATGTGGGTGCTTTTGCCTAAGATAAAGGTTCTACAGTTTACTAATGGAATTTCACCTCTAAATTTTCCATATTGATATAAACAAAGGATAAAAGAAACCCATTACATCTCTGTTTTAGGTAAAATGTGCTCCAGCTTGCCAAACTACCCAATCTTGAATTGACTAAAAGCAGGAGATCGCAGAAAAGCAAGGTACATACAATAGTTGGCAAATTATGCTTTAGCAGCTCTAAGCTGTCATGGCACTCTATAGCTGCAAGATGCATTTACTCTGAGTATGAACAGAATGGCATTTAGAGTATTTAACATGGGATTTAGTTAAACCTATTCAACATATCATTAATTAAATGGAGCAGGATGAAGTGCTACATCTGCAATGTTCTTCCGAGTGGTGTGACTTTTTTCTGACTGTGTATGTTTAAACCCTAAATGCTCTTTATTTTTTTGTAGTAGTTGAAAGGTCTTGCCTTTCACAAATCAACAGCTTACTTTGAAACCTATGTTGAGCATGTCTGGCAAAATTATGTACCACTGTCATCAAGATTAAAAAGCTGCTTGCAGGATTCTCTCTCTTTTTGTTATGAATTCATCCCTCTTCCTTTAACAAGTGATGGCAAGAGAAGGGAGCAACAGCATTGAGCACTGGCCATACATCCAAGCTCACCTATTTTGCCAGCTAATTTCTTTGTCAAGTGAAAGAGAGCAGCAGTCAATTTCTGCACCAAGAGAAGGTGTCACTCATGTTACTGGTGGCAGTGCTGAAGGTCACCTTCCACATTCAGACGCTGTCAGTTGTGTCGCGTCTCATCCACTGACCACTGGTACCACATCTCAGAGGGCAGAGCAGCAGCACCTGAGGAGAAGGCTGGGACAGATGTGTGCTGGTATGGATGTGGCTAGGAAGACAGGAAATAGCTTTTGCCCTTGTCAAGGGCTTGTTACAAATGACACAGTGGGAAAGAAGAATCAAAGGCATTATATGTGATGGGTGACAATGCAGCCCACAAAGTGGTCTTTAGTCAGAAACACATGAACCAAACACTCTCCTGGCCACAGACATTGAAAGAGTCTTGTACACATCAGTGAGCAAGATGCTCATCCAAGAGCAGGAGCATTAAAGTTGATGGTGACATAGGATATAGCACTCATTCTCTCTTTTAAGGGATGGCAGGGGAGCAGGGTCGCTTCCCTAGGCTTCCTACAAGGGGCATGTAAGGCCAGGCAGGAGGCACAGAGGAGCTGCACCACTTCTGTTCATGATGCAGCCTTACACATCTAAATTTGATCCTAGTGTTAGCAAAATTAGAAATAGATATGAAGGCATTTGCTAGAGTGAAATGACGCTCCTCCTTTTTTCAAGCATATCAAACCTGTACTGCAATCAGAGAATGATGCCAGATTCTCTCTTCAGGGTTACTGATTACTCGAGGTGGTTGGTTTGGTTTTTTTAATTAACATAGCATGTAAACATTGGGAGGCTGTTTGTCTACCAGTAAGCTAGCTTAATATTTATACTCTTTATGTAAGAGACTGAAGATGCACTTGCAAGCTGCCCTGTGGGTTAACAGGTTCCTCCACTGCCAGAGTCTGATGCGTTTCTGTGATTGTTTACTCTGTTGAGAGTGACCAGCATTCTCCCCCATGCTCCCAATATAAATATTGTCTCAGAAGTCCATGGCCTTGACCTGAGTTGTTTTCAAACAGGAAGGTAGCATTTTTTGTCAGTCTGTCAGGAGGGATTAAGTCTAGCAGAAACTCATGGCTCAGTTTCTAAGCACCAAGTATTTCTTGCAGGCAAGAGGGTGAGTGGTAAACATTTAGATGCAACAGTTTCTATTTTTCTCCTGCCCATCAAACAGCTAACTAGGAGGAGCATCTGTCTGAAATTTGGCACAATCAATGCTTCATCCTTAAAGGGTTTAATTATGGTACTTGAATTACTGCAAATCTCTCTATTGATTTGGAATAAAAATGCCTCCCTCAATCTCATGTAGCTCCTTCACACAATTATGCATAGCTCTCTCTTAACTTTAAGACTATATAATTTCAGTGTGGAATTTCTGACACTCTGTCTAGTGCATCAGACAGCTGGCAGACTGCCAAGCTTGTAAATTCTTCTGGCATTTGTTGACAGACCAGTATTGTAGCTGTTTCGTAAGCAGTGATTTGAATATTAATGCTGCTACCTAATGTCAAGAGAAGGTGCTAATTCTAAAAAGAGAGTCTTTTCCATCCTCTGCAAAGACTGTATTTTTTACACAAGTACTGATCTTAACTAGGAACATAGGGATGGCATAAATTAGGGGGAAAATGGAGTAGAGAAGGAAGCATTTAAATGCCTGAGCACTTCATGTGACTGCTTTCTTTTTCATTTCCTCAGGCAGAATCACACTTACTTCCTGTGTAAGAGGTAATTCTAGATTGAAGTCAGGTCATTACAGCTATGAAAGGGTGTTTAGGTTTAAACTCTCCAATCTGACTCATTTCTTATCCCCAATCCAAGCCTTTCTTTTTTTTTTTTTTTTTTCCTCCTTTTTTGTAGCTGTCAAAAGTTTATAGGCTTGTTTGCTATTCTTGATCATTGGGGTGGATTTTCTTCTCTTTTTTTGGGTGGGGGGGGAAGAGGAGGGGTGTTTCTTTCACATATTCCCTTCTGGGTCCATTATCCAAGATTAGCTATATACAGCCAGGCTTTGATCAGCACTTAACTCCACTGTTCCTTCGAGAGCACCAAAGTACTTCATCTTCTACATTAATTTTAAAAGGAAGTATTTGTGTATCTTCCTTAACAGGTGAAATGTAAGTACTGCTCATAAAATTTTCATGGAAGTGGTATCTTAGGCCAGCATGACTCTTGTCTGGAGTCATAGTGAGACTCAGTGTCAAACAGATGTTGCTACTAGGAATTAAAAGATAGATGAGTTTAGGTCTTTTATGGATGAGGGTGCTCTAATGTGCTGCAAATCAACTGGAAATCTGGCAGAGCAAATGTTCAAAATACGGATTCTGAGATCCGACTTGCTGAAGTTCAACTGCAGATAAACAAAATCAAAAAGTGATGCTAAATGTCTATTCTCCTTTTAAAATAGAGAATAAAATTCTGTAGTATACAAGTGCCAGATATTAGTATTATAAAGTGTCTTGCTTTACCACTACTTTGTACAATTATGTGCTTGTGTGCAAAAGAAAGTGTGAAATGACCATACAAAGGGGGAAGCAAGGGAGAATCACCTAACCCGTCCCAACAGAGAGTGAAGGAATGTTTTCCCTGTCTTGTATTTCACCCAGGACTGACTGGGAGAGTTTAAGCTGCAGGGGTGGTGGGTCTCCTAATAAGGCACAAGCTTTTCTGTCCCTTTGCCAGGAAGATTGCTTTTCAAGACCAAAAGAAATAATATTGTACAACTCTCTTGGTGTAAGCCATTGATAAAACTCCATTTCCTCCCCTCCTTAAGAGTATGGACAGCAAAGCTCACCTGCAGAAGGAAATTAAAGGGCTGATAACGCAGCCCTAAATTCACAAACAGCTATCTGGACTGATTGGGTTGTCTGCTGTCTAGTGCTGAGAGTCTGTATTGTCCCAGTTCATTGACCATGGGGCATTCACTTCATTGTCTCCCAGCACTGCCATTGTTCATTGTTGGCAGCTCCATTGTTCATTCCAAAATTCATGCTTTTTTTTACAGAAACATCCAACAATACTTTTCTTCTATAAACCCCACTTACTTTCCCACACTGTCTCAGGCGTTTGCATGCAGACCGGTGTTCAGAAGTCAGTGTTTCTATTAAACCATCATTTCAGAGGATTTTTTGATTTATACTCACTTCACACTGTAATAAAAAGATGGGATTGGAGACCCTTCATACCAAAAATGTAAAACCACAGGTTTTGTGTTTTCCATTATCTCTGTGCATGTATCTCTCTCACTCTCAACAGAACTCACCAGCAGCTGACATAAAAACCACTTGAGATTCAATGAAATGTTCTTAGGGAAAAAAAAATTTAACCTTTCAAAATGTTTTTGATTTAAAAGAACCAAGTGACAAAACTCGGTTTAAGTAATTGGTCCAAATAGCACTAATGCATTGGAGGATTTTTTGTCACTTATATTAGGGTTTTTTCCTCTCTATCCCCCCCCAGTCAAGATGGTTGTAAAAGATTGAAGAAATTAGTGAATTTTGTTCCAACATGGAGATTTTCATGTTCCAAATAATTAGCATTATTGGCAACAGAGAGAAGAAGATGGCATTTTTAAAATTAAAAGCCCCAATTTTCCCTCTAAGCTGCACGTCTGTTCTGGTAGTTCCAGAATTGCCAAGTGGGTGTATTTTTTCCAATATCCGGTAACTTGTACTAAAAAAAATTTATTAAGTCTGTGACTGTGAAGATTTCTATTTCCATAAAGTCAGGAAAATGGTTCATAATAGGGACATACATGTAACCCTCTAACATGACACATGAGGCATCACTAAAAATTCAAGGAGTGACGACTGAACCCACGTAGTATGTGAGAACAAACCCGACCTTTTACAAACAAGATGGTTAATAATATCTTTTAACTATTTTGTGGCGGGGTAAGGGTGAGGTTGGCTTTTTTTAAACTTGGAGGTGTTTAATGTGAAAAATCACTTCAGCCAGACTCTTGGTTCTATAGTTAACCTGACGTCAGTAGGACTTCAAGTAAAGTCTGTTAACAGAGTTTAATGTTAAACAGTCCTCTCTCAGAATCTGCTCTCAAATGCCTAGAAAAACAGAAGTAGTGGTAGTTTTCCTCGTTTTTGAGTTTTCAGCTTGGTGAAGTAGGGAAAAAAGTAGATGTATTAATTTAAAAAATAAAAAAATAGGAACTTTCAATACAAAGTAAGACACATAAAGATGTGCATTAAAAGAGACAGCTTTTTTAATACTGCTTAGGATTTCTTTTCTTTTGCTGAATTGCTGCAGTTTACTTGTCATGGGAGCTCTCCACAGACCCAAACTCAGGAGGAGAGAAGTGGGTGGGGTGGGCATGGGCAGTGGGATGAGCAAAAAAGGACACTCTAAAGGTTGTGTTGTTCACCTTTGATGTAGGACTGTGTAATGGAGCTGTTTACTCCTGCTCCGTCATTCCTGTGCATGTGTTTAGAGTTTCACTTGTGATCCAGTCCCTTCAGGAAGGGGAATGTGACTGTGACTGACCATTAACTTACTATCAAGAGTCAAGCAGTTAGGCTCTATACTTAGAGTCTGTAATAAGGAGAGCTCTGTAATTTCAAACCACAGCAGTACAGTCTCATCTGACCAGCAGAGTTGACATGATTTACAGAATGCCACCAGAAAGCTTGCTTTTATTTTTCTCCATGCTGTGGTCCTATGCAGGAACAGATTAGTGAATGGAGCTAGTGTCCAACACTTTCTCATAATCCTAACATGTAAGTGAGCATTTGCTCTTGTTGCAAGGTCAATTCTTGGATGCTTGGCTGCAAAATACAATTAGGAAGAAGGAGTTATAGTTCATATCTTTTCTTTTGTTATCTTATTGTTCTACTTCTAATCAATGCCTTGTTTGATGCAGGTTTTATATATCTTCTGATCACCAGATCCAGTGGTTCTGGTTGCCTCTCTAGTTCATGTTTATGTGAAAACCCAACTGGTCTTAAAAATGGGAGAATACCTCTCAAAATTGTGGACATCTGTAATGTAAAGATGAAAGGCCAAAGAAGTCATGCAACACATTTGATCTAGTCTGAACAAACTGATTTTCCGGCACTCCACATTTCATCAATTGTTTTAGACCTGTGATAACTCTCACAGTTATGGAGCAAATCTAAACTGTATCTTCCTTTGTAGCATGCTGTATTTTAACCAGGACTTCCCACTCAGTAAAAATGTTCAGTTAAAAAAATTGCTTCCAGTGACTTATATATAACACTCCTGGTAGTGTATCTCAAAACAAAATTTGCCTTTTTACTGTGTAATTCTTGATATTGCTGTTTATTTGAAAATCTCCCCCTTTGGTTTTGGGTTTCCCCTTGCCTTTACTGAACAGCCTTTTGCACATTTCCCAGCCCACACTCATCTTCTGGACTAGTTTTCTACTTTACCAAGGTCATTTTTTTAATTTCAATTCTGTGAATTTGCAAAAGGCTTTTATGTGGGATCCATTGTAAAACATTTTGCCTCTGAAAATGGCAGATGCAAAATCATGCCTATTATAATGAAGCAGAATTAATTCACTCAGCTAAACCAAGCACATCTGTCATCTTTAACATTTAATCCTAATTGCGCTCTGTTTATCCAGTCCCACCTCCCCTCTCTACTCATTGAGGGCTGCTGTTTTGCATCTGGCTGTGGCAATGACCCTGCTGGGCATGCTGAAGGATGGTAGGTCTCCTACTACATTATTGTGGTCATCTAAAGCTTCAAATGTCATTACAGTGATGGCCAACACATGGATTTTGCCTGCAGCCAGTCTAATCACTCTTTTAGATGCTGCAAAGTTTCTTTAACCCCATTTACCCTAAGCCTAATAACAGAAAGTTGAAAAGTGCAAAACATAAGTTCAGACTCTGTAGATTTACTCTGTGGTTATCAAAACTATGGCCTTGTTTTAAAATTAAAAGCCCCAATTTTCCCTCTAAGCTGCACGTCTGTTCTGGTAGTTCCAGAATTGCCAAGTGGGTGTATTTTTTCCAATATCCGGTAACTTGTACTAAAAAAAATTTATTAAGTCTGTGACTGTGAAGATTTCTATTTCCATAAAGTCAGGAAAATGGTTCATAATAGGGACATACATGTAACCCTCTAACATGACACATGAGGCATCACTAAAAATTCGAGGAGTGAGCAGCCCATGAAAGAGAAAGCAAAGTGTACTGTGTCCCTTTATGTAAGTTAGGTTCAGGATGGTGGTGTTTGAAGCAAACCTGATGACCTGCTGTGGAAAGACAGGGTGCAAAGGTCAGCATCACCCAGCTTGGATCCTGGAAGGGAACCAGATGAAGTGATGCTCGTAAGCCACAGAGGAGCTTAGCATTTCCTGAGGCAGAGCAATCTGTCCCTACACTGGCTGCAGGTTTTAGAAACAAGTCTCTGCTGTGCCGTGACAGCAAACTGATGGCTCTGTGCCACAGCTGCGTGAGCAGAGGATTTCAGGGAGTTGGCAGGACATTTCTTGGGTCAATATGTAGCTGTTTTCCAGGATAGATTAAAAAGCTCTTTGCTCTGTGTTTCATGTTTTGAATCACACAAGTGAGACCCTGGCTACTTGGAGAAACCTAGGGAAGATTCATTTTAGGAATTACTCTTTACAACCTATGAACAGCACTCTGTAGTCTTCTGTGCTTTTACCAGAGGATCTGTATTACTGCTGTCCCTCTGTTGGTATGCTCTAACGTGTTCTTTTCTCTTTTAGTTCCTGAATTTCAGCAGCAATGGAAGAAAAACCCTTGTTAGTTGTCTTTTTGGCAAAGTTGCTTAATATTGCATTAATATTGAATGTGACTGTAGTAAGATCAGAGAGGAATCCCCATGTGTTTGAGTGATGTAACTCCTATCTGAAATAGCTGCACTTGGTACCTGTTGGGGACAATAATCTGTTAAGTTCATCTTGGAGGATCAAGGACTGTACCCTCATATGTTCTTTTCAGCCTAATTGCTGTGGCAGGAATTACCCTTTTATGGCTCTTAGACCTCTGGTCTGTAGCTCTTTCTGATCTTTTGAGGAGCTACTGAAGAATGTCAAGGGAACTTTCTACTAAGAAAAGAAACTAGTTAGTTGTTTTCTTTTTCCTCTATCCATCTGTAGTAATACTTTAAGTAAAATAATTGTATAGATTCTTTTTCAGCAAGATATATTCTGTAACCCCACACTTGGCTGAGATTTTAGATACAGTTTTTCAGTCAAAACCCTGCCCATAATACACAAGCAGGTCTCTCGGTTACACGAGAATAGTAGAATAAGAATTCATGAATGATGGCAATAATATCTGCCAACACTGCTGCAAGTGCTTTAAACAAAAGATTCATAAAAGTCTAAGCTCCTTTTCTTCCCTGCAGTGCTCCTGGTTCTCCAGCAGCTGCAGCAGGGCACAATTTAACCAATCTGGTGATGAGCTCTTGCTGAAATACAGTGTCCCCTGCTCCCAGATTCATGTTCCTGTTTCCTTTTTGTCAGAGGTGGGAGTCTCAGAGTGAACCACATGTGCCTGTTGCTCTGGACAGCTCCTCCTGAGTCTATAAGATGACTGGGTGCAATGGGCAGCAGCTGTGGGTGGAGACATTGGGTCCAGTCCCAGCAGCAGCTCTCAGACAAGATCAAGGATGGAGCTCCACATTCTGCATCATGCCCTTTCTTATCCTGCATTGTGCTTCCGTGCCTGTTGGACATCATAGGCTGTGGTCTTCCATCTGCCAGGAATCCCTTGTAGCATAGCCACCATGATGTGGCAGCTTGGGAGGGATTGTACTGCCAAGAACAGCAGCTTTCCTCTTTCTTCAAGCTTCACTGGTGCCATTGTCCTCGAAATAACCTTTTAAAAGAAGATAAAATATAATATTCAATTCTAAGGGAAGGAGGAACATGACCATTGTAGATTTTCAGATTTCTTGTGTGAGGACACAGGAGACCAACTCTCAACCAAGTGGCAAGTGCTAGGACTTGTTAACTGCCTGTGGTGATGTTCAGATGACAAGGGACCTCCTTTTGGGTTAGAATGGCAGAGGGCAATTCCTTGTGATTTGGCAAACTGATGCTTTCCCCATAATATTATTTGGCTTTAGGGTTTTCCTTCAGATACAGGGAGGGCAGGTTTAAAATTAGGATTTCCCACTGCCAGCCCTTCCCTTTTAGCACTGCAAGGGTATGTTTATGGGTCCTGTGCCAAAATGTCTTTATTAACAGTCTTCCACAGTTCTTTGGAGCAAAATCCACTGATATGGAATCAGGTATTTATTTATCTTTTACAATTTGTAGCTTGATTCGTTTCAGAGAGGTGCAGAAGAAGGTTTTCAGAAGCCAGAGCACCAACAAATGTCAAAGACACGAGTGCTGCTGGCAATATCTGCTGGACAGGGCCCCTCCACGGAGCTCTGAGAAGTGCGCTCCTGTTTGTCCCACAGGCAGCCAGCCAAAAACTAGCTGCTGAATACACAGCTGGTTCGACTCTCTCCCAGAGTAGGCACACAGAGGGCTATTCTAGCCCCAGACCTCCTTTCAGGCCATATGGCAAGCTGAAACCATTTATTCTTTTGTGCAGCTGCTTTACAATAGAAAAGGAACTTTATTATGGATTTTACTCCATGCTAACAGAAAGACAGTTGAGTTTCCTCAGCCAGTTTTTGGTACACTGAATGCATCACCAGTCTGTAAAGGCAATTGATTTTTTTAATACAGTATCACCTAATCCATCAAGCAAGGAAAATACAGCTGGGTTTTAAATGCTGGCCTAAGAAGTAGTTCATATCCTTGATTATTTTAACTTTCTCCAGTTAAGCCACTTTTAGCAACATTTTCTCTATTTCAAAATCAATGCCATAGTCCAGTGGCAAAGAGGCAAATGATTGCAATCACTCACCCAGCTGCTTGGGTTTTCTTAGTCACTGCAGTGTCTAGTTGCTATGCCTGACTATAAAGAAAATGCTGATAATAAGTTCAAGTGATGAGATGGCCTTGAAAAGCCTCTGTGATATTTTCTGGAGGTTAAAACCAAGGCTTCCACCCAATTTCATCGCGTTCTGCTGCAAGGAGTCTCCTTTTCAGGTCACTCGCAAATCAGTGCTGGCACATCTGCCTGTGTTTCCTCTCTTTATCTGTGTGCTGGAGGCTCTCCTCATCCACAGGCTCTCCTGCCTGCTGTGCCTCAGCTCCTCCAGCTCACAGTCTTGCTCCTCAAGCTCCAAAGCAGCTCCAGCAGTGGCTCAGCTGACATGCTGGGCTTTCTCCTAGAGTGACAAAAGTGCTGGCATGTGCTCTGTGGGGTAGCTGCTCTATGGCTCTGACCAACAGAAGCTGCAGCCCCTCTCTTACCTTGGACTGTGCATCAGCAAAAAGGATTCCCATTTTTCTTTCAAAGAGCTTGAGGTTGTATACAATGGTGGCCACCAAATCCTGGAAACTTCTGAGGCCTTTGATGGGTAGCACTGACAAAGGCAAAAGTCTCTGCGATAATATGATCACACACTTTTAAAAATAGAGGGGTTTGTTTGGTTTTGTGCTAATTTACCACTTAAAACTTACTGACTTTACGTTAGTAAAGGACAAAATGTCCTTCTGGATCAACAGTAATGCTTACTGAGGGTATCTCCTTTATTTTAATTTTATTTTTGTTACGAGGATGAAGCAAGTAGTTCAGAGGGATTAGATAATATTGAAAGATGTTTTTTCTTTTTATTCGTCTATAGATAAATATCTAGTGATCACAGTTTTCTTTAAGTTGTATCTGAGGATGGTGGGTGTATTTCTGAACTTTTACGGAAGTTCCACTGCTATTACAACATGAATCTTTAATTCTCTATTTCCAGCGAGTGCTGATTTCCCATACAATGGTCAAGCTATAGGAGATGGAGTTAACAGAAACTCAGCTATTATTGGAGGTAAGAAAACTCTCTACTTTTCCAAGATACTTTGCAGTATGTCTCTGATGGCTGAATTGCAGTTGCTAACAGGGGTAAATGTTTCCATATCCAGGTTTAGGTTTATTGCTTTAGTTTTGATTTGCTGTGTAATTTTCCCTTTCTAATTTATATTTTTATTATTACTTATAACTTTTCCTTATACTTTGAAACTTTACAATGCCGAAAGGATAGCGTTGCATTCCTCAGAAAAATTCAGGCCACATCTGAACAGCCTCAGTTCACCTGCCCAACGTAACATAAAGCATCATAACATAACTCTGGCTGATTACAAGATTTTTTTAACCTGAACATTTCATAGCATCTTCATCCTAGAAGATTCTTATGCCTGTGGAGAAGGGCCCGAACAGGAGCAGTGCTGTTTTGTCACATAGATGCCTATGCCTAAGAGGATGCCATTCATGAAGCTTCTCTGTAACAGGGTCGAACCCAAAATAGACCGTTGCAGGGAGACCAATTAGGGCTAAAACTGATGATAAAGCAGTAACATCTGCAATTATGGGGAGCCAGCGCCTAGTGGGTGGCATGAGCCAACAGTCAGCCGAGCCAATTTTCAAGGACGCGTAGACGAGCTATGATAGGTCTTTACAGCCTTTGACTAGAAAGTGAACATCAGAGGTGGAATCTGTGTTCTGGAAGTGCTCACACCCTCTGCTTCATGGTCAGCAAATCTTAGCTCTGTAAGTAGATGTTAATGTTGAAGATTTTATCTACGGGATGAGAGAGAGTCACCAGCAGACTTCACAGAGTTGCATTGTGTATGTGGTGAAAACTATATATAAATATTAGAGTAGTAGAAACCAAGCAACTGTGGTGATGCTCAACTACCTAAGTAGCTTCAACTCAGCTCAAAGGAGTTTTGGGATCCTTTCTTTGTGTTAAAATCTGCAGCTGGTCTCACCATAGTCATCTTTTCTTTCCTCCTGTGTGTAGGCGTCATCGCAGTGGTGATCTTCACCATCCTCTGCACCTTGGTGTTCCTGATCCGCTACATGTTCCGCCACAAGGGAACCTACCACACCAACGAGGCCAAAGGGGCAGAGTCAGCCGAGAGTGCCGACGCCGCCATCATGAACAATGACCCCAACTTCACGGAGACCATAGACGAGAGCAAGAAGGAATGGCTTATCTAAGCCCACGGGGATGGGGCCTGGGGTGGGATATGAGCTGGGCCAGGGTGGGACTGGGATGACTCTTGCAGTGGAGAGAGAACACTCTGTGCCGGACACTTGAGCACACATAGGATAAAAAGATCAGCACAACTGGAGGAGCAAGTGACAGGAAAATACCACTGAGACTGGAGAAAAAACAAAAAGAATATCTCAAGCATTTAAAAAAATACTTTTTAATATTTATTTACAGCAAATTGCCCCTTCTGTATCCCAACAACTACAACAAAGATCAGTTTTGCAGCTTCAGCATTGGTTACAATTTTAAGTAATACCTGTCTATTTCTGTGTGTGTTTAGAGATGTTCTGGATACCTGTGACAAGAAACAGGGCTGGTTTTTTACAATTTTTAAAAGCTGTTTGAAATGTGGGTGGTTCTGTCCTGAGAACAAGTGGCAGCCCTTTCTTCCCGGTGTGGTGTTCGTTCCTGGCTGGCCACTTCCCCATAGGCTGCCCTCAGCCACACTTTGGCCACATCACCGTTATCTCGGTGGCGTTGATCCAGGGGTTCAGGCTGGGGGTGGGACAGGGGGGTGAGGACTAATGCAAATCTTACTCGCCAGTTTCTCAACATCTCATTGGCCCATGTCAGCCCTGGCAGGACCCATCTTCTTGACCCAGGCACCTCACTGATTGTGTGCAATTCTCATCAACAATGTAAAAATACTATTATTACGACTACTACTATTACTAGTAAAGAGGATTATCATAAGCACAGGAGGCTTTAAAGGTTTTTTGTATTATTTTGTTGGTCTCTGAGGGAGGATGATGCTGTGTGAGTCTGTAGACCTAGTCTGTTTCTGTGTCTTTGTCTATGGCACTGGTGACCTGGTGCACATGCCAGGTTAAACTCAACTCTGCCTGTGGCATATTGGCATATACTGTACATTGTAGTAGGGAATTAGAGCCAGACTTTGTTTGCTTCTGTTTCTTCATAATAGGCTGTCATAGAAATATTAGTATGGCTTTAGTCAATGCATTTGAACCCACAGGCTTCACATACTTCTTTTTTTCAACTTGAGAGTAGCAATTTATTCCTTAAATTCCTTGTTTCAGTCCCATTGCAAGGAAAGCCTCTGCTGGCAGCGCTTGCACAGTCAGGAAGGTGAGGCAAAGGAGGCTTGAAAACTCTGCCTCCAGAGCACATGAGAAACACACAGCATGCTGGTGAGAGTTACTTTTCAATATGGAGATTTACCCAAACTATTTTACTGTCTTTGTAAGGCATTTTTAAAAATAGCAAGGCCAATGCCAAGTACAGCACTGCATCCCATTTTTCCTCTCAAATCAGGAAAGTTGTAAGTATCACCTGAACAGCAGGCAGCTAGTAGGAAAGACAAAGGGGCAGCCTGAAGACCTAATATCCTTTGGTGGCAATAACAAAGCTTTAGCTTTCCCTCTGTAGAGAAGCATGGTTCTCCTATGGTCTGAATTGATAGGAATTTAAGGCCTTAATGGACAGGTTGTGCAGTGGAACAGAATGAAGGATTGAATATACTGCAGGGCTTTGCCACGTGCTAAAAGAACAGAAACAATACCAGGAATTTCCCTTTAAAAGTATTTATTCTTGTGACAGTCCTAGATTTGCTTTATCTTTAATATTTCTGTGTTTAGTACACACAGATTTAATTCATTTTTCTGCACTATAAGGATTTATTTTTCACCCAAATGTGCAAACTACTACATTGAGCAGTGCTAACATTTTTAATTTCCCTATTTCTTTTGTTCCAACTTTCATTATTCTAATTGACACTTTAAAAATAAATTAAAAAATCATGTAGGGGGAAGAAAATATTTGAGTCTTACCAAACAAGACACTGATAAGCACAATTTGTCAGAAAGACAGGCCTGATAGTTTGGGTATTAAGGATGGTAGTCTAAAGTCCTGTTCTTGAGGAACATTATCATTGAACATAGATATCAGAGCAAATCAAGCCCATTAATTTCTTCTATTTATGGATTTGGAATTATCATACAAGAGAGTTGCCAGTTTCAAAAAAAAATACTGTTTCTCAGGTAATATAAGTGGCAGAGAGGTTCAGGTAGGCTTAAAACTTACCTCTGTCACTCTTGTGCTCTGCAGTCTTTTGCCTTGCCTCCAGTGTTAACCTCTTCCTCTCTTGTCTGTAATCAAGCAGATGAGTCCTGTGTTTAATCATGAGTGTAAAATAAGTCTTCTCACCTTGGAGAATATCAGCAGGGAATGGATCTACCCTGCACCACCATTCAGCAAACCACATAGCAATCACAGGTGTCTCTGTAGGATTGAAAAGGCATTATCTTTTCTATATGATTTTATGTTTCATTTTATTTTAATGGTATTTTAGTCCAGTCTGGAAAACATCCTTGCCTGCAACTTCAAGCTACCAAGTGAAGTGAATAGAGCATCATTTGCATAGATTGGGATTTGGTTTGCAGAAAAAAAACTCGGAATTTAATGTCTGTGAGGAAGATCAGACTTATGTATCCTGAGAGACTAGAGTCTTCTGCTACTTATGTGGGAGAGACAGATTTAACAGCTGTAGTGTAAATTGCCAAATTCCTCTGCATGGTACTAGAAGGGAAAGATGGCTTGGTCTCCATGTCTAACCAAGTTCTTGGCAAAGCAAGAGGCAGCTGTCTCTGGGTTATGGCAGTGAGGCCTGTGACACCTATTCACTGATTTTCTAAAAAACTACCAGCTAGTCTCCCACAACCCTGTAAGCCAGAACTTCTGGCAAATAACCTTTGACCATTGCATAAGCTATAGTTATAAATTAGTGTCTTAAGTTTGAAAAACAGTTTGAATTTCTGAAACCAAGTCATGAGCATCTGCACCTCTCCATTGACTGGACACCGTGGACCTTTTTATGTGAAATACATTAGTGCTGTGCTAAAATACAGTCACTTTCATAACTCTAGAAACCTTTAATTATTAGAATTTTTGTTTCTCCTTGAACTGGGCCTTAGACATGATATTATCGATGAGCAGCTGGTCTCTGTATAGGCATTTGGTGACTTTGGGTGAATTCCTGCCTGTCTGCTTTGTATTTAATTTCTGAGAATGGTGTATGTTTAATTATAGGCAGTGGTCATTCAGCATCCTGTCAGTGAAGCAGGAGCAGGCTCTGAGACATAGCCTGTGTATTTTGCTAGCAATAGGTCTGTTCTGAGGATTTCTTCCTCTGCAAGCCCATCATTGAAGGATGAAACAACATCCATAGTTTATTTCACCCACTCTTACTTGTGCCAAAATACCATGTTGTTTAACAGGTATGTGGGAAAATCTGTTGGAGGGGAGAGTGGATCCTACTTTTATAAAACTCTGTACTTTCCCCAAAGAATATTAAAATAATCAGTCTTTTATCACCTGTTTTTTAGCTGTTTCACCTATTTGAACTGTGCAGAAAAATGTAGCTTCTTGTATTGGTTTGGGAACCAAAGTGTCCCAGCTGTGTTTCTAAAGGGTCATTCCGACACCACAGGAAATGATGGCAAAACTGCCACCAGCAGTGGGGAGAGCAAGACTGGGCTGGAGATCAGAGCTCTCAGTGTTAGTGAAATAATGTAAGCAATATTTTGGATTCTCATTCACAAGACTTGCAGACCACCAGGTAATGAGACATGGAGCTCTAAAGAGACAAAACAATGGAAAACCTATTTTGATGTCAGCCCAGCCTCAAGGGAAATCCGCAATCCAGTCTGGCGGTTTTGAATCAGGTCTTTCATGCGCTGATTGTTCCATATTTACTGATAGAAAATTCAGATGTATGAAATAGGAGTATGTATCTTTAACTTGTACTGGAGCATTTCTGCTTTGTATTTTTTGTGTCTTAAACTTTACCTGTACCTTTTATATCTCTTCTAGCAGTTACTACTTCAAAGGTACGGCAGCATTTTAGCATCATGCTCTAGGCAGCATGATACATGTGAGGGGATGGTCATCACAAATATTTTAGTAAGACTGCCGAAGCAGTGGTGTGTATGTACAAGTTTATTGTACTGATAAGAGCTCAATTAAAACAATGTCCTTTAATGGCAGATTCATCTAATTTCCAGGGTATCTGTTGAAATGTGAAGCTATCTAAATTCGACAAGCAATAGCTTTCAATATGGTTTCTCCCATGAATGATTTTACATTCCATCAAGCATGGTGATCCTGAAAGGATGTCGTTTTTGAAAAGCAGAACCTAAATTCTGGTAATCAGATGTCATTATCCATCCTAGAGAAATTAAACAGAAACTTTACTTTCTAACAGCAACAGTATGCAAATTAGAATGAATGAAGGGCAGTGTGTTTGTATGCATAAATATCTTTTGTGAATGTCTTTCCTTTTAACTAAAGTTCTATTAGAAACCAGATTGGTAAATAAAGAGGAGGGGAGAAAAAAGGAGAAAGACATTTGAAATAGTTTTAATCACTGTAACAGCTGTTTCCTCATGCTTTGGATATTCTGTTCACTGCCCATATTTTTAACTTCTCTAGTGCCAGGAAATCAGTTTGGAAAGGACAGAAGTTGGAATGACCTCTTAAGAAAAGAACCCCAGTACATGAAAAAAGGTACTCCGGAATGCAGTTATATGCTGGAAGAGAGGGTGCTAAAATCAGGGAAGATTTATTGAAGTGCAAGTGTGTTCCTCCTGCATCAGAGTTATCTGTTACGGAGTGTACATCTGTACTCGTTGTGGTGGGCAGAGGGTCTGAGAGCAGGGTTTGGATAGAAATTTAATGACTGCCTTTCTGCTTTTTCCCTTTCTGATCACTTTGCAGTTAGCAGCAAGCAGTCTGCTATCAGTTCTGCTCACATTTGTTACTGCAGATTCGGTGGCATTGCCAGCCTCACAAGGGTTACATACGACAAATGACTGTGGGTTGTTTGCTTTCCTTTCCTGCCGTAACTCTGTCCTTTCCTTCATGAATGAGAGCCTTTTATTGAAACTGTCAAGAAAAATGTATGCCCAGCTCAACAGACTTGTGTCTGTTCCTTTCAATAAACTACCTTATCAGGCTTTAAAATATTTTTATGACATGAAGCATTTTATAAAAGAACTATGCATGTGAATGGGAGAGTGTGAAACCTAGGCAAAGAAGCATCAGCGTAACAACCACCTGAATCACAGGGACTGTTGCTCTGTCTACAGCATGCATTGCCTTAACCACCCACCAAATCCCTGGATCCCTCCAAGACCTTCACTTCCTTTGTGGAATATAATAGTGGCAAAGTCCTGGTGGGATACTGTGTGACCGTGTTCTGGCCATTCTTTTGTGCTGAATGCTGCAGCCCCTAGAAGGAGAGCCACGCTTTATGTAGGAATATTTTTCATTTGCAAAAAAATCTCTAGGACAAAGAGATGGGAGTGAAGGTTCAAGTGTAAAGCCCGACTGATACTTGAACTCTGTGACACAAAGAGTCTTTGCTCCCTCTGTTGCCACACGTGTCTCACTGCAGGCATGTGGGTGTGCACGTGCACCGCCAAAACCTAAGGCTATTCGGGATGCGATGTCTGCACCACTCGGGCAATTGCTGCCGTAGTGTGGGTGGATAAGATACCAAACTTGTTCCAAATCCATGAGTCTGCAGTGCTAGCAAACTCACTCGCTCTTGAATTAAGTGCAGTTTTGGAGATAAACTCAGACTGTGCCCTACAGTAGCAGGCACATATGGTGCCTCAAATGAGACAAGACTTGGACCTGGGAATGGAAAAGCATTTATTTAACAATCCGTAACACAGTTCTTTTAACTCTGACTTTCACATATAAACAGATTTCTTCTTGAGGCACTATGCTCAAAACTCTGATTATGCCAACAGCTTAAGAATCAGGAAGAGAAGGGGCCAATTCATGGCTTTTTTACACAAAAAGTCTTTTTTAAAAAGTCACCATAAAAAAAAAAAGCTTGGTATCAACAGGTTTTTTCACAGAGCAGTATTTCTTTTCACTAGTCTTCTATTTTCAAAGTATCATGTGAGAAAAGCTGAGCAATTATTTAAGCACAACCAGAACCACTTCAGTGAAAAGGGGGTAAGATATACTCTGGAAATACACATATAAGCAAGTAACAAATTTAGCACATCCTGCTTCTTCTGTGATTCAGCTTCCAATAACGTCTACTTGTAGTCCCACTGCTGTTGTTTCCTTAAGGAAAAGCGTCTGGATTAAACAACAAACATAAAAGTGTGTACCTTTAGTTTTGCCATAGATTAATGTTCTTGCTTGGTATGTAATAGGGTATTAAAGAAGAGCAAATTGTTATTTCCTCAGATTCCATAGCATTAATTCTGCTGTCTCCCAAGGGTCAGGGATATACTATCACCATATTAATTATAACGTATAGGTATTTATACTGATAATATTCGACAACTGGTATTCTGAATTCTGCACAGAGCTGCTCTAAGAAACTCTAATTTATTGAAAAGGCTGGTAGATGACATTTTCTGACAGGTGAGAAATGTAAATAACTGGAATGACACTAGAACAGAAACCATTTGAGGAAATGCTTAGCATGCAGAACAATAAACTGTACCAGAGGTTCTTGCCTTCCAGTCAGGAGTTTGGGGTAGGTACAGTGCTGTGGCCAGTTATATATTGCCATGTGTTCCTTGCCTTTTTGGCCAAGGTATTTGAGCTCCTGTTGTTCACATGCTTTGAAACAGGCTGTTGCAAGACTACAGCTGAAGATGTGAAACTTAAGCAAGCCACTCTAGGCTGCTGGTGAGAGTACAGAGTCACAAGTCCCAAGCTCTTCTACCTGCTTAGAAGACAATTCTCAGATTGTTGCTGCCTGTCCCTGTCTTTTGTCACTTTTTCTCCATCTTATAGAACATCACAGATTGAAAGGGACCACAAAAGACCTTCTGGTCCAACCTTTTGTGGGAAAGGGAACCTAGATGAGATAATCTAGCATCCTGTCCAGTCATACTGGTTTTTTCCCCACTGACTCCATTTCCAGGGTGGTAGGCTGTCTTCAGGCTCTTTAAGACCAACAGAGTCACTGGAGCAAGGCAACAAACTCTTGAATCATCCAGAAAACAGTAAAGTTAGATGACTCATGTCAGGTGGAAGCAGGCTTCATCTGGAACATTTCCGGCCTAACAGCTCTCCTTCATTTCATCATGGCTTTGGTTAGCAATGGAGCAACTAGCCAGGTCTGTGTATTATTTTTCTAACCCCATGCATGTAAGATAAATTAACTTGGCTGAATAAAGACAAGGTAGCCATCCACTGTATGCTAATGTTTGTTCTCTGAACGGCACATTCTCATGCTTACAGTGCGTGTGTCACTGAAGGAGTCTGACCCTGGCATAGTCAATAAATCTTTCACAAGCTGAACAAATAGCCCTGCACTGCTTTGTCTTGAAAAACTCCTTTGGGTAAACGTTTAAAAGTAGATCTATGGTTTGCCATCATAAAACACTGGACGCAGTATCAGCAGCTAGCTGTAAGTTATTTCTGTTACAAAATCAAGGTCTGTCTGCAGAGTTTTCTTGTGTGACTTGCACTAATGAGACCTTTATTCCTGAAGCATAAACTACTACAACAGGGTAAGGTAACAAAGAGAAATTGCCTTTGCTGCACACTCTGAAATACAGCGTAAAGTCCCTTTCATTACACAGTTCCTGGTAAGAGTAAGGAGTAAGATCTCTGTAGACATCTAATGTTTCCTTTTTTCCAAACCCCTCTACCCATTACTCCAAGGAAAGAAAATTGCTGACAGGTCTGAGTTTTTTCACATCTCTTTCTTTACTTTAGAAGTGTTCCCTCTCACTGACAAATTTACTGCCTTTCACTGTCATCTTTAAACTCCTTCTCAGCAGTGCTTGCTACTTTGAGCAGGTGAAGACTTTCACCTTCCTAAAATGTAACCATTGTAGTGAAAGGGTTATGTGCTGTCATTCCTGTCATCTTTTGTATTTGCAGCAGGTTTTTTATCTGTTCATAGTACTCAGTGACTGAAAGTACAAGTTTGGTTTCTGCCATCTGCAGCATTATTTTATAGCTTGTTTATATTTGTTCCAAAATCACAGCATTGTCTGGCAAAGAGAATCTGGAAATTAGGCAGCTGCACTTCATTCCACTCATCATGGTTACTTTCTATTGCTTGGTTCAAATTTTCCCAAGAGATATCAATAATGAAATTAATGTCTAGCAAAAGCTGGCATCTATTTTCCTTAGGGCCACAGGATGTCAGATTGAGCTCTTAGCCATCCCCTTCCCTTGTGCTTTTGTAGCAGCTATACAAGGCTGCTGTAATCTCCAAGGTAGGACACAAACAAATGATATTATAAAAGCTTCTAGTGGTTTTAGTCTCTTGGAGCCTTAAAGGTCTGCCTCAGCAGGGCCAACAAGTCAGCCCCCCTACAGGTTTCAGTTATGAGCACATCCAAGAAAATTCTCAACATTGGTTACTAAATAGTTTTATTTTCATTGGATCAGCATCTCGGAGGGGAAAAAATGATTCTGTGTGTGGAATACCTGAGATACTACACTTACCCCATTGTAACTCCTGCATTGTATCTGATCTTTTGAAGCTCCAACTGCTTAAGAGAAGGGATCAGAGTCACTTGAATAAAGAAGGCTAAGGCATCACTTGGTTCCTATTAACTATGAAGCAGAGAGAACTGGCTTTCCACAGATCTGCTTTGCATGGTCAGTCTCAGCCACACACGAGCAATGGGGAACTTTTCCTCTGCCCTTCAGTGGATCAAGACCCATCAGTGGGCTGGCTGGGCAGGTGTCACATAAATTATCTTCAGTCCTAATGAGCTGACTCACACGTTGAGCAGCCTGCGTCCAGGGAGTTCCTCTGACACAACAGCATGATTTGGCACAATATTCCTGAAAGGCTTCAGCTCCCCAACAACTCTGCTACCCCATTTGACTACTGCTAATTAAAAGAAGCCTGATGGAAATTACCTATACTGAATTAATCCTACATGTGGATGCCAATCCTAACTAAGAGTGCTTAATTTCATGAAGATTAAATAGATTTCCCCCCCATCATGGAGTGCTTGGGCTGTGCTCAGTCTGATGCTTCTTACTGACATATATAAATAGAGATATAGAGATAAATAGATATTTTTATGGAGATGTTTTATAAGTGGCCTTTACTTTGTGCATGGTAACTATTGCCAAACTCGTTATTTAGGAGCTACAGAAATGGCTGGTTCTGCATTTTAGAAAGCAATCAGCTGTCTCTGTTGCAAGGGAGACCTGGGGTACAGGCTTGGATTTTGATTTCTATTATTCAACTATTATTTGCATGGTTTGGATTTGGGTTTTGTCTCAGTATCAGGTTTTTTTCTTTCCTCACTGGTTCTCTGGCAGGGACATATTGGGCTCAAGCAGGAACTTGTTTCTCAATCTTTGAGAGATGGTTTGAAGCCATCGGTGCCATATAACACTTCAGAAACACCTGCCTTGCACAGCCCGTGATGTTGCTCAGTGTGAGGTCCTCAAAACACAGTGTCTTGAGCAGTCTCTTGGGGGTTTCACAGCATAGTGAGGTGCTCCTATTTCGCTGGCTTTGCTTGACAAGATAGCAAGCTAGCAGCAGCTGGTCTATGGGTATAGCCTTGTGAGCAGAAAAAGGGATCAGCAGAGACTGGGACACAAACGATGGTTCAGAATCAGATTCATATACATAGCAGCAGCAGAATATTGTGAAAATTGCTACAGAGGCAGGTCATTTTACTTCCTTTCTTCTTTTACTCCCTTTTTCTTTTTTTTTTTTTTTAAGTACTATTTGTATGCCACTTCTGAGTAATTCATCTCTACCAGCCAGCCAGCTCTCAGTAACCTGGGCTGCTGGCTAGGGATGGAAGCACAGTTGTCCTTTCTTACTGATCTAGCTCCTGCTGCTGTGGAGCAGTACCCAGGAAAAAACAGGGCCATTAGCTATTAGGAAAGCAAAAGCAGCCTCTCACCCCTTCCCTCCAAACCAGGTGGAAATCCAATCCCAGGGTTATGTGCCTACAAAGCTGGCCCAATTTCCTGTCAGGTGAACCAAGACCTTGTCTGTTTGCAGTTAATCTAGTCCACAAGTTTCTTTCTTGAGCACAATTTTCCCATGGGACGCATAACCAGGAGATGACAGTTACCCTAATTAAACAAAAATGTGTATATTAAAAAACGTCCTAATCTGAAAGTATAGTGTATCTGAGATTCCTCTGTTATAGACACTTAGTCTACAAGATTTATGGCTACATTTGCTATGTTATGCTTGAATAAACATATAATTCATTGAAATACACAAGACTGATAAAATATGATCTCTTTAAGGAGAATAAACTGTTTGTAAATTTATAAAGAGTATAATCTGTTAGGCCTTATTTGAAGTATGTACCGTGGTTTGGTAAAAGTACAACATTAAAAGAGCCTTGCCAGATGAGGACTGTTTTTTGTGTGTGTGTGTGCCTGTGTCATTCCTTTGGAATATTTGATGTCTTCATTTAACACCAAAAAAAACCAAAAAACAACAAACAACAAACAAACAAAAAAAAACACCAAGAGAAACCACCTTTACAGACTGTGTATAAGAGCCTGAGATAAACTGCAGAGGGCTCTTCAGATTTCTGTGTACAGTGACTCAATGGAGGGAACAGGTGAATCTCTTCTTCTGAATAATTTGGAAACAAAAATATCCAGTTTCTTTTGGAAACAAAAGTGGTTGGTAGCATTACTGACTGCCTAGAGATTTTTTAAGAAGGTTTCATAACATCGGTAGAAAGAATTCAGACCAATGCACATTCAAATATTGTTTATTTAACAGGGGAAAGATCTAAGGAAGCTTTGGGCCCCTTCAGAGCAAGAGCTGGTGTGCCACAGGCTGCGGACACACGGTCATTGGACAATGACTAGTGTTGCCCATGGAGCTACTCATTAGGGGAGCAGACATCCCAGAGGCTGCTCTTCCTGCAACCATCCTCCTGCCTTGGCCCTGTGCACAGCAGCAACAGCTTTCTGGCACTCTACTAATGGGCTGCTACTTCTACTTCTCCTGCCAGTTCTCCCTCTGTGTGCAGCCCAGCTGTGGGTACTGAAGACATGCCAGTGCTTCCCACGGAACAGAAAACCAAGCTATTGTACTCACAAAGCAATGGCCCGCTGCCTCTCTGTGCAAGGTTTCAGGGTTTCCTCAGCTGGCTCCTTATTGCAGGCAACTCCTCCTCCCTCAGGCCACTATGTGAGCCCTTCCCTGAAATTCAGCAAGAGAAAGACGATCTGCCTGGGGATTGGAGGGGAGAGGGATTCTCAGCTCTGAAAACCCTCTGGTTTGCTAGTGAAACCTCAGGAGCTGCCTTCAGCCTTTGAGGGATATAGCCCAGGGTAGGTCAGATCAAAGGGGTGCCTCATGTCAAGGCCTGGTTTTGTCACACCCAAAAGCAGATGTCTAGGGACAATGATAACAAGGTACATCCACAGCACAAAGTACTTGTTCTGCTTCCTCAGAAGAGCCTCTCAGCTGCCAACCATGTGCAGTTAAAGGGGCCAGAGGTGTTTTATGTGTTTAGTCATCTCTTTCAAACCTACCTGCCAAGTGTTTGTGCAGAACAAGTGAGATCTCCTCACAAGTCTAGTCCTTTCAAAACTGTGAAATTCTGTGCTATTTAATTTGAAAAACCCACCAGCAACCGAGCAAGAAGGGGAGTTTTTTCTTTATGTCTGCTTGCTAATGAAACAACCTCACCATGACTTGAAGCAGAGATGCAAAAGAAATCTCTCAAATCTAATTTGTGTTCTGCACAGTTCCAATTACATCTCTGCACGTGCCCATAAAGATCAGTGCATTTTATAATGCTACACTGCACAGCCTTGATACCCAGATAAATCTGCAGCCCTGTGTGATTTGACTTCTGACTGATACTTCCCGTCACCACCTGACAAGATTTGTGGCTTGATCCCACGTTGTGCATGGACTAGAGAATTATTTTTTTGTCTGTGACCTCCTCATCTATCAGTGTGCATGGAGAGTCACGGTGCTTGTATGAGAGGCAGGCAGGCAGACAGACACTCTGCCTTTTTCCCTGGTTTAAAGACAGGCCCCAGCAGCATGGCTGCAGGCTGCCTGACCCTGCCAGCTCCAGCCTGAGCAGCAGCAGCTTTTGGGGGAGAGGAGCAGGGGGGACCTGTGCAAGGTCACCTATCAAGGGAGTTCAAAGCAGGGAGAGGCAGCACAGATCAGGGCTGGAAGGCTTCCTGCAGGAAGAGCGAGACAACAAGCTTCAGGGATGGCAGAAAGAAAGATTTTTTCCTAGGGCTCTGAAAGAGGCTTTGTTAATTTTGCTGCAACCCAGGAGGGCCTGAAAAGTCGTTGAACTGAGAGCAGGATGAAAGAAAGGGGCTACCCTAGGAAGGCAGTGCAGACAAGGGGAAGACCTGCTTTGTTTATCTTCTGAATCATCCATCAAAGATGAGAGGTTGTTTTGTTTTGCTTTGCTTTCATTTTCAGAAGTTCCCTTGTGCCAGTTTTGTTTTAGATGAAACCTAACTATGTGGTGGAAAAGCACTTTTGGTATATTCACATCGAGGAAGAACTGTAGGCACTGCTACCTCAAGGTCCTGGCTCATGAAAACTAAGAAAAGCCAGAGGCACCTGACCTCTCCAAACCTCTCCATTCTCATGGATTACATCTGTGATGTTCCATGATGCAATTCTGCAGCAGTCTCTTCCCAGAGGAGGGGTTTGTCTCATCTTGATGGCCAGTCTTGCCTGAATCCCTCAAGCATGGCTGTGGCCTGTGGGGGTTTTTGGACTCAAAAGCCCCAGGAAGAGAGCAAAAGATAGCAACTCTGACAGCTTCATTTCTCCCACCAGCCTTTGTGTTACCCCCCGACGCCTCTCACAGTGTTTTGTACTTCTCCATTTCATCAGTATCCTCAAGCACACAGCAGATTAAACACTGCTTATCCCCAAGCTGTGAACAACACACCTCATCTTCTGTCTATAGAGGACACAGTTGAAAACCCTGAAGGTCCTGAAAGAGTTTCAGGTATTCCTCTCTCTTCCAACAGGTGTGAAGTTCATCAATGCTGAATATGCATCATTGCAGTGCCTGCTCCTCTAAGGGAGGTCAGCTTGGGTTTTTTTCCAGGAGTGTTAGGAAAGGAATCTTCAGTAGCTGGGCAAAAGGGCTCCCACACCCTCTTGTACTGATGGTTTGACCACTAAGATGAGGCAAAGAACTGCGCAGACACAGCAGGTTCAAACTGCTAAGTATTGTAGCAGGATACAGTGAAGGGAAGGGTAGAACCAAGGGGTTTAGCTGCTTGGTTTGATTTATAGGGGCTATAGCAAAGAAGCATTTTAAATCCTATCAAATACAAAGCCTCAGAAGTCAATGAGACAGGATATCCCTTTGCAGCATTGCACTGGGTAAGCCTGTTAATCTCCAAATCCTGCACTTGTTTCATGATGGGATGTCGTAGGCAGGTCACCATTACTGGCTTTTCTCCATTTCCAGATGCCTGCACATTTAGCTGGATAAGAAGTGAAGTGAAAGTGCTACTTTTGTGTGTAAGGGATTTGGAGGGAATACTTTCTACTGTGATGAAAGAAGGCTTAAACAGCAGAGTTTCAAGCTGGAGAGTTTATTTTGGCGGGGGGAGGGAGTGTGTTGTTTAGTTTGGTTTTGTTTTGGGGGTTTTTTGGTCTTTTTTTTTTTTTTTTTTTTTTGAAAGAGAGGGAAATGGCAGTCTGTGGGCAAGCATTTCTCAGATTAAGACACGCTCCTGGTTTGTAGATGATTCTTCTAATGGTCCATCAAGGCAGGTGCTCACACTGCCATGGTCAGTCCCCTACCCTGTTCCAGCCACCAGTCTTCACACCAAGCACTGGGCTGTGTGGAACTTGTTCTGCGCCAGTCCTCTGCATGCCGGGAGCTGTGAAAAAGGTAAACCTGTGTGTCACATCGTAGGAACCTGGATGTGGGGAGCAGGGTGCCCTGAGAGTTAGCATCAGGCACAAACTCAGTTCGCACCACAGCAGGAGCATCACAGCAACCTAAAATGGGGCTGTCCCTGCAGGTAGACAACAGAATGGAAGCAAGTAGGCCAAAACCTTGCTGACACTTCCTGCCACCCAGAAGAAGGGTTTGCAGGTGGACATTGTTGTCATGCAAAAATGATATTGTTGACATGCAAAAATGAGCCTGCAGTCATTCTCCTTTGCTTGGTTGATGCCAATTTAACTCAGCCCCAGTGAGGCTGCCAGCTCCCTGGGATGGTTTTCCCACACAGCAGGTATACCTTTGGGAACAGGATGGATGTTTTGGATGCTGGCTTCCCACAACTCACTTGGCAGTGGATGAGCTACAGTAGCTACAAACACACCTCTGTGAGCTGAGGGTGCAATTGCATCTGCTCTCAGAGCAGCCAAGGCCGGAGCTATTTTCAGGATGATTAACAAGACAACAGTCCAGGCCACTGCAGCACGCAGAAGGCCAGTGGGTTTTTTACTGGTGTTAGGGCTTTCAGACCTAGCAAGGTGTTTAGCTTTAGTCCAGAACAAACTTCTAAACAGCCCTGCTTCCACGTTCCCAGTGTTCTCATATTTGTGAAGTCCACAAGGACTCTTTCACACTGACAGAAAGAATAATTACTCTGATGCATTGCAATAAGTTGCAATAAATTGCATTGACTTTCTTCTCCCTTTTTTTCTCTCCTTCTGCTACTTGTTCAATTGATTTTGGGATGAAGCATGCAATCATAACTCACTCACAGTGTCACAGCAGGGACTGAATTACCTAAGGGAAAAGAGTTGGAGGAGGGAGGAGTCTGTGGAGGACCATTACATCTTCCTTCTTTTCTACAGACCTGAACTGCTTTTAGGGCAATTCAGTGCTGGGTACGCCAAGGAGACACAAGCAGAAACTTGAGCTAAATAATGGTGAAAAGTCTTATTGTGGCCTGTCACAAGTGTGATTAATGACATCTGGCAGGCAGACACAGGGGAAAGAAGAAAAGGCAGCATGGAGGATGGAAGAGTGGCACTCATCACAGGCAGTGCAGCCAGCAGCTCATGGGCAGAGAGAGACGAGGATGGAAGGCGAGGTGAGCCCAAGTACCACTGAAGTTGTGAGCATCATTTCATTTTTAAGGGCATCAGACGTGGGAGAACACAATGGAAACCATCTTCCTGTGTGAAGAGGCCACTGTGGATGGCAGTGTAAAGTATTATTCAGTTTCAGGAGGAGAACTCAGTGTGATACAGTAAGCAGTAAGAAAGGTTTGAAAAAGGGCAGGGAAGATAAAACAGAAATGCCAAAATCTCTGGAGTCAGTTTAGGAGATTTTGAGTGCCACTGGACACCTCATACCCTCCAATGGGGAGGGTTTCTAGTGCTAATGATAGATATTGTCACTAGGGACTCAGCCTCAATAAACATTACCAGCTCCTTCTCTACATCTCACTTCTTCCATTAATACTTCCATTTGCTGCAGAGAATGCCCTTGAGATTTATGGCAGAACAGCAATGGCATTTTGGACTTCTGTCACGAATTGCATTTTATTACTGGAAGCTGAAGGATTAGGGGGATAAAAATAATTAAAGCTGTTTTAAAAAAATAGTCTAAACTGAAAATATTTTAAAAGCTTCCAGTAACAAAATAACCATCAGAAGTTAATATGCTAGCAGCATCTAAGTATTATCTTTTATGCACTGACTGACTGGTTACGATCTGGGGCAAAGTCCTCTTTCTTCCCACCTCCTGCAAGAGTTGGTAAGGAGAAAAGATGCAAAACCTGGTGTATAAAACATACTGGCCAGCTTCTCTTTTCAGTTGTTTTACCTCTCTGTAAATCCACGTGACAGAATTGAAACCTTTCGGATTCAAACTGCCAGCAGAGCCTCGAAGCAGACTGCTTCTGAAGAAGCACCATGAATTATTTTCTTCCAAAATATATCCTGCTGTACAACGGAGCACCTGATTCAGAGCATTTGTGACCTGGTGTAGGTGTGAGTGAAACAAGATGCCAAGTTAGTTATTCTACGAACTGTCATGACAATCTTTGCCTCCCCAGCACAGGTGCAGTGTGACTGGCACCCTGCTATCACCGACAAAAGATGATGTGCATAAAGGATTTGCTGTAGTGTCAGATTAGGGCTTTCCTTAACCCTGTCACACAAATATTCATTGCTGTATTGCTGTGTAGCAATTCCTAGAGGAATCCACAGCTTCGACTACAGAAAGAAATTAACTAGGCTGGCCATCTGCTCCCTGGATTCACCAGCAGGAATTACAATCCATCAGTTGCATATCTCAACATGTCAACAACCTCAGCAGAGTCATAAGGCTCCACAGGTGGAGCTTGCTGGGAATTCAGAAAAACTCCTTGAAAGAGAATTTCAGGAAAGAAAATAAAATAAAATTGAAAAAAAAACCAATACAGCAAAACCAAATAAAGCCAGGCAAAAGCAGCACATGGTTTACTTTCCTGTGGAGTGATTTCTAACAAGCACCATCCTCCTCTATGAGCACAGAGAGCAAGGGCTGGAGTTTTCCTGGACCTTATCAGAACAGCAGGGCCTCCATGGACCTCATTGGAGAGACCAGAGAAGGAAGATAAAACAGGAGATGGGAAAGCAGAGCTCAAGCTGGACAGGCTCCATGTAGGCAGCCCTTGTGTGAGTTTGGGCTTTCCCACTTTTGAAAAGGGTAGGAGAAAATTTATAATCCCGTCCTGCTATTATACTGGGAACATGCTGGGGGAAAACTGTAAAAAAGGCTGGTTCTTGGGTTGTTCATCTGTGTAGGTAATTTAGCAGCCTTGAAAGGTGTTCTTGGAAGCCAAGACGTAAAGAGAAGGTGTCTGTTTACACTAAGGAGTTAAAAAGAAAGATGGGAACATTGGAAATCATGCAGTACAATGGCAAAATCCTGGAAATTAGATTAGATTTTGTTCTCACTTTGTTTTATTTTTTTTAATGGTGCCTAAAGTAAAATTTCAGATAAACAGATTTTACTTTATGTATTTTTCTGAGAACCAAATATCTGTGTGCGTGTGTGTGTGTACATGTGCCTGTTTTTATTAATATAAAAATTTCTTAGAGCAATTGAATCCAAAGAGTGCCATCTACTGCTCTCAAGAACAAGTTGCATGTGTAAGCACAGCAAATTTGGATTCTGGATGTGGCTTCCTGCACAAAGATGGCTTTATGATATGAGGACTTCAGGCATCTCAGACCATTTTAGATCCTTCTTGGGATTAACCCAAAGCTGGGACACCTGCTAGAGGGGCCAGCACCCCCAGCAGTGCCACAGCTCTCCTGTCAACAGCACTGAAAATTATTTTTTTATTTTGTTCTCAGGTTACTTTCCAGTTTATCATGTCAAGGCAAGCTTAAACAGGCACTGGTGCATCTTGTGTAATTGTATACCTACACCACTCAAGACCTTGGCTATCTGAAAGCATGGACATGAGAGGCAAGGCTTCAGGATTGCTGTTTGGTACTCTGCGCAGATAGCAGGCTGCAGTCAAGCATAAAGACCATAAATTGCCTCTATGCCCCCATTACTCTTCCCTAGTCACTCACAGCTCTGAAGCTTGTCACAGCATCATTACACCTCTTCCCTTCTTAGATGGAAAACAACATACTGGGGTTTCCAGGGTGTTGCACTAAAGCTGGTGCTGCCTGTCTGCAAACAAATGGAAACGTGTATAAATGCATCTTGTGTAATATCTGTCCATATGTTAAAGCACCGCTAAGTGGCTTTCTCTGGACTGGGTTTTTTCACAGACTAGCTCAAGCTGGGCACTGAGTCACTTTTCACCTGGCCCTGGGGTACTTTTAGTAGTTTTTACACATTTATTGTTGCAACTGTGACGGTACAAGATCATGAGCTACATATGTGAAATACTCCACATCCACATATAAGGAGGATGTTACTGCCAAACACCTCCAGCAAAGAGAAGGAAATCTTTGTATGCTGCCTGAGGAAAATGCACAAAAGTGGGATCTTAAAATGTCCTTTATCCCCCTAACTGGAAAGCTTGGATCATTGTGTATTAAATCAGCATATTATTTGTCCTCTGCTCAAAACCAATTTCATATAGTTGATCTTACATGAGAAATTGTTGAAAGCAAAACTAAATGCCAGTCATATTGGAAACATCACATGCTGTTATTGAATCATGATGGGTCCAGCTTTACTAGCTTAGGGTTCCTAAAATATGATTTTTGAAACTCTGATACTCAGATGCAGATGTTTTCTTTTTCCCAATGATATTTTAGAACATAAAGAACCACTTTATCTCATCCTGTCAGCCCAAAGAACACAGTACTGTAATATGGATAGCATATTCATTCCTGGAGGATAACTGGTCCATTCAGGTCCAGATATGTTGCATGTGCAACAGGGCTGCTCCATTTAGGAAACACATCAGCATCTCTGCTATTCACAGCCATATCAACCCCTAGAAAACCTAGTGAGTATCCAGATCAAAGTTTATTGACTTGAGGAATAAACAAGACATCACATTGACCAAGGGCCTCTTGTGTAGCAATGTTCTTCGAAGCTGCTCTCCCATGCAAGGAGTGTCTGGTTGGGGAACTGGATGGAGCGTAGGAAGTGGCACCTCAGTGGAGCTGTTAACCAGCACTAGCATGATTAGCTAGTAGCTAGAGCCAGCCTGACTTTTTCACACATCCTGATTTAGATGAGATGTGTGAACTGCCCCGTTCACCTCAATAGATGTTAATGCAGGATTTAATAGCTTATATCAGATACTGATGCCAACTACATTCCTTATCAAAGAATGGCAGAAAGGAAACTTTTTCGGAGTTAGGTAGAATGTGGCATTTAAAATATTTTCCAAGCAAGCAAGCTTCGTTCAAAACAGCATTTTCTTGAGAAGGTTCAGTTTCCATTAAATGCTTTGAGCTTTTGTCACTGAAAATCTCTGGAAGAAAAATGTAACAAAAGTCCACTGACATCTGCCCAGGAATAAAAGCCCTCACCAGGTTCAGTGTCATGGTAATGAAAATTTCTTCAGGTGCTCAGCAGGGCAGGTCTCCCAGATTTTCCAACAGTCATGGCTGCTCCACTGGGAAGGGTAGCTTCTCCAACCTTAGGGGCTCCAGCAGAGAAGCAGAGTGCCATGGGGAAGGCCCCCAAGGCATTGGCCTTAGTAGGAGCATCCCACTGAGCAACAGGCTTTCCTGGGCTGCTGCAGGAAGGCATAGGAGGGGTGGCAGCAGGTAGCAAGACCGTCTTTGCCTTTCTCTGATGTTTTCTTGCTTCATTTCCCAGCACATCTACTCAGCTCCATGCCATGACAAGGACACAGGCTGTCACCCTGATGATTGCTGCATGCTGAGAAAACATGGTCTCTATCTTTTGAGAGATATAAGGGGATTCAAGCTGTTTGCTTACTACAACTGCTGCCTGGCCAGCCACCAGAGCATGCCAGTTTATCCTTTGGAGTAAGTCAGTAACAGTCCTGGGAGGAGGATTAAAAGGGATGAATGTAAAGTCAGTAGGAAGGGGCATCCAAGCAGTTGGAAGTGGCTGGTTTTGGTCAAATGGGTGCCACTAACAGAAGTGATATGCCAGCTAAAGAGATAAAAGATCTTCTTAAAAGCCTTCTGCAGGTTACCACCTGCAAGAAGTAGAAGTCAAGGCTGCAGATGATGGGATGCAGATGGCTTAAGGACAGGAGAAAAGTGCAGCAAGGTTTGAATGTTGGTCTGAACAGAAGCTGTTCCTGCAGCTCCTCCTGTAAAACGAGCAGCATTTCAGGAACTCTGAAAATCCCTCTCTAGCTTATTTAGTCAGGGCCTAGATGGCACTGTGTACCCAAAAAATAAGATGTTAGTCACAGATTTCCCAGTCAGATGCTTCTGTACAGTTACAGGCTGTGAAAAGTGAACAGCAGTGAAAAGACTGACAGGACAGGAGCAGCAGCAAGAGAACCAGACTTCTGATGCTGTGGTCATGCATACAGAAGTCTTATTTATGGGAAAACAAAATGAAGGACTCACATTCTGACCTGAATATCCCCATCATCTGAAATACCTCTTTCCAGACATGTTTGCAGTACCTTGCCACCGCATGTGCCTGATGTGTCAGGCTGGTTGTTGGTGTTGGGGAAGAGCACAAGGCCCACAGACCCTTTCTGTTGAACCACAAGCTGCTTTTCTGCCAGAAGAATGTGAAAGCACCAACGCAGCTTGTTCCCACCAAGGGTGAGCTGACCTCCTCCCACAATACCTGCAGGGCTTCTGGGACAAATGCCAGGGCATCCGAGCAGCAGATTACTGCACCTCTTGTGGGGGAAGAAAATTTTTCATCAAGATAATTGATAAGGCATGATAAAACACAGCAAACAGCATTCAGCTCTGAAATCTAAGGAGATTTAAGACTTTTATAGTAGGGAGAAGGTATTTTTTTCCCTTCCTCATTAAAGCCATGAAGACAGACAATTCAGTCTGTCTTAAAGCTACAAGAACTTTTCAGAAGCTGACAGTTTACAAAGACCTGGTATTTGCACACACAGAAAAGAATTATATTGCCAGGTTGTTTGGGGTTTGGTTTTCTCTGCTTGCCCCCGCAACACCCACAGTTTGAAAAGGTGGAAACAGTTCCCCCTGAATTAACCCACGATGATTCATTCCAGCAATTACCCCCTGCAGCACCAAGTGTTGTTTTCTTGATTACAGTACATTGGCACAAAGTGATGGGAAAGAAAGTGGCAGCTTAAGCAGAGAATCCTTTACAGGCTTGACTCTGAAGCCCTACCAATGGTAGAAGCTGGCTACAACAGGAGGAAAGCCAGCCTGGAGGGGGAGAGAAATCCTGTGTCCCTCAGGTAATATCTTCTGGGGGAATCATTTGGCATTTTGTATGCACCATTTGAAGCAGCACAGAGTGGGCCAGAGGCCACAAGCATCTACGGATGAAATTGCCACCATGTTATTTTTCTGTCCCAAGAGTATTTGGTGTCTGACTTGCAGATGGAAGCCTGCAAGGATGAGGAAGCAGAAGAGGGACCACATGAGGAAGCAAACCATTCTCTAAACCACCTGCAAATTACTGATGAACCCTCCACTGCTATCCCACACACACATTGATTGAGCTGCTGGATGCTTGTCACAACGTGCATCTTTTGATTGCTTTCTGCTCTTCTGAGGGGATGAAAGATTTACTTACTTGTTTTGGCTCAGGAGGACATCCTTTCTATCCCCTCATTGTAGGGGCTGTTGTCTCTGAGTTCCTCAGACCAATAATCCCAAGCGAATCAATGCTATGGCTGACTCTTCCTCGACTTGCCTTAATGGGCCATGGAGATGAATACACAGATTAGGTGTCTTTAGAAATGCTCTGGTCCAGGGAAAATAGTAACATAAACAACCCAAGTTGCTTTTATAGAATGCTTTGCTGCCCATTGCCGTTTAGATTTTTTCTGAGACACCAAGGAGTTATGTTTTGTTAAACTTTAAGGAGATGAGTTCTGTTGCTATAGAAAACTAAATGAGAAGTAAAGTAAATAAAAAGCAAAAATATCCAAGGTAGTTGATTTAAATTAGTGCAAGTGGAATATGAAAACTCAACTCTTTTGGGGGCCTACAGTAAACAAAAATGCTCTCATCAAGTGGGCAGGATCAAATGGCAATACCACAGTGGGAAATACTCTCTCATATCTTCAACAAAGTTCTCTGAAACCATAAATGCATTTTTAAAAATCCTCAGTTGATTTTCTGCTACTTCCAGCTCTCTTCTTCCTACCCTTATCCATCCTAGTCTCCTATTCACCTTCAGGACAGTATGTGCTATTAACATAGATAAACTGGTTACCAGCAGCAGTCAAGACATAGGGCACATCCACATGATGCTTTGTAGGGAATTATGAAGTTACCTGCCCTGAACACCTGGGCTGTCCTGACACAGCTGTCCCCAGCCTGTGTGATATGAAATAGTTGGAGTCTTGAGTGAGCTTCTACAAATGATTGATGCACATGCTGATGAGTCTTCATGTCCAAAGCATCAGCCACAGTCAGGTCCAGCATATGCCCAAGCCCATCTCCTTGGCCTTCCTTCCTTTTTTTTCCCTTCTATTTGTCCCTACACCTTCTAAAACACTGCTGTATTAGGAAGTTTTAATGAATTATCAAGTTCAGGTTATCCTCTCCAACCATCACCTTTCCTTGCCGAAAGGAATGATATCAAGTATTTGCAGTGCTGCTTCATCCCCTACTCCACCTTGCTCTCATCTCCAGCACAGGGAAGTTTGAGTTTCAAATCCATCTCACCAACCAGGCCACCAAACACAAAATATACTTATTATCTTTCCTCTCCAGCTATCAGAGGAACTTGGGCAAAATTAATCAGCAAGCAAGCAATTGCTCTGATGGCTATAGAAATGAGTCATTGCATTTTATGTTCTTGGCTTGCACAGTACAACCAGGGTGCAGTCTCAGTTCATCTTCAAATGAACCTTGTTTTCAAGATTCAGCCCTGGGCAAGGTGGCAGAGCGAAGCAGCCATGGTAGGTGAGAGGCATGGCAGGTGAGTTGTGAGACTGACCAGAGCATTACTTAACTAAGTGATGTGGAAATGCACCAACAGACTCTCGCTTCCGTATGTAATGGGATTTCTCAAGGGACTGGTTGAACTGGTTGGGATGACTGATTCACATAAGCAGACCAGTGAGAACTGATTATGGCAATGTCAAAACTTGTCCGAAAGCATGGATTTATCCTGTGTTCAACAATGTGAAATGACAGGACAAAAAATTTCAGTAACTTCTGCTTCTAGACTGTGTTAATCACACCTGCTGCTTTTAATGGCAAAGTTAAGCTGGGCATTAACTTTCTCCCGCGGGTCCTCAGGAAAATTGCAAGCAATTGCCCTAATGCAGGTTCAGCCAGGGTGTGTGCAAAGCGAACACAGAGAGCAAAGGTGTTTGGGTGTAGCTGAGGGCTTATTTTGGTCTGGAGCATGGCTATTAACAACAAAAAGCACGATAAGAATGCAGTCAGAGTTCAGCGTCCTTGGCTAAGTATACAGGACTGAGAGTTAATAAAAACACATTCTTACATATGAGGAAGGTAAATATACACCAGCCTCCACAAAAGCATTGTACTAATTTAATAACTATGATAATTTAATAATTTTAGAGTGTATCAAAGCTTTACAGTCATCCTGAACTTACAGCATTACAGGTAGCGTCACCACTGGTTAGCTGACCTGGGACTCAGGGGAACATACAGAGAAATGAGACAGATTCAAGATTAAACTCAAAGCCTGCATCTGCATTGACTTTTTTTTTTTAATCTATAACATAGTTGTTCTGCAACACCCATTGTCCAAAGTCTGTAATTTATTTCCAACTATGTAAGTTCAGACTGTATTTCTACAAAGATCACGAGATATTGTTGCCATTTCATGAACTAAATATTTTGCTGTGCTATGTGGATGCAGTCAAAGAATGAAATATTGAACAGTTATCATGGGTCTTTTTGTGATTTACCACACAATAATTTAGTAACTGTAGCTCCTGCTAAATTCAATTATTTCTCCCGCAGTTTGGGTTTTAAAGGTGCCATGCTTTTCTTACATTCAAAGGACTTTTCCTCTGCCCTGGAAGAATTAAGAGAATTTACAGGATGGAGGTTAAGTGCTAGGAGGGGATTTAAAAAAAAAAGGCATTAAAAACATTAAAAGCAAGTACCATAAACCGTAGATGAACAGCTAATAAGCTGAAGAAAAAATACCTGATTTAGCTTTCATACCTGCACCTGATAATCCCTGAATATTTTTAAGTGTCTCTGAGATGGGGGCTTTTTTCCAGCTATATTGCTAATACAGACATGTAAGATTAGCATGAAAGTTCAGTTAGAAGTATTTTTTAATATTAATGGAAGTATTAGACATTTTCCTGCTATTCATTCCAGATGCATAGCTGAATTCTCACTTAACATCGCCAAAAACTCTGGGCAGCCATTATGAAAACAGAGAAGCACTGCTAGGAAAAGAGGGATGTGGGGAGGAGTGGTAGGTCCACTGGGTAAATCAAGACTGATTCTGCCACTAAAATGTATATATATAAAAAATATATGCACACACATATATATATATAGTATGTGATAGAAGATATGTATGATATAGATCATATTATATACCATATACACCACATATTACATTATGTATTATATAGTATGAATATAATACATACTCTGGACTCTGCTACGCTATGTTGTGTTACATTGTTACATTATTTATAGAGATACTTACTGTCTTTAAATACATCTTTGACAGTTGGCTATATCAGAAATGTCCATAAATTTATAGAATCAGTTTTTTCACCATGTTTCCTGTCAAACATGCCTTCTCTTACTGGGCCAGTCTTTCTGAGAACTCAACTGTTCTGGATGGATCATCTTTAGGGAAGGTACGGGAACCACATGCACTGTCATGACAGAAAGCCAACTTTCACACAAATTCATCCTCTCAATGCTTTCCTGTCACTGAATGGGTTGTGAATGAAAGGGAAATACAAGATTTTGAAGACAAGATCTAAAGCACACAGCAACTTGCCTTCCACATTTCAGGAATTGCAAGGATGTTTTATCCTGACTGTATCAACTCTCTGGGAGTGCTTCTTCTCTAGACTATTCTGTAAAGATAACTCTCATGTAGATTGTGCTTTTGGAGTTTAAAAGATGGGCTGGTGTAAAAGTAATCAGGCTGTTGTTACTGTTCAAAGAGTTTGAAGAAATTTCAGAAAAGGTTGTGTACAATGTGAACAATGAATTGTCTCTGCAACTTTTACTTAAACTTCATATATGATGCATGAAAGAGCCCTCTGGGCAAATACCATGGTAGTTCAGCCATGGTCTGATGGCTATTTTTCTAATGTGTGGTGTCTTGATAAGTACATTAGACCAGGGTTGTTGATAAAGAGCTCCTGAAAGCAAACAAGCAGTGGTGCCATGTTTTTACAGAAGGGTTGTAGTTTACACAACAGGCCCTCCTGGCACTTGGATGCCTTTGAGCTAATCTACAGCATGCCTAATCTCCATCAATGCCCAAGCTGTGACCCATGACGTTCTCTCATCAGCTTGGCTTCTGTTGTTAAATTGTACAGCTACTTATACCGTAACATCATGGAGTTGCTCAGCAACATATTTGGGCCAAAAACCCATCAGAAGTGCAGATTGGAAGGAGCTTTGAGCAACATGGTCTAGTAGAAGGCGTCCTTGCTCATGGCAGGGGGGTTGGAACTAGATGACCTTTAAGGTTTCTTCCAACCCAAACCATCTGTGATTCTGTGCTTCTAAGTCTGTGTATATAATGTGAGCTTGTGTGTGCTCTCATATGGGCATAGAACATACATACACCTGTATACATATGTGCATGAAGATTTGTGCACTTGCATATATTAAAATACATGTACACAAAAATTGGACACAGAATGGACGATTTCAGCCAACTACTTATAAGCAGTAGATCTCATAAACAAAGCAATGTACTGTATTCATCAGTGATGAAGAAAACACTTTGTAGGACAGTACTCTGGAGCCTGAAATATTCCCACTACAGACCCTCAAAGCCAGCTCTGACAGAAGATACAATGCAGACCAGTCTTGCCCACTTCAAAAATATTACTCCCAGACTTTTGGTTTTCTTAGCACAGTCAAGTTTTGTTTTTAAAACTGCTGGGAATATCTTAAGCAAATAATTTGCATCAGTCCTATTGCCTCATTTAAACCAGATGACACTTAAGCTGCTGCTGATCCAATCTGTTTCTCAGTCATACAGCTAGCCATGTACTTAGTGTGGTCCAGTGCTAAGGTAGTTTTAGGAATCATTTCTCTGTATGCATCTGCAAACCACAGTTAAACATAGTGCAGCAGGATGAAGTGACAATGAGTTGCTAACAAAACAAGAGACATCAGCAAAATGCCTCTGATTTCTCACCCAGCCCTGGGTTCCTCACAGAGAAGCTTCCTGTGGGTTTGGGAAAACTGTTTATTTCTTCCAAGCAACAGCAACCAAAATGAGATCATCAAGGATTTTGCAAACAAGGTACATGTTTTACAGGTATACGCTCTAGCGCGTGTCAACGAAGCCAAGAAAGGTGGAAGAGGGTTGCAGAATGGCCCATGGGTTGGATACTTGTCCCCTGCGGCACACGATGACCTGAAAACACCTGGCACTGATGCTACTTCATTTTGAAGGCAAATATTTGCTGTGCAGAGTACTTGCAGGGTGAGCAGAAGTTCTTGCTACCTGTTGCCAGAACAAAGAATTTACCCGAGGAGATGAAAGACTTCATTATTCCTTCTATCTCAGAAGAAGAAATTTAATAACATACTTCCAGGATATCCCCCACAACAAATAAATAAATAAATAAATAAATAAACAAATAAACTTTAACAAAAAAAATCATTATGATCTGTATTTACTGAAGTTGCATTTAGGGACACTGAGTAGATCAGAATGGAGATTATGCTCTGAGGGGATTAAACCAAAAATTCTCCTACTTGCCTCTGTGGAAATGCATATGCGAAATACAGATATATTATTTTCATCTGACTGATAGCTTGCTATTACAAGAAACAGCTGGAAGTCAGCCCATGTTTGCCTTTCCCTGCTGATCATTTTTCTATTCACCTTCTATTATTTCATGGCAGACTGAAAAATACTTTGAAAAAATTATTAACTAATAAATACACATATACTCCCACCCATGTTTCTGTGTGAAAAATACCATAGCATTTTCCTGCATCCAGAATTGAAAATAATTATCCTATATGTAACTTTCACATTTATTTTTTAAATATTGCCGATGATTTTTTTTTACACAGCATCCTAAGAAGGAATTCTTGTGCTGGGAGTGCTATGAAAATTGCAATTTTTTTCACCTTTACCTATACTTGTTGTTTAGAATTCATTCTTCTGGATAAATGAGAAAAAAAACCCACATCTTATCTTCCCAGATAGGAAGGAACATGAATTTATGGACCAAATAAGACCTTTTGTAGGTGCCTAACAGCTGTAGGGGACAGGTCTCCAGTCAGAATTCAGGAGGGACAGTGAAAGGATATCCATGGAGCTGGTCTTAGCCACAGGAGCAGCCCAGTATCTTCTTAGTCCAGGGCCTGGCTGGACACATACCGCATACCTGAGGTCATTATTTCCATTTCCTAGTGTTTGTTAAATGATGAAATTAAATGAAATGACAACCAAACATAAATTATGGAGATTTGAAATGATTCCTCCCCAAATTGTCCTGCCTTAATGGAGCACTGGCTCATAGTTTGTTAACCAGTTACACTTTCTGACAGCATTTTAAGTGTGGTGACTTTGATTCACTGCCATCCCAATGTCAATGGGAAGACTTTGAATCTATTATTTTCACCAGAACATTTTCAGTTGCTTCCCTTCCTGTGTCGGTATCTGAAAGTGACACAAAGAAAGAAGACTTCCAGTACCCAGTTGTGCATCACAGAGGGTGTCCAGCCGGTTTAAGGTATGGAAGTCAACAGCTAATAATCTTCAGATTGAATGAAAGTAATGATACTGAGGATGCCAGGTTGGCTTTTTTTTTAAAAGATCTCGAAATTTTATGTCACTAAGTGTTTGCTAGCAGTAAAAACCATATATAAGGTATTTTGCAGTTTTCTAAATTAATAACTGTATGGGTACTCATGTTATATAAACTTAAGGAGCAGTGATTCTGGAACAAATTAGCTGAAAAAAATTAAATGGTGTCTGTTCCCAAATGCAACTAAAATTTGAACATAGAAATTTCTAGAGCACTTTGAAACAAACTTAGGGAACTGAAGGCTCTGTGATACAAAGTGTGATCAGCAAGAGCTTTCATTGTACTCTAACTAGGGCATGTTCATTTCTGTTAACACCTTCTGGTGCCCTCATCATATAAAGGACTGGACTTACCCGACCTGTGCAACAGACTGGATGAATTAATTTTGTTATTTGCTAGGCAAATGTATTTCAAAGTCTTTGTGCAGCAAAGATAAAAAATTCCTTTTTTTTAAATTTGAGAGCTTGAGAGTTGTGCAGGGTGGGGATTTTTTTTCTCTTTTTTTAAGTTTTATTAATTTTTCTTTAGAACTGTGAAGAGACATGCTTATGTTCAAAAGATTTTCCATACTGAGAAAAATTGAACTGAATTATTACTTAGTGAGATAACATTACAGTTTCATTGAATTCTTTTAAAACTTTTCCATGAGAATGATACTTGAAATTGTTTAACATGGCATTTATTTAAACTGTTTAGGCACTAATTTGTTCTCTGCTTTATGAGTGTGTTTTCCTTTTCATAGCTAAACTGAAGGTTACAATATTATAAAGCAATTGCAGCAGATTCTGTGATTACAGTGCAACAATAATTGAGCAACTTTTAAACACATCTTTAAAAATGCAGAAACTTGACATTAATATTTATTAATGCAATAATATTACTATATACTTTTAATGTTAATATTTAATACAATATTAATGCAGAAACTTAGTATTTCTCTGAGATAACACTATCTTCTGCTGTTTCAAACAAATTTCTTCCCTGAGCATATTTTAACAGTTGTCCAGATGTCACTGTTTTCTTGTCAGACTGTGCTAGACCCAGCACGAGAGACAGAGTTCATAACCAAATGACAAAGGCTTAAAATTGCCCATGAAAATGAAAAGTGGGGGTGGCTTCACAGCCAACAGTATCTGTCCTGTTCTGGTGGGGAGCTGCTCTTCCCATTCCTGGCTTTGATGACATTTCACAGAGCTAGAACAGGGTAGGAGAATAGCAGGACTCAAGCACACTCCTTGCTGGGCAGGGTCGGTGGGACTTACATTATTTTAGCAGCATGAAGGTAAGGTGCCTTGTCTCTCCTATCCTCCACCTACATTCAGCTTTCACTGGCACGTTTCCCTAAAACTCTCAGCGATCGCTGGCTAGAATGGAGGTTAGAAAACTTGCCCAATTCATTGACAGCTGTAGAACAGAGGACAACCTCAATTCACAAAGCAGCTGAGTCCTTGCTGAAATACATTCCTGCATCTAGTAATCTCTGCACAGGTTGTGGTGTTTAAGTTCATAAATATTTGCTTTTGATCAACATTTAAACATAGAGGTAGTGAACAGATCCTGGTGCTGTATTAGGTACTGAAAGGCCTGTGATATTAAATACCAGCTCCCTGCCCATCTCTGCCCAGCTGGGAGTGTGAGATGGTTCAGGCAAAGGGACAGTTCTGTGTTACTTCAATATGGCCGATTCTCTGTGCTGCCTCCATCTACCAGTACGTCACTTGTTAATGGTTGCAATACATCTTTCCTCTGACTCACCACATTTTTTCAAAGCTTTCAGTACTGAAGGTTTCCCTTTTTTTTTTTTTTTTTTTTGCCAGAGCAAATTCTGTAGAGCTAGTAAAGAAACAAATGAGAGGGAGGGAATCAGCTCCTCCAGGCTTTTGAAAAGGAATTTATTTATTTCAACTTGCAAATCACAAATCAGGTAGTATTTTTAACACCATGTCCACGCCTAATTTCTCTTCAATGCATGAGGGGCTTGGAATCTATGTGCTTTGGGAAATCTCCCTGTGTACTTGCCTTCATCTTTAGATACGAAAAACAGGATCTTAGAATTTCAGTGCCTCTTGCAGTTTCTTACAAAAATAGTGCCTCCCTACAATATGGATGCATTTTGAAGAGAATTGCACAAAATGATCACTGAAAGATTCTTAGATTCTCTCTTGTCAGGATCTTATAAATTAAACAGCAATATTAACATGCTTTTTTAGTTGCTGTGGTGTTCCTGCTGTTGGTTTATTCTGGTATGTTGATGGCTTCAATCAGACCAGCTGATTGCTTTCTGTTAGGCAACATTTCTGTAAATACTTCTGGTGTTTTACACTTATACTGCAGAAATTCAGACTGCACCTGCAACTAGCACTATGCATTTGACTCCTTCACTGATCAATTTTTCTCTGACACACACCCCTACGAGAAATCAAGTCTTTTCAATCCATCATGAGCTGCTGTAAAAACTCGCTTCATAGAATTTCACACTTTCCAATAGCGATGCTCAGAGCTGAAGAGAAAAGGCACAACAGCTCTATGGAGCACACTGCAACCAAAGACTACGCTCATAAAGTCATGGAAGAATAATCTTGCTAAGTTTCTGTGCTTTTTTATAAAGGATCCCATTTTCAAACTTGAAGCCATAATTGTTAGGCACTTCAATAAAGTGCCTCCAGTGCTGAATACCAACAGTGGGCATAGAAACTTAGATTTCCTCAGCACCTCTAAAAGTCAATCTACACTCAGTTTGGCTGCAAAAATAAGAGGCTATTTCTATTGTTAAGAAACCATTATTGAAAGATTCTTTTCCTCTTCCTCCCCTTCAACCCATCGACTATCTTTGGAAGGACAGACACCATCCATTCTGGGCACCACTGATTACATAGAGCAACACTGGTCCACTAATGACCTGGTCCATTAATGATGAAAATATCCTAATAATCAGCACATGGTAGCAACATAGAGGGCAGGAGCCCCATTTCTTTGCCACATGTCCCCACACACATGCAGATCACTCGCTGCCTAATGGCACACAGGGACTGTGCTTTGTGCTGGAGCCAGAGCTCAGCACCTACCTCTCCCCTCCTTCTATTTCTGCATTTACAGCTTTTATTTAGCAAGAATTTATTGAGACTGATTGTTGATGCCTGGAATTTTGGAGGGTAGAAATGTCAAGGACAGCAAACAAAAACAACAGCCACCACATGTCCTTGAAGAAGATCACACAAGCCTTCTGACCAGCCTCAGCAACGTGAAGCAGCCAGGACTCTAGTGTCCCTAATTAATTTGTAATGCTGTGTAAAAATGGCTGCCCTAATTTAATAGGGGAAAATCTGTAGGAGTCTGTAACTCCTACCTTTAAGTAAATTCTCAAAGTCTTAACAAGAAAGAATGAGGCTAAGATAAGACAGTTACAGTAATAATAGTTTCATAAAACCCCTTAAATCCATAAAAATTGAGAGGTCATTAAACACTTGACTTTACGTGATCTTTATAAGGGAGATCAGTATTGCTTTGAAAAAAAAATTTAAAACTGATATATGAATCACTTTATTACAAGTTAGGATAATTTTACTGTTTATTTAATCAGAAGTAAACTGAGAATAGATCACAGTTCTGAAGTAATGGAGGCTTTAATGATAGTGGTTGAGTCACTTAATGAGCAAATGAAAATTTTTGACTCACTGGAGATCAGTTTAACAGATATTAACTAATAGTTCTCCTAAGTGCTGGTTTCTGATTATTTCAAAAACCAGAGCAGTAACTAACTATACATCAGTAAAATAAGGTGCAAGAATGTAGATTCATACTTTAAAATCTCTCTGTGTGTACTTTCTTCATTTGGACAGCAATAGCTTTTCTAGAAACTTCTGTAATGGTAGTCTTCCACTACTGAAATAAATCTCAGTTGCATTTCCAATATTAAGCAATGGTATTCAGGATGTTTCAAATTAAATGGGAAGTTTTTCACATTTGTGTCAAAGAGGAGTAATATTTAGCATCTCAAGTATGTTTATACCAGCTGCCCCACTTGAGTACACAGAACCTTTTTTGTGGTAAGCTTGGCTGCAATGATGCATCCGTTACTATCAGACATCGACCAACAACTTTGATATTAAATATTTGGCAAAACCAAAACCACTCACATGGAAAACTAAGTCACACTTAACATTTTATTCATTTATCTGTTCTAAAGCATAAGCATAAGTAAATATTCCAGTTTAGACAATCCATTGGACACATTTCCTGAACATGGCAAAGTAAAAAAAACCCAAACCCCTGAGCAGCAAGCCCAACACTTGTTGTCTAGAGCATCTTGGTAATTATTAGTGCTAGCTTTATCAAGTTGTCTTACACAGATGGAAACAAGGGAACAATCAGCATCATATTTACTAGTATGAACAGAAGAAAAATAAGATGTCTGCAATCCAGCAGCTGGTCTGTGATCAGCCTACAACTTTACAGGTTGTGAATTGACTACTCACAGTGTGTACTGTGAGGGTGTACAAAGAACCTGCATGAGTTACTGACTTTGATGTCATTAGAATTATTTCCAAATGTTTTCAAATTTTGTCCCCTGGGGATTAGTTGCCTTGGGAATCACTTGTATTATTTACCATTATTTTCCTTACTGACACAGCAAGATCTTGACTGATAGCCTTAACTGGTGCAGAGGTGGGGGTAGTGTACTTTTTGACCATCAGCCTCATACTCTGATGTAACAAAATTGCCATGATTTTAAAGATAAGTAATCCTTCCCAAGCATACAGCCAAGCTTGTGTCAAAAGGTCAACATTCATGCTATTTTGTGTCTTCAGCAGAAAAAACAAAGCTAACAGGAGTTACAAACTGATCTGCATGGTACCAAGGGGTGTGCACAGTGGCACAACACGCTGGATATGGCATCTGGACCCAAACACTACATGTAGCTCTTGACAAAACATTTCACTTTGTTCTCTTGCTATATTATATAACTGAAGTCCAAGTGGCTCATAGAGATAGGTGCATTCATAACAATAATGATGGTTATTATTATGTGGAAATACCTTGTTTCTAGAAACCAAAATGTGAAAACAGAGGAAAATAAGCATGTTTTCAGCTTCTGGGGCGATTTCTGTGTGTTTATTTATAATGGGGGCAGATGCGTTTGCCATCTACTTAAATGTCTTTAAGTAGACGGCATTCTAAACTGTCCCAGATTTTAATCAAGTTTAGTGCTATCACAATTTCAATGATAAATTTCAAGGAGTGGAGGCATTGTTGCCCATAATTATTGCTCAAATGTACTTATACTGGCTTTTTGGAGCACCAGGTTTTTCACATACTAATACCACTATTACTCATTTTATGCAGTCTTTTGTTCAGCAAAGAGATAAGAGTATTTATTATCCAGCAAAGTGGGCTAATTTTGCAATGATATGCAGAAAAACCCACTGTGAATTGTTGAACAAAAAAAGCAAACATAATGACAAATAACGGAGCATCAGTCATAAACAACACAATGTACTTGGTTTATTTTAGAACAGCAATTTTAATTCCTTCATAATTGACTTTTTTAAGAAAAAAATGTACATCATCTGTTACTACCTGGGTTTTGTGTACTTTGCTCTGCAAAAACACAAGAGAATTAGGGTAAAACTGATTACTTGCTCTACTGAGTTTAAGTCTACCACTTTTTTCTTGCAATGGTGTGAAGGTAGCTGCTATTAGCCAACAGAATTGGTCTCCAAGCTATAAAGATTGATTAGGTTTTTCTCAGACTTCTGGGATAGGAACATTAAGGCAATCTGGCAGCTCTCATTATGCAAATCACTAAAATCTATCTGATCTAGACAGGAATCACACAAATTATTTTTGGACATTTAGTGACTATACTACCTCAATACAGCAAATTAATTCAAGGTTTTTGCTTTACTAGACCTTTAAAGTCCAGAGACCAAGTCCCTGTGCCCAGGTGGCTGTCCCTGTCCTTGGAGACTATGCATTGGGTACAGCTGCAAGGCATCCCTGTAAATTCATCTGAACATCCAGACTATGTAAAGAAAGGAATTTATACCATGGGTATAAATGAGTTCTCACCAGGGCTTTACACAATCCATGTCTTTCCTATGGAAAGGCTTGGAACAGTTCAGAAATCTCTTCTGCACTTGTTACAGAGTGGGTTAAAAAATCTTCTGGTGCTCATTAACATTAGCGTATGTCTAGTTTGGGAGTTTACCTGTTGTATTACTACTGCTGATCTCAAATGCAACACTTCACTGATGGCTGCTTAATTTCATGTTGTTGACAGATCTGTAAAGCACTCGGATCCCAATTTTCTTTAAGCCATGTGGACTGAAGAGGTTTTCTCTGCAATACTCAGGGAAAACAAATAACCAACTCAGTTGTGTAGATCAGTTTAAAACACCTCAGCTAAATATCACTGAAGGAAAGGGTCCTACACAGAGGGTACGGATTGAGACTTTGAGAACATATTACCCCAGCAAGTTTGTTCACACCCTTGGAATGCAGAAGGACTGTTGGTCTCTTTCCCATAAGACTTATCTCTTGAGTGGATGGTTTGGGAAAAGGGAAAGCCAGCCAGTGTGTCACTGGAGATGCTGGGGTAGGCTACTGAAGACAGCCCTAGCTGAGTTCCTATCTGAAATGAGGAAATGTTTGTGTATGTCTGAACAAACTTTTCTTTTAGGCAAAAAAACCATTATTCACATTGAAAACAGCAGCAGAAAATGCTACTGCCTCTGCCCATTCCTGGTACAAAACAAGCATCATGATCTCTTAGAAACAACCAGGAAGAAATGATGCAGGCACACAAGCACACACATATCTATACCTATGCCTGTATCTATCCTCCAACGAGCTCCTGGGTTAGTGCAAACAAACCTCACATCCCAGCAGCACTGGTAAGGGCAATGGAGGGCCTGTGCTGAGGACACCAGTTAGAGACAGCAGAGCTGCATCCAGGCAAAGGGGGACAAGCTGGAGGAAGCTGCAGCAGCAGTGCTCTTGCAAGAGCTGCTCATAAGCAAAGACAGGAAACAGAAGCCATGACAGAACAGCTTGTTTCCAACTCCTGAGATGTCCTGAATTGGTACTGAAAACGAAGGGCCAACCCTAGAAGTAAAGGCTCAAGAAACAGTGACTTCTCTAGCTGGGAGAGAGCCAGGCCATGGGGGACAAGAGGAGAAAGACTGAAACTTCTGTGTTACAGAAACATTGCATGCTCAGTAAAGGGCAGCACCGCTGAGTTTTGCTGTGCCAGACAAAGGACCGGTGTCCTTTGGCACTGGCTGACATGTCCGTTCACGGGCCTCACTGTTCAGCGCCGCCCCAAGGGTCTCTTCATGGAAAGAGCAATCTTCACAGCCTGTAGATCCCCAGGAGGTGCTGGAGCTCCTGTCACTGTCCTGTCATAGGTACCCACAGACTCACACCACAAATATCAAAAGCAGGGACTTGCAGAGATTTCTGTGGCAAAGGACACATTTCAGACAGCTTTCCAGGCATCATCTGATTTCCTGACCACACAAACCACCTGTCTTCTTACCATTCCTGCCAACATCCATCTTACATTGATGCCATGCACTGACATATGCAGATAACACATCAACTTACTACAAATCATTCTCTTTGTGATTGCCACAGAATCAGAATGTTAAGGAGTTGAAGGGACCGTAAAAATCATTTAATCCCAACCCCATCGCCATGGACACAGGCACCTCCCACTAGACTAGGCTGCTCCAGGCCTTATCCATCCTGGCCTTAACACTGCCAGGGTTGGGACATCCCCAAGCACCCTGGGCAACCTGTTCCAGTGTTTTACCTCCCTCACAGTACAGAATTTCTTCCTAATATCTGACTTAAATTTCTCCTCTTGCAATTTGTACCCATATATTTAATATATTACAATTCACTGGGTTTACCTGTCGAGCTAGGATACAAATGTTTCCTCCACCTATTTTCTTCCACTAAAAACCTCTACAAGACCTAAACCATATGGTTTAAGCACATAAACTCTGAAGTATCATGGCAGGGAAGGAAAAATCAGAAGCTTATCAGTATTTAAATACACTACAAAAAATCTCCTGTCATACTCCCTACTAGACCTTCCTGCTTGTAGGAATTCTGTGTACAGTGCTAAACCTAACACTGATCAGAGAGAAGCTAATTACCCTACAAGAGAATGTGTCCTGTGAAGTGTCTTAGTGGGCTCAAACTAAGGAAAGCAAGCTTTGGAAGGTCTGAAGTTTCAGCCTGAGGAAGAATGTGTAAGGATAAACTCTTGTTTTGAATCTGCTGAGTGTGAAAAGTTGAGCTGTGGCTTGCTCCTGTGACACTGCTCTTCTTTGTTCTCCTCCCCTCAGGTAAAAATATTGTGAGAAACAAGTTAAGCCCAAAAAGCAGTGTTCTTCTATGAACAATGTTCATACGCAACGTCAATTTCCTTCGTTACAAACGTTGTGTCTGTGAACAGCTGCCCGTTCATCATCACAAAATATCAAACGACTACAGAAAACAAACAAAAGGAATACTAACTTTACTAAAGATAAATGAAACTTAAGAGTTCTGCTACATTAGCAGCAGATTAGCTGCTATTCAAAATTTAAAAAAAAAAAAAGAGAGAAGCATAACCAAGGTTGTCTTTCAGTCTGCAAAAACTCCTACAAAGAAAGAGCTATAATGAGTTAAACTATTGCCAAGTCTTGGATCTCAGGCCCAAGAGAAACCTTCAGCCCAGTGAAGGAAAAGATGGAAAAAGAAAAGGCAGTGGATCAGTGCATTATTTGCCACAGTAGACAGCAGAGGCATTAGCAGAAGGAGACCATTTATGATGAAAAGCTTTTAATCTCAAAATTATTGCAAAGAAAAAAACAAAACAACAGAACAAAGGAAAAAACAACAAAAACCCAACCAACCAAACAAAAAAACTACCACCATCTTCTTTCTATTATGAATTCCCAGAGCACATGTGTGCCTTTAGATGTGTGAACAAATAATGTAGCCAAATTTCCATTTTGGAAATTTAAATATCCTGAAGTTGAGAACAAGGTAGATATTTGCTCTTCCACCCAAAGAGACACAAATTGTCTTTTCTCTGGATGGGCAATGATGCTCCACTTCTTGTGATCCTACTCTGCATAATATCTCCACATCCCCCCCTGAGGTCAGAACTGTTAGAAGTGATTAGACCAAAATGCTCATGGACCAAAATATGGTTGTAGCTCCCTTCTAACTCAACTTTTCTTTTCTCTGTTCCTCTTCTCTACTATAATGCTGGAATTCAGTCTGCTGCAAACCTCTAAAACAATCAATTGTCCAGGTGACGCTAGTCAGAGAAGAGAAAAACCAGAAGGCTTGAGGAGACCTGCTGTCCTGTGCCTTCTATACATCTGTATACACATCGTATCATTCCTGCTGGAGATACAGCCAGAGTGCTTCACAATAAATACACTGGCCTGTGCTTTTAAAAGAAGCAGATGAACCAAAGGTTACGGTGTTTGTGCAGCATTCCTGGGCTGCCTTTTTATTCCTTACAGGAGTCTGGCACTACCTGTCTGACACATGCAGAGACTGGCCTTTGTGAAGAACAATTTGATCACAGCAAAATGATTTTTTACCTTCCTGCAAAGGTTCACAGCACAAGAAGCAGCAGAGCAGTGGAGTATCATCTGTCACTCAGATTCTTTTGGGCACCTTTGAATTTGGAAGCACAGGTGATGTCTCTTCTCAGTTACTTTATACAAATGTGCATGACAGACTGAGCCCAAGGCTGAGTTACAAGCAATCATGGAAAATCCTGAAACCCAAATTTTCTACTCGAAAAAGCTGAAGAAATTGCTAGTATGCTCACATACTGTACACAACCACATACCCCCTTCCCAAACATGTTGTTTTTTATTTCCTGTATCTTAGCCTGCAACCCCCCCCAAGAAGGAACAGTAAAGGGAAAAACACGCCTGCAGCCTCTCACTAGCTCCAAAAAAGAGGCTCTCAGAGCTAGGGAGCAAACTGTGCTCAGCTCAAAAAGCAGGAATAAAACATTTAAATGGGGAACCACCACTTACAAGCTTAGGCAAACATTCTTGACCAAAACACAGAGGAAAATAGATCTGCCAGAAAAAGAGATGTTCAATGCAGCCATGCAACCTTTACCAAATCTGGTTGTCATCTACCTTGCCTAAACCAAGCCTGTCCTCAGGGCTGTATGGAGGGGGGTGATATAATTACTGTTTTCAGACCATCACTGCAGATGTAACTAGCAGGGAAAGTATCCCTCCAAATCAGCCCAGACTCCTGACAGTAGTCATAAACTAGCAGCGCTGCAACTCTGTCTTTGAATGACTCAGGCTTTTCTTCCTTGCTGAGGGAGCTACCTACTTAAACTGACAGCAAACATTGTCATGATAATTTTCTTGCTTAGTGTGTGCTGATTCACTGCTGATGCAACAAGTGTGAGACCTGCAAGTTATTTTGAAAGCAGGCCCCTCTCAGCAGCGCTGCCAACTCATTTTAGTAAAAAAAAAAAAAAAAAAAAAAAGAAAAAAGTGGATTTCTCTCATGAACTCTGTCTTTGAAATTCTGGCTGCCTCAGTCCCTAGGGGAAGCTTCTCTCCTTTCATGCAAAGTACATAAATTCCATTGGACAATTTAAAATGCATTAGCCATCCTGCTATGAGTAATTTGGTAATATGTATTTTGGCATTCAAATCCCTGCATTCAATTCATTTTTCTCTCTGGGACCACTTACCCTGCTATTGGAATTCTTTCAATGGATGTGTGAAGGAGCCATGTTTATGCACCATGTCTGAATCATCTATCAAGGCTTTCTTTATGGCCTACCTTTCCAGAGTGTCAACTCAGCTACCACTACCATGAATGAAATCAGAAAACTGTGTCTTGCCTCTATAAAGTGAACACAAATCATAATGCAACCCTAGGGGAAAAAAACAAATTTTAACACTCCAAACTGTCAGATCTCAAGCTTCATCTGCAGTTAATCACAAAAGCTAAAAAAAAAACAAAACAAAACAAAAAAAAACAGTTTAGTGCAAAATGATGCCAATTCAGGCCTTCCTTCTCCCCTTATTTTGTTCCCTTCCTGTCATTTCTCTTCCACTTTCCTTGCTATCCATAGCTCTATTGTCTGCTTGGTGTAGGCTTTAAAACCATGATGCCTTTACCTCTTGCATAGACAACTGCTGTAAAATAGAGCACCAAAACTTAACTTTCCAAGACTGAAAAATCAGTCCTTATTTTTCATGATCAGTCCACCCTCCTTTGGATTTGGTTCCTGTCTCCCACAGACTATTTTGTTTGCCCTCACTGTCCCCAGTCACGTAAAACCAGCCATGCTGATGCCAACCAACACAAACTCTCCTCTAGTACAACTCGTGAATGTCAGCAAACCAGAAATTTAGTCATGCCCAAGAATGGTATTTGCAAAGTATATCTACACAGGCAAAATTAATATAAGCGTCGTGATGCCAGCCAGCCAACTGAGACAGTGTCCCTGCTACACATTAAACCAGTTCCTCAGACAGTGCTCCTTAGTCAGCACTGTTTCACTGGAAGAGCTGTGTCACTGACTTTGCTTGTGTCCACTTCAGTAGGATGTGCCATGGTAAGGCATTATTATACAGGGAAATAATTTTTCCAGCACTTACATGACTAAGGACCATTAGCTTTGAGAAGGCAAATTTTCAGAAAAGGTGAACAGCTGGTAGAACCAGAATGCAAGTGAAGCATTTTGCAAAGAAAAGAAATCTTCTGTTTCTTCCTGTTGCTTCCCCATTTCTCTTTCCTTTCCCATGAGGCTACTGAATTTCATGGGTTTAACTCTTATACTAATACAAAGGATAAGAACTTTTTATGACATCTTTTACAAACCTTTTCCTTCGCAACACTGCTCCAGCAATTCAATTCCTGTCTTCAAGAATAAATAAGACAGAACTCGCTCCAAAATACTACTTTTCTGAAATCTGCCCTAATTTTGGTATGATTTTGTATCATCAATTTCATACTCTTAGAAAGAAAAATTAACTGCCCCACTTTCAATCCACATATAAGTGATGCAAATATGCTAAGCAGTTTGTTTTATCATCATACATTAAAGTTATCTACACTAGGTAGTTTTGCTTAAATTTATTTGCAGATTGCAAACAGGTCCATGTAACTTCTTATCCCTCAATAAGTCAGACCAAATACCTTCACACATCTTCCACGCAGCACACATCTAAACAATAAAATTTCCTTTCTTTCAATTTCTACCCTCTTCTTCTCTCTGCAGTGTTGTTTCCAAGTTGTTTTGTTATTACTCTTGAAACTCACAATTACAGAAAGATTTCTATGTTCTTACAAAAGCCACACTTTAATCAAAGTTTTCAAGGCAATGTTCATGCACCTCAAGGCAATAATTCCTGATGTGAATAACTCAAGAGGAGCTTCACAGTTTGGTTTAACACTTGCTTGACAAAGACATACTGTTAACACACAGCTGTACCATCCACTCAGGCTCCCAGACTCCGTGTGGTGCCATTCACTATGTCGAGGGCACTTTAGAAACCCATGTTTCTCATAAACAAAAAAGCAGCTGCTTAGCTATGGATGAAGGAAAGTCTTATCATGTCTAATGATGTCATCCTGAAACACATGGAATCATAGAACGTTAAGGATTTGGAATGGACCTTAAAGATCATCTAGCCCCAAACCCCCCTGCCATGTGGAGGGATACCTCCCACTTGACCAGGCTGCTCAAGGCCTTATCCAACCTGGCCTTGAACGCTGCCAAAGTTGGGGCATCCACATCCTCCCTGCACAACTTATTCCCTTGTTCCAGCATCTCACCACCCTCACAGTAAAGTTCTTCCAAATATCTAACTTAAAATTCCCTTCGTTGAATTTGTACCATTACTACCTGTCCTTTCATTACAGTTCCTGACAAAGAGCCCCTCTCCAGCGTCCCTGTAGGACCCTTCAGATACTGGAAGGTTGCTATAAGGTCTCCATGCAACCTTCTCTTCTCCAGGTTGAATAGCCCCAGCTTTCTCAGCCTGTCTTCATAAGGGAAGTACTCCAGTCCTTTTATCAACTTCGTGGCCTCCTCTCGACTTGCTCCAACAGCTCCATTTCCTTCTTATGGTGGGGACACCAGAACTGTACACAGCACTCCAGCTGGGGTCTCACCAGAGAAGGGCAGAGGGGCAGAATTATCTCCCTCGCCCTGCTGGCCCCGATGCTGCTTTTGATGCAGCCCAGGTTCGACTGGCTTTCTGGCCTGCGAGCGCACACTGCCAGCTCACGTTGAGTTTGTCATCGACCATCACTCCCAAGTCTTTCAGCTCTTCCGTCAGCTCTTCTGGCACGGGACTAACCTGGGGAGGGGTCGGAGCAACGACCCCTCGGGCAGGGCAGGGCAGGGCAGGGCAGGGCAGGGCCTGGCAGCCAAGGAGATGGCGGGCGGTCGGCCGGCCTCCCCTGCCGAGCAGCTCATGCGGGGGCGCAGGCTCCGCCAAGAGGCCGAACCCCAGCC